>NC_052533.1:38129858-38754858 GCF_016699485.2 Gallus gallus
TAGTAGATTCCCTATCAAACATCTCTTCACGTATTTTTCTCTTTTCTTTTACAGCCAGTAGTGAAATCTCTGTTTAAAATCTAAGAATCTACATAGTGCTCTGACAGCCAGTAAGATGCAAACTCCTCAAGCTGAATTTAGCTGATGAGGGAAAAGAATTAAATCACTGTGCCTCAGCTGTGTGGACTTGGTAGTGCTAGTACTCATGACAACTCAAGTATTTGAGTTACATTTGTTTATTTCAATGAAAAGAAGCAGAAAAGTTAGAAACCTTTAGACTAAGAAGATACTTATTTTTATCATGTTCACAGCACACCTTTCTGCCCAAAATTTCTGTGTGCCCTTTGAAGTCAATGGCAAAAACTTTTTAAGCTTTGATGGTGTGACATTTTAAGGGGTTATTTTCCAAAATAGTTTCACTCAAAATTGAGTAAATCGGTATGCTTCTAGCTGTGATATCTTAGCACATAAATACAGATGATAGGAACTGGATGTTTCCATAGTCACAGGAGATTGTATATGACAGAAAATAAAGAGGGAAATGCATAACACAGTGACTGATAGAAAAAGCGGGGCTAGAGCTCAACAGCTTAAATGTGATTGCTTTCAATTTCTTGATTTAAATGAAGTCCTGGTTTCTGTTTCTAAATGGTTAAAGATTCTCATTAAAACTAATTCTGTTTTTTCTCTGCTAATTTTGTACTGTTACTGTGCTCTGTGGGTGAGAAGAGTGATGGTGCATTTGGGCTGCATTATTTAGACTCATATTTTATTCTATATATTTTATATATTTACTCAATCTTTGCTTTTATTCTGTTCTCAGTTTTATGTGGAATTAGGTAAAAATACCTTCACCATTAAAATATGTTTTAAGTGGATTCTGTGAGGTAACAGCGAAAGGACAAGAGATAATGGCCTTTAGTTACACAAGGGGAGGTTCAAGTTGGATATTAGGAAAAATTTCTTCTAAGAAAGAGTGATGGAATATTGGAACAGTCTGCGCAGGGAAATGGTAGAGTTCCTGAACATGTTCAAAAAATGTGTAGATGTGGCACTGATGGACATGGTTTAGTGGCATGGTGGTTGTAACTTCTGAATTTGTGTTTTATGTTCTATTCCAAGCTGATGGTTGGACTACATGATCTTAGAGGTCTTTTCCAACCTTTATGATTCTTCAGTAGCAGCATTTTGCATCAGCATTGCCATAGCTTTCAGGGGCTGCCATCCCTGTAGCAGTTTTCACTCAGTTCAGTGCTGCCATGGAATTCTCATCAAGGGGCAGATTTTATTCCAAGTAAGTCTGGATGAGTCCAAAGCAGGAAGGAGGAAACAGACAGCATTAGAAGTGGGTGGACATGTTGACCAGTCCTTTTGAGGAGAAGCAGATTCCTGACAGGCAGAAGATCTTTTAGTATGCATTGCTGAGGAAGGAATCATTTTCAGTTGTAGTATCTCTCTTCTATGCACATTTTTGTGAGTATGCAGCTCTGATACTTAAATAGTTTTATTCATATATTCAGTGTTTGTCCTTGTGATCCTCTCTGAAGGGACAAACTAATTACGTAGTATTACAGTGCTACTGAGGCACTGCAAGTACACACACAGCATACAGTGATGGGAAGACCAGCAAGGAAATGCAAGAGTTCTTTTCTAGTAAAGAGATGTCATGCAGAATATCCACCACAGTGTTTCTCAATTTGAAAGGTTAAGTAAAAGGATTAGTTGTAGGCTAAAATGCTTAATGGTGTCATGGAGTCTTGTGGTATGTTTCTGTGTGATACTTAGTAACAACGTAAATCTAAATCAATTAAAAAGAGTGTCATTCTACTTCTACACTTGGAAAAAGAAGCTAGCATTGCTGAACAGGAGTAAATGAGACTCTCGGGAATTAAAAACATAGTCATTAAATTGTAGGAGTGAAATCTGTAGGAGGAAGGTAGAAGTGGGGCATAAATTGTGGTAGGATTAGATATAAAGGCAAGGTAACAAGCAAAACAATAACGGACTTTTTTTTTTCCCAAGCACACCAGAAATAGGAATCATGTCTTAATAAGAGCCAAGAACTGATCTGGTTACTGAAGGAGCAGTTTGGGTAGCTTGGACAAATGTTATGGAAGAAGACTTTCAGTGATAAACACCAGAAATTATTACAAGAGAAATAGACCACCCAGCAACATAGGTCGAACAGTGCTACAAACCACTGCATAGAATCTGTGAGAAACCCACATTTGGAGCATTGCTTTCATTTCAAGTTCTTCTCATCTCCATAAATCTGTCGTCTGGAACTACAGAAGATGTGGAGAAAGGCAGTAAGATCATCAAGAATATGAGGTGATTTCCATAGGAGAGGAGATCAGAGTCTCTTCAGCATGGAGTCAGAGGAGAGAGGACAGGATGGTAGAATCATAGAATCATTAAGATGAAAACAACCAATAAGCATCAAATACAGATTGCAGATGCCATTTCATGTCAATATATGAAGTATGTGTTTTTTGCATGTGAAACATAACGTGAGTATGCATGCGTGCAGTTCATCCATATGTCTCTCAGGTTCTGTCTTGTTTCCCCATTTATACATATGGATAAAATATGAAGTCTGTTGGATGTTTTCATTGCCCTGTTTCCGTGAAGCAAGTTGCTTTGTTGACAGGAGATGTGATTGGTGCTGCTTCTGAGCCGAGCACACTGTGCCTCCTGCAGTCCCAACACCAGCTGCACAGAAAAAGAAAGAAAACGGGATGAGTGGCATAGCTCATCCTCCTCTCCTCCTAAATCCTTAGTTGATCCCATCAGTTACCATATAGAGCTGTTACCAACCTTTGTGAGCAATCTTTTGTTTTCCTTCTGGCTCACAGAAAGTGATATAATTTTCTACAAAGAAAAATGTATGGGTGAATGATGTAATGACTTTTAGCTCAGTCCTGTTTGTAAAGGTTGGAGAGTGGAAACGTGACTAATATCCCTGGATCTGTTCTCCCTTCTGCACTTATTAATGAGTAGGTTTTTGGCACTGCAGTGTGTTTGGCCATGTTTTTCTCCTAGGAGATAGCTATGCCCCTTGAAGGAGTTTTCTTTAGATGGCTGTGAATCTGAATACAGCTGCTAAAGCCAGCATAAGCTCCGGAATGAAAAATGAATGGTTTTCAGCTTTCCCTATTGGAGGGAAACTTGAGAAACAGACAATTATTTGGGAATTCAAACATCTGTATTGTTCTAATGCTGCTTTGAGGTTTCAAACACTCATTTTGATCATCTTGCTGGTTCTATGGGGCAGTTTGCATGCAGAATTCACAAAGAGAGAGCAATTTCCAAAGCCTGTTAGTGGCAGATTAAACTGGCCATTGAGGTGAAAAAAATAAAAATCCATATGTTGAACAATCTGTTTAGATATCTCTGTCCTTTGTAATTATTAGTCTTTGTCTCATAATCACAGTTACGATCACTAGCCTTTTTAAGGCTCCCTCTTCATTTACAAAAAAAAATAGATCTTCAAAGGCAAACCCAATCTATCAGTATTAAAAAGGCAAATGAATTTTAACATATTAGTTAAATTTTGTCTTCACTACAGTCTATTTGTATGTCTGTGATCATAGAAATGTATGTAATATTATAATATGTAAAATTATAATTTTCCTTATATAGATATGGCTATGAAACTTTGCTCTTTTTCAGACGACTCTGAAAGTTTTTAATATAAAGAAGCAAAGAGAAATCTAGGAATGAAAAAGAAAACCTCCAGAATTTTCAAATCCTCTTCATAAATCAAAGCTCAACAAAGTTATGAAGAAAAACAAACAAAGAAACAAACAAACACCCATTCATGTTTCTTCCTTTAGGGATTAGCTTTGTGCTCAGTGCTGCATTTCATGGTTTACCAATTTTTCATTTCTCTACCTAAGGCAGATTAACACTCGCTTTCTGCAAAGACTGTCGGCAACAGAGAAGATGGAAGCGTATCACATTGGCTGAAGGAAGAACTGTGAGTGTAACAAGCTCTAGACAATACTTCTGTGCCCTGCTCATAAAATTTAGTGGCAAAAGGAAAGAGCTGCTGAATTAAGATTCTGCTGGAGAGGTTTCAGATTCTCAGGCAGATACTAACATTTGTATTCTTAATGTGGCTGTGTGAGGGGCAAACCACGCATCTTTTTGCTACCTTATTTCAGGAGCTACAGGCAGACTTGGTTGCTGTTAGAGAACACAAAACCTCCTACCCTTATCTGGGTGCAGTCACCGTTGTTTAGTACAACCACTGTTTCTGTATAATGTTTTAAAGTACCTTTCATAAATCTTTACATTTAAACCTCAGCAAGTTTTTTGTTTTTTTTCTTTTTCACTTATCAAAAACTTTTTCCTTCTGCTCATCTCTCATGGTTTTTACAATATTCTTGAACTCATGAATATAGTAGAATTTTTGCAAAGAAAATGAGATGTGTGTCTACATGGTGATTTTTTTAATATAAAATGGCTGATCAATAAATGAACAAAGTTCATTTTCTGAAGTTCTGCAGTAAAAAAGATCAACTTTTTAGAAGGGCTGGGTGAAGTATAAAGGTACTCTTTCAAAAGAAGCTCTGCGGTACCTTGAAACATTTACTTCTCTTCAAAAACTGTGACAGCTCTGTAAGTATATTTGGAAGCATCATACCAGATGCAAATTGTAATGCTGAAAATTATTTTTATATAATAAAAGAAATTTATGTATTGTGTTTTAACACTGTGGTGTACCAAAATTCCCAGCCTAAGTTGATATGGAGCTTTCTTTGTCAGCAGACTTCTTTCCCAAATCCAGGAATACAGTCTGGGTTGCATGTGAGTTAGCAGTTTTGCCATTGCCTTCAGTGGGATCAGCATTTCTCTAATAAATGAATTACTGATAGAGAGCACAAGGAGTGATTATACTTCAGGTGTTAATGTAGATTTACCTCTAATGGTATCACACCATTTTGCAGTAGTGCACCTTCAGACTGGTGGTCAATAGCATTGTCAGTTGTCTTTACTTTGTACTGCTTATGTGACAAAATACAGGTGGTATCATTTTGTATCTGGCTGTACATAAGCCCCTCTGGAATCTAGAAGTGAATGGATACGGTAGTGGGCTTTTTCAGCCTCTAAAAAAAGGATGGTATTAACGCAGGTTGGCTGCAAGTTATTGGCTTCCAGTAACGTGTTCAGTCAGCATCAGTCACAAAGTTACTTTTTAGCAAAATTGCCAGAGTCAGCAGGCATCTGGAAAATAACTACCGTTATTGGTTAAATGCTTGTATTCCAGTATTTTTCCTCAATTACTGCTGTTCTGCACCATTGTGTCCTCCATGAACAGCGCTATGGAGGTGAGCAAAAAGTTGTCTTGGAAGAAACGAGCTCTGAATTTTCTCTCTCCTGAGGGCGTGGAAGAAAGGTCTGTCATGGAAATTACCTCATTTAGAAACACGATAGTACATAATTGTGGACCTGAGGAGACCTGACACGCATTTCATTTCTGACCCCTGACAGCCTCAATAAATAGAGGCCATGCTTAACAGAGAGAACAGATCATTTGGGCTAAGAAAAGTGAGTCTTTCATAGCTGAGCCGCTATTGCCGAAAACCCACAGAGATGCAATGATTAAATACACTTTACATTTGGAAAATCCTGCAGGCAAGTCTTTAAACAGTGTTGTAGTGCTTTCCCTTCTGATGCCAGTAGATTTGTTCTAATACAGCATGGCTATAACTAAATGTACGGCAGTCAGCTGTAGCTGATAGAGGTGTATGGGTGGTGTCTGAGCACATGTTCTGTAAGCACTAGGTGTCCAGCAGCATGCATTTTCTGCTGCAGATGTTGAATGGAGCATAATAGAGAAGCAGCTTTTAAGTAGGAACTGAAAAGGTGCCCGTGAAGGGTGTGGCGTGATCTGGCTGATGAGTTGGAGAGTGGGCCAGTGGCACCTGACACTGCACGCCTGATTAAGCTGTTTGTGATGGAGTTGGTTTGAAACACCAGTTCTTAGCCCTTGTGAGAACTGCTTTGGATCAAGACCATGTACTTCAGCTCTTCCAGACTCCTGTCTGACACATGTATGTACTTGCATGGGCACAGCCTCATCTGACTCAGCTGGATGCTGCTGGTAGGACAGTGGGAATCAAAATGCCTTGCCAATAATTAGTCGTATGCAGATGACAAGCCTGGGTGGTAGCAGTGTCCTAGGGAAGCTATCCACAAGCGTGTAGGTGTGGATGGGAAGAGGGACAGTGTGCTTACCAGGATTGTGCTACTCCAGTATTGGTACAAAAGGTTCTCAATTTTTTTTAAAGTCTTCTGTTTTCATAGCAGCCTAGCACTGGAACTTCTGTAAAAATGAAAGCACAGTAATTAAATGATTACTTATCACTTCCATACCAAAGACACACTTAATTCCTGCATGCTCTGCATCACGTTTGAGCCTGCCAAGCTGCTTTTCTTGGGGACACTTCCCAAGGGCAAGGAGTCAGCCATGTCCTCCATGCCCAACCATGGGGCACCTGTCTCTGAGCAACCTAGTATGTCTGACAGTTGCAATCAGGGGTTCTTTGTGTCCTTTAAACGGCAAAGTGGGCATAGCAACCTATCCGCTTGTTTGTCAGACACTGTATGTTTCCATGCATAGACTTCATCTTCTATGAGAATGGAGTGGTCAAGCAGTGGGCAGTGTGAGGAGCGGTGGGAATCTGGTTCCTGTGCTCCCAGGGAGAGAGGAGCAGCTGGGATGGATGAAGGAGGATCTGAACAGATGGAAGAGGTTAGGAGAATGACTGGAAAAGCCAGAGCAGCCCTGTAACCTGGTAGTGTGCATATGGGACAAGTCCAGCTGTCTGCAGAGAGGGAAGGAATACCTGGTAAGGATGCTCTGTGTGAGGATTTTTCATTCAGGGAGCTTTGATGATGCTGTGACTTGTTTTCTACCTCTCATAAAACTACTGCCATTGTTTCTCATTGGGAGCAAGGCTGTGCTGGTGGGGAGGGATACTAGAATGCCCATGCTCCCCATGAAAGAGATTAGCTGCCCAGTCTGACCTGCTCCAGCCAGGGAGTTTCTCTCCAGCTGCAGGCTCCTTGGCATGGGAATCTGGGTCAGAATATATCCCTCTGCCAGACATGCTTGCAGCCACTGCAAGGCATCCCAGTAAGCAGAGTGGTGGGGATGATGTGCCAGCCTCTGTGGTGGCTTCTGAGTAAATCAGACCCAGCCACATTGCCACTGCAGCCTCTTGGCTAAGGCTTGGATCTTCCCTGCCTGATCCCCATCGACTCTGAGGAAGAGGGAGATTTCTCTTTCCAGGCAGTGAATTGTAAATAATGTCCCTGCTCTGCTCTCCCACATAAGGGCGTTTAAACCAGCTATACGTATCTTTGGAAATGCAGAGAAGATGTAGTGAAGGAGGGAGCAGGCTATATAAATCAAATCATCCCTTTCATGCTTCTCCCTTCTTCAGCTGTTTTTAAAAAGGGAGACCACCTGCCCTTACTGTGCTGCTTTCCTGAATGTAAGGTAAAAGAGTAGAGGGTCAGATCCTTATGTACAGAATTTTAATGTAGTTCCATTAAAATCAAAGGAGCTATTCTCATTTATCATGGGGAAAGTCCTCTTACAGAATACATTTCCAACTGCTAGCATCTTCACCAAGCATGAAGGAAAGAAAGCTGAGGTAATCTGCAGGGAATATTTGGCTTAGCTGGTTTGAAGCTGTTCCTACTTCAGTTGTGCTTAGGGAATTCTTGTTAGGGGAAAAGATACTGATACAAGGGCTTGAGTTGGCACAAGCTTCTTTCAGCATAAACTTTAACGATCAGCTAAACAGAACAAGAATAGAGACTTGTGCTTCCCCTCACATGATGAAAGCTTCAAGGTTTGGTAGTTAACAAAGAGAATCTCGTTATAATTATGATCTCCAGTGAATATTGAAAAGTCTTAGAATTTCATCAGCCCTTAGAAGGATGAGGAACATCAATGTGATCTCTTTTCCCAACTTAAAGTCAGCAGTGCTCCTGGCTTGTAGCCCAAAGGCTGTGGAGGCCAACAGGAATATTGTGGGGGTTTTTTTCACTAGAGGAATCAGTACAATATTAAAAAAGTCATTTGCTGCACTGCAAGGTCAATTAAGCAGGGCTAGTACAAGGTAGTTATAATCTAACTAGAAAGTACTAGGGACAGATAAAAGTCCCAAGCTTCTGCTCCTTCTTATAAAAGCATGACAGTATACTGCAAAGACAGAGGCACAGTGAGAAATCTGTATGCTTAATATGCCTATTAGAAGGTCTATTCTGACCATACTAGTTTTGCTATTTATTTATCCTTTGGAAAGCTGGCAGTGGAGTAATTAATCTATCTGAAAATACATACATATATGTTTGTGTGTGCGTGAATAGTTTTGTACTTGGCAGGGTGAGTGGTATCTTGTTAATGCAAAATGACTTGTACTCCCCGAAAATGTTTTACAATTCACGTTAATTGTTAGTGAACAGGGTCTGATTAGCAAGTTTCTAAAATTGGTGTGTTATGCCTTTCATGCTAAAAGGCAAATGTTCTCCAGTTGACTCAGGATGTACCTCCTTAGCTTTCTGAAGGTACCTTACCAATCCAAGATGATTTAAAACAATTACACAACTTTAAAATATGAGTATCAGGCTTTGGCTTAACTTAAAAACTGTACTTTTGAACGAGAGGTGAATTATCTCTAGTGATTATAACTCCAATATTATGTCGTTTTCTCCTATGAGGAATTTACAGAGGAATAGTTTACAAGCAATCATTCTGCATTTAAAACTGACCTTGTTTTGCAGGCATACATAACTTCTTTAAGATACAGTTACCAACTCTACCTGTGATCCTTATCATTGTCAAGGAAATGAGAATTTCTCCAGGGCTGTTATCGCTATAATTCCATGAAATATAATCAAGGACTGTAAATATAGGCCATTGTCACCTGCTGCCTGCCTCTCCCTGGACCTTATCATTCTTAAACATGAATGTTGTGGATGTGATAGCTGTCTGCTGGGGTGCGTGATGTTAACAAGGACTGTGAACATCCAGATGAAATACAGGTCTGTTGCTCAACTTTTAGACAAATGTACCTTGGTAAAGGTCACCCGTAAAGGAAAAGATGTATGGAGGATGCCTGGAGAGGTGTTCAGGAAACAGATGGCTCAGTTTTATTTTCCTTCTCCCTTGCCTGTTTTTCACTTTTGAAATTGAAGAACTGCAAAAGTTTACAGTGTCTGGAGAAATAGTGAAGTGGTAAATTGCCACAGCCAACTGAGACGATGTTAAATAAGAGACTGGAAAAGGTTTTTAATTCAAACTATGATAGCATGTAATTCTTCCCAGTGACTAATTAACATCAGATAAAAGAGATCTTAAAGTTTTTAATAACAACCATGCTTCTTCAAAGACATGGAAGAACTCAAAATAAATATCCTTTCCCATATATCCTTTATGGGAAAGACTGAAAGACTACACTCAAGATATTTCAGATAGGTCTACGGTAAAAGTAAGATAGAAGCAGGAAGATTTTAGCTTTATACTATTCATCCATTCTCAGTACAACAGCTGTAATTTATCCACCAAATAGATGAGGGAGACGAGCTCCATACATAATATGTATGTTCTCTCACATCAGCTACAGTGGAAGAAACATTTGCTGCCCAGGCTTCGTCTGCTGCTTTAATTTTTTTTTAATTTCCCCAAGTTCTGAGTGGTTCTGTGTCCCAGCTCTAAGTATCTGAATTAAGACCAGATTTACAAAGTCTCAAGCAAGAATTTGATTAAGATTTTATAAATCTGGCCTTAATGAGGAGACTCGGAGCTGGATTATTCAGATTGCTCCAGAAGTCAGGGGGATTAAGAACTTGTCTTGAGAAATATTCCTTTAGCATCTTCGTAATAATGATCCTAAGTTTAGAAATGTCTGTTCATGGAGAAAGTAAAAGACAGAAACCAAAGCAGCATACTTTTAAATAATGAAAGCAAGTCTTCGTTTCAAAAGTACAGAGTAGCCTGGAAGAGTGAAGCCGAGCCCAGAGTCCCTTCCATGTGTGCTGCACCCAGGAGCTACAGCAGTCATAGTTACTCAGTGAACTTCATGGAGATACTCCTGTCAGTGGACAGGAATTGAGCAGCTAAGAACCGCTCTTTCTAGCTACAAGTGAGGCAAAGGCAATGTGCAGGGTGGGCTCTGCCAGCCAGTGTGGTGGGTCATCAACCTCGTCATCAGAAAGAGCTCATGTTGCTCCTGCCTCACTGTCTGGACCCCAATCATGCACGGGGCTGGTATAGTGCTCATGTATTTATTCTCTTGGATCACTGGTGCAAGGGTGTTTGTGTCAAATACTTCCTTCTTCCCTTTTCACTTCAGTTTGTTTTTTCCTGTGTTGCTGAAAGCAAGATTGGATCCTGTAGATCAGTACAAAGCAATGACAAGACCCAGCAGGGGCTGAGGTCTGGGGGGTGCTCTGAAGATATGTGCAAATCCAAGCCCTGCGGAATGGTCTTCCTTATTTATTCATTCAAATCCACAATGAAAGGAAGCATGTTTGGAGAATGAGTTGCATGCTTTGAGGATGTTGTTTTCTAAATGAGATGTGGTAAGTATATCTTCTATGCATGTGATTAAGAGAAGCTGCAACATCATGAGAACAAGACCTAACAAGATCTACGCTCTAAAAGGTAGGCAGCTTGTTAATGTCCACTTTTAAGGAGAGGGCACTGCTTTTGGATTGTATTTTCAAGGACTGTCTCCAGACTGTCTCTACATTTACTTGAATGTCTCAACAAGGGTTAAGGGTTCAGAGTATTTGAATACTTGGCCACTCATTACAACCACAGGTCCTTTGTGTCAGATCATAATATCTAGGAATATCTAGCTTTAGAAATATGTCACATACTGAAATGCTTCCATTTTGCATATCACATTCATCATTAAGATAAATTTACCTATCTGTGAGCTCTTCAAAAGCAGCCGATGACAGAATGGCTTCTTTGCTCCGACACAAACTTCCGAGGCTTGTTGGTGTACAGTGTATGGTTCTCCTATTTCACCTTCCTCTTGTGTTTGCAGTTATCATGGGAAAAAAAGGTTGGGAAAACAAAAGAAAGCCTATAGTCCACAGCAGAATCTTAGGTTTAAGACAAACTATGTTTTACATAGTCCCCTAATGTAACCACCTATCTAAACTCTTTTCCCTCAGCTAAGACCTTTGAATGTTGAGAACATCTAAGAAGGTACTCCACCGCTGGCAACAGCAGTTCAGCTGAGCAAGGCAAATGCAAAACCTTACATAAAAGAGAATGCAATATGTCCTTGATCATCTCAACCTACCAAAAAAGCACTTCAGTTAATGCAAAAATTTCTGTTTAGTTTGTTGGTTTTGAATTAAGTTGTCAAAATCTTGCACTTTTCTAAGTCTTCAAGCATGTTCACACTTTCTCTCCCTTGTTAGTGTGCCTGTTCTGGAAGTGGTACTGTAATTTCTTAAATTGGGGATATAACTGAGAAGAAAAAAAAATAGGGGAAAAAACCAACAGACAAGCTTTTGCAAACTGCAGAAGCAGCAGAAATTGTTGTTTGTTTGTCTCCCAGTTATGTCAATTGGCCTACAAAAACATGTCAGCTCCTCCCACGTACCTTGCCAGAGGCCTTATACCATCACATCTAAAACAATGCTGTCGTTGTTTAAAAAAAATGTAGTGTTTTCAGCTTTTGAGAGCAAATAGTATTCATCATGATCTCAGCACCGATATTGGCACAGTGGAACACTGTTAACTAATCAATTTCTTGTTTTAAAAACGTGTCTCAAAACAACACCAACTCTACTGGCCACTTTGCCAGGTAACCTTGTTCTAGTCCAGTGTCAATATTGAAGACTATTTTCTGTTGAAGTGGAGAACACGCAGACTGGTAAATATGAAATAAGCGGGACTTCAAACAATCTGACTGTGATGTTTTTTTCACAAAATGATCAGAAAGAATTTTCCCTTTATTAACCAAACATGTTTGCACAGATTTGCTGATAGGTGGTGCACTGCTGCAGACTTGCTCTGCAGTCTTGGTACTGCAGAGTCTTAGATGTTCCTGCCTACAAGGAAGACATTGAGGCCCTGGAATGTGGCCAGCGACAGGCAACAAAGCTGTGAAGGATCTGGGGCACAAATCTTAAGGGGAGCAACTAAGTGAACTGGGATTATTCAGTCAAGGAGGTTCAGGGGAGACCTGATCACTCTCTGCCTGAAAGGAGGTTGTGGTGAGGTGGGGGGTCACCTTCTTCTTCCAGGGAACAGTGATAGGATGGGAGGGAACGGCCTCAAGTTGCACCAGGGGAGGTTCAGGTTGGCGGTTATGAAACATTTGTTCTCAGAAGAGTTGTGAGGTATTGGAACAGGCTGCCCAGGGGGGTAGTAGAGTCACTGACCTGGAGGTCTTCAAGAAATTTCTAGGTATGGCACTGTGGGACATGGTTTAGGGGTATGGTGGTGATGAACTAGATGATCTTAGAGCTCTTTTCCAAACTTTATGATTCTATGATTTCCATCAAGTAACAAGAAGACTCTTATAAAAAGAAGTCAGACTCTACTCATGCACGTGTGTACTTGCTCATTTTAGACAAGACTTGAACAAAGTGCTATATTTATAGGATGTAGTGTAAGAAACTGGTGACAAAATGTGTGTCTAGCTGTGTGGTTTCAGAAATGCATAAAATGCTTAAATACAAATAATCAAAGCATCAATATATTTTTGCTGCACATCAGACTTCTCATTTCACTTGGCACCATACTGTGAGCTTTGCAGTGACAGCTGATGACACATTTTGTGAATGACAAGGTAGTTGGGTCACAGATAGGCTCAGTGGACTATTTCAGGTAAAACAGAAAACATTTAAAAAATCCTTAGGACGCTTCTGAACAAGACAAACCAAAGGAGAAACACTGCAAGAAATGTTATTATTATATTATCCTATTATATGGTGTTTCATGATGATGCAGCAAAAAAAATCAATATGGTGCCAAGTTTCTGCTTGGCTCTTAAAAGAGATTTCCAGGCATTTGAGGGGAGCTCATTCAAAATGATATGGAAGAAAATATATATCTGCATTTTCTTTTTTTCTGGAGAAGCTGATGTTTTCCAGATAGTTCTGACTGCTTTTGAAATTTGCTTACTTTTTTCATTTTTTTTAAATTTATTTTGGTTCTACTGCTTGGAGAAAACTGTATGTATGTATGTTACTCTACTGCTCTTTTGAAAAATTATCTTGTAACCTAAAGGCATGCATGTTAGTTTTATTTCACTTTAGCCCATTCAGCTGCAAATAATTAATCAAAGCTGTTGGTTTAATTGGTTTAAAAATTTGTTGGCTTCCATTTAAAGCCAGTAACCATAGTGCTTCCATAACGCTTTCTGGCTAAGCTAATCCTTCAGAAATAATACACCCATACAGCTTTCATTTGTCTTCAGGAAGGCTGGAATTCTAGTTTGTGAATACATATATTTTCAAAACTATTAAAAGTTTGGATTAAACTGTGTGATTTTTTTGTGCTATCAAATTATTCCTTAGCTTGGGCAGAATTATTGTAACAGAAAATAGAGCATTTTCTACCATTTATCACTCCTCCATTGTGTTAAAGTATGTCATTCTGAAATGGTTCATAGAAGGCTGCTCACCTATGAATGTGCAAAATGGATGCAATGACCCAGAAAGGCACCCGAGGAGCCGAGTCTGCTACAGCATTTTGCATTTAGCTATTCTGGGAGAAAACCACTTCTGGATGCATTTATTCTCGTGAGGCATGGAGTCTCGGCAGTCAAATTGTCCTGCTTAAATGGGACTCACAGTCACAGGGGGGTGAAATCTGTGCAGCACTGTGAAAGTTCACAGCGCTGCAGTGATTTGCAACAAGGGCATCTCCCTCTCTATAATGGTGGCAAGGGTAATGCTGAGCTTGGCTTCCTGAAGCATAGCAGCATTGTAAGGAAACAGCCTAGTCTTAGATCTCCAGGAATGAAGTTACTCCTTCAGTCACTCGGAACAGTTAAGCTGAATTGCACAAAACATATGTTGCTTGCATAAGATGCATTTAGGGTGAAAACTCTGCTTTTAATTATAGACGGTTGTATAAAATGTCAGCGATTAAACCACAGATTTAGCAGTATTCTTGGCTGGCATGAGAGGCAGAAAGCATGCTTCTCCTCCTGTTTACTCCTTTTGGAGCTGAATTTCTCATACTTTATGAAACATTTTTATTCAAGTGAAAAAAAAAAAAAAAAAAAAAAAAAACTACCAAAGAGAAAACTAGGATTGCTTCATCTATTCTCTCTCGAGGTTTCACAACAGTGAAATAGCCCAGGATGGGATCCAAAAGCAGCTGAGCAGTTCGGTTTTGAAACAGAATAAAACTGAGATCTAATATCTCATTTCAAAGCAAAAGAAATGAAATTCAGATTTAGATCATCTGAAATGGACTTTCAGTGTCCTTTTGTCTGCAGATTGATGTGGAATGTCTCTCCTTTAAAGTCAGCAGTTGCCTCTGATAAGTAATTTTACTTCAGCAATTCTCCAGAGCCTGGGATAATTATATCCAAGGCAAAAATTGACAAAGTTTGAAATCTGATCAGATATATATCCAGCTGAGCATGATCCACTTAAGCATTTGTTCTGATTTAGCCATTGTCATTCCAAAAATACTATCATGGAGGAAAATATAAACATGATCCCTTCTTTTTTAGGATTGTTACCATCTGTATCATAGTTACCAAATGTTTCTTGCTCAACGTGTATTTAAAATTAACCTGGTCTATGCATTGCTTGCCTTTACTGTAAGCATAACATAGTAATCACAGCTCCGTTCACAGAACGTGGTCTACATCAATAAGCATTTTTCTGTAGCTTTGAGTAATTTTTTCTGACAAGTGCTATTTTTGCCACTTCCATAAGTGTATAAGTCCTTATTATTATGCTGTTGTGATTCACTTCTGTGCTGATTTCTGTGGAAGTACGTTGAATTACACCAGCTGAGGTTATGGCCTCTACTGAGCTTTTCAGAGTGTTTTCTTCTAGTCGCCTCTATTTTTAGGTCAATTACTGAGTCCCCGTCACGTTATATGACTGAAGATAGCACCTGTCCTTTTATTTATATCCTCATATTTACTGAGTTCCTGTTGCTGCTTTTTTTGTCTTCCCTTCCCCGTGTAACTGCTTCTTATTACACTATTTCCTGATTTAACCTAGATTACACAATATCTATGTAGGTTCAATAATTCCTTGAAAGAACTAATTGAGCAAAAAACACTAATGGGAGACCTATGGGTTGACCCTGACAAGGCTAAAATCCTCTCATGCATAAGGAGGAGACTTTTCATTTTAAATGAGGTGATTAATGGTAAGATCCTATCTTCCTCTGAATGCTGTGCACCAACATATTACAACAGTAACCTTTGCTGGGTGAAAAATGATGTTTAAAAGAGTGTTTACTGGAAAGCCAAGTGTTGCCTGACTCCAAGAGGTAGCCTTAGCACCAGGAGTGGATACGAAGGGCTGACTTTCCATTCTAATCTTTGGCTTAAGCATTTCTTGAAAGGGATGACAGAAGCCACTTGATTCACAAGGTGGCTGCCAACTACACATGATCAGATGCCAGCAGAGTGAGGAACAGCCCTAGAGGTGGCTCTGGTCTCTGTCTTCATTAAGGTCGTCTGCTTGTGACAGGAATGTGAAGAGAACCAAAGCAGTCAGCATCTGACCCTCAGAAACATTCTCTTTGAGTTACCAAGTTTGTATAACCAAGTGTAACAGCCAAGAGCCAAAAGTCTCCTGTATGGAGTAGTTGATTAATATCTGAATGGGTATTTGGAGTCTTGGGCATATATGCAGAATTTATCATTTGACATTTTCTAATATAATTTACTGTCTGTCATATATGGCTTTATTTGTGTAGTGTCTTTTTTTTCTTTCTTAAATTACTATAGTTTATCTTAAAAATAAACATCTGCTCATGCATCTGAACAAGAATAAAACCAGAATCACTCAAAAGTATGGTTGTTTTTTAATATACTTCCAATAATCAGATTTAGTAGTGGTAATTCCATATGCACAAAGACATTTACAGTTCAAGAAACAGAAACTCTTCCCCAAAATCTTCTATTGTACTAGCATGTATAATTTGCATAATAACAGGCTATTCAAGATTCAGTTATCCACATGAGCATTTAGTCTATATTTTACCATGATCAAAATAAGGATATCAGTTTCCTATGTCTTTGATTCTACCTTACTTTAACAATAAAGTATTGTTCCTCTGAATTTTGCTTGCATGAATTCTTAAGATACCATGATGAAATGAGCA
Organism: Gallus gallus; assembly: GCF_016699485.2. Classification (NCBI taxonomy): domain Eukaryota; kingdom Metazoa; phylum Chordata; class Aves; order Galliformes; family Phasianidae; genus Gallus; species Gallus gallus. The sequence goes on from NC_052533.1 coordinate 38,146,210, forward strand.
TCTAATGCCATGGTAACGGACTTCAAGGCAAATAATAGAAGAGTAGTAATGGGTATAAATTTTTACCAGTGATATCTGAAGCTTTCTTCCAAGACACGACACTGATTTGGCATGTTAGGAATGTTGGATTGAATTACCTGTTTCTCAACATCGTCGCAGAATTATGATTTTGATTGTGAATTTTTTATTAATATTTTTTATAATTTCATATCCTTCCTATATGCAACTTCCAACACAGCAGATACCTAATTACACTAAAAACTACTGCACTGTTAAAAACAGATGTCCTCTCCATACTTAACAAGGAAACACACTGGAAATGTGGTCTTGAAGAAAGATATGTAATTCAAGTAGCCAACTCCCACTAGCACTAGAAATCTCTAGGTTCAAAAGTAAAGCCAGGTATCTCAACAAGCAAGAGCAGCTCTCTCCTGTAAATCCATTCCTCAGAGCAGAGGGTCTGATGAAGCACTCACTGATATGAACAAAAAGACCTTAGTCATTTTAATGTGCCTAAGATTAGGACTCGAGAGTAAGGTTGGCATGAGTTATGTTGTAAAGATAAATGTTTCACTTTGAGTTTCTGGAGAAAAAAGGGCACTACTCTCATTTTCTAGCGTTCTGGACAATGAAAGCACCTGAAGAACATTTATGCTTCTGGCATTTTGAGCTCTCATCACTGGTGTTGCTGTTATTCCCGTTAATTACCCACTCGGATTTCTTTTCACTGTGTGCTATTTCTTGGCCCTGACAGACTGACTCACTGTAAATTGACTGAGAAAGAAATCTTTCTTTGTCCTCAGCAAATCTGAATAATTAATTTTTTTATCATTATGCTTCTTAGCTGACATTCTCTTCCTGAAAGAAAGAATGGGGCATGTTTAATTAAAACAAGAAAGCACTGAAGTTAAACATTTCAGTCACACGGATAGCTGAATAACATGCTATTTTTTTCAGGGTAACATGCTTGCCTTTTTGGTGCTATTTACTCTAATGCTAATGCTTCCAAAGCCTGTTTTGCAACAACAGTCTGCCAAAAGCTAAACATTCTGCAATTAATAGAGAGGAAGCTCAGTGTTTTCACCTCAAAATATATCTATGTAGGCTAATTACTCACAGAGGACTTCAGCCCAGGAAGTGGGCTCTCCACTGAGCTGCAGAGGCCAAAGGGGTGCCCAAAGGCAGGTGGCAGAGCTGTGCCCTGGACAGGTGGTCTCAATGCAGGAAGACCTGGAAGCTCACATTCAATGAGTTGGTGCTTGCTGAATATATATTATCAGCACCTCATTAGCTATCATACTGCAGGTTCCCACTGAATGGATGTTGTGGCCAGTGGCAAGTAGGTGGTAGTTTGTAGCTCTTGCAAACTGAGTAGAAAAACATTGGAGAATTTATTGTGCACTTATGAAACTGTGTATTTTCTTCCTAATTGTGATTTCTTCAGTTTCTAGCAATTTGGCCTTCTTGGCTAAGATGCTCCAGAAAACTCTCACCTTTATTGAAGATAGAGCAAGCACCCATTTAATCTGTACTGGCTCTTCATGCTTATTCTCAGATATTCCAACATCTTTTCAAAAACCACAAGGTCAAATCTTGCATCTCCATTTTCATAGGCTTGGCTTACAGTGAACAGAATACTTTGGCTTTTCTTTATACATAACGATATCACTGGATGTGCTGAATATCATCTAACCACTCCTATTCTGTGCCTAGTATGTGCATTTTTGTTTTAGGCAGTAATGGCTGCTATAAAGCTCATCGACATCATAACAAAAACTGCCAAACTGAAAGCTGATCATTTTGGCCATGTTCACCCTGCTTATGCGTAACAGCAAGATTTTCTTGAGGGTGGCATACATCCAATCAACAACAGTAGTTTAATGTGCTTTTTCCAGTTCCTGGGGCAAAAACAAACAAAAAAACAAAAAACTGCTATGTACAAAATCCACATTGGTGACAACGTTAAAACCTTCTCTTCTTACTGACTGGGTAGTTAAAATAGCTGCAGAGTTCATCTGTTCTGATTAGAATAACCAGATTAGGATTGAAAGGGGGCTTATGGGTGTGCCTGGAGGAGACATATGGGGCACATAATGATCAGCTCCAGTGGCTAGAAGAACATATTTAGGTATGGACATTAGCTGATAGGTTGAAAGAACCTTGAAAACCCTTGGGAATCCAAATCAGGAAACGTAATTGCTGGATGATGTGGTTGAATTTATGAAAAAATAATGATGGTAGTGAAACTGTAGTCTGTCTGCATCTGAACTGCAAAAAACAGATCTTTAAAAAGGATGTAGTGTAATAAACTCTTTTGTACATTTCATTATGCTTGAACCATAAGAAACAACAGGATATACTGTAGTTGTATTTTAGAGTAGCTGCAAGGATGCTAACAGCTATATTTCCATCTCTTACCACTCCTTTCTCCCTCCAGTTAAGACAATAAAAAAGACCATTAGCCTTCCATCCAGATGTCTCCTCTGACCCTGACTAGGTTTCTGAAACAACCCAAGAAAATCCTGTCTTTATGTCAACCCAGATTTTAGATCCAATGCAGAGAAGGAAAGCTCTGAAGGGATCCTTTGACCAAAAGGAGTTATCTCCCAAGTAAGAGAGAAAGAGTTGCTTTAGGGCATGATTCCTCCTCTTCTGAAAATGGTGCCTGAGTGACAGATAAGCTATGCCTATCTCACTGCACTGTCTGGAGGGAGACTACCGTGAGTTCTTTATTATAGAAGTCTATGTTGTAAAAGTTTAAAATTGGGTGTGATGAGCCTTCTTGCAAATACATGGGAATATGCATCTTGGGATAGACATTGTCAGTGAAGCCTTCTCTCTAATGGCAGAATGAAAAATTATCTGCAGATATGTTGGTATGTTTATGCATGGACAGAGTTTGTATGGACAGTTCTGTGCACTAAAATCTATTGAAAGAATCCTAGTGTGTTCCTAAAAACTAAACCTGATGGTTAGTAAAATTACATCATGTTCTTTTCCCTGCTCAGCTTCAACACCTTAATTTTTCAGTCATTTGAGATAAGTAGCAATTAACACTTTCAAATATTCAGTGAAAAAATGCGATGCAGTCATAAGTTTCTTACCTACAGCCAAGGAAATTGAAGTAAATGGATTTCTGTCTGTTTGAATTTCTACCACTCTCTTATGAAGATGAAACCCACAATAAATTTTCTGATATTCTATATAACAACATTTCTTTAAATTTCCTTTTCACTGAAAATGGGTGTTATCAGCCCCACTCCTGCCGCCAGCTTAATTTGTAATCATGTTTTCCTAGGTGCTGTAATCAGAATAAATGGATACGACTTCTCTACCTACCTCAAAAGCAAATAATGTTATCTTTTCATTGCAAATTCAGTTCTCTAAAGCATTCCATCCACATAAAATTAAGGTCCTGATTTGTAAATCTGTCTTTACCATCTGGTTTGTGCATGGACTTCAAACAAAACCCTTCAGGAGAAAAACTGCATCCATCAAAGGTTAGACTCTGGCTGCTAATACAGAAACCTGGACTGCAGACTGGCACATCAGATGAAAGTACAGGATTCAAAGCTAATTTGGGACCCAGACATGTTAAATGAGAGTAATAGATTGAAGCATACAAGAGTACATTTCTCTAAGGCTAATGTGTGCTCTGATTTATATCCTGCACTTGTCACTGACCTTACTGAGGCTTCACAAGCAAGGTATGTGCAAGCATAGAATTTGTTGCTTCGCATTTGGAGCTATACTTTCAATCCAGTTGGTGAGAAAGTGAGATAATAATTAAGGAAGCAGTTGTTTGGGCCTGTGAAAAGGAATGAAAAAAATGATGATCACAAACTAAATGCTCATATATGAGCAAGGACAGATAGTCTTACCTGAATGTTCTTAAAGAACACACAGAGATAATTACAGAGGCACTATCAATCATATTTGACACCTCATTAAGAGCAGAAGAATTTCCAGTGGACTGAAGGACAAGAGAAACAGGGTGCAGCCAATAGTTAAGTAGGTAATAAATTGGAGAGAAAGATGAATTTGTGGATCTTTGAGGCAAGCTTCAATACCCAGTGAAATAAAAGGATTTCTTCCTAGGTATAGCTGCTAAGGCCTCCAAACACGCAGGTTTCTGGGCACGTGGGAGGGCATGGCCTCAGGTCCCAGAAGATGTAATGAGATGGACAAGAACACATCAAGTGATTGGTTTCTGGTTAAGAAGTATGGCAACACCTACATTCTACCCCTGATTCCTCACCTGATTCGACTGAGCACAGCAGTTTATATTTAGACTATGTTTGGAGAAAGAAAGAAAGAAAGAAAGAAAGAAAGAAAGAAAGAAAGAAAGAAAGAAAGAAAGAAGAAAGAAAGAAAGAAAGAAAGAAAGAAAGAAAGAAAGAAAGAAAGAAAGAAAGAAAGAAAGAAAGAAAGAAAGAAAGAAAGAAAGAAAGAAAGAAAGAAAGAAAGAAAGAAAGAAAGAAAGAAAGAAAGAAAGAAAGAAAGAAAGAAAGAAAGAAAAGAAATAGTTATGATTAATAGAAGAAACCAAGTAAAGGATTAGACAGAAACTTACTCTGAGATAACTAATATTAGTTAGCACTCCCATTTTCCTCTTGTATTTGTATAAGTTTTTAAATACTATTACTGGATTTTGTTTAGTATGCAGATGCATACATGCATAGAATTTGGGGTTCAAAATGAGTCACAAACAACCTGGCTGAGATAATAAAATAAACCATGCCTTCAACCTTCATTTTTCTTAAAAAAATAAAAAATAAAAATAAAAAAGAAAGAAAAAAAATAAGCTGAGTTGCTTCTGGAAATCTTTAACACCATCCTGATATTTTTTCCACAAGAGGGCGTATTGTTTTTGCCCACAGGTTTATAACAGCTCTTTGGGAGATTTGTTTGCTAGAAAAACTGTGAATGACTATTAAAAAAAGAAAAGGAAATATTATTAATAATAATTAAAAGCCAGAACCATTAATATATTGGGCCAGATGCTCAATTAATTTAAAACAGTGATGCCATGCTGAATACATGGCTAAATATATGGTCTATTGCATATGCAGAGAAGATACTTTCTGACATTATTATCTATGCTTGATTGACTTGTTTTCTGCATGCTCAAGGAAAATGAAATAAAATTAGTTCTTTTTTATAACAGTCCCTATAGCCAGAAAAGGATATATCATCATCAGTCATAAAATCACCTGAAATATGGATATAGTGTCTTCGTTGGTACTATCTTCCATGTATGGTTCGTTACTTTGTTTTATATGACAGACAGTTTTATTTCCAGTGCATGTGCTTTGGACATTTATGTCCACCACTGGCCATGGACAGTAGAGAGGTGAGTTTTACTGTGATCTTTTTTTTTTTTTTTTTTTTTTTTAAGAGTTTATTTCATTTCATTTCATTTCATTTTTAAGGTGTTTTATTTGTCTAAACAGATGTCTCAGTTTTATGCATAGTTAATCTATTCTCCTGACATCTCTAGATTTTAATATTTACTTGTTCAGATAATTTTGGACACTTTTATGTAGCTTTTTCAGTGTTTAGCTTTTTAATACTGGATTTTCTTAGAAATGTTATGATATAGCATCACTTGGTATTTGTCAGGTGACTCTGCTACCATCCTTCAGAGGCCATTGTCAGACCTGGGCTGTATGTAACTTCTCACTCTTAGTTAGGAGGGCTTTTTTAAGGCTTTATTATATTACAAAAGTTACTGTTTTCATTTTGTATCTAGGGTGGGCATTAAATTAAAAAGTGCAGCTGCTTTCAATTATGCTCCAGTGTTCTATATCAAGATCATTTTCATTTTTCATAGCACTGCTCAGTTTCCCTGCCCCCTTTCCTGCTGGCTTCTGCACTCAAAGCATCTAAACATTTGGAAATTATGCAGGGGAGGAGACTAACAGATGTCATTCATTTGTCTCCTCTTTAGCTTTGGTAGTAGAACCAATTCACTTAATGAAAAACTGATGTTCTTTCAACCCAACTGAAAACTTCTGTCCATGGGGAAATGCACCAAGAAGTTGCCTAAAGGATTAGTATGCTGTTAGAGAAGTGCCACAGATAAACCCTTTGTAGTTATAGTCCTCCCTTTTTGTCCTATACTCCTCAGCCTGGGACTGGAGGTTGCTGGGAGAGGGGGGCATTCTGGGTGAGGGGGAGGAAAGGCCGGTGGTGCCAACTGCACCTGCAGGGAAAGCATCCCTGTGAGAATAGGGATGCCCCAGAGGTCAGTACCAGCAGGAGGCAGGAAGACCTGTGCTGGGACAGAGAGTTTCAACATCAGCAGCTCTGAAGGTGACCTGGCAGGAGCTGAGGGATGTCTATCCTGCCATTGTTAATGCCATGGGTGGGCTGTGGTGGCCACCAGAATGCACAGGCTGAGGGGTCTGAAGCAAGATATCACTACAGAGGTGAGGAGGGGAGCAGCACACAGTCTGGGAATGACTGCAAGAGCTACAGGGTAGCATCTCTTCACAGAAAGCAGGAAACAGGCTTTACCATCCTCCTTCTGGTGAAGATGAACTCTCTCTGTGCTCATTTGACACAGGTTTTTTTAGACTCCAACAAATTACGGAGAGGGAAATGAAAGCAACATGTAAAAAGCACATTGGTTCATTGGGTGTTCATACAGGCTGTAAAGATGAAGAACTACTTGCAAGGACAAAGGGAGTGGGGATGCTCCTTAGCCTAATGCTGCTCCTTCTTCATTGTTTCCTCAAATTAGATATTTCTTCTGGTTCTCATAGAATCATAGAATCACAGAGTATCCCAAGTTGGAAGGGACCCATAAGGATCTAGTCCAATTCCTGGCTTCACATAAGACCCCCCAAAAATCAGACTATGTCTGTGTGCTTTGTCCACTCAACTCAGTAGACTCTTAATGCCTGTAATCAGAGAAGAGTCTGCTGTGAGGAAGAAAAAAAAAAAAAGAAAGGAGTGTTTGAATTCTCCTGGCTTTCTATGTGTGGTTTTAAAGTACTACTCTTTGGAGATATCCAGCTACTGAACTAAATTTTTACTGTCTAGTAGAAGACCAAGGAGGAAAAGTGAAGTAAATCTCCTTCAGAGGGCTTTCTGGTGGCTCAGCACAAACTACAACCCATCCCTCTTTCATACAGGTCATATGGGTCAGAAAATATAAGACCTTCTGAATTCATCATGGGTTGTGCCATCCATGCTTTGGCAAATGTGGCATACTTACTATCAGACAGCAAAATTCAAAGCTAGTTTTCTAGGCTGGAGGAAAAGAACTTGGCTCCTGATAAAGAAAATGGGGTGTATTTGCTCCCAGAACTGCACGTGAGGGAATGAGATGCTTGAGATTTTAAGGTAGAACTCTGTCTTATACATGGAAACAAATTAAAAAAATGCTGGAAAAGCTTTCATTTTTGTTGAGAGGATTTTTTAGAGAGAGCAGACTGCTCCCATGCTGGTAGCCACAGGAGCAAACAGGCATGCTTCTGGCAAGTGAGAAGGTTCCCCCTCTTCCTGAAGCTGAAAAATGGAATCCAATGTACAAAATACCTCTTGTAATTAATCAGTTGGCTTATTCACGCCTCCTAAACTTGAAGTTGAGAGCTGTCTGGAAACTTGAAGTACCTTAGGGATAAAATAATGGGCATTAAGCTTATTTTATAGTAAGTCAAGCTTTGGGAGTCTGCCAGCATTTGTCAGGATTATTGGACCATACCTAATCAAAGCAGGAAAAGGCACAAGCTGAAGTCTTTGACTATCTGAAAGTTCAGAGAGTGATGAGCAAAAGGGACCTCTCCCAAGCTGTGAGATAAATAATAAATGGTCAAAAAAGATGTAGAGATCTAAAAATAAAGTCGAGCTACACCGTGAACCCTACTAGGAATGGTAAGGATCATTTCATATTTCAGCATCTTTCCTACTTTTTTTGCAGGGAAAAATTTGTTCCCAGAGCACCCCACCAAGGAGGTTATTTGTTACTCAACTTCCAGCTTCATGAAAGTGTGATGGATGATTCAGCATGCAATGGAGCTGGAAGGCAAATTTGCTCACCTTGGCTGCAAGCCACATGACCCCAAAAAGCACGGTCATCCCCAGGATGAAATACCAATGGATCTGAGTAAGCAACTGCAAGCAATGACTGCACTGTTAGGAAGTGAAAGGATATCAATGGCAGCTCCTTCTTAGAAGGGAAAATGGAAGAAATAATCTGAAAAATGTGCTGAGCACTTATATTTGCCTCATGCTAATAAACACTTGAACGCAACACACAGACAGCTGGACACTCAGCCCAGCTGACCTGAGAGGAACCATAGCATAGGAGTGCATCTTCAGTCAAGCATGGCATCTTCTGGATTCTCACAGTGGAAAGAGAGAGATGGGGCCTGTGAGGTGAATCCTCTGTCCTCTGCCTCCAAGCTCTTACCTCACTGGGAATGGGCGTGTGCTTGCAGTCAAGCCAGAGGCACTTGGATTTCAATAGATTTTCACTTGGTTCAAGTAATGAATCTAAATTTTCCAGGTCAAATTACATATGACTTTGGTGGCATGGTGAAAGGTGACAGCAATATCAGTTATTTTCAGGCCTCAGATTCCAAAGTCTGGGCTGACAGATGAAAATCACCAAAATTGCAAAGGAAGGAGTGATTTCAAAGGGAATAAAATATTGCAGGCAGAGATACTGCTTTTAAAAGAGGTTGGTAATATGGAACTGTCTTCCTTGCTATGTGCTGAGCTGCAGTCTTGAAGGTATCTTCCTTCAGTCAAGGATCAGGGGGAAGATGCAGATTAGATTCATCAAATAACTGAGATTGAGCAGCAGAGATCAGTGGTGAGAACTGCAGAAAGGAAACAAGGCAGAGGCAGCATGCAGAGATGATGGTCTTTTCACAAATCCTCCTTCATGTGAGAACTTCCTCTGACTAGCAGTCGGGAAGATAATGAAAAAGCAGGGTAATTTCAGATATCATCATGCTGGTGAACTCACTGCAATGATATTGAAAATACTGGGGGAGAGAGAAGAATCTGCTGAGGGGAGATGGCAGGGGTGGAAATCACACTGAGCAAGGCTTTGGGAACAGGAACTCAAAGTAAAGCAATTCCCATGGAAAAAGGTTTTACCTTTTTACCTTTTTTACCTGTGGATGTGTAGTGACATATTGACTCCACGAAATGTATTTGGGAATCAACTCAAACACTAAAAGCCACATGTGCTGCATTAGCATCTTCCACAGTTCACAAAGGTGCAGTTTTGATGAATCACTTGTGCTTGCATGTTAGAAGGCCAAGTCCAACATCTACTCTCACAGGAACAGATCCCTTACATTGCTGCTGATTTGCCTGTATGTAGCCTCCATTGCCTGCTGGCTGGGTCTCACTTTAGAGGGTATGGGGTCACTCACATTTCTGTTAGATGCACTGTACTTGCCAGATACAGTTGTCCTCTTTTATTTGGTACCATCAACAAGATGCTCTCCACTAGTATGACTATTGCAGGTTATTCCCTTATCTCACTAAGGACTAATACATTCACTTAGGTTCCTTCTGCCACTCATCTACTGTGTCTAGTCTCAGAAAATGAAGAAAGTTTTAGGCACTCAGCATCTCTTTGTCTGTGTGGCGCATGACAACAGAAAAAGGATATTTGCAACTAAGTCTTCATTTGGTCTCAGACAAATGAAAGCCAATTCTTAGAGAAAGCAAGAGTTTCAGTGGAAGGCAGAAAATGAGCCTTGGAAAGAGAAAAATGTTTATCTTAGGCCCTCCATTACTTCTGTATTATGAAGTCAAGGCCCTATTTTATGTGAAAAATTATTGATGTTCTGGTTTTATTTGAAGTTTCTCAAAAACCTGCCTCTGATTTCCTACAGTACATTTTTTAGGCCACTTCAAGCCCTGAACAGCATAACCGACCACTGAAGTCTGCAGGTAAAATGAAAAAATATACATTCAGAAGGTATTTTGTAAATATTTTATTGCTGTTGTTATTCTGAAAGGCTTGCCAGGTAGTTAATCATTTATTTTAAATGTGTAAATATGAAAGTGCGAGACCTTGGTTTGGTATCAGATTATGCTCCGTTAGTCACGTGCAAATTCCCTTCTTCTTTTCTATCAAGTTGTAACTGCAGTCTTCAATGTAAAAGGAAATAGCCTCCTACAAATACAGTTTTATCTGACTACTGCAAACGCCAGGAATCTTGAATTAATCTTGGCTTCTGTCATACTGCTTCACAGTCCATCCCTGAAGGAGAGGATATTTTTCCCAATAAAAGAAATAAAGAAATACTTTCAAGACACTTGACTAGTTTTATGGCTTTCAAAAATAGCACTGCATCTCACAGAGCACAGATACTCCAAGAGCTCTGTGCAAACTTTCCAATGACGCTGTTACTGCCACTGAACAGCTACAGGAAATAACTCATTGCTCCTTTTTCAGCCATCAGATAATGCCACCGATTACATTTTTCATCTGTTAATGTGGCAGTCCTACCTTAACTTGCTATGCAGATTATAACAGAAAGCACAGCAAAACCATACCATCACGTTATCTGTGTGTCTCTGGTGCAAAGTTCAAACTGGCTTTCTCTGTCTCCATTTATTAAGAGGAATCAAAGAATAATAGAATCTTAGAGTGGCTTAGGTAGGAAGGAACCTTAAATATTCTCTGATTCCTGTCCTCCAGCCATGGGCAGGGCTGCCACCCACCAGCTCAGGCTGCACAGGGCCCCATCCAACCTGAGCGTGAGTGCCTCCATGTATGGAGCATCTACAGTTTCTCTGGGCAGCTGTGTCAGCACCTCACCACCCTCTGAGTAAAGAGTCTCTTCCTAACATCTAACCTAAATTTCCCCTCATCTAGTTTAAAGCCATTCCTACTTGTCATCACATTATCTGCCCATGTTAAAAGTTGGTCTCCCTTCTGCTTACAAGCTCCCCTCAAGTATTGGAAGGCTGCAGCGAGGTCTCCCCAGAGGAATGGGTCTGTCATGTCCTGATAACAGTATCAGATAGATCCTCACTCATAGTGACCAGAAAAAAACATCAGAAATTACTTTCACTCTCTTATGAGTGGTGTCCAAAGGTTGCTAACAAAGACCAGAGCCTGGACTGATTCCATGTGCATCTTGCAGCAAGTGCTCATCAGCCTGCATAAATGTCTTTTGTGCATGTGGAAGACGATGAAATCACATCTGCCTCTTTTCATTGTACACAACAAGCATGACTGTGGCACATCACAGCCTTTTCCCTGCACTGATATATGGGAGAAATTTGGTTGGGCATAAGAGCACAAGACTCCAGGAGCTGGTTTAGCTGATTACAGGCAGACATCTGCAGCACAGTTGTCTGTAACTGAGCTGCTAACAAGCTCCTTACAAAGACAACAGAGAGAGAACAGGGCACATTTAGACAGTATACTTCTGCCTTATTTTGGATGCCTTTTTAAGGCTGAGCTGAATCACACTTTAAGTGCTAGTGACGGCTGAGCAGGGACCTTCCTTGGTCACTTGGCAGCCCAGGTGATCCCCATTTAGGCAGATGACTCCCATCCCCGTTTTACTCAAGCAGTTGCAGTTAAGAAGTTCCACTCCAAAACTGAGTAGCATCTGTAGTGATACTGGCTCTGCCTGCCTACTTGTAAGTGTGGTCCATTGAAAGGTTATTTTGGGGCACCCAGAAACAATTTAAATTTGCCTTCCCTGTACTGTTGCAGCCTCCCCTGGCTGTCACTGAGGTCCATCAGCTGCTGCTATTAGAAATGCAGTTTGCATCTCACAACATCAATAAAGGTGAGTCAAGCAGTATAAGGGTACCTCTAAAGGCTCATTTCATTGATGTGTGCTGTTATTGAGTACATATATAACTTTCCTACCAGCTGGAGATAGCTGTAATAAGGCCAGTCTCAGTTATATGGAGAGGGATCCTTCCAGAGAGAAAGCACAATGCCTCATATCTTTTTCACAAATTGTTTCCTACCTCCAAATTTCAGAAAATGGATTTCTGTTTGCAAGATGTTTTTCTGATAGTTCTTCTTTGCTCAGAGGAAGGGAATAGACACATATGGCCCTCTTCCTTTATGTAAAAGAAGAATTGTGACTATGACAACCAAACAGCACGCAACAAAACTTATAACTGGTGTTGCTAAAGCACAGCCAGCCCCACACTGGCTGGATTAATAGTATAGGCAGGTAAGCAAAAAACATGATCATAAGCATAAGATTGCCTTCATAAGCCCATCCATTGGTAATTTCCAAGAGACTTAAGGGATGATAGGAGGAAGGTCTTCTTTTCAATTCTGATACCAGCTTTGCTGCTACTGTATTTTGGGATAGGTATGTCTACATAGCAAAAGTTTCTCTTCCAGACAATTTCAGCCAGATAAAGATTATAAAGATTTTTTTTCTATACTGCACCGAGTGACATCTGGCTAAATAAAACCTATTTCTCAAAATATTGTCTTCTTGCCAAAGGTGTAGATCCAGAGACAGATTCACAATTCCCTTCTTGCAATTTCTTTCAAACATTCAAATCCCATAGTTAAAAAAGTACATCTTGTTTAATACAGTCATGTCTGGCTTCCAACATTTGAACCTCTTAACTAGATGAAGCACTTTAGGTCTCCTATCTACCCTCTTTCCAGACTACCTGCTATTACTGAACCACTTGCAACACATAGATCGAGACCTCTCAGAATATAGCGTTTGCATCCAGCCATTAGGTCTTATATCATCTATGCACCTTTTTCATTTTACAATATCTTTTTCAAGGTGCACGTATCAGAACGTCCTTCAGTATTTCAGTTCCAGTGAAATCATTTGCCTGCTCCTGCTGTTAAGCTCATGATCATGAAGGGAGGCATTATTTTTGCTTATATTGCCAGAACATCAGACAGTGGGAACCTGCACTGCACTGTGGCAACTCCAAGACTCTTCTTGGTGTTACTGCTTATCCAACTCAACAAATACTGACTGCAAACTATGTTCATGTGCCCTGGCCAAAGCTTTGTTTGATCAGACCAGACCCCATACACCCAATTACTACTGCACGTAGTTTACTTGTTCTCATCTTTATTTCTATTCTATCAGCATGTGATATTCACAGATTTATTTTACATGAACAGGAATGTTACATTTCTTTTTTCCAGAACACTGGTAAAATTTGTTGGTCAGCAATGTTTCTGGTACATGCCACCATGGGATGCCACTAGAAACAGACTCATTCAGAGGAAAATTCACATTAACAACAGCCTTGCAATCTGCCATTTAGTAAGTTCTAAATTTATCATATCTGAGCTTTATTGACACTAATTGCTCATTTTGCAGCCTTGCCATGCAGTTGCTCTTTTTTTTTTTTTTTTAGCTCAGATTGTTCAATGGCAGTGAACAGAAAACATTAACCCACGGAAATGTTTTATGTCTGCACAACAGTCTTTATCAAACAAACATGTAATTCCCAATAAAGTTGGACTTTCCTGACAAGATTATTTTTTTAACAACATCATATTGACTGTCACGAAATAATATTCACACCTTTTATCTCCACTTACAGTTTTATGAATTAAATGTTGTCTCTGTTTTGTCATTACTTTGTAAGGGACATAGGTCAAGCTAGAAAGGTGACTGCCTATATTAATGCATATTTTCCTTTTTACTATACCATCGTTAGATGATTGAAATAATTAGCTATTTCTCTTGATGTGAGGTATTCAGATTTCCTATTTGTAAACTGCAGAGTGCCTGACAGCAGCCTACTCCTAAGAGGACAGTGATACTTCAGGCAGGAGGTTTGGGTCCTAATTTCCTACAGGGAGGAAACATTTCTGGGTTGAAACCACTTTTTAGGCTTTTTGCAGCCCCAGTCTGCTGTCACTACATTGAATACACAAAAATCAAGTGACAGAAGTCACTTCTCAAGGTTTCCTTATTTTTGTGTGCGTATATATGTATATAAAGGAACTTAGAGCCTGGAGGCCTGAGCATTAGCCTGTTGTGATTTGGAGTTAGTCTGGTGGCTGCTTGTTTTAGGTGATGACTGAGGTGTTTGTTGGCCATCAGATATCCAGGGCTGCCATGACATCTAGCGTGACCAGAGCAGCTGGTAATCAGAATCACAGTGTAACTCAGGTGGGAAGGAATGTCAGGAGGTCTCTAGTTCAAAGCAAGGCCAGCTCTGAGCTCAGATCTGGTGGCACAGGGATTTATGCAGCTGTGCCTTGAGAAACAACCCAGGATGGAGTGACTGCACAAATCCCCTGGGCAGCCTACTCTGCTGCCTGACTTTCCGTGCAGTGAAAACTTGAAAATCCACATTGTCTTGTTTGCCTGATGTGCACCACTACCAACAGCCTGGTTCCAACTTTTCAGTTATCTCCTTGCAGGCCATCAAATCTCCTACCTGAAGAAGACCCTGTCCCTCAGCCTCTTAGAGGGCAAGTGTTCCTAAGCTGACTGTAGGACCCTCTGCTCTTTGTTATAGGTGCCTTTCCTGTGCTGAGGAGGGGACGCAGTGCTCTAGATGGAGTCTAGCAGCTGAAGTGCTGACTGAATGTTCTCTTTAGCTAAATGCTCTCTTTCAGACACAACCCTTTTTCTCCACAGTTTCGCCAGGTCCCTGAAGTGGGTTGCTTGTACCCTGCCTCCATTTTCCGTTCCGTTGCCTCTTCAGCACAACAATTTGCTGCCTGGCTTTTGAAACTCTCACAGCTCTGCCTTGGAGTCTGTCTGAGTAATCAGCATTCTGAAATAACAGTGATATTTTGAACAGATGAGAGCAGGGCTGGTTTTACTAATGCTGACTGCTGTGGCAGACTACACAGCAGAACCAAAGGAATATGAAAAAGCTCCTCTGTCCCTTCCCAGAACAGAGAGTAACAACAATGAATTAGTTTCCTACAGCATCAGCCGTAGGGGCCTTTTCTGTACTAAGGAAATATGCCCTCTCTTCCCAACCTACAGCCATTTGTATCAAGGAATGTCTCTCGGCACTCTTGTTATTTATTCTGCCTGCATGGTCCCTCTGTGCAGTGGCTGCCGCCAAAGGCACAAACTCAGCACGACACATTGCCAGGGAATGTTAAAAGCAGAAAAAGTCCCAGGAGCCAAGCAAACGGATGCAAAAATGTACATTCTCTTCCCACTCCAGTAAAAGCAGTGACTGTTAGTTGCTGAATGATTTCATGGATTGTTTAAGATAAAGAGCCCTGAAAAGTCAGGGGAATAATTCTAGATGCTGTGAGAATGGGCACGATTCCATGCACAGATTGTTGATCATTTCATTTTATAGGGTTTGCCTGCATAACTTGCTATGACAGCCAAATTGCCCTCTTCATGATCAGACTTACTAGGAAAGGAGCAAACCCCCAGTGGGTCCACCAGTTTGGTGATCTCTGTAGTATGTAAGGACAAGCAAGTGTACCCAAGGTGTCAGAAAACCACTGAGACAAGCATTGGGTACCCCAGCAAGCTTGTGGAGAGAGTAGTACAAACATATGAAGTTCAGTGGCCAGAACCAGACAAAGTTCTAACAGCACTTGAAAAATTTGGTTCTCCCTATCATTTCTAATTTGTATAGCTTCTTTCTTTCACGTGCTCTGTAATGCTTCTTTCTCAGCCTTACACGAGCCATCTTTTCCCAGACAACGAACCCTTGCTTCTCCAGGTCCTCTTAGGTTCTTGCTGGCAGGATATGTGCTGAGCCTCCTTCAGAGCTGGGTGCTCTGAAGAGATTGAAATTCAGCAAATCTATGGTAAATTGGGCAAAAGCATGTGTGGGAGGGGGGTAGTTCTCAGGCAACATGATTTGCAACATAAAAAAGGGAAAGCAGATGAACCTGTTGCAGCTGGCTCTTCCAGATGTTTCGCAAATCAGCCCAAGCACCAAAATAAATAATTAATTAAACTATTTTGTAAAACTCATATCACACTCAATAAAACTAAAAAACAAAAAAAACAAAAAAAACAAAACAAACAAACAACAAAAAAAAAAGCTGGCAACACCTTGAGTTGGATTCTGCATTTTGAAAGAAGGCTGTTGTACACTTTTAATGCCAAAATTAGTAGGAGAAAAGCTTATTAGTTCAACTATTGGTTTCTTGAGATAAATCTGAATTTTCCTCCTCTGAAAAGGGAAATGTTGAGAAGAATCAGTTACTGAAAAATGTATACAAATCTGGTCAGAATACTCTCAGCCTAAGAATATATTTCGTTTTAATCACTGAAACACAAATATTAACTATTGTAGGAATAGACTGAAAGCTCAAGCCTTTTTCTAAATGAGGAACATGAAGGGGAATTTAGATCTGTTTCTCACTCACTCATATTAGTAATAAGTTATTTCAAGTAATTACATTGCAGTGAATACAGTGAGGTCTGCTAAAATGAAATGGCTATTTTTTGTTACAAGGGATTATAGATCAATTTCATACAGTTCTGTGGATGTGGAAAGTCATTCTAGCACAGGAAGATATTGCTCCCATCACGCTATTGCTCCACAGATGTTGTTTATCTCTGGATTACAGCAGAATACAGAGATTGTGCCAACTGATGCAAATAAATGTCTGCTCCAAACATGCATGGATTGAATGTGCGAGACAGACAATAAACAGCAGGAGGTTGTGACCCCAAAGTTATACCTTGCGGCCCAGAGAGACTATGTGATCATGTTTACCAAAGGTGACAATTGGGATCAGCAGTAGGATCAGGAGCTGACTTACTGAGCTGTTTTATTCTCCTTGGAATAGTCAATTGGAGCCATATTTCTGTGTTGTTATGTTTTTCTAACTTCACCACCTTAAAAGGTGGTGAAACATAACTAAAGGACATATTTAATACTGATGTTTGTCCGGGAAGCTTCTACCAACAGCAGCCTCTTTTCATCTGCATAATTCCAGTTTCAACGATCCATTTGCATCACATTGGGGAAGTCCTATTCATGCATCGTTTGCAATATGAACCATCTGTTTTACTTCAAAACAGAGATAACAGACAGTGCAGTCTCAACACTGAAGGGATTCATTTCAGAATCTTTGTGTGCATTTGTTAAAATAATTTACTTCTGAATGTTAAGCTTTAAAACACTGTCAGACCAAACAGTGACCTGCAAAGATCACAGTGATTTAATTAAAACCGTATAAAATGTCAGAGTTGGCTTAACACTCAAGCAGGAAGGGAAATATTGCCAAGTTCCCACCCCTGTACTGAGAAATCATTGGTTTATATCAGCTGCACGGAGATGAAAATAATCTTTTCAGTCAGAAGGAATTATGAATTAGAAGTAGATTTACCTTTGATAGCAACATTAGCACATACGAAAATATAAGAGTCTCTAGTGTAATAATTACTGAAATTGTTTCATGGCTCATTCTCAAGATTTCATGCTAAAAGCACTAAAAGCTTTCTTTTCAAATTCAGTAGTGTATTTATATATATTCGCTTTTAAAACAGTTAAACCATCTCTGCAGAGAAGTAGCCAATTTCACTCTCATTAAAGCCTCATTGCATCAGCTTAATGGTAACACATAGTTCTCCAGCTCTCAAGACTTGCTGTGCTTTAACAGCACCCAATGCCACCCAACAAGCAGGTAGAAGCAGCACAATTAAAACTAAGAATGTCTTTGTTTTTAGGTCTACATTTAACTGCTAAAGCAATTTTCACTCTTTCTCTCCTCTGTCCGCTTTTTTCTCTATATCAAGTTTTGCAGGTCACCAATACATGTAATGTCAAATCAGTTACCTGTTAACACTGCCTGCCCATTCAACAAAATACAAAACCAAAACCAACCAAACAACAACTACAACCATAGCCTTTCTTACACAGTGAAATGGTCCCCTTAACATTAACTGCCCTTGCACAGCATTAAGTGTCTATTCTAAGCAGGCTCTCTTTAAAAAAGGGATGACTGAGCATTTGAACTAATCTAACATCAATAAATTTGGAGTACTTACTCATGTTTTAGGATATAGCACTCAGAGTGACATCCCCTCAGCCAGAGAAAGAGGCACATACATTTCCTTTTATTTATAATTTTTGTTGCTGTTTATTTACGTTGTCTAACATGGTGCGACCTTTTCTCTCTACAACTAGTCTCTATCCATCATATCGCTCTGGAAATCCAGGTTGTGTTTCCCAATTCTCTTTGTCAAGATATTGTGTTCCCTCTGGATAAAGCCTCCTAAGATACGTAGCATGAATAAAAGCTTGCACATCCTTGAGTATCTATTGCTGCTTCAGTCAGTATTTCCTATTTCAACCACCTATTTCAACAGTATTTCATTCCTATTTCAACCACCTGAACTGACTTCAATAGAGTGAAAATCTCCTTGTAGTCTCACCTTCAGCTAATTTCTTCTTCAGCTTCACTTTCAAGCTTGACAGTAGGTAAATGCTTATTTTAAATCCATTCCATACCAAGTAAAAGCATGTCAGCATCTCACTTCTTCCATCTCAGTCTGCGCTGTGATTGGTCTGACTACTACGTTTCACCTTGTTCAGTAGTGTCCTCTGACTTATTTGTTTCTTCCAAAAGCTTTGATGAATTCCGGAGAAGAAATGCTTTTGTAGTCTGTGTTGAGATTTCGTATGGCACCAAAGCAAATAGCAGTTCTTTCATCTGTGATGACACACTATTGCCAGATTTCTCTGCTTCATCTCCACAGCTCTCCTTGGATCTCAGATGATCTGTAATCTGTGAAGCAGGAAGATAGAGGCTGAAAGTCATGTACAGCAGCCTTTCCTGAATCTTTTGCAGTTTTTTCTTGCTTGATTAATTTGAAGCTGTCACTGGTGTATAGATAAAAAATAAAGATATAGATAAAAGTTCAGTTTAGAAGTTAGAGTACAGAAATGTTCACCTCATCAAATTTAGCAGGCCTTCTGCTGTTCTCTGGATGTTGTTCAGAGAGCTGGTTTGAACCAATGCTAATAACTGACCCAATGTCACAAATCTGTACAAACATTATTTTATGTAAAATTGTATGTGTGTATATATATATATTATTTTCCCCAGAGACACAGAAAAGAGATAGAAACTCACCTACCTTTTGGCTCTTTGCCTTCTTGTTTTTTTGGTTCTTTGCCTTCTTCTTAATCATTTAGGGTGTCTCTTAGAATCACCAAGTTTCACACAGTGAAAAACTTTTTCATCCTCTAGTTCATAACTGAAGGGGTGCTCTACCTACTATGTTGCTTTCTTTCTGTTCAACAGAAAGGGCTTCATAAAATAGGACATTAAAAGCTTGTGAGTATCTCATATGTGAAGTAGTTTATCAGGCTGAGCTAAGTGATTGGGAATAAGTAGAATGGAATTTTAGGCCATAGACTTGGAAAAAGTTTACTCCTTTGACTGAAGTTTAATCTTCGTTTTCTGCTGGTCTGCCTTAAGTGCATCCATCACAGAGAGCTTAAATCATGCTGTAGCTCATGGGTATTTCTGTGCTGTTGTCAGAATAAAGGTAACCCCGATGTCATGAAATGCCAGTAACACTATGCCCAGCATAATGTAGATAAGCTAAAAGCAATGTAACCTTTAAAAAATAAGGCTGCTATTTAGCTACCGCACGTATTAGCTACCCAGCACCCCAGGCTAGAAAAGTGGATGATGCAAGCATCTAACTTTAAGTGCAAATGTATTTGTACAAGAAGTATCTGAGCTTCAGTGCCTGTGGCTTCTTAACCAAGCTCACCTTCCAGGGTAGAATGTTATGGGCTGAGACATTTTACAAATCACAGAGAGAAAAAGTGCATCTTTTGGCTGAAGAATGGAGAGACAGAACAGCCATGTAGTAGTAGTGGTCAGGGGGAGAGTGATTCAGACACAGCCAATTGAGAATGGGGTCTGCTACAAAGCATGACAGGAAGAAATGCAAAGGAAAATGTGTTCATAGAATCATAAAATGGCCTGGGTTGAAAAGGACCATAAAGATCATCTAGTTTCAACCCCCCTGCCATGGGCAGGGTTGCCAACCACTAGACCAGGCTGCCCAGAGCCACATCCAGCCTGGCCTTGAATGCCTTCAGGAATGGGGCATCCACAACCTCCTTGGGAAACCTGTTCCAGTGCATCATCACCCTCTGTGTGAAAAACTTCCTCCTAAGCCTCTAACCTAAGCCTCCCCTGTCTCAGTTTCAAACCATTCCCCCTTGTCCTATCACTATCCACCCTGCAAACAGCCATTCCCACTCCTGTTTATACGCTCCCTTCAAGTACAGGAAGGCCACCATGAGATCTCCCCAGAGCCTTCTCTTCTCCAAGCTAAACAAGCCCAGTTCCCCCAACCTTTCTTCATAGAAGAGCTGCTCTAGCCCTCTGATGATCATAGTTGTCCTCCTCTGGACTCGTTCCAAGAGCTCTGCATCTTTCTTGTACTGGGGGCTCCAGGCCTGGACACAGTTACATCAGTTCAGATCTAGTCAGGCACCATGGACCCAATGGCTTTAAACAGGCTGTGATTCTACTTTCCCTCTTTCCAATGCCCTGTAAGTAAAAGACTGTTAGTTAAATAAATGCAATTGGAAAGGACAGCATTTAGCTTTCTAATTACCTGCTGGCCCCTGTAACTTGTTGCCCCTGAAATCTGTCTCCAGGAAGCTGTGAGCAATTTAATTATTCTTCAAATAAAGGCAAACTTGATATGCACAGATCTGTAGCTACAGTTGCTGAAAGTGTTCTCAGGCATACTGCATGAGGTGTTTCATTCAGGCAATGTCTTGACTGGGGCTTCTTGGTTAGACTCAGCTAGAATTATGCTGTATTGCTCTGCTCCATATTCATACACACAGAATGTATTCTTCCTTCAGTTTTTAAGAGCAACCTTTTAACTGCAAGGTGCTGCATCGCTGTTTCTCTTGAATATTTATTCACATAATTTTTTGTGATCCTAAGCAGAGCACAACAGTCTGTAGTTAGTACAACTTGACAAGAGATACATAAATTACGTTTTCTTTTTGCTTTCCGGCTGATTGTGTGACTTCGGGTTTTCTATTGTAGAAGAACAGCACGTTATTTTAGTAAGCAAAATTAATGATGTGATGGACCCAGCCCTGTTCTTCTCCAGCAAGAGTTATTCTCCCTAGGATAAGGTAGAATAAATAGGAAAGGCCCACAGCTATGCCCAAGTGAGGCACTGATTGTCTATGGCAAGTCAATCTTCTTCGGGCTTAAATGTGTTTCTTTACAGGAGTGAAAAGCTGAAAATAGAAAGTCTCTGCAGCCCAGCAGGATGAGGTGATGGCTGTTGTGCAACTCATTTAGTGCCTGGAGCTGCCTCCCAGATCCCTTCTCTCTGGCACAGTGAGTTTAGAGGGGAAAGGAATCTAATTCCCACCGTGGCACATAGAGGTGTGGAGCTGTGTGCTCCACATTTGACTGCTTTATATAATATGTTCCTGGGGTGATAATCCTCACACTATGTGCGTACATAAATAGCTATTTGTTTTTAGCGCAGCCTCTTTCTCAGAAAACCATTTGGAAACTTTCATGTCATTTTCTTGCCAGTAATTCCTTGTCTTTTGATATAATGATGAATTTCAGTACAAACACAATACAAGCCAAAAAGGGAAATCTCTCC
The DNA here is from genome assembly GCF_016699485.2 of Gallus gallus. NCBI lineage: Eukaryota > Metazoa > Chordata > Aves > Galliformes > Phasianidae > Gallus > Gallus gallus. Next base: position 38,167,764 of record NC_052533.1, read on the forward strand.
AGCATTAGAGTGCTGAATGCCCAGCCTAGGAGACCAACTGCATTAATACCAGCACATCCCCGAAAAGAGCAGCAATGTGCATAGCGTGATAACCACAAACTGCAGACTACCACCCTGTATGCCCTCTGTACCGACTATTTATACATCGATGTTATCTCTCCCAAAAGTGCCTGAAGCAACCTGGCACACAGATTAGGAACCCACTGTCTTCATTACAAACCTCTATGCCAGATGCAGTGTTTGCAAGGCGTGTTTATCTGTTTGCCTGCAGGAAAATGGTTAATCACTCTGAAAACAGAAAGGCTTCTAAGACCTTCTGCCTGAAGTGTTTACAGTACTTGGGACAATGCTTTGAGAAAACTTCATGTCCACCTGTCCTAACACAATCAATTCCACCTTTCACAAGTTTTAAGCAGTTCTTTCTTAGTTACTTTTGTTATTATTTATTACTGCTGCACTATTCACCACATACTCAGCAACATCTGGCAGGTGACCAGCTGATAGCAGTGAAGACTTTTCCAATTTTTCATGGACAGAAGTAAACTCTGATGTTGGGGTGCTGCAGGCACCCCTTTCTTTGTTGTACTTCAAAGGCTTGCCAGGACAAGCATTTGGATGGGACATGGGGAATGAGACTGTGTCACTAGAGCAGCTGTGATGGAGCACCCGTTTCCACCTTGACCATGGTGTAGCAGGCAGGAACTGGATCTGTGTAACCCAGGGAGGGAGTCAGGAGCATGGCTCCTGCTGTTGCATAAGCTTAGCCAAAATATGAGACTTTGCTGTAGGATATGCACAGCAGGCTTTGGTTACATGCAGATCAGCCACAAGTCACATCAAATGGTGTATGAAATAAAAACTGACCCGAGGTGCAGGTGTCAGGGTCGGGCAGCTGACCCAGCCTTACTGGAGCTCTTCAGCTGCATCCTAATGGAATCCTAATTTCCAAAGCCTCCAGCTTCACAATCCCTCCTTTGATGTGGCTCAGTGATCTTTTCAGGTGGTTTATTCTACAGCCTGATCTGCTTTAGCACTGAGAAAAGTTTATACCTGACCTGAATCTCTGCTTCTTTACACAGAACTGATCAGCCTTCATTTTATCCCTCACAGCTCTGGGTAAGAGAAACTATTTTTCTTTCACTTCTTTTCACATTTCAAATGTTTGTACAGCATTACCATCTTCCTCAGGATTTGGGAGCTTTTATTGAAGCCTTATGAGAGAAGGCAAGAAAGATGGTGTATCAAGACAGAGGCAGATAGAGATCTCCAGAGTAAATTATAGGAGAATCTGAGTGTGTTGCATTATATATAGTATACATATGTCTGTATTGAGCTAAATTTGTGGAGGAGGATGCTTATGTTCATGTCCATAAAAATGTAAAAACATACACATGCACAAATTAGTTCTCATCATAAATATTATTCATTAACTAGTTACTTTTTTAATGCTACAAATAACTCCACCCCCCGCAAAAGAAAAAAATTGTGAATAGTCTCTAATAGCAGCCAAGCTTCAACTGTAGCACAGTCACTACGAGAGAGCAGCTAGGAAGGATTATTTTTCCCTTCCATGCCACTTAGTGTGTTTTTTAAGCCTTTTTTCCAGGCCAGCTGGATACTGGTACAGATGCCTCAGCAGCCTGATTCCACGTGGCACACTTTATCTCAATTCTTTTAATCAGATTTATACATTCCCAGGAACACAAAATATATCTGAATGTGAAGGAGTCAAAGAGCACAGCAGTATGTGTTGGTGCATGAGTAGAAGCCCCATACCCTCCACTCTCCATTAGTCATAAGATCTTTTTACCTCATCTGTGTTCTTCTACAGCCTGCAATGCTGGGTCTCTCTGGGGGCACCCCACCAGGCTCTCTGCCAGGCACCAGACACCCAGTGCTCCCACAGGTGTGGAATATATGATGACAGCTCTCGCTGCTGCCCATGTCATCAACACACTGAGTTTGTGCAGACTGCAAGCTCCATGTGGCCAGGCAGAACTCCGAATAGCAGAGCAGAAGCTCTACACCTCCGCTTGGGGCCAACAGCTGACCAGTGGGACCCCTGGTTGCCTTCCCCCTCTTGCAGAGCTTTTCACCCAATCCCCCTCCCAGGAAATGCCCGTTCTCAAGTTTTGCCCAGAAAAAAAAGGGACATGGTCACACAATTCTCTGTGTATGAAGAATGGCTCCATGGATTTGTTTCTATAAAGACTGAAGCACGTTTCAAATCTTGAAAACTGCTTCAAAACCAACAGCCCTCCATATGAATTAATTTTAAAAGGCACTGAGATTATTACCAGAAGGCAGTGGCAATGCTGGCTGTGATCAAGAGGGCTGTGCCTAGGAAGACTAAGAATCCCCCTCCAATTAATTTTTACTGAATGGATGCATGAGAGCAGACAATCTTGGGCAGAAATGCTCCTGGTATGGCTGTGGGACAGATTCAGAACTACTTGCACCAGCTTTGCTCCAGTAAGCTTAATTTACTCATATCTCCAGCAGCTAGGTACTGTTTTAGTGCTATGGTGCTAGCAAGTTCTCTTTAACCTAAAAAGGCCAAATGAGCAGAGGGAGTTTCTGGGCAAAAATAATGATTTCCAGCTATGCAGAGCTGCATGTTCTGGGGGAGTCATTTGCCACGTTTGGAGCTGTGGCAGAGTGATAGATGGCATTTCTAAACCACTGGCTCTGAAAGGCAAACAGTGCAGCCTGCCTGTCTGCCTGCTGAAATCTGGTGAGGACTGAATTACACAGGGAAGAAAGGACAACCATATCGTTTGCACAGCATGTCATATATTCTCTTGTCTCTCTCATCTTTCTGCCTCAGCTGTCCTCTCTAGAGAAGTACTGATATATAATCCTTTCTTCTAAGAACACCGTGAATAATTCTTTTCTGGATAAATTGATAAATTAAACCCAGGGAAAGTAGCTGGTCCTAGTGACACAGTAGCTAGTTGAACAAAGTCCAATTAGCTTTATGGCTCAATAATCTGAAGTGCACTTAAAAAAAAATTCATCAGGACATGCTGGCAGAGAAAGACAAAATTTTAAAGCGTTTTCTACTCAAGACCATTTGCTTGCAAACATACCTTTTGGTAACCAGGATGCTTCTCTGGCTCTTGCACAGGACTAAAATTGCAAACTTCATGTCTGCACTTTGGCAAGAAAAGAGATATGACTGACATGCCTAGTCCCATTTGCCTTCTGTGGAGCACAGTACCTCTCCTCCCTATTAGGGGTTCATCTGCATTCATTTACTACTTCTGCCCTGTTCCCTCCCTACATAAGGAAGAAAGGCTAATTTTCTGTCTGGAACTGACTGTACCTGATTTATTAGCTGTTTTCTCCTTCTAGAGTCTCTTTGTGAGTGTTTTTTAAATGCTAGTTCTCCATTATGTGTTTGCAGTAATGACTTTAAATTATAAATTTATCTATAGTAACTCTTCATTTAAAGAAAAAATACCTGCTTCTCCTAAGGTTGATAGATTCCTCTACAATTTTATCATCTCTCTTGCATTTTTCTTTCTGATGTTTGTCCACTGTCAGGACTGAAAGAAGAGTTAGGCCACATTAGAAATGGTTTCAGTTCTGCTGAGAGCTGCTGAAAAACAAATAAGTTTATATTTGATATGATTCCGTATTAACAGAGGATGACCTTATCTGAGGGCAGCCTTAAAATGGAAGTCAGTCTCAGGCTTGAGAGTAAACAGACAAGTGGTCCTTATGTAAGTAGTAATAAGTGTTTATGACATTGTTCAGATATCTTCACTGTTCTTAGCTGTACTTGTGCAATATTTTGTTTAATTTCCTTTCTCTGCTGTAATCTTAATGTAGTCATAATGGATTTGATTATATGTTGTTGCTCTTTCTTGGCTTATTACAAACTGCTGGCAAAGAATCCAGAGCTCAAATGTGCTCCTGTTTAATAAATCCAAATAACAAACACATTCTTGATGAAGAATTTGTAAACTGAACAAAGGGACACATCTCCATGGTGTGCTAAATGAACATACTGTCTGTAGTTAGCAGCACAATTGAGAGACAAGGGAAAAGACCAGTAATAGGGAAGGCTAGCAACCTTTTAGTATCTAGAGGGGTGCTGTAAGAAAGAAGGGGACAGACTCTTTAGCAAGGTCTATTGTGACAGGACAAGAGAGAAATGGTTTCAAACTAAAAAAGGAGAAATTTAGATTGGATAAAAGGAAGAAGATTTTTACAGTAAGAGTGGTGAGGTACTGGAACAGGTTGCTGGTGGAAGACCTCCTCCCTGGAAATGCTCAAGGTCAAACTGGACAGGGCTCTGAGCAACCTGATCTACATATAGGTCCCCTGTTCATTGTAGAGGAGAAGTACTAGGTAACCTTTAAAGGTCTCTTCCAACTCAAATGATTCTATCATTCTATAATTCTATGATTCTAAGATTATTTTCTGAAGCTTACACAAAATATATTTATTTCTATAAAGCATGTATCAAAGAAGTAGTAGAAATGCTGCAGAGCAGTACATAAGATGTATTACATCTTCCTTGGGATGGCCCAGATGTCTGATTTCTACTTATTTCATAATTTTTATTAGCAACACCCTTGGCCCTAACCTACAACAGCACGAAGCCCTGCGCCTTGAACAGTCTCATGGCCTGTTTTTGCTGTTCTGCTCCCAGGAGGCAATAGCTTCAACAAAAGACCTTGCTTGGTCTTTAGATCGTACAGCTGGCTCCTACTTCAGTATCACATCAAGAAATGGAGAGACTCCAACTTAAAAGTTGTGGAAAAGAGGGAACCAGATACCAGCCAGGGGGATGCTTATTTGTGAGCCAATGGTCAGAGATGCCAGCATGGAGATCTGTTGCAGCTTTGTGAAAAACTTTGCTCTTAATTTCCTTTGCATCTTTTCCAAGTATCCATAACAAGGCACCAGATTGAGGCCAGATACAATATTGCGTTCAACACAAACTGAGAGTTTATTTTGCGTTATTAAAACAAACAAATAAAGACACATTTAGTCATTAGTTTTGGTGCTAAGACAACTTTGACACCTCCATCATGTTCATCTGCTATCTCTTGTCTTACACTGGGCTTGTAAGCTCTCTGGGCCACAGAAAATTTCTCTGTCCGCAGTGTTCCTGATTGCCACAGCAGTAAGAGAAGAAAACAGTAATTACAATCTGCTGAGGTTTGTTCATAATAATAAGTAGATGCTGAATGTTTCCTCAAGTGAACAAAACCACCATGCCTCACTTTCAAAATGCTTTGATTTGAACTAATCACTCGCAGAGTCATTTTATGCACATATGAATGATTTCAGCTTGCTTCCCCATGGAGGATATCTTGCAAGCACAGATTGAGGTTTATTTGATGAAACATAAATACGTACTCCTGGTGCTGAACTAGGCCTTCAGAGAGCAAGCAATGGCTGCCCAGTCACAGCTGGGTGACTCTGTGCTGATGAAATTGAGGGGTATTACAGCTACAGCCACTTTTCTAACCTGTGCTCATTCATACTGAGACTGAGCAATGGTCTGAGATAGGTGACTGCACTCCCTGAAGCAGAGAGATTGCTGCTAAAAGGGCTAGGATTATAAGTATGAAGAGGGATTTCTTCACCCCTACCTGGCTGACCTATTCAAGGCAAAATCCCTCACTAGAAGACCTCAGCATATAGATTTTACAGACATTCATGTGTTTTCCAAGGAAATCCCTGCATCCGTTTCAGTTTTCCCCAATACTAGTCATGATTTTAGTTGCTTTGCATGGGTATAATTAGCCCAACCTGTGAATATTAAAAAGTCATCTAACAGCATGTAGAACTGTGTGAGGCACTACTGGTCATCAGTACAATAGACATGTAGAAGGTCAAAAGATCCAGAAGGTCATAGAAGCATAGAATTACTCAGGTTGGAAAGGACCTCAAAGATCATCAAGTCGAACTGCAGCCTAACCATAGTACCCTAACTCTAACAACCCTTCGCTAAATCATATCTCTGAGCACCACATCCAAATGGCTCTTAAACACATCCAGAGGTGGCGACTCAACCACCTCCCTGGGAAGCCTATTCCAGTACTTAATCACTCTTTCTGTAAAGAAGTGTGTCTTAACTTCCAGCCTAAACTTACCTTGGTGCAACTTGAGGCCATTTCCCCTCATCTTTTACTAATTCATTTAATTTTGGAATAGAGGTCAGGCATGAAGTCACTTTGCAAGGAAAACTGTCCCTACCCCAGGGTCTGAGAACTCCCTGTGCTCCAGTAAACCTAGAATGTCTTTAACACATAGAAATGGCAAACGTACCATGACCCACTTTACTCTGCAGCACTTGCAATAACTGGTGCCTTTGTTACCACCACCTGGTATTTTCTTAACAAGGCTGTCAATGAAATCTGCAGAAGCTGTGTTTATCTGCTCATGTGGGAGATCTGGCCACATGAAATATCAGGCAATACCTGTACTGCAGAGTGCTTTATAAGGTTCCAGTTTTCTTCCCAGTGAAGCTCAGACTTGGTTTTAGCCTGCTATACCAGTTGTGAGACCAGCTGTTCTTTGCATTGTGAACTTACCTAACAAAAACATCAAAGAACTTGGCTTAATTGGGCTCTAGAAAGAAAAAGCATTGGAGTGGAAGCCAAAGAACCCTCTTTGCTTACAAAGATGCTGAATGCCTACTCAAAAAGTCTTATCTTAGGAGGTGTGACTATCCAGACAGAACACCGAGTCCTCTGCATGCATGCACAGTTTTGCTCTCACATGATCAAGAGTAGGGGCACACTGGCTGGATTACCCACTTGTCTGATCTTTGCCTTGATGAGACCAGAGAAGTGGAGGATCCTTCAGCCTATGGGAGGTACAGTTCTACTCACTGACTGTCCATGAAAAAATTGAAACTTGTTTCAGTGAAAACGTTACTCCTTCATTGTGTTTTCCTAGAATTACAGTCAATAAATTCTATGCGAAGTTCTATGGACATGTGGCAATGCCTATAAAGATGCAGTAAGGCAAAACTGAAGAGCATCTATTTCAGAAAAGTTTGTTTAAATCTTGTCTATTCTATTATTTTCAGTAACTGTCATCTCATCAAAAGTACAGCTTTACAGGCTAAAACATACACAATTGAAGGAAGCCAGCATATGCTATTTTAGTGACAGTGCATTATCTAAAGTAGGCCTTCTATCTGTTTCAGACCTAATTACTGCATCATCTTTTATGTAGCTCGATATATAAGTGAATTAAATGCTTATGTGAGTGCTTCATACATTGTGAAACACAGCTGTGACATTTTTACAAAGAGAACAGCGCTAAATGTTCTAGACACTGAATTTCATTTTTACACTGTTTACAAAAATATTCCTTTGTAGCAAATACTTTTGCCTCTCCCTTAGTAATACACAATTGTATTTTGCAGAACCATAAAGCACCCATTTAGATTGCAATAAAATGCTGGATATTTTTATCTGACAAAGAAAAGATGGTGAGTTCAGTGATCAAAACAGCCATCTCTATTGCAAGCATTCAGATAAGCATTCCTAACCTAGCTGTTGCCAAACAAAGACAGATTAAGATTAATTGCAGTAATTAAATGAAGGGACGGGGTACAGCATTAGTAGGAGCAACATATCACATTATTTTTTCCAAATACTTTATACAACAGGAAAACAGAAAATCACATGACCTCTAGTTAGGCTATGTACATTTTCTACAAGAATTAACTATTCAGCTGAAACTTATTTACATTGCATTCACATGTTCAAAAATTACCAGCTGGTAAAAGCAAGTCCAATTTAGAACATTTTCTTGATTAGATTATAGCCCTCTAAAAAATTGCAATTTATTCATTTAATTATTTATTTTTGTCATAGGGTTCAACATTTGTGTGATAAGTTTTAATGAAATGAGTTAAAATATTGATTAGAGCCTAGGCAAACCTCTTGTTTAAAACCACACAACGAATAACCACCATTTTCTTTTCCCTTTTTCTCTATGTAGTTGTTTTCTTGCTTTCAGCTTGTGCTTGAGATTTGTTGTTTTTGCTTTGTTTTGGTTATTTACTTGTTTGCTTTTTTTCTTGTTCAGAGGACACACACTCCGCCTGAATCCTGTTTTGGTCACATAATGGACTCAGGTTATGATGTCACTGGTGTCACAGCAGGGCACTGCAAATCAACTGTATTGCATTTACAAAACTTGACTGTATACTCATCCAAAAGCCCAATATGTTAATTGTATCCTCAGAACAGAAAATAAAGGACAGTTCAATCTCCCCAAAAACATGCTTTGCAAGGGTGGAGGGCTAGAATAAAAATTCTGCTCATATTTAGGACATCGCTAGTCCTTGGCTAATGTAGTATGTATGGTCTTAGTGTAGCTCCTGTGCATCTCCAAACATCCTGCTCTTCCAGGACAATTCTTCCCATCCCTCTAGTCCCCAGATAGCTGATTTCAAGAGCAGCCTCTTCCTAGCAAGACATAGGTGGAGATTATTTCAATTAAAAAGAAAAAAAAAAGTAAAATTCCTCTTATCTCCACTTCAGTGTGGCATAAACACAGACTGCTTTGACAGCGTTGACACAGCTAAGGCTTTGTCATTAGTCAATAGATGAGAAATACACAGGTTAAGAAATCAATAGGCAGCTATGCAGGCATAAAGGAAGCAGAAAATAAAGAGCTGTGTTCTATAGGGTAAATACGTATTTTCCTCATTTAAGCTTATAACTAGAGAGTCAACCTGATGCTGGGAAGAAAGCTTTAAGCATAACTAGGGAAGGAAGAATGTATCCTTTGCAAATAATTTCCCATGAATAGTTGCCTTCTCTGACATCTTTTGATTGAGCTATTTCTAGAGCTAACCCTTTGCTTGTAAATACTGATGCTAATCTTGTTTCAGAAATGTTTCATCTTGGCAAGACATTAATAAACACTGTACCAGAAAATGCCTGGAGTCCAGCCATGAACAAATCTGTTTCTTAATAGATGGATCAACTGCGGAGGTAGGTAAAGACCAGGAGAGAAATTCTCAGATGCCTTGGTGGCTCTTCAGACACATTTTGATCCAGTAAAGCCCTGATTTGATTTTCCATAAACACCTGTGCAAGACAAATTAGCTTGTGTTAATGCTCCTAGAAAACAAATCACAGTTTGTAGGCTGATGAGAAAAGATAATTTGATTTGGTGGAGAGAGCAGGCATTCTGTAATGGTGGCATCATCCAGCAGGACGGTACAAGTAAAGCAATGGGATACCTCTTCACAATCCTGGGCTACAAATTCTCAAGCTATTATAGAAGCATCCATTGCAAACTATTCAGTGAATGCTTACAGAAAGGGAATCAGTTTATAGACCAAAAGTGATTTGTGATTACAAGCTCTAAAACTCCTTGAAGGTGTCTGATTATCAGGAATTTAAGAATATTTAAGAACATCTCATTCTTTAGATGCTTTTGAAAACCATATCATATGCTACAGTCTGCTAAATAAGGAGCAACTTAAGTAAATTCATTATTATTAGTTGTGGTGTTGTTAAGGTAAAGATTGGCAGCCTGTGTTAAACAACCAGAGAGATACCCAGAGCTCTAGAAAGTTTTGTAGAAATGCAGTGTGTTGTACAAAAGAGTCAAACTCCAGCATAAATGGCTTCCAATCTGAATAATGCATTAAGAGGACAGAAAGAAATATTATTTTTGTTATTCGGAGTATAGTCATCAATGAACTTTTACCACATATCTGTGAGTAAAGGCTTTCTAACCCTTTATGTCAGGTGAAAGGTATTAATAGCAATAAGTGTCACTGGAGGGAAGTGGCAAACGGGTCTTTGGTACAGCCTGTTGATAAGAGTGATTCCTGTCCAACTGAAGAGTGAGCCTCAGCTGGCAAACAAATTGCTTTTGTTTGATCTTGCTACTGCAGCCATGTAGGGAAAGGTGCCAAACAGGATTTTGAAGTAACCTTTTAATAGCAGATAGCTAACATGAGAGGTTGCTCTGAGTGGAAACACAGCACACACTGGGGAAGACATTTTGCCTGATGCAGGATGGCTTACTCTTTACTAACTAAAGATTATGCATGTGGCATTCATAATTGAATGAAGATATTAGATTATTTTTTTGTCTCAGGCAAATGAACTGTGGCCTGATCATTTGTATGTGGCATCATACAGCCTGTGTTAACAAAAACATATTTTTGAATTGCACAAAGATAATAAAGACAATCTGACAGGGATGATGTTCACCTCCTTTTTTCCATAGCTATCCACTAGACTCTTCCAACTGTCAGAATGATTACAGCAATATATTTAGAGGGAAATTATCAAAAATGCAGGTAGTAAAATCATGCTTCTGCTCCATTTTGATAACAAGAGAAATATATTGTAGGATAAAAGTCAACAACTCATTACAGAAGTCACCATCTAGTGGTATGTAAGAACATGTACTGCTGCTATGCAAGCTTAGAGGTTAAATAAACCTGTGGGTTTGGGGACTCAGTCTCTTCAGTTCTGCTCAGGATGAACTACTGAACTTAAATCTCACCTCTCAGTGACAATGGTATGTAATATTAGAATATATAATAATATTTTCTTCATTTTATATATATGTACTAATATATTAGTACAGATATTTCAAGAAAATTTAGTGTGACTTTAGGCAAAACTTAGTTCAATTGAAGCCTTAATTCATATATTTAAAATGATGGAATACAACAGCCAAACAGCTGTATTTGTAGACTACCTGGTTTTTTGACTTCTTGTCCTCTCAAATGGTTTTATGTACATTGCGGTTCTTTATGTACATCTATAGCTACACATATTTATGTAACTGATGCACCAGAGCATACCGTTGTCTATACTACGTTGTCTATTTCTGACTGACTAGCTGAGCTGTGGGGATAAACTTGTGGTTAACTAGTGCTACTCTGTAAGTGCTGGAACAAGTGATATTTTCCCCAGTCCTGCTATCCATTCAGAGGCAAAGCTATTAGGACTGACAAAGAGAAGCTCATTCTTGCTCATTATATTCAGAGCCCTTACAGATGAGGCAATTTTTCACTTCTCAGTTGTGATAAAAACTGAGGACAAATACAACATTATACTCTATTCAGCTATATCTAAAAAATGTTCTGAATTTATTTATCCCTGAAGAAAATCTCTATGCAAGCCAGAACTCACTCCCTCCCCCCAGTCTACCTTTCCTATCTGCATTTATATTTACCATCATCACTCAGGGCCAAACCTTTGAGACCTTATTTGACTTTTATCCAATCTCACTTCCTACGTTAGTCACTGTATGAGATTTGTCTCACTAAGAACTAAATTAAAACTTCAAGCAGAGGATGTGCACTAGAACTTCCTGATGAACAAAAATTACATGGCAAACAAGATTATAACGATAGATTGCAAAGGTGTATGACGGTAAGCTATGGTATTTCTGCTCTTAGGCTTCCAAAGCATCAGAGGATATAGGGAATAGATGTAGTGGGTGCAATTGGAGGTGGAGAAATGATGTAGGCATGATGAGTGGAAGACTGGTCTGCAAATAAACTGTGATTAGCACTTGGTCACATGGAGCTTTTGTTGCTGGACTCCCATGGAAAGAATAGAATCATCTCTCACACAAGCTAATACAATGTGCTAATGAAGGCTGACTTACCCTCTTCACTGCTTCACAATGCTTTAACTACCATCTACTTTTGGGAGACATTTCTTATGGAGGCCTCTGCCAAGGCATTGTGATGAAAGATCTTGCCACAGGTGAGTGCTGCAGTGACAGAAACAGACATCACTGAAGGCAGGAGCACTAAAGAATGAAATTATCTAATAAAACAGCTTGCAAACTTTGGGGATGAATCTCTGAAATTTTAGTCTGCAAAACAGACTAAACTTTAACCAGCCTCCTGCCTGTTCCTGCCTCCCTGTACTGAAGTCTGGGAGAGATAACTATCATTAGATTTTGCTCATGGAGGGGCAGCTTAGGCACAGTACCTGCCCACCCTATTTATATTATTCTAGATGGAAATGAAATATTTTACCCTAAATTCCTCCACTTAGCTACTGCATTTTAGTTCACATCTACCTTTGGTAAGGAGCGGCCATTTGGCCAGTTACCGCAGTTCAGCTCAGGTGAGCTCACTTCCTAGGACATATTTGCCTGCTTCCATCTTTAAAGTCCGCCTCTGTGGTCCTCCGTGGAGTCTAGGGAGGGCAAGAAAGAATAGTGTCTCAGACTCAGATATCCTAAGAGCCCTGGTGCCAATGAGAAGAACACAGTCATACTACCCCAGATTCTATATTACCCTTAAAATTCAATTTAATCCTCTCCTGGATGCATTTACTGGGTTAATGTATTCTTTTATTTTCTAAAGGCAACCTTGTAAGTAGCCAAAGATACCTCTTGCTTGACCTCTCCTCAGCAACACTCTTAACAAAACAGATTTTTGCAGATGGAGTTTTGAAGGTAGAGTGTTTAAAGATGGGAATCTACAGCACAAGAATAAAAGACATAAAACCAGTAACACCTTAAAAGAAAAGTGCTGAGAGAGACTCCAAAATAACAAAGGGGATTCAGGGGTGACTGAGGCTCCAACAGCACTACTGTATAACAGGGGAACAACAGACAACAAGAATAAGCAGTGAGAACTGTAGATGGTACAAATTAGCTTTGCTGTAGTGAGCTCAGGAGCACTGTGCTGATTTACACCAACAGGGAACAACGACTGAAACTAGGAAGGAATGTATAACAGCCCTGTGATTTTCCTTTCTCTGTAGAATTATGTTTCAATCACAAAATCATAGAGATTGGAAAGAACCTCTGGATATCAACAAGTTCAACCCCATGCTAAAAAAGGTTCCCTACAATAGGTAACACAGGAAAATTCTTAGTAAGGATTTCCGTATCTCCAAAGATGGAGACTCCACAACATCTCTGGGCAGCCTGTTCCAGTACTCTGTCATGCTCACAAGTAAAAAAGGTTTTTTTTTTTTTTTTTTTTTTTTTTTTTTTTTTTTTTTTTTTTTAATGTATGTATGGAACTTCCTGTGTTCCAGTTTGTGCCCACTGCCCCTTGTTCTGTCACTGGGCACTGCTGGAAAGAGCTTGGCCCCATCCACTTGACTCTCTCCCTTTAGATATTTATTATTATTGATATGATCCCCTCTCAGCTTTCTCTTCTCCAGGCTCAAAAGCCCAAGGTCACTCAGCCTTTCCTCATTAAAGGAGATGCCCCAGGCCCTCACCATCTTTGTGGCCCTCCACTGGACTCTCTCTAGAAGTTCCCTGTCCTCCCTGAACTGAGGAACCCAGAACTGAACATGCTACGCCAGATCTTTTCCAACAGATCAAGCCATAACCTATACTGATGCATGCAGTTATTTCTCCCTAGGTGTAGGAATCTACACTTGCCCTTGTTGAACCTCATCAGAATCCTTTTTGGCCAACTCTCCAATCTGTCTATGTCTCACTGAATGGCAGCACAGCCTTCTGGTGTACCATCAACAAATTTGCTGACAGTGCATTCTCTCCCCTCATACAAATCACTGGTGAAAATGTTGAACAAAACTACATTCAGTACTGTCCCCTGAGGAACACTGCTAGCTACAGGCTTTCAGCTAGGCACTGCATCACTGATCACAACACTCTGTATTCTGTCAGTCAGCTAATTCTCAATCTACCTCACTGTCCACTCATCTAGCCCATACTTCCCAAGCTTACCTGCAAAGATATTATGAGAGACAGTATCAAATGCCTCATTCATCCACTCATTAATTGAATCCAATCATTCATTATTCATCCCTAGGCAGAGCTTAATATGTTCCAGTTGTTCTCTCACATAAAGAGCACCTCCACCACCTTGCCTTGCTAACTTGTCTTTCCTGAAAAGTATATAGTGATTCATTCAAGTCATATGAGCTGTCCCACTATGTCTCTGTTATTACAATGAGATCATGGCCCTGCGACCACACACAGATCTCTAGTTGTTCCTATTTATTCCCCTGTCTGTGTGCATCGGTATACAGATAATTCATAGAAGAAAAGGGAGCAGAAGATGCAGGTTTCCCTGGAGGGATGCAAGAGGATCCTGCATAGCTATACACATCCTTCAGGTGGCTACCCTTCTGCTTCATGTCATGGGAGGCTGCTAAAGAGCAATTGTCACCCTTCTGATTGGCCAGGCTTATTTTCCTAACCCTCCTCCAGTTTGTCAGTGACTGCTCCATGGTGAGAACACAAAAAAATTATCAGGTTTATTAACCTTAGCAAACGTAAATACAAACTCAAAATGTGGAAAAATGCTCTCATCTGAAATGAATTTCATTCTATCAGACTGCTGAATTAAACAGTTACTTATGCAGCAGAAACAGAAACAGCAACCACTGAGAAAATTGTTCATCTCATTCTTTTCAGGTTGTTCTTTCTGTCTATTTCTTGGTTTGATTGGCACCTCACATAGGCAGTTGCACTGAGTTTTCCTCTGCAGTGTGATTTGTCACAAATAGTTTACTTTCTTCTCCACTCTAGACTGTTCACAGTTTTTCAATATACGTAGGTTGATTGGAAAGTAATGCCTCCTATTTATTTCCATGGAAACTACAGCAGATACAAAGAGCACAACACTATTTGATAAAGAAAATTCTCAGCTACAAAACGCTGTTTTTAAACATAGTTGCCACTAATAGCTATGCATTTTTGCCAGTAATGAGCAAGAGTCTGGATGCCACACTCATAAAAGTCTGCATGGCCATCCAGAGAGTGGCTTGTCTTTCATGTCACTGTCACTACCGTTGAAATACACCACTCAAAGCCTCACTGTGCTCACATCCACTGTTTGGTCTCCATAAACGTTCAGCAAACATCAATGAATGTCCATGGATGTCATTTCTTCTGCATGGAGTAACTCAGTGATACACCTTTGCTTCATCTACACTTACATGTAAGATGTCATTTTGTCTGACTGCACCACTGCTGCCATCTGTTGCACAGCAATGAAATGTAATGGAATATTGGTGGAAAGTTTCAACATCTACTGCCACACCACCATCTGTCTCTGACATTGTGGGCCAACATAATAAAATAGGAAGCATTACTTTCAGAGCAGTCCTTGTATCTGCAAACAAATCTTATCCACTGTTTTGTTCTCAAAGCATGTAGGAGCAACCCTTATGCTCAGTTCTTGTCGTATCTGACTGGAGCCAGGAGCCACATACCCTTTTTTCTCTTCCCTGAAGGAACAGCATGTTCCCTGCCCTCTGCTCCACGGTAAAATAAGAGTCCTTTTTCTTGTTTCAGGTAATCTTCAGATATGGGGAACTGCATGAAATTAGACTAAGATCTGAGAGTTTGGAGTGTGCCTTAATTTGAGATGGAGTCCATACATTTTACCTTGTCCATATTCACAATAAAAACTAGAAATTAGAAAGAGGTTTGCCCCACATTTCTTTTAGGGCCATGGCTGGATGGATACAGAATGTCCTGAGGGATGAACTGTGCTATGGTTGGTACGCCAGGAGCTGTGGGAAGCGGCCTGTTTCTCCTTGTGATAATGCTGTTCCTAAAGAGCGACCAGAATGGGCCATTAACCTGTGAGGGGTGGGGCTAAACTGGACTAGGGAATTCACTTGATAGATTTCCATTTGCTGTCAGCATAAACACACGTGCTTGCAAGAAACTCTGGATACAATCCCACTAAGATTCAGTCTGTACTTTGGACTGGGCAGGACTTGCAAAGTAGTTCTGCAGCCCTTCTGCAGCATAAGGAAGACAGAATCCAGTGTTCAGCTACTGCTGTCAGATTTGGTTGACTGAGATTAAATGCTGAATGCTGCAATATTTAAGAAGTTAAAGGTTGGGCTGTGCTTGGTATTCACAAGTCTGTGCTACATACTGAATGGGGCTCAGGCAGGTGGGCTGCAGAAGTTGAAGGTGTCACTTCCTAGACTGCACATATTGCTCCTCTGCCTACATCTCTAAGTAAGCCCACAAAACAGGATTTCGAAAGCAATAGGAGAGTTGCCTTATACACAAGAATATTCATGAATCATTTCTCTGCTATACTGACACAACCTTGCTCAACGAGATGGGAAAAAGCAGGACTTATATTTAACAGAATAACTTTAAATGTATAACAGATACATGCACATTAGGTTCCTCTAGTTCCATTTGCATTTGGATGTAAAAAGCTATTTGTTTTTACTGTTCTTCTCTTCCATTAAAAAACCATTTAAACTTCTATGGAGATTTGCTTTCATTTTTGAGCTCTCTTCTGTTTGTTGGTTTCCAAGTCAGAGGTAAAATGGATAGCCTTTCATTTTACTTAGCACAGAATGAATTACAAGAAAATGGAACCTCTAGGAATAAAAAGCCTTCAGACTGTATGTTCATGTAAGTGTAAAATGTACTGCAAGGCAGAGTGCTTCTCCAATTTTGCTACACATTTGTAATAATAAAAGAATGGACTCTGAGGAGAAGTGAGCCATGAGCTGTGTGATTTGAACTGTTACATTAACATACAATAAAAAGGCACAGAGGTTCAAGGCAGTTAATAGGAAAAAAATGCAGAATGCAAAAATGCATTAAAAGGCAGTAAATGAAAGATTGGATGGCATACTTGATAAATGCACATCTAGACTTCCATTTGAAAACCAATAGAAGCACACAGTTGCAACGATAGCAGGGAAAGGAAGACAGGAGTAAATGAGCAGACAAAGAAATGAAGGAAGAATTGTATACATCGTAACACAGTTATTGGTGCCTGGATAAAATACAGTGTGGTGATGAATGGGAACTGGTACATGATGATAATTTACAACACAGACATGCACAGAACATTCTGTTGGTGTTTGGTAGGAGGGAAAACTAATGCCTGAGTCATTCAGAAAGCACTGACAGTCTGTAATACCCACATCTGTCACACTGTACTCTGTTGCAATCACATTCCCCTTGATGGGAATGGAGAAGATTATGTACATCCCCAGGGAAGGATGTACTCATATGAATCCACAGACAACATTCAAAGAACAGGCCACTGAGAACTTGCCTAATTCAAGACGCAATAGAGCATGCATTGCCAGTGAACCACATCCCATATATAACAACGCTAAAAACAGAGAGGCAGACTCATTTCTGAGTAGGCCTCCAATAACCACCTTAAAGCTAGAGAGCTGTAAACTGGGGGAAAATGCCTGACAAATGCTAATTTCTTCTTCCTGAGTTGGCCCTAGCTAACCAAGTCTTAAGGAGAATGACTGTGTAGCTTTCTTTGGGGGTTTACTCAAAACCTCATCATATTTTGAACACCACCCAAACTGATAAGATAGGATTTTGAGGCCTCTGACTGCCTAGGCTTACCAGAAAGAAAACAAGCTTCTAGAAAAGGAGCTGGTCAAAGATTAAAGCTTTAACATTTCACAGAGGCAAAGAGTTCCCGACTCCAATCTTACTGAATTAGGGGCTTTTGCTTTTATTATGAACGTTTCACATAACAATCACCTTATCTTCCCTTTGTATGACAGCCTGGTTGCACAGATAGTTCACAGGGCATGCTTGGAGAAAGAATAGGATAAAATGCTTTAGAAGGAAGTCCTGCTTATTGAACATCTAGAAGGAAAAAAATCTCTAACTTTTATTTTAAAAGTATCTCGCAAAAAATGCCCATCTACTATGGGACAAAAAATAAATTTTCAAGACTGAAACACAGTGAATTTTTAGACACAGAATTCAAATTCTGAGATACTTGAGTGAATATTTCCTGCTAGTCACTTTTCTCTGGGGCAAACCGTATTGAAAACAAGCTACAGTACTTTCAATTTAAACTGAGTGCTAAACAATTATATTCCAGGCTGACTGTGCTGACTATATACCTCAGGTGTTGGGAGAAAAAAAATAAAAGGCATGGAGAATCGATAAGATTTTGTACTAATTACGAATCTGTAACAGCTTGGAGTGGACTGTGCTCTTCCACTGATTGCTTCAGTGTAATGGTAATGCCAAGGAAATGACAAAGATCTGAGCCCTTGCAAGATAATAATAATGAAGACTCCTGTTTAGCAAAAAAAAAAAAAAAAAGAAAAAGGATTAAGACCACAAGATTTTAGCAGTACAAGCAACATGGCAAATTAGAAAGGTTCTATTAAAAAAAAGATCCTAAAATTAGAAACAAATATTACTGTTGGATTAAAGCCCTTGCATAGACTTTGGAGCTTTGTGATTCAGTCACTAAAGTCTTGCTGCCTCTCTCCTATTTATCTTGTAGCACCATTCTGGAGTACTGCGTCCAGATATGGAATCCTTGGTACAGGAGAGACATGGACCTGTTGAGGGTTATCTAGTGGACGGCCCCAAAAATAATCCACAGAATGTAACTCTTCCCCTATGAGGACAGGCTGAGAGAGCTGGAGCTGTTCAGCCTGGAGAAGAGAAGGATCAGATGAGACCTGAGAGTGGCCTTTCAATACCTAAAGGGGGGTGTACGTAAGGCAGACTTTTTAGCAGGATCTGTTGTGGCAAGACAAAAGGAAATGGTTTCAAACTAAAAGAGGGAAGATTTAGATTGAACATAAGGAAGGAGTTCTCTACAACGTGAGGTACTGGCACAGGTTGCCCAGAGAGGTGGTGGATGCCCTGTGCCTGGAGACATTCCAGTGAGGCTGGATGGAGCTCTGAGCAAACTGATCTAGCTGTAGGTGTCCCTGTTCACTGCTAGATGACCTTTAAGTGTCCTTTCCAATTCAAACAATTCTATGATTCTATGATTTCCTTGGCAAAAAAACAGCCTAGAGCTGCAGCTATGTGCTGGTCATGCTTTCCATTTTCAAGGAGACAACCAGCCTTCGCCACGTCTGCTGTTCCACCCTTTGCTGCCTACCTGTGAGGGCTGAAAACCTCCCCATGTCAGAAGCTCTCCCAAGATCCCTTCCCAAACCAGACAGGGGAGCTGTGGATGTGGGCAGGGCTGCACATCAGCAATTTCCCCTAGATGAATAAGTCGTTACCAGCTCTGCGGGGTATGGTAATCTCATGAGTTGAACTCCCATGTTGAGGTACATATCTTTCCCTGTGGTAAAGTAGCAAGCTCTTTCCTATACAGCAGGTGAACACGTAGCATGCCTCTCAGAGAATTACACCTAAAAACTTGTGAATTGTCTGGGAAAACAGGTGTACACAAATAGGCACCTGTTACATATGCCTTCTGTGCTCTAGTTGTACAAATGACACTGATGCATTTTACAGCACAGTTTTTAATCTTTATCTCAGATCCCCAGCCTCCCATAAAGAAGGGGTTCCTTGTCATTAGATAGTACTCCAGCTGTCTTCATGCAGCAGCTCTGCAAATTTATTCTGTTTTATGCATGTTGCATCGGAATAATTACACACTTAGGCTAGTAGGGGATCTTGCATGTAAAGCATCATAGAGAAACTCATAGATCCTTCTAGCACCCTCTAACTATGGTCTGTTGGTCCATGAGGTATTTATTTACATTCCATAGACAATTTGTTTCATGTATAGGCTATACGGGATCTTTACTCCTCTCAGGCTTCAGTTTATGTTGTTGTCCTTATTGTTACTCTTCCCTCCTTTTTTTTGCAAAATAAAGCTATTGCATATCTCTATTTTGTGTCTTACCCTTAAGAAGTGCAGCAGTATATTCAGCTCATCAGTTACTGTCCTTCAACCTGTCCTTTGAGTATCTTGCAACTGGCAAAACAAAATCTTCGGAGAACATGCCCACTCTGGAAGACATTGAAAGATGGAGAATCCATCACTTCTCCTGATAGCTTGTTTCAATCACTCCTACCAGAACAATGTGTGTCTTGATTTTAGTTTGAATTTCCTGCTCTTAAGCTTCATGGTTCTTTCCCTGCCCTTGCTTGTTTGATTAGATAGATGACTCACTCTCAGGATTTTCTGCCCTGGGTGTGAGTACACTATAACTAAGGAGCTTCTTTATCATGGATTCCTCATCTAGCAACAAGCAGATGCTCAACCTTTATACAGTGCTACAAGGGATGCTGCTCCTTGGAGAGAAAGTTAGACCATCCTTAAGCATTTTTACGTGTACAATTGAGCATGTTTGTAGCAAACAAAATCAGTAGGTTGTTCCTTAGTTAACTATCCCTCTGACTGTTTGTTGGAGCTTCACTGACCTCTCATTGTGTGCTGCTACCTGGAACAATATGTTGGTACTGCATTTCTCTATGAGTTTAAATTGAAACATGTCTATACTTGATAATGTAAATGTATTCTTAATTCCAGACACTATCAAACATGCCCAAACCACTGCTAACCACACTGGTGCACAACCCTTTTTTATAAAATCTTAAATAGATGGTTACATCCCACAGTACTTACATTGATTGACACGTTCATTTTGTGATGGTTCACTCGAAAATCATTTTCTATAAATCATAATTTTTCACATTAGTCATGTAAGTATTTCAGCAGAGGTTAATGAGAATAATCAGGCTTTCCCTGGAACCACATCCACGATCCTTTTAGAATTCCCTTTAAGACTTGTAATTCAAAGATCCCTTTAAGATACAGCTTCTGAGCAATTCTCTCCTACCTGTCAAAGCCCAATGGTGTAGCAGTACGCAAGGCTAGGCCAGTGCTGGCAATGCTGGTTGCTTACTCCATCACTAGAAACCCAAGGAAAGTGGTCTATGTCTGCTAAAACTTCTCTCTAAAATCAACCCTCAGCCTGAGCTGCAGGCAGGTCTGGCTCCAGAGACTGTCCTTCCTCCAGGGAATTATTTTGGAGATTTATTTTAGCCACATTCATTTCATCGATCCTTTTTGTGGAGCAAATCACTACCCACAGTTGTCTCTGGAAGATGGAGAGGGCAGAGAACTAAATGCAAGAATGTGGGAATCAGAGGGAGTGCCTTTAAAGAAAATCATAAAACTGTTATTTTAAAACACACACAATTGTCTACATGAAGTGCTTGAATTTATCAGGTCTACCATGATTCCTTTTTAACATCAGAAAGGCTTAAATGCAAAAACACTACAAGTGTTTTTCTAACCAGACAAGAGGTTTCATTCCTGATTGTAATGCTGAAAGCAAAAGTATATAAACACAGGCATTACAAAGTCATCCTGAGTAGCATTTAGCATTGGATCCCTTCTTACCTGCTACCTAGGCTCTGTCAGTGATATTACACTGACTTCCTGAATTGCGAGCTCTTAGATTTAAATGCTAGTTTAGAGACATATAAAGTTAGCTCTAGTCTTAGAGACAATAGTCTGAAAAATAAAGGGCAAAAAAGAACTTTTACAAAAAAAGTGGTTTTTTAATTGCATATCGTAGTTTTCTTCAACTGCGTGCGTCTGTCAATTCTAACCTCAACAACTCCATTGTCATAAAATTAAAATTGTAATTTGAAATTCTGCTTTCAATTTTGATCCTCTTCTTTTTAAATCAATTCATTGAAATCTGTATGTATGCAACTGAGAGTAGCTTTTATTTGAAGCACCACCTTAAGAGAATCAACATTCAGTACTTCCCTCTAAAGCGCCCAAGTTTGTTCACAAAAGGAAAATGTTTTTTTCAAGACCTGTATTTGATGTTTAATTGCAAAAATAAATAAATAGATAGATAAATAAAATTAACTAATATGAGAGAGCTATGACTGGAAGGAAAAATCTTAGTCTACTCCAAAATACAGGTTTGCATACAAAGAATGGAGTTGCCCAAACATTGTTCTGTATGCAGTAGGCATCCAAATTTTTGTTAAGCTCTGGTCCTTCAGAAATTCTTTGTATTTTCTGAACACTATTTTCAGGAAAAAGTCACTGAATTTCATCAACATAAGCATTGCAAGCTTTCATTATTCTAATTTTAATACATTGTAGAAGTTGTTATTGTGAAAGGAGAGTAAGAGAATTAAGTATTCATTTATTGAAAATGTCTTTTCATTATCCCTATCTTAAGCAAATAAGTAACTGCAGTATAAAATACTGAAAAGCTTCAAATATAAGATAAACATTTTCAGACTCAGTCATTTGCAGGGTTTAGAGATAACCACCTTGCCAAGATGTTCCTCAACATTTTCATGTGTTTAAGGTTGACAAAATGAAAACTGTCTTGTAATTCAAAAAAGCATTCAAGAAAAGTAGAAAAAGAATTTAAATTTAAATTTTCTTTGCACACATTCAACACTCAACATGAGTCAAAAGCTTCTGCCCTTTCTGTATTATGCAGTGTGTGGACAAGAAGATTAATTGGATTTCTCATATTAAATTAATATGTAGATATGGACTGGTGGGAGATGTGGAGGTCAGGAGCTCTCTTGAACAGAGTGACTACAAAATGGTGGAGTTCTCAATTCTTGGTGAAGTCAGGAGGGGGAGGCAGCAAAACTGCCCAGACTTCTGGAGGGCACACTTTGAACTGTTGAGGACGCTGGTACGAAGAGTCCCTTGGGATTCAGTCCTAACGGATAAGGGAATTTAGGAAGGCTGGTTTCTTCCAACACTCCCGATACAATTTCATGTTGTCTTCAAAGTAAGCAAGCAGGTAATAGACTAAAGAACTGCCTAACTGAAGTATTTTACTGTCTCTCTGTGTTGGGATATCAGTGACCTTCTTAATCTGGGGGGAGAAGGAAGCTTTTTCCACTTACCAGTAACAACTTAGCTCTGAGTAACTCTTGGAAAATGTTCACATTCTTGTCTTGAAGAAGTGACATGGCATTGCAGCACTGGGATCATTGTTGCTTCTAAAGAAGTCACTTCACCCCTTTATAAGCTCTTGTTTTCATTAGCAACAAAAAGTTGGTCTTTTAAACTATGCTACGCTTAGGCTTATTATGGCCTCCACTTTCATGGTATTGTACTTCTGACAGTATACCATGAGCAACTGAGGTTCTTCACATAAATTGCAATAAATCCTGTAACAATTATTGCTATCTTTACTGATCCTACAAAATTATTTTTCCATTCACTTGGGAAATTGCAAAGCTCTTTCTGTTTAGGGAGTATGTTGTGATTACTACTGCCATCATTGCTAAAATTACAATCACTGTAAAGAGGTAGCTCAGCCAATGAAATATGCTATGGTATTTAGGCTCAGACCTAATCTGCTCACTCTGTGCTGATCCAGACATTAGATACTGTATTCATACAGATATTATTTAGTTATAATAAAGATCTGTGATAAAATGTTCTCTATTTACTAGAAGTTTGAATACATAGAGTAATCCTAACAGTAATTCCTCAAGGTAGACTTAACTGTTCTGAAAATGGCAATACAGAGATGTAAAATGTTATGAAATAAAGTTTCATCAAAAACAAGTTTAATTCAGTAATTCAGAAGGCCTTGAGTCCTCCACCAAGCCTGAATTAGAATTTGCAATAAGCCCATGCTATCATTCCCACCTGGAAACTTCCAACTTCTGTCAGAAAACTGGTGTTTCAGAATCCTACTATGCACACAGAAGGCACTAAAATTTCACAATAAAACACACTAATGTCTCTTGTGTCAAGCATTTCATTTTTACAAAGCTATTGATGGATCTCACTGAAAGATGGCTTTCTTTTTTCCTTGCAAACTGACACTCATCTAGGTTATAAGGAGACAAAACAGCAAAAGTCATCACGCTGTGCCACAGTTATGAATTTATTTAAAGGCAGGCTTGGGAATACAGAAGAAGAAGGAATATATGTTTTATAAGATTTGTAGATAGTATTCATTTAAAGACCAGATTTTTACAAGTAGAATTCTACAGTGCCAACAAGGCTTTATTGCCAAGAAGTTCTGCAAAAGGTTTGATAGACTGACTTCAAGGCTTCAGGTTATCCTTGTAACAGAAGAATGAAACAGAAGGTAGTCTTTCTAATCTAATAGAAGAGCCTTGGCAACACCTCTTGACTCAGACTTTCTCCTGTCAAGATTCCCCTTTCCTTGGCTCCTTACTCCAATAGCAGGAATGCTTTGAGAATAGGGAACATTTTATCAAATACAGCTCCAGTACATAACATCCTGTCCCTACTCAATTGCTTTCTGGAACTGCACTCTTAGGTATCAAATGTAAAATACCTCCTTGCTCTCCCGGAGAATGTCCTGAATTCATAGTCTAGGCACATTGTTGAATTAACACATTCATTCTGCTTACAAAGGCCTTCCTGGAGGTCAGAACCATTCTAAGATAATTTCAAGATACAACATTTTCACAATGTTTCATGAAGTATGTATCATAAATTGCATTCACTGTATGCATACTTTATGAAGTACATAATACTTTGCTCCTTCTGAGACATGGTGCATTAGTAATGCAGATGACAGAGTGCTTTGTCAAAATCACTTTCCTGCTCTCTTTAATCTGTTCCAGAAACTCATGGCATTGTGATGACCAAAACTGACACTGTAAGATTCAGGAAAAAAAAAAAAAAAAAAAAATCACCTACTAAACACGACTTTCTTTGGGTCCTGAATAAATACGTCTTTCTGTTACTCTGTTTTCATTGCCTTCCTGTTGGGAGAGGATATTTTTTCTTCAATATGTAAGGAATTTATATTAGATATGTTTTCAGCACAAAACTGAGATCTGCTTCCCTACCCTCAGAGAATTTCCTCTGAGTAATTACCCAACTAGAAGCCACTGAGCTGTAATTACTCCAGATGAAACCAACTGTCATCACTCCTTGCAGTGCAAACACACGATCCAAAAAACATTCCCATTAGTCATATCTCCAGCATAACTTGCACATTTTTTTTGCTGAGAACAGGTATTGATTTGACATAGTGCTGAGATGATACGATGTATCACTGATTGTACATTTTGGTACTGTATTGGATTAAACTAATGCAGCCAGGTTTTCAATCTAATTATCTCTGCTCAGCTGATGGAGAGAGCTGTACCGTGTGCAATTGCCTCGGCAATTGTCAATACTGCTTTATGATAATCCACTTAAACTGAAAGAATCTTAGTGAAACAGGAACAGGCCAAGCTTCTTCCAGAACTTTTCTAATGTTCCATGTACTTTTAAAGGAACATTAAGTTATTCTGAATTGCTGAAGGAACATTTGAATACTACAGAAATCATCCTGCAAATATCCCAGAAGAAAACAGTCCATGTTTCCATAATCTATAGAACAGCACTTGTATCACACTGCCTGTCTAAGCTGTCCCATGGATGCACTCCAGCATGACTTAGGTCTTGGCAACATATGACACAAAATACTTAAATTCTTCAGTTATGGATCTAGGTTGAAGACTTCCTCCTCTGTAGGAACAGATAATGCATCTCTCTATACTCTACAAACAACGCATATTTGATAAGAAATATAGTCACGGATAGTCACGCAATGTTCACCAGGAGAACAACTGGGTGGGAAATGGTTCTTGGTAGCTTATTTGTAAATGAGCTGTCTGTGAAGAACTGCACAGTTTACAAAACTGAATGCCTAGATAGATCACAGTGGCTTTCAGTACAGAAAAATGTAAATTGATAAGCACTAAAGTAGTCCTAATGTCACGTCTTTAATGATGGGCTCTAAGCTCAGTGTTAATGCTCAGAAGTGAAATTATTCAATGAACCCATCAGCTTATTGTTCAGTAGCAGTCAAAAAGAACAACAAAAAGCATAAATAAAATGTTAGGAATTAGTAGGAAAATGGAAAGCAGAATAGACAAGATAATTATACCACTATCTGAATCCACAGTTTGCCCACATCTCAAAAGCTATGCAGTTTTAATCCTCTATCTGAGAGAAGTTAAATTAGAAATAGCAAATATTCCAAGAAAAGCAAGGAGGATAAATTGAAATGGGAAACATCCGTACAAAGAGCAAATGAGCAGGCTGTGACTTCTCAGTTTGAAAAAATAATATTTTTTGTGTTATAATGATCCTTAAAAATCATGATTGGCATTGAGATGGTGAAGAGGAATTAACTATGAGCTGCGTTTCCTGCTACAAGAACTGTGGGTCTTCAAATGAAGCTTGTGAGAGCTGGATACAGAACAAAATAGCAGAGGAAATTATTCTTCCTACATCAGGTAGTCAACTTGTTGAGCAATTTGCGAAAGGGTACTATGAGATTATAGAGCATTTGTATGCTCTTTCATTCAGCAAACATCTGAGTGATTATGTGATTTTTGGTCAGGACAGTTGTATGAATCTGCATGTCCAGTCCTGCTTTTCATTGATTATGGACTCGCAAGGTTAGTTAAGACCTGGAAGAGAAAAATTCAAAGCAATAGCAAAATGTATAATAGGAAATAATACTGCAGATAAATTCTTTACAGTCATTATTTTCTTTTCACTTAATGCCGTGTTTTCTGAATAGGTGAGTCACACCCAGCTCTCACAGTTGCCAAGATGATCACCAAGGGTGAAAATCCAGTGTCTGGAAACCAGTAAGCCACTGATGTAATGTTCCAGGTGTTTGTGAGTGGTAAAGTAAGAAGCTCAGGGTCCTGGGGAATTGGTACAACCCATAGCCACGCTTTGCACTGTAAATCAGGGAATAAACTATTTTACTTCTTAGCATAAATGTCCAAAACCTCTAGGTCAGATTCTTAGTGGATATAAATTCAAATCAATTTATGTTAGATATTTAAAGTTTCAAAATCAGGTTAAAAGAAATCTGATTACAAAAGGAAAAACAATCACAAAACAAGGATAAAAGAGACAATTCCCCCTCTGTCTCTCCTGACAACCACATATGCCTGCTCCAGCTTCAGCCAGAATGTTCCAATCCAATGATGCAGTTGTTGTTTAGATAGTTACCCATTTTACTGTCTTGTATTCATCTTGTATCTATTATCCATAATAATAATAATAATAACAATAGTAATAAACCCATTTCTATTCCATAATCAAGAACTGGGATATGGTCTAAACACTCTTGAGGTTAGTGCAGACTTACGTTGACTAAAGTTGACATTGGAACAGGCTGAGAATTTAAATGTGTATTCTGCTAACAAACTAAGTAAAGGTCTATTCTATGTTGAACTGAAGTTGGACATAGATAAGTCTAATAGTATTGACATCAGTGAAGCTATACAGGTCTGCAAGCAGATTGGTCTTCATTCTGTTTGTTGCTCTTCAGTTGACTTCAGTAATTCACTGCATGAGGTAACACATCAAGATGACACTTGATAATGATTTCAGTATCAGCGGAGGCATGAAGCAGAAGATTAAATAGAAATAAAACTTTCCAAGTTTCCAATAATAATACTCTACGAATGGGAAAGGTGGCTTTGCACTATTTATGCTGTGTGCAGGGTTTCAAAAATCGAAGTCAATCACTTTTTCAAGACAGCATGAAATCAAACTATATCTAAAAATGGTGTATTTATTAGGATTTCAAGAGAAAGTATTCTTGCTGTTATATCTCTGGAATGAAATAGACTGTGCAAGAAAGACATAAAAATACTCTTGCCTCCAGAGTTTCATTGGCATAATCTGTCTGGAACACCTACAGAATATGATACTGAATTGTAGGAATGTGGAATTGGTCATTTTTAGCAGGAAATATCTGGTTCATCTTGAAGTATGTCATTGTCATATACATGCCCGTGTATATGACAGAAAATAAATTATCCTGTTGTTCTTTTGTTCTTTTGAGATGTTTCTCCTTGCATATAAAATTACTAATTGCAGTCTTCATCATAGCTTAGAGTCATACTCTACTGTGGTATCTGTTCAGTGAGGAAGACAAGGAGAAGTAAAACAGAAAGCCAAGAAAGAGAGAAAGAAAGCCAAGAAAGAAAGCCAAGAAAGAAAGAAAGAAAGAAAGAAAGAAAGAAAGAAAGAAAGAAAGAAAGAAAGAAAGAAAGAAAGAAAGAAAGAAAGAGGGAAGGAAATTTCCTAAGTATTCCTGCCATTTGAGTAATTTCTTGAATAGAAGAAACTACAACCTGCTGCCAAATTTCTATTCCTGTTTTTTCCATTGCGACAGAGCAAGTCTCATAAACTCACAGTATTTGCCAATAAATTATGCCAAGTTGTTCTTAGCTTCTGGCAAGGTATTCCTCTTGACCAGATCCATCTATGAGAGATTACACAACACTCACGACACAACTATTACCATAACAGGTAAAGCATCCTCCATTTGAAGAGACATGAGACTGAGGTTGGTTCAATTCAGGAAGAGGTGAGAGGAAATCAAGAAGTGAGAGTGCAGAGAGTGGGGTGGGAACTCAGGATATTTTGAAGCATGAGGGAGAGCTGATGGAGGCCCAGGGCCTGAAGAATGGTCGGGCTGTATGGAAGGGAATGGAGAGTCATCAAAGATCATCAGGGCAGCACTAACAGACACGCTGTCAGAAAGAAATCAGCACCACAGGAGAACAGGCCCTACATTACTCTTCAGGGCAGACAAATTCATTCACAGTCTTGCACACATAGTGCTATACATATCCAGCCAATCACGGATAGACTCACCATCGTGTCACAGCTCTGCTATGAGTTTCAGTTCTCACGAGCTGTGTCTAAAAATAATATACAATAAAATTTTTAGTCATGTCATAGATTTTCTTCAAATGCCAGAAAGCAAACTCAATTTTGGTGCTTTTGTTGATGTTCATGGTTTTATTTTATTTATTTATTTATTTATTTCCTGTATCTCTTAAAGAAAATCTACTAATATTGTTCTTTGCAAAGATTACAGTAACAAATTGTTCTGGTGGGGAAAGAAGACAACCTACAAGCAAACCATTTGTAATTGACCAGCTCTTGCCCAGGTCCTTCACTCCTTATCACATAGTGAGAAACTTGAATGGATTTCTTGTTATTAAAAGGACAACACACAGTACTCACAAGATCCCTTCCAATCCCATGTTCCTATGCAAAACAGAAGCAGAAGCACAATGTAGGAGACAGTGAAAAGCCCACGTACATTCTAGTGGTCAACAAAATTTTCAATAACCCAGATAAGAGTAGAACTAGAGATCAATTTATAGGAAGGTCTTCAAATCTGACCTCCTGCTAAATGGTTCAGGTTGCTTAGATACTTGCCTAGTTGAGTCTTTCATGCATCCAAAGACATTTCTGCATCTGCAGAAACAGTTTCTTATCACTATTGAAAATATTCATGTACAATATGTTCATTTCCTCCACCTCCTACAGGAACTTCTGGGAATGTCACTGGAACTGCCCTGGGTTCCTTCAGTAGGAGAGTTAATCAAGACATTGAAGAATACAAGTAATGCCCATCAGTTGATCCAGCCACAACACAAAAGTGTCTGAAATTCCTACCTGGATGGCTCCAGCAATCAGTCAGTTGCTTTGTTGTGAAGCAGGAAGGAGATAAGCCTACTCAGCGGTCTCAAGTGAGTCCATCACCTTCATCTATGCAGAGATCACCTGGGATGTTCTGGGATCACCCAGGAGGACAAAATGTCATGGGTATGTGCAGACACAGCACTGTAAATTTTCACACCTACGTCACAAATATTAATTTCATCATTTTAATCACCATCATAGTTTAAACTAAAGTTTGCCACTAGTGCTTCATTCACGGGTTTAACCAGGCCTATCACTTTCAGAGATCATCACTGCACTGAATATAATATTAGCGCACTGATCATTATGGGGTATGAAGAATTTTTCTCACTTCAGCACTTCCATGCATTCAGCCATGTGATGTTGTCACACTTATGAAGCATGATTCTATTTATATGTTCAAGTACCTGTCATAGCAGCCTCAGCATCAAATAGCTGCTGTATTGGTGTGAGCAGATTGCTACTAATGGGAAATGTTACAGAGCTCTTGTGAATAGAAATGGCCAAATCTCATGCTAAGTGCTATTGTTACTTACTGTAGGAGTAAATTGAAAAAAATTTCTCATGTCTAAAAAACTGCCCCTACAGAAATGTGTGTATTTAGTACAAGGTGATGCCGCCATGGAATTGCCTTGCTACATGTTCTCCAGCCACTCATTTTAGAGCAAGCTTTAGGAATTGATGTCCATCTCAGACAAACAGGTACATCGTAGTTTTAGCCCTAGGAGTTTGATCTAATCAAACAATTCCGACAAGGCACCAGAATCACCTTTTGGTTTACCCCCAAGACACATGGTATCTACTATATTAATAAGAGAAATGAAATACAAGACTGCTAAACTATGTGAATTAATCTAGAAAACAAGCATCCTATATTTCATTTACACATGTAAACCTTGCATAGTAATAGGGTAATTGTTGGTACCTCAAAAATCCCTTCATCTTTTCCACTAGCTTTTTCTTATTGAGCATAATACTTTGAAGTTAGGCATTCCTCCTGCATGCTTCAAATCAGGGACAATTTTATAGATTTCACAGTGGTTTTTCTTTTGTTTATTGCTTTCTTTAACATGGTGACTTTTCAAAAGAATATAGTTTCATTTCTGCCAGTGATATTTTATTGAGAAATACTGCCTGCTGCAATCTTATAATTGGCCTTTTTCAACAGAACAGTGTTCACAATACTTATTCTTTTTAATGGGAAAGGTTTGCCATTTTAGCGTAAGAGGTGTAGTCAGATTTGACCTTGGCTCAGAAGGTCAAAGTTGTGCTGTCTCATGGATAGTCTAGAATTGCAATAAAAATAAAATGGTCTCTTTATAGCCAAAGGTGCTAACAACATTAAGACCAGACCTCAGAAGTTACAGTTTCATCTGCTGTAGAAATTCCAGCACTGCCCTTGACAGAGGGAAAGGTTTCCCCAGTTGCTCAGGCAGGACAGCCCCACGAGAAGAGATTTGAACATGACAGACTCCAATAGTCTTTCTGCATAGGCTCCTCTTACCGTGCAGGCAAGCTGGCAGGAAATGAGGCAAGAGTACAGTCCTTCCAGAATCTCATCACTATTTTACTGCTGCAGTCATGCTTCCAGGGAACATTTCAATTTTGGTTATTAAATAGAGAAACATTCAAAAGGACTTATAAAAACATCTTTAAGCCTTGATGTCTATTCTAACTAAATCCTTGCCAAAGCAATTCCTGTGGAAAAGCAACACTAATAATTTAGACTAGTATGCCATGACTCCAGAGGATAAGCGTATACAGAAAACAGATGGACTTTTCACACCAAAAGAAGACACATACGTGCTCCAAATCGCCCCTCTGCTGTTACAGATCTTGCCATTGATTCTTCACCTTTGTCTACAGCAAGAGAAGTTACATTGTCCAGAACTGACTATGTCATGTGCCATACTGCCAAACCTAACCTGCTAGTGAAGGCGCCTGGAACTATTTTTGGTATGTGCACAAAATAACCCATGACAGCTTGTGGAGCCTGGATATGCTGTATATGTCTTCAGCACTTCTAGTTCAGTTGAAAGGTGTAAAATCAGCAGCCAGAGATCTGGTAGAAGAAAAGTACCCAATTAATCAAAGTTACAAGATGACAGGTTAAACATTTTTGAGTTTTAGATAGCCATCAACCCATATCCAAAATTTTATTTGGAGTTCACCATTGAGAATGGATCACTAGTTGGATGGACTGTGGGAGCCTAGGCACCAAAGATATATGCCAACTAGGGGTCGATATTGTTAACATTTATTTGCCAACAGGTCAGTGCTCAAGGATTTTGCTTACCATTGGAGAAGTAATTAGATACAGATAGGTCCTCATTCATCAGGATGGGATGGAGACTTTGGGGCAAATGAAGATTTTAGAAAATGTTATTCATAAATGAGGCCACAAGTACTCTTAACACCAAGGTGCACAAGTATATTTGGGCTGATTGCCATGCTGACCAGAGTAGTACAGATGCCTCTCAGAGACTGTGATTGGTTTTTTTTTGTTCTGTGATTGTACTTTCTGACAAAATAACTTTGAAGAGAATATAACAAATATCTGGATCCATTAAATGAGGTGTAAGGGTGGAAGGGTGTTTTTCTGTTCCAAATCATTAGGTAGCTCCCACCCATAAAAGCTGTCATGACTTAAGCACATTCTAGCACCCTTGGATGAGACAGCAGCATCTTACAGTGATAAAGATAAAATATAAATGGGTACTGAAGGGAAAGAGATCATTCTGTACCCATTAATGCCAGGAGATCATCTACCAATGATGTAACACAGCTTTATTCTGGCTGGAGTCCAAGCTTTGCTCCAGTTAGCGTATTAGCATCAATTACGTGAGCCTGTAGCTAACCTCTAGGTAGTTTCTCTGTAATTTACCTCAGGAAAAAGAAGTGTGATTTTGTCTGTCTTGTGCCTGATGTAGCTTGATTCAGAGCTTCTCACAGAATATCCCTTATCTGTTTGACACATTGCCTACTTCTAAAAGGCTTGGAGTCAAGACCCTCCTTCACATCTCAGGAAATACTTGACGGGTTCTCTTGTGTGCACAGATGAGTGCTACTTGCTTGCAGGTGTCAAAAATGTCCTGACAAGGTCTCACAGTGTTACAAGATGCACAGCATAGAAGGGTCCAACCACAGCCATTCAGTTCAGGAAAAGGCAGGACCCACACCAGGCAAACACTGCAAAGCTGGGAGAAAGGTTTCATGATGAAGCGCAGGCTTGTTACTTAGACTTGAATCATCTTCTGTTTTACTGTCAACTTTGTCGGTCTGAGCTGCATAGATCTGTTTTTTCTCTGTGTTTTCATGTGGGGGGTGGTACAATAAGAATAAACACAGATATTTGTGAGGCATTTAGACACTGCAGTGAAAGAGGCCATAGAAATAACTGGCCAGAACTGTCAGTTCTTTGCTTTATGCCAATATATTAACCTTCTTTCAGCAGGGTAGAGACCTAAAGGGCATACTTTCTTTTCAAACAAATTCCTTCTCTCCCCTCAGAATACTCGAGATGTAGTTGAAGCAAGTGAGGAACAAAAGGCTCAAGACTGCAAGGAAACAGAGCACAGCTTAAGCTAAAACGGAAATGGTTATGAAAGATAACAGGAAAACCTTGTAGCCCTCCTATACCTTCAGTTTAGCAGAGCAAACCATGACCAACCCATGTGTTGGCCCTGAAATAGAGAGTTTAGTAGGACAGTGACAGCTCTAGGATTTTCAATCTTACATCCAGCAAGAATAGTACATTAGTTCATAAAAATGTGGGACAAAAGGAAGAACAGATATTGCTTATTTTCTTTAAAGTAAGGTGTAGGGTGAAACATATATCACCACAACAATTCTCTCACAGATGACATCAGAAAAAATGAAGAGGTATCCCAGCTATGCAATATTCATGGGAGTTAACTCTCTGTGGATAACCCATATTATTCTTTTTTTCACAGAGCTATGATCTAATACTTAACTTTTCCAGCAAACTGCATTTTTACTATGATTTTTTTTTAATTATCTGGCATAAGATCAAAATTGTTTTGTAGCTTTAGGATGACAAACTAAACTGCTGCAAGGTAATACTGAAAAATTGAGAGAAAAAAAGGAGACTTCAGTGATGCACAGTCCTTATGTGTTGTTTTGTTACAAGACATATATCATCATCTTGCTACACATTTTTTTATGCATAAGATATATGGGATGCTCAGCTTGGCACTCTACAGCATGCCATCACCCTCAAACAAATGACAGAAAATTGGCAGCAGGCTGTGGATTTGCTTTCTGAAACTGAATGGAAAATACACTTCCATACAGACCTCCTGCCCTTTTTTACCTCTCCACACACTCCTGCCATATACCTTCAGGTACCAAAAGCAGCTCTCAAGCTGAAGAAAGTCTTAGACCTTTATAAGTTCAGTTTAGTTTGTCAGTGTACTATAAAAACTAGCCTCCTCTAAGGTGTCACCTGGGAGCCACACAACCTTCAGTCCCCTCCCTGTCAACACTCCACTGAATATTTTATTTTTTATAGAGGGGAAAGATGAATGAGAAAGTACTTCATAAGGGATTTCAAGAAGAATAAGGATGAGTGGGATGTGATAACTCCATCTCTGTTTTCTTTACAATTTTATATAAAAACTAAGTAGTCCATTGCACATACTGCTCTAAATGTATACTACTCTATGCCCCAAGCAGTTCACCCCATAGAAAATGAAGAATTGCAGTTGACAGTGTTCTCAACGGATCAACTCCATATCACAACTAATATTTTCAGCATAATGCTAGTCACACACCCTATATTATACTGAAACATTCCATAGGCTATTAACAACAAATTTGCAAAAGTATCTGTGAAAGCCTTGAATTATGCACCTTTCTTGTTTTAAATATTAGAGGTTGACTACTGTGTTTCCAGTGTTGTACCCTCCTGTCCTTTCATCTCCATGGTTAACCTTGTCAGCATGCAAGCTGGAGGCATCTGGATGACCATCTGATCCAGGGCATAGCTTGGATCCCACTAAAATCAAGGACACTGGGCATGTAGTCCCTTTGCACCCAGGAGCTGCAAGGAGTCCCACAGAACTAGGTGTTTCATGCCACTCTTAAAGACCCTAGGCTGGACTGCTTTCCCTGTGGATCAAGCATATAAATATACAGCATGACAACAGATTTAAGCACTGATACTGATAGCATATGCTATCTTGTAACATTTGCTGGACTGTATATGTACAACCTCAGAGAGTGGCTCTAGACACAATCCAAGCCAAACAAGCTATCTTATCCACATCATTTACCTGCCAAAGAGCTCTGATCCGAAGGAGTTTGGTGATATTTGTCAGGAGAGAACTTAGTTGTCTCTTCTGCTCTTCTGAGGTCTGTGGTACTGTGGATATCTACCTCCGTGTCTTCAATTTCAAGACAGAGGTGATAATACAACTTCATTTCCATGCGACCTTTTTCTGCTGCAAGGGCATGTGTGATTGTTAGGTTACCAAACACATGTAACTCAGACTAAATTTCATCTGCCCGAAATAAATCACAGAATCACAAAATGGC
The DNA here is from genome assembly GCF_016699485.2 of Gallus gallus. Taxonomy (NCBI): domain Eukaryota; kingdom Metazoa; phylum Chordata; class Aves; order Galliformes; family Phasianidae; genus Gallus; species Gallus gallus. Next base: position 38,202,520 of record NC_052533.1, read on the forward strand.
TGAAGCTAAAAAGAACCTCTGGAGTCCAACCCCCTGCTCAATCAGGGACACCCAGAGCCAGTTGCCCAGGGCTGTGTCCAGATGGCTTTGAAAGATCTCCAATGGGAATGACTTCACAAGCTCTCAGGACAACCTGTGACAGTGCTTGGCCAACATCAGTGTAAAATTTCGTTTTGTTCAGAAAGAAACTCCTGTTTGGTTTATGCCCTTTGCCTCTTGTCCTGTCACTGGGAGCCACTGGAAAGAGCCTGTCACCACTTCTTTACTCCCCCACACCTCCATCATGTATTTATGCACGGGGCGGATAAGATTCTGCCCCGAAACATCTCTTCTCCTTTTCCATGTTCTTTGTCTCAGGATCCCCTAACACATTCAACATCAAAGCCATATTTTCCCTAGTCTTCTTTTTGCCAGCTGTGTATTTATAGATGCTCTTCCTGTTGTCTTTGACATCCTTCACTAGATTCAATTCCAGTACCTGGAATGTACAGGTGATCCAATCCTAGAGTTGTCAAAATCAGAGAGACTGCATAGAACCATGTTGAGGGGTACAGCATGATCAAAAGCTTTGCTGATTCTCCTTGAAGCATGTTTTAGAAACATAAATAAATATATGCTTCGCACACATTGGACTTCAACTTGAATAAAATCTCCTTAAATAAAGTGAAGCGTTTTGGAAATAAGTTCTAATAGGAGAAATGCCATGTCAAACATAAACCAAATTCAGCGATGTCTTCCTAGGTTTTATCCTATCTCAGTGACCAGATTTAGATGCAAGCATTTATGTGTCTGCACTGTTATCTCTCACAAGATGTTCTTGGCAGGAAGGCATGTAATTTCCAGCAGTGCTAACTGGGAAAGGAAGTACCACAAAGCCTGAAAACCCTGAGAAAAATCTAACCCTAGAAGCAAAGAACTGCTCAAAAAATCAATTAGCACAGCTTATAAAACTCATCAACATGTGCAAGAAGAAGCTTGAGGAAGGAGAGATGTGAGGATGGCATTTTAAGATAAGTGCAGAGGTGCCAGTTTTATCCCAGCCAGGTACTCTATGATTATAGAATAACACTTCAGCAGGGCGCTTAAGTATAAGATTTTCTATAGTCTTACAAGAAGTAGCTTCAGATGAGTTTCAACAAAATAAATATGCACCATTGACTTTTATTTAGCTTTACTTAATAGACTCCTGCAATATGCTTTTTAAAACGTACTTCTATTTGATGACTGTTACTTTCTCATGCTCTCCTCCTTAATCTCTTTCCTCCTAGATCTTTAATTGTGTAGAATAACCACTGTGATGTATTTAACTTTCATATAATTTCCCTGTTTGGCAATAATACCCCCAGTTAACTACAATTCTCATTAACCAATTTACTCATTTATAATCAAGGTCAGTGGCTTTAACAGTTCTAATAGCGTGCCTTGCTAATAACGTTTTAATGAGGATTATCCTTATACAGCTCTCACAATGTTCTCTTTTTCCCTAAAATGAGAAAAGGCTTATTAATGCAAAATAACCTTCTACCTCCTTGCTGAGTTTTTTGTTGGAATGAAAAGAAAATATTGAAAAGTACTGTAGATTTTTAACCTCCATGGGCTACCATTTAGAATACCATTGACTTATAGTAGGTGGAGTACATGATGCACTTGTCTATAAATCAGTTCTGGCTTCAGTGCTTTTTCTTACTCATTATGGTTAGAAACCAAGAATCTTCTTCATATTTTCGGTTGTGTTAGAATATAGGCATGCTCATCAGTTTCACTGAATGTAGCAAAGAAAATATTGTTAATTGACTTAGGAAAAGATCAAAACAAAAAATGAAAATCAAAATGAAAAGATTTAGTCGAGTCTCCATCAGTTTAAAATGAAAGCTCAAATCTAGGAGACTCTTCATCTATAGAACTATCTAAAGAAACACAATGAAAGTACAAAGATTGAACATATGTTCTCCTAGCAGTAAACCTGAAAATTTAGCATGTAGATTAGGCAGCTAATCAGCCAGGTTAATTAATGATCAACAAAAAGAACTTTGCACAGTTATATTAAAAACAGAAGCTTATGCATATTCAGGCTCAATAAAGAAGTAGCAAAAAAATAGCTTGCATTTAAGATAAAAGGGAACAGATGTATAAATCAATGTATGGTCAGACAGCCTATGGGAATTTAGAGCTTGGGGGAAGAAGCACTTGGTAAAATATATCTCTATAATGCATCTGAACTTAGAGAGAACTGAATGCATCTCTTATTTTGCAGCTTTACCAGAACAGAGAGCACCCACAGAATGTTCTGACAGACTCTGGGGAATAGATACGTGCTCACTATTACTTGTGCAAGGTACATTTTGTCATGTTGCATTCTGTAAAAATGGAGACGCACTGAATTTTGATGATGACTATATTTTGAAACCAAATTACAAGCTCTCTAAGCCCTCCATTTTCAAGTATGTTTTTCAGATGTTCCTGTATATCTTGCCTTTGGTAATCAATTAGGATTTTAAAGCATACTTAGGTGATAAAAATAATTGGATTTTTTTTCATTTTAAGCACTGGAGAACTTGGCACTTGTTATGATAAGAACCACTGATGAGATGAGGGTAAATTTTTACTCAAAAGTCTAGTATTATTAACCAGCATCTGCAGATTTTAGGTTGCCATGATCAGTACACTTTCTTCTTATATTTTTTTAATGGGTAGAAATTAGGAAGGTAAAAAGAGCAGTGTCATGACAGTGATTGTCTTTCAAATAAACCATAGCAGCTACATCTAGGAAGTGGCCAAATGTATCCATTTAGGGATACAACATACTGAAAAAATGATAAATATCACTCTGTTTCTCAGTGTTTTGCTGACCAAAGATCAAAGCAAGTTCATCCTACATATGTGACCACACCCTAATCTGTGCTTCTGATCAAAAGTCAGAAGTAGCCTTAGGTTTAATCTGTACAAGAGAGTTATCTAACATGAAAATAAATAATGTAGAAATGTAATTTTCAATTATTCCCTGGAGGGTTTCGTTGATATCAGCAGATACATATGGAAAAATACTTAGCTCCTCTGAACTAATAAGACATTTTCCTATTGACTCACATAGGCACTATTTAACCTAAGGTGTTATGAGGAGTAAATTTTATTCTCTCTCTCTGAGTCTGCTGTCTCTACTGAAAGGCAACAGAAATACTTTATATAGCAATTCCAAGGCAGCTTTTGCAAGTGATTGGAACTCACTGAACAAATTTTAAAGAATTCTGAGGTCATATGAGAAGATAGTTATACAAATTTGAAGAACAGTTTCAAAAACACTGGGGTACCTTTGCTCTCTTCCTTGGTCTCTGAAACAATTTAAAACATCTGAATTTAATTAGGAGCTTGCCTTAGACTGCATACAAGATAACTGTAAATCACTGGGATGCCGGTTCAATTGCATCACTTATTTTTTTCTGCTGAAAGAATTTAAAGCAAACTTAATTAAGCTGCTGACACTGTGAGAAGGCATAGAGGAAACCATTTAAAATATGGGCCTTGTGTGACTTGGCTCCTGATAGTGATCCAATTTTGAGCTTCTAAACTATCATTGTTTGAAAACTTATCTTAAAGGCTGTCGTTTTTCCTGTGTCAGGTGTTTGTCATATTTAGCATAGATCTGAGCCTTCCTTTATTCTGATAGAAGTAAATTTTCACATAGCCTTCAGCTGGCTCTTGATTACAGTGTGTCTCTCCCTAGTAGAAAGTTCTTGTGGTGTATATTGTTCAGAGACAGACAATTTCATTTTTTTCTTTTCATTGTGAAAAGGAATCTGGAGCTAGAGTGTAAGAGTTGGGGATGAAGCCAAGCAGCACGTGGCCCAGATTTTTTTGCGTTTACCTCACCTCTAAAGACATTCATTGTTTGCTTCTTGTTCGTAAGTACTGGCTTAACTATGACATAAGCAGAGATACAAGAGGCCACAGAGAAAAGCAGATGGAAAAAAGTACTGCTTAAGCTTGGAAATTAATATATTAGGCTCACAAAATGTCGGTGAAAGTATGGACAAAACGTGGCAGTCATCAAACAGAGCATTGGCACAGTAGAAACCATATCTTTCTCAATACTAAATTTTCCTATAAAACATGACATAACTTTGGGTCACCACCAGACTTGGTCAGTTTTGAGAAATGAAACCAGCAGTTGATCTTTTCACACCTTCCAGCCAATCTCTTGGCTGTATTACACTTCAGTGATTTACAAAACACTTCTTTGAAAGCCAAAATACAAACTGTTCTCCTCATTGATATGGTCATGTCTGTTCATTCATTTAGGGGTGCAGAGTGGATTTGCAATTTGATTATACACTAAAGAACATTGAACTGATTAGTAAGAACCAGTACAACTGTCAGAATAGACCAGAAGTTTCAAAATGTCTCTTACTGTCATGTTTAGTCTCGGAAAATTAAAAATGTATTCTGTTCAAAGCACATGAGCAACATATGTTTAAAGGAAAACATTTATTTACGCAGTCCAGACTGTTTTGATTCAAGAAAAAGCTATAATGAAAAATTGATTACTTCTTGATACACCGTAATCATACTTCAGTTTTTGCTCATTTAGCATGAATCCGGTGGTAGTACCTGAATACTTTCATCTATTTCCTCTGCAGGGCACTGGCAGAGACAAGAACTTACTCCATCCTTCCTCATCCTAATTAAAGAAAATACTCCTTAGCCCAAGTCTGTGCTAAATATTGGCACTTGAGATCCATTTTCATCTACTGAGTGAGATCTCTCTTCTCTTCTCCTGGTCCAGTTATTACTTCTTCAAGCTTGTGATGGAAAAAATGGCAAATCAAAGCAGAGGCTAGAAGGCTACAATTCAGAGTTCTCTAAAAAAAGTAAAAATCTGAGGAAGAGGTCTACAAAATGCTTCACAAAATAAAGATTAAAAGAAGGACCCCACCTGGTGACATGCCATGGATGCTCAGTATCTGTCAGGACCTAGTTCTGTGTTTTTGCTTATGAAAGCAAAAGGATAAGCCCAGGAACCTTTTCTTGAATCAGCAATAAAGTAAAAGTAATTGAACATCCTGCAAGCAGAGGTCTGGCATGTTCTTTTATTTCACTGGTTCGATAGCCTGATGTTATTAAAATTTCTTCCAGCCTCCTTGCTATAGGCAGTGCCTTGTTTGATCACTTGTGAAAGATGAAGTGAGCTGTTAGCTTACGGAGTTTCCTTCTGATCAGAATTACATAGTAGACTGATTCTACCTGTATGAGACAGAATAAGAAAGACTTCCTTTGGCACCCTTCTCATTTTTCTGTTTGATTTCCCCATATTCTTTATCCAAGAATGTCATAGACTGGAAACATCCAGTGATTCCATTTCACACTTCCTTAGCAAGAGTATTTACAGCTTACCTCTGGTAGCAATCTGCCTGTGTGAAGGTAAGCATCTTGGGATCAGATAACACCTTGTTTTCCTCCTGCTGTAGGATAGAGTTTTGGCTAACTACATTACGTATTTTCCTCTACTCCTCTCTTGCAGCTTTTTCAACCTTTGCTTCTAGAGATAGGAGGCTTAAACATCAAGAATGTCTGCTTTTACAGTTCATTCCTTGGGAAAAAAAAAAAAAAAAAAAAAGCATAAGAATTTGGCTTGAGATGCAAGTGCTTCTAACTGTCTTGGATATTCTCAAGATACATCGGTGTATTTTCTTTCCTTATTTCATTTTTATTCTCCATATCATTAACCTCATATTTTTGCACAGCTCTTTAAAGAGCTGGTGTTGAATGTTTTCCTAGTAGCACTGGATGTTAGGATGTTCAGTGTATATTCCACAGATGAAAGAAAATCATACCCAGACTCAACTAACATGTAAAGACCAATACATATTTAAGCAAGAACGCTTACATAATGGGAACTTCATATCTATTTTTTGAGATTATTATAATAAGTACCCTAACTGATGGCATGGCATTGTGCTGGCCCCTACAAGAAGTAAAAGGAAAATTCACCACTGTGTTAGAATCTAGACTGACCTCACGTCAGACATTTTCATAACACTTTGTTATATTCCATAAACACAAAACTGTGTGATTCCTGCTATTCCCCATAAAATCCTGCGAGAACCCACCATGGAACAGAGAATGGTCTCAATTAACAAGGTTCCGTGCAAAGAATAACCAATGCATTTGCAGGAAAAAAGGCAACAGGAGGCATAACAGTGTGACAGAGTTGACATACATTTTTGTTCTTATCCATACTATCCCTAGCTTTCTAAAGTGGAGTCCCTTTTTATCTGTCTTTGCCCCTGATGATGTATGATTTGCTTTCTATAACCAATAATCAATTCTGGATAAACCAGAATCAAGCAATTTAAAACCAATATAAATGGCTGAGATTGCACAAATATGTATAAATGTCTATCTATAGCTGATTTTGCCTATGCTGTAATATAGGTGATAACACAGAGATAGCTCTGCATGCCTCAAAGGGACACATCCTTCATCCTTCCTCTTTTCCTGCTTAGTCTGTGACTAGAAAACTGTCAAAGACTCACTGTACCAGAGAATACCCTGTAATTATGAGCCTAAGAACTGTTTTCCTCTTCTTTATATTATTTCATAAATTCACCCTTTCCCCATTTCTCCTCTACTGCATTCGTTTTCTATGTCTTTGTGCTCTTTCCTCTCCTCCTTATTCCCTTTAGATTACCTGTCAATGTAAAATTGTAACAGCATAGTAACCATTTCTTACGCTTTCAGTGACATCTCATAATTGCTGACAAAAAGGAGAAGCAAGCCATGTGAAATTATGTATGCATAAAATTGTCATAATGTCATATACAACACTGAGATCAGTAATGAGGAGGCTGGATCTTAGTTAAGATATCTAGACAGCAAATATATATCAGAAAGAAGAGGCAGAATAGAAAAAAATCAAATAAAATAGTGGCTATGGAAATCTAGATGAATAATAACCACACAGTTATGCTAGAATGAGATGGAAAAACTCAGTCCCCTTCAGATGGCACAAACAACACGATAAATAACTGCCAATATATTATATTTTTGGCACCCAACTGATGCCATTCAACCATTATTCTGCAATAAATGTCAGGATAAGAGAAGCCCAAACAGATAACATCTTTCTCACTGTAATCACTGCCACCTGAAAACACTGGCTTCTACAAACCACAGCATCCCTTCCAAAAACAGGTTTCTAGGACCATGCTTTGGATTTCATGGGTCATACAAGCTCATGAACTTGTTGGTTCACCAACAATGAACTGACTTATTTTTGCACTTACGCTTCTCAGCCCATGCTATTTAACTTAGGCAACAGACCAAACATTTCATAGCTTTCTGCTTAGCCGGCAGAGGAGAAGATGCCTGATTTTGCCAACCATTTTGGGAAATGCAGCAAAAGGGAGATTTTATGACAGAGAGTTGGAGATGTTTCACAGTTTGCTTACTTCTGGAGCAATGCCTACACCTCCTGCCTCCATTGATATCTTTTAGCAACACACTGTTGTTCATGGTTTAGTTAGAAACATTATGAAATCACAGGTGTAATACTGTTCATTATAGAGTTTATGGCTGAATGGGTGATATTGAAGTCCTTCTCAGCTATACAATGTGGCTTTACAGAGGCCAGCTATGCTAAAGTCTTGGCAGATCAGTAAGGGTTGTTTTCCCTTAAAAAGGAAGGGTGAGTGTGGCAAGGCGCAAGAAGGTAAACTACTCCAAGTTAATTTCAAAGTTCAGAAGAGACAAGGAAGAGATGGATCTGAAATCCAGCATGCCTTTCACATAGTAGAGGAGCTGTCATGCAAGTCTACATCAGAGGTCTGTTTGTGTGCATATAAGGCACTGGTCCCAGATTTCCACAGTTCATTTCATACAACCTTTTGAAATGGCTCACAGACAGCAGAGTCTCATAGAATCATATCATCATAGAATAGTAATTTCGTCCTGTATGGAGTTGGACTCAATGATTCTTATGGGTCCTTTCCAACTCAAGATGTTTTATGATTCTATGGCTCTAAGAAAATACTGGTTTAATCCCAAACACAGCTTGCATCTCTCTTCTTTCTGCTATGATTCTGATCTTAGTAAATCAAAGTAGAGGCTGTTTAGTCCTCGGCTTCACTTACAAAACACAAACCAGTTCTCGTTGTGTAGTATTTCCTTATTGTAGAAGAAAGCCTGGGATCTGAATGAGACGGCCACAGTCCTAAGGTTGTCTCAGTATACAGATGGACTCATGGGTCAAAAACATGTTTGTTGATTAAGCTAAGGAATAAATAGAATAAATATTCCTTGTGCTTAGCTAATGCTATGTTTTCAGGATGAATAAATGAAAGTTTCACAACTCCATCTCACCAGCTTTCCATGTTACAGAATGCTGCTTGGTGCCTAAGATATTTAGATGACTTTCAAACATACATTTCTTTGCTGCAGTGCTTTCCATACTTAGTGCCTATTCTCAGAAACACCCCATTAACATTCTCTTTGCTGTAAGTGCCCCTAGTGACTTGACATTTGGGAATAAGCAGCTTACGTAGCCTAAGATGTCAGTTAATTTTAGCAATGGCAAGGCTACTGATGGCAGTCCTCTCCACCCAGAAATATGGGTGGCATGCTCATAAATCTAAATGTTAGGGGTTTGAAAAGGCCGAAAGCTTCTCCTCCTGTTTCAAGGAATTTAAAATGAAGCAATTTCAATATGAAAAAGAAGGCATCTGCATATATTTGCTACGTGAGTTCACTGGCATGTATCCCTTCCAGCTTTATTAGTATCTTTGTCAAATACTCTAATCTGGCATATTTTACTGCTTCACATCCTTTGTCTTCAAATACTAAGTCCAGAGCGCACTGCCAAGGCAAAAATAACCTACTGCACATTTCATAGCAGTGCTTTCAGTGTAGCCTGGATTGTGTCAAGCAGCATTTCACCTGAGGGAGACAAGAAGGAAAAAAGTAACTCTTTGTATTCCTCATCCCCCTTGAATGTCTAGCTGACTGGTGCTATCTTGTGATGGATCTGTGAGGAAATGCTCGTGGGCATCATTCCTACATAGTGTGGGAGTTCCAGGGAAAGTGCCTTCAGTGAAGCTCTGGTCCCAGGGAGAGATATACCCCCATACATCTCTGCCCCTAAAATCTGAGTTGAGGGGGATAAATCATAAGGGGTCATCATGAGGCCTGCAGCATGCACTACCTCACTCCTATCCCCATTTAAGGACAGGTGCAATACACATTGCTGGAAGATGCCACTGCACAGAAGGCAAAAAGGAAAGAGAAAGCTTTTACCTCCTTTCATTTAGTCTGTGCTTGAAGGTCTGCAGAAAAGATGGAGTTCACTGAGTTCTGGTACTGAAGGAGCTCAGATTTCTGTGGTTTGTCATCTTGAAGTTTCCTAACTTTGCTTTACAAAAAGATGGAAATTTTGACATTCTTCCTGGGGTTGGGACAGGTGTAAATCCATCTCTGACACTGGGGGCTTCCACTACAACCACCATCAGGGTCTTAGCAATGAGCTTCACAGATTTCCTCCCTTATTGTCCTCCAGACTGCCCATTTTTTTTTGTCAAATTTGGGTGATATCACACACCTGGTTTAAAAATCACCTGGTGGAAAGATAAACAAGAGATTCAGGTTGGATATTAGGAAAATTTTCTTCTCCAAAAGAGTGGTCAGGTGCTGGAATGGGCTGCCCAGGCAGGTGGTGGAGTTATCATCCCTGGAGGCATTCAAGAAATGTTTAGGTGTTGTTCTGAGGGACATGGTTTAGTGAGAAATATTAGTGATAGGTGGATGGTTGGACGGGATGATCTTGGAGGTCTTTTCCAACCTTGGTGATTCTATGATTCTATAGTTACCTAAGAATAATTTTTATGGAACACACAGTTCCTGGATGAGATGGATAATTATTCCAATAGAAGATCTTCAGATGGAGAAGTCTGAACAAAATAAAACTCCTCCTGCCTAAAAGTGACATTTCTTTTATTCTAAGTCTGTCTGGAAAACCTGGCAGGAGATCGTACCCATATAATTCCTCAGTGCATTCCTGTATTCCTTGACCCTGCCCCCAAATAAGTATTCCTAAGTATTAGCACACTCCAAAATGAGAGTAGTACCCTTCTCCATTCTTACTAGCATAAACCTTGCTTCAGTACTTAAATAAGAGGTCCAGCCTGGAAAGAAAGACCACTTAGACACATCTTGTGGCTGTTGTTTGTGATGCTGAGCTCAGAAACCGTTTGAGAAGATCATGAATACACATTGGAGCATTTTCCTTTATCCCATAACATGTAGAAATGTGCAAAGCTAGGCATGTGGGAAGAAGATAGGATAAGCTTATCCTTGCAAAGTCAGTCAGGGGTAATTTGCTAGACTATGCCTGCATTTTCAGATTGGGCTGCTACCAATAGCTTTACTGGTGTATTGGCTGAAAAAGAGGAAGCTCCTCTGAAAGTTTCAGGATTCAGTGGATACCAGTGACTCTCAGTGAGCCCAGGTATTCCAGTGCTAGAAAAAGTAAAGGCTGACAGTACACTTTATACTGTTGGAAGCAGAGAGGAGCAAAACACCAGTTTTGTAGAGTTCAGGATATAGTAAGCAGCTTAAATTTTTTTGTAGGTCTCCTTTAAGATCACCCATTGTTGAGCAGAGCTCTCATTAAAGTAGGACACAAAAAAATGTAAGCTCTGAACACAGTGGTAACTTTAAAGTAGATTTTGCAGCTTTTGTTAAATTTCACTGCTTTCTTAAGCTGTCTGTATTGCTGATAACAAGGAACTGCATTGCGCTGGGGGGTGAGGGTGCTAAGGTGCACTTTTTTGTATGCTTCTCTGTATTTCAAACGTTGGTAATTAAAATGACAAAGGCTTATTTTTCTGTTGAATTTCAATCTCAAAGGAAATATAGGAGAGTGCTCTGCCCCACCCTAATGCTCTCGTTTTTGAGGTACCAGAAGTTATTTCTGCTGATTGGAAGACCCTAGGACAATGCCATTTCTGAGATAAATCAAGCTTTGATGGATTACATTCAAGTCCTCAAAGTATTGGGCATCTGAAAGGATCAGTCTTTGGAGGAAAAACAGTCCTATAATACTGGGTCCTGGGTGCCCACGTTTGGCTCTGATTTACCGTTCTGTTGTAAAACTGTAAACCTCAAAGCATACAGGACATACAAAGGAAGATCTCTTGGAGCACTAAAGATCAGTGGTACAATGAAATACTTTAATATATTTGTGTGACTGTGTCCCTTTTTTTGCCCTTGTGCCTCCCAGGGCTCTGTCCTGCTGAGGTGCAGGCCTTGCCAAAAACATCTTACATTAAATGAAGATCAAAAAGATTGGGCATTGGCCCAATCTTTCTCCACTGGGAGACACAGACAGAGGAAACTTCACAGAATTGTGTTTTGCTCTCTCTTAGGAGGGTTTTGCTGTGTGTACCTTACACCCTGCTGCTAATTCGGATTCTCTTCTGTCTCTTCTAGCTACATCCTTTCTTCTTTCCAGTGTCTTTATTACCATTTTCCTGGGTAACATCTCTCACTAGTGAGGACTGGTTTGTCCTTAGATCATCCTTCACTATGTCTTGCCCCAGAAAAACACAGAACTTCTTTAAAACCAACTTTCTCTGTTACTTTGACCAACTAATCCATCATTTTTACCATTACTGCAAGTTCTGATCTTCAGCTGCATCACCACCATAGTTTAAAACATGCCAATGAAAAGAAATAAAGAAATCTTCCCAATTTTCATCTATATAGTCAAAAAGAGCTCTGTTGTTTACTCTAAAACTCCTACATATTACACCAGATTTAAAAGCAGTGAGCCAAAAACATGGAGAAAAAATATAAATATCTTTTAATCTATTACTTGAGCCTAACCTAAAAGTCAGAGAATAAAATTGCAGGTGACACTGTTCCCATTAGTTCTGATATGGCCCAGCCTGTGCAGCAGTTTTGGCTGTGTGCGTCAAATAGAGGGGACCTCTCAGTCTTGATATAAAGTTATGACAGTAAATACCAAGCTTCTGAGGGATTACCTTTATTGTGCACTAATGTGAACTACAGTAGAATGGATAGATATGCACAGACTTCAAAGCCCTGCAGACTCTACTCGTATGTTATTATTTAATTATATATATTTTTAATTTCAAAATGTTTCCATATTATAAAAGATACACTGCGTGATTTGAAATCAAATGTTTCTGTCAGAAAGTCAACCTCATAACACACTGAGTACTCTCCCACCTGACAACGTTAGTATGTTAATGCAGTAACAGAAAACACTTCACTGACATTATTGTTATTTCTGGGCACTGCTCCTACGTTGATTCCTGTAGCTTTGTAAACCAAGATGGAACAACCAACAGATTTCATCATGCCCCTAACAAGATGAATAGCTGAATATAAGCTACTTCTCATATGGTAAACGTGAACATTCTTTCAATTCCTGCTACAGTTTGCAAATAATGAAAAAAAAAAACCCTCATTTCTTAACAGATTTTCTTATCCAGTTCCACTGATCTGCTCACACCTTTAACTGTGCACATGAAAATTCATCGGCATGTTGCTTTCTTTTCTGAAGATTTGTACAGGCAAGACAATTTGTATTAGGAAGTGACATTCGTCAAAATGAGCTTTAGATTCTTGCTGTTCAGTGCTGAATTTATTTTCTTTCTCATGATAAGCTATTAGAAGAAACTGAGAAGCAAAAGAATAAATATCAAGAGGCATTTTTTCCAATAAATCTCCGAACATCACAACTCGCATATGTAATGTGTATATTTACCTGACAGTAAGCATGTATTTACATGAACAAAATAGATTGTTAGCTACACACCCCTGTGTGAACATGGAATGTCCCTTGGCCTGCACAAGCACCATCACAATCAAATGCCCTGAAAATATCTTGGCAGAATGACTCAAGTTTGCCTCAAAAAGGTAAATGGCATTGGTAACATTACTCTGATATACCTACTCAATGAAACTTTTCCAAGCACAGAATGAGAGCATTAATAATAAGGAGCATTAATCAGTAATACTTCTATGAAAATATTTGATGATGCTGTACTTAGAGTCAAAAGAACTAAGAAACAAAAGGAGAAAAATGTCTGTTACATTCTTAGGAATGTGCAGAGAGCCACAAAGGTCTTTTTATAATTCATAGCTGCATACTGGAAAACAGTAAATAAAGAAAACAATTCAAAAACAACCGAGTAGAAAAAGCACTACTTTCTAGGAAACCATTTTAGTTTCCTTCACTACCAAAGAGAAGCTTACACTCCGGCTATTTATTTCCTATAGGCTAGTCCGTGCTGTTCAGTCTGTTTTTGTGGATCACTTTATAGACACTGACACAACCAACTATTTCTTTTTAGAATTGATTCCGGGAGGAAAAACACTCTCCTTTGGAAGTGATATGGGAGAAGGAATAAGGGAGCCATTACCATTAACATTATCTCGTGTGGCACATACTGCCAGGAGAACGGCCAAGGCAATGAGAAGACACTCACTACCATCAGCGTTACACAGAGGCCTGGGCTCCCACTGGCCTCTTGGAAATGGAAATAGTCTGAAAACCACAGTAGATCTGTGCTGGCAGGTCTCATGACCAAAGACCCGTCCTTATAAAAGACTGCCTGTATGCTTGCAAATTACTTCTCCCCTATAATTCTAACCTGTGGAAGAAATCACAGGTTTTTGACACCTTTGAGAAGGACTTGGGTTTTGACACGAATAGAAGTTTTTATAAAAATGTAAAATTCTGTGGGTAAAAAAGCGCTTTCTTTCAAAACTGGCCAACTATTTTTCTATTATAGCCATGTTTAAACCATGGCCTATTTAGTGAGAGATTAGTACACCTGCTCTTAAACACTGCTTTTCATGACAAAGACAATCAGGGTAAACATCACGCAATTCAATAGACGACAGCACTGAAAACTGTTTTTCAAGCAGGAGTGAAGGATTATTTTGCTAAAATTTATAAACAACTCTATGTCTTTATTGACTGACTTGGTAGAAGGGATGAGTAGATCTGGAATACAAATAGGAATTTCCAGACACTAATATATACAATATTAGCTATGCAATTTTAGGTGACTGCTTGCATATATCTCTAGCCTGAATAATAACAACCATTCTCTGACCTGCTGAGTGAGAATTTTTTTCAATACTGAGTCACACCAGAAATTTAAATTAATGCTCAGTAGTGAAGAGTTGAGAGCACTGAATTGAAATAAGACATTTCTTAAGAATCAGAAGTGCTCTCAGTGGCAATCCTAAACATGATCCAATATGAAAACTGTACAAGACAGCTTTTAGTAACCAGTGTTGAATATGACAAAGACTCTTCAGGTGAAACCAGATTTGGATGAAACATTCACAGATCATCTTCTAAACTGTATGCTATTCATCAAGTCACCTCTAATTAGTTATATGAGAAGGTGTGATGGGAACTACAAAATCTGAAAACCATTGAATTCTGAGCCACATTTGTATGTGCATTCAACGAGAATTTGTCTGTACTAAAATAACTGCCGGAAGATCACTATGTTAATGAAACGTTCTTGCCCCAAAATTGTCTTTGTGAAGATTAATAGGAAATATGAGTAAATGGGGTAAAAATATATCTGTAAACAACAAAAACAAAAATACATCTTGTTATCACATCTCCAAAAAAAGAAAAAGGAAATTTTAACTTGCAGTTTCCCTGCACCGTTCTCTTCATACACCTTTTTCTTTAGCCCCATTCAGCTTTTTTCTTCTGTAAAAGCTTAGGAGATACTTCAGCTAAGAGACTGTGGGATCCCAGAACTTTTAGGTGCTGAAGATGGGGAAAGGATAAGAAAAGGATAGGAGACCTGTATTTCCACCCCTTTTCACTGCAGGCCCAGTGCAGACTCTCCAGTAAGCCCAGTAAGTATCAGGGAGGTTTAGTTGTTTGAAATAATAGGGCTGAATTCAGAGCACATGGAGTACCATATTTGGTCTTGACCATTAAGTCAACTCCCAGCACAGAGTCTCCTGAGGAAAGACAGGATGGTTGTAAACTGTTGTTGTATTATAGTTTGGCAAAAGATAAGACAAGGAAAAGAGCAAAATAAAGACATATTTAAGAACCAAATCAAAGGAGATCTATTAGGGGGTTGCAAACTGCACTACAAAATTTCTTTAATTACTTAATTTAATTAATACGATAATCAGAACTTTGAACATGAAAACAATATAAAAAATAACAGAACATTTTTCAAGTATTTCTTCAAACATTTCATATAGACAGCATTTACCAAAAATACAAAGATTCATTAATCTTTACAACACACCTGCTGATCAGATGTCATTGTGCTTTACATAAGAGTAAAAAGTGGGAGTTTGAAATTAAAGCAAAAGAGATCATTTTTAGAGTCACAAAAGCATCCAACTCACCAGGTAGAATTCAGGAATCTGCATGCACAGTTGTTGGCTTCTTAGCAAATGTCCCACAAATACCCTAAGACATCAAAGCTGGAATCAGGGAAGGATTCAAAATCAATAGCAGAGCTTTGCAAAACTCCCATTAAAGAAAACTTAAGGACTTTCATTAATTGAAAGAGAAAAAATGCACCATCATATCAGTGGCATGTCACACATACTGACACATATGGAATAGAATGGTAACTTCTTTGAAAACTGAACCCTAAAAGCCTTGCCCAAGAAAATACAGTGCCTGGAATTTCTCTCTACTGACTTTAACCACTCAAGACAGTGTCTTGATCCACCTAAAACACAAACACCTTCAAAAGAGCACAGTTTTCTCATGGAGCAGCGTACCAGACCACTGTAGACTGCTTATCCTTCAGGTGGTTGAAAGTAGCAAGAGGGGTCTGAACCTTAGATAGAGAATGTAATTTTTCATCATGATATTCACAGTTCTCTAAAACATCTTCATCTCTCTCTCTCTGCCAAAACCAAGATCTTCCTGCTTTTTTTTTTTGCTTTTTTTTTTTTTTTTTTGCTGTTTTTCTCATCTCCTTTCACTATCAACTATTTATATTAGGAGAAATTTATTTTTCAGGAAATAATACTACATTCAGAACATATCTTTAATTTGAATTAAATGCAGTTACCAGAGGCTAAATACACTTCAATATATTCCGGAGCACAGCCCATATTTAGGTAACTCTTGTTAAAACCTTGAACTAGCTGTGGGTTGATGGGATTCGGGGGCCAGTAAAATGAGGTCAATTCAGTGCAGTGTCTTATTAAGGAAAAAAACACCTGTCTTTAGCCCTGTCTCACATGTTTATTCTTCAGTTTAATGATGAATACTCAGGAAAGTTCTTTACCTGCATCCACTATTATCACTAGGCTAAAAAAGTCTTATCTGATATAACTCTTTACTTGGTCGGAGAGACAAGGTGCTCTCTCAAGGCTCAACTTCATAAATTATAGAATTAGTCTCATACAAAAGCCTAAGAAATGTCCACATGTACATTTCAGGGATTTGTTTTGCTCCTTTTAGTGCTTTCCACACATATAACTTACAGAGCCAGAAGCTGCACAGAGCTGTAAGCTGACAGGAAAAGATCTATAATCTTTCCACTGGAGAGATGGAGAAATAAAAAAGTGTTCTCATTGACTAGAAAGCAAGGAAGAAAATTCTTCATAAGGCCTGGAGGTCATGAAGATGGGCTCTGCTGATCCAGGAATAAATCAGCTGCCAGGTGGAATGCTTTACAGATAACTGTCTTAGGCTGTGCCAACCTCCAGATACATGCCAAAATTTTCAGAGGAGGAGGTTTGAAAACCTTGGAAATGTGACATCTATGGTACCACGGACACTCCCAGGCCCTGAGTACATCAACGGGCTCTGCAACTTCTGTCTCCTACTCATCTTCCAGGATGGCAAAGTTGTGAGAAAAAGCTGCAAGGAGCCTCATGTTGGGCCTCAACCAATATATCCTTTGTGATGGTAGTTATCCTGGTAAGCATCAATAGGCATGTTCTGTTCCTGTTGCTGAGAGGCTGAGCCATGTTGGTGAAGCCATCCCTGCCTCAAAAAATACTTGATGTTTAGGCACTTCTAAGTGTAAGAAAAGAGAATTTCTTTTATGAAAAACTGCATGGAATGTCATGCAGCTCCAGACAGCCCTATTTCTGTGTTCTCTGCCTGAGAGAACATGAGAGAACGTTGAACTCCATGGAGGCTTTAGTTACGTTATAACAAGTTATTTTTTTAAGATAGCTTTTGCCTAATCTGTGCTCCTTTGGCCCCAGCACCACACAGTACATCGTGTCTGCTTCATAATCCTGTTCCTGCAATGCTCTGTTCTCGTTCTTTAGTCTCCAGCTTAACTCTACATTCAGAGAATTGATTTTGTGGCAAGACATCAGAAGCTGGTGGAGGTAACTGAGCAGACTACCTCAATTCCAGTACCCAGACACCACAGAAGTTTGTTCCCCAAACAGTACAGTCAGTGTTCCAAGCACAGCCAGCCCTGATGGCTAATGATGACAATCTCTGTGCTACACTGTCACTTTCCTCTCTATAGTAATCTTACTCTTTCAATTACTGGTTAACTGAGGTAATACAACCAAACCATAATAACCTGGACCAAAACAAGTGTCAACAGCAAGATCTATCCTTTCAGAACTTCAGTCACTCTGTTGATTTACTGCCTGTCCTACTCAGGAGTAGAAAGAGGCTCTTGGGTTATTTTAGGTCATAAAAAATGCTTAAGTTTGACTACAACAGGATCTGGGGAACAAATGATATAAAGAACGGTAATACATTGGCAAAACCAGATGGTAATCATTCAAGAGTTTTGAAGCAATTCAAGGATGAAATAGCTGAATTCCTGATAGACTTGTGTAACCTTTCATTTAATACAGTCTGGGCACTTAGGACTGGAGGGTAACATATGTGATATGGAGAGCCCACTGGAGACTAACAGGAAAATCAGAGCGATGTTAGTACTGGGCAAACTAATAGGAAGTATATGAAATTATCAGAGCACTGCATAAGGTTTGTATTGTAAATAATCCATCCAGACAGAGTGAGTGGGAACAGATTTATACAAAAGGCGGTAATCCTGATTTTTTGTGTGTGTGGAAGTGTGAATTGCCTTGTGGGGCATGGTCATCTGGCCAGTGCAGCCTATTTGTAATTTCAGACTTTGACAATGACCCTGACCAAAAGCAGCTATTAGAGGTAAGGTTGTACATGAATACAAGGCAGGAAACAGAACCATCCATTCTTTCAATGGAATAAGGAATCAAGGGGAGTTTTTCAGGATTCTGTGCTGGGACCTTTACTGGTCAGCATATTGAGAAGAAAAACTGGAAAAAGGTTTAAAAATGGAATGAGAAATCCTGCTGGTGGCACCACAATTATCAGCCTAGCAAAAGCGCAGGCTGACAATATGAAGTCTTGGAGCAAGACTTAGAAACAAAATAAAATGTGTAATAAAATCATAGACTGTGTTTGATGAAGTTAAATGAAAAGTGCATGGTAAAAAGTAATAACTTCACACACAGAGTGATGGGCTTTAAAAGGATTTTTGCCACTCAGGAAGTTGTGGGGCTCTTACAGGTGGCCCCATAGAAACAACAGTTCAATACCCAGTAGTCATCAACACAGCAACTCAAATGTTTGGCATTATAAGAAGAGGAATGGAGAGCAAAATGGAACATTGTTCTGTGACTGCACAAATCCATGTTTCTCCACAATTTGAATGCAGTATCTATTTCTGGCCCCATTTCAGAAAAGATACTAGAGAATTGAGAAGGCATAGGAAAAGGCAACAAGGATGATCAAGGGTAGGAAAGGCTTGTCATATTAAGGAAAAATTAACAGCCAGGGACACTGCTGTTTGGAAAATTGAGAGTGAGGTGGCATATATTTAAAAAATAAGTGTGCTGCAGATGGGTAGGGATTGATTATTCAGAACCAGAGAGCAGCAAATAAAGATAACATGAGCCAGGTCCAATACAAACAAAATAATTCAATTATTCACAGCATTGATTATTTGCCGTAGGCTGTGCAACTTACTGCTAAATTATTTGGGAGTGCTAAAAATGTACATATATTCAAAGGAAAATTAGACATGTGCATGGAAGAAAAACATAATAGGAATAGCTAAATATATTAGAAACACATATTCAAGTCAGGAGGAGCCTGAGAGAGATTTAGGGGGAAGTGTCAAATGCCATTTCTTATTTTTCTTTAGTTATCCTTTCACAGATACTTTGGTATCAGGATAACTGGGTTAGATGGATAGTTGTTCTGATCCAGCACAGTTCAACTGGCCTTACATATTCCCTTTTGACCTACAGAATTAGCAGAAGATTTAAGTGAATGAAGCCCCTTTGAAATGCACAGTTCCAAACAGGCACTTGCTATTCAGTCTGGCACTCCAGGGAATAAGCTATCTATCACACCAATAGCCTTACTTTACTCTAAGTACAGTTGAGAGAGATTCTAAATTTCTTTGAAGATGAGTATTCAGTGCTGGAGAACGAGGTTTTCTTGTGAAAATCGACTATAATCCTTTGAAAGTTGTTTCAGGCTAAAGGTGTCTTATTCACTTCTGCCTCTACAAAATTTATTTCTGGTAGCCACAGTACAGATCTGGAAACCTCAAATACAGAATTATAGTAAATGGCTCAGGGTGAGAGGAAATTTTCTGAGATATTCCAGAATGATTCACCTTTCACTGAATATCTTAAGACTATATAAAGAGTCTCAACATCTCAGCATTGCCTTGGAGATGAAAAGGAGTAGGGGCAAGGGGAGACAATGCTAAATCTGCAGAGCAGTGTGGCAGGAGAAACACAGAGAACAACAGATAAGCAGCACGGTAGCTATCAGAAACAATCAGTGATAACACAGGAGAGGACTGTGAAAGCTTAATCCATTCTTGAGGGCTTTCAGTCAAGAGTCTTACCTTGATAAAGACCTAGATTCCGACACTCTTACTCACATTTAATAGCATCTGTTCTGTCAAGATGCAGTTAGGAACACGTCTCCCAGAAATCACCAAGGCACCTGAGCAGAGATGCTATTAGCATGAGTAAGAGATACGGCTCTCAACAAATCAACACAGGCCAAGAATTATCTCTGTGCTGAAGCCAGTCTCTAACAGAACTGAAATTCTTGTGAAATAAAATCGGTGTTTCAAGCATTTTATTTTTTGTTTGTTTAAACACCGAGTTTTATTTCTTCAAGGAATTTATCATTTACCAAATTCAGAATAAAGATCTTTATTCTCCTGAAGAGTAATTTGAGTTAAAAGTGATCGGGCATCAGAAAAAGTGTTGAGATCTACAGAACATCTGAGGCTTGAATGACAAGATAAATTTTTTTGAAGGAATCTTGCTGTCAGTCTGCAGTCATCTCTACCCTGCACACCAGTGTTTCTAGCATTATAGCAGTGGTATCCTGACATTCCTGAGCGTAGAGCTCTAAACTCTTGAACTCTGATCCTTTTCTCCTATGTCCTGGATAGCGCAATGCATTTCCAAGGCCTCTGATAGATATGCAGCAGTGAATTAAAATTCACTGTCTAAAATAGTTCCTGTTTTCAGTTCTCTGTCCTGTCTCTCCCTAAAGGTGTCAGCTGGGTAGTAGAAACCTTGGTCATGAGAACTTCTGAACCACTACAGCTTTCACCCCAGCTACCATAAAATTGAACTAATTTCGTATTCTATCTCCCCTTATTTGTCAGTCTTTCATCTTCTCCTCAACTATTTGTTTCTTTGGCACTGAAGAGATTCTCTGTTAATCACTTCTAGCAAGTTTACACCCATTCTGCACTGCAGGAAATCTGACTTCTGAATACAGTACTTTCAAGCTCTAATATTACACCATCTTGAATTCTGTCAGAGAAATACTTGTAGGTGGAAATGCAACCTTAAGACTGAGACTTAGCTGTAGCTTTTGAAGGTGAGTTTAGGCATATAAGTGAGGTTTGAGTGCAGAAAATGCCAAAGGAAACAATACTTCTCACTGATCTCTGGATTTATCCTTACCTCATAGTGAAAGGCTTCAGTACGGCTACTGCTGTTTGCCTTTGGCTTTAACGTTTGCTCTTCTAAGTCCTCAGAAGCGGTGCTAATCCATGATGTGACCTAAACAGAATGTGAGACAAAGCACAGGTTTCTGCTGAAACAGGCTACCTCCTGAAGAATTGGCTGATACTTCAGAGAGTCGTGCTGCCATTGAGAGGGATCTCGACATGCTGGAGATATTGGCTGATAGGAATGTCATAAAGATCAACACAGGAAAATGCTCGGTTCTGATCGTGGGGAGGAACATCACCAGGCACCAGTACAAGGTGGGACCCACCATATGAAAAGCAACCTGGCAGAAAAGTAGACACTAAGATGATCATGAGTCAACTTGCTGATAAGAAGGCCAAGGGAAGGCTCTGTGAATATGGGGCACTTGAGTATCCAGGAAAGGAAGGGCAGAGCTTAATAGCAACTTCATAAACTATGCTGTATTCCTGAATCTCAGGTGAATTTGATGCAATTTTTTTTATTAACCTCTAAATTTCAGTGCCTAGTGTTCTTTATACAGTAGTTTTCTCAGTATGTTAATCACTAGTATTTTTGTTTTACATTAGCAGGACGTATGAAGTGCTCAGTATATCCTGTTTGCAGATACCCTAAATACCCTCAACAGAGGGACTGATTCTGTCACTTTTCACCATTAAACTCACTCTCTTCAGACAGGGAACTACTGCAGGCAAGCTGGAAGGAGAGGGACATTTTTCTTGAGTCAAAAAAAGCTTGATGTTCAAACAGAACTAATACTAACACTGTCTTCTTCGCAAACAGTTCTCAGAAAATGTGTGTATTTTTGAGCGAGATAGGAAAGATCTCAAGGATTTCACTTAGGAGAATATCCCAACTTAAGCATCTCTGCGTGCATTATACAGCTAGTCACTAATGTTGTTCTCTTTACACCTTCCTACATATAAAGTCTGTGGTTTCCCCAGTTCCTGGTAGACCCAAGCACCAAAAAGCCACGTGCCACAGGCACTCTGACACTCTTTCAGGTGGCACTTGAGCATCTCAGAATTTTCCCACCAAGGAGAGACATACATTCATTTCTGTTCTGCAGGGGCACAAGCAGACCATGAGATCACTGAAGTAAGCTGAGAAGTAGAAACTTAATCAGACTCTTCCAAGTCTCAGGTCTATATTCTAATTTGGAATCACTTGCTTTGATTTCAGATGCTTTAGATTAAACGTTTTCTATCTTCTCTTATACCCTGAGCCTCTGTTCCCTCAGAAGCCAAGCTACAATATCTAACATACAGAACTGTTTCTTGAATTTGCACGTAGTCTTTGCTTTTGTGACATGACCCAAGCTGGCCAGGACTTTGGCATGGATCTGCCAGTACTTTCCCCAAAACAAATATACATCAAGAACAAAAATAGGTTTCATTTTCAACTCTGTTCTGGTGGAACAAAGTTACTCTTCTAACAAAAAAATCAGGCAGGAATATTGGATGAGATAGATGAAGATAAAATGAACAGAAAATAAATAACCTCCCCTCTCCTGGCACTGACTGCATTCTTGCAAAATAGATCTTTTCTTCCACTCTTGCTCTTGGTCCAGGAGCTGTCAGTGACTTCCCAGATTGCCACAGGTTTATCAGCACTCTCTGGATTGGTGCCTAGAAACTCACACAAGTGGTTTTTTCATCATATGGAGAACTGATCTTTGTTCTTTACAACATTTCATCCTCTCTCTTACATGATAAATCTTTTCGGCTTCTCCATTCAAGAGGTTTCCTAAGCTGAGCTCATAAGAAGCATTCAGAATCATGGTACCTTTCTGCTTTCCTCTCTCACTTCTTTCCTCACAGATGCAGCAGTCAGGCAAATGATTCTACAACTGACTCTCCAGCTTTGTAGCTTTGAGTTGAATCTCTTTGGAACCAAGAAAGACACAAATGAGGCCTTGCTCTTTTTTGGGAAAGAATTCAAAGTTGTTGTTTCAGCAGAATGAGGTCTGAGTGTCCTATAAAAAAGAAATAAATTTTTGTACTGCGTGCCACAAAACATTACTTTGACTGCCAGCCGCACTGAGGACATACACTTGCTGTACTTCCACGGTGACATTTAAGGAAGCATTTGGGCCTTGGAACTATGACAGATTCCATAGTTATAGTAGATTAATTTTTCATAGTTACTCAGATCACTTTGTCTCAAAGACTTCACTGTAAATGACTGTGGGCATGGTTAAGGGGAAAAAAAAAAAACCTTAGTCATAGTGAATAAGAAGTTAACCCTGTAAAATTATTTTTAAAGCAGCTGACTCAGGTTTAACTATTGTACTAATATCAACAAAGCATCACACTGTCAGTTACTGAGTTCTAAATCATCAAAAGCACAAAAACCTGTGAAGTGAAAATTAATGTGAGCCAATGTAATTTTTCCTAGATTTAAAGAGATAGAAATAACGGACACCCAGAAAAGTCTGTCTCAGAAGCCAATGGTTGGGTGCAACATGAACTGGCAAATCCTAATACATCTGCTGGTTTAATTACAGAGGTCTCTGCAGCTTTCCTCTGGCTATGCTGATTTTTTGCCATTTCTTCTTTCACAAGGATTTTTTGGAGCCTTCACATTTCTACTTTCTGCATATCACTTATCTTTTTGAAAGAATTCCTGCTCTTTTTCATGTTCCATTTTAAATCAAGTCCCACCTACAGCACATTCTGATATTTCTGAGCTGTCACTTCTACCTATGATTCATTTTTGCATGTTTTGTCATTCCTAATTTTGCAGTTTCTAGAAGTGGCTGAGGAAGATGGCAGGTGATAGAAAGTTCTACAGGAGAGAAGGAAGAAAACATCTTGTATTTCTCAGTGAGCTAAATTGCAGGCTGTGACATTTTCAACAGTCCATATGGAGGTGATCAAACTGTCTCTAAAGGACAGCAAATGCTTCCCCACAGAGACTGGAATATGCATATATAAGACACTTCAATCACTTTTCTATTGCCTATTGCCTGGCATTTCTGCTTAGACTGTGTTTTCTATGAGTTGAGGAGTTTTTAGTCCTTCAAGGCAGAGAAGGAAACTTTAATCACTGGCTGTCTGAAGTTACATATTCCTGACATTGGAATGGCCATAGCTGCAGTGGAACTCTGCAGAATATATTTTTATTGATGTTGCAAATCTTTAAAGAAAGACCATTTCATAGAAACAAATCAATCTTGTGGATTAGTGTATCTCTAGCTTGAACAATCGACCAGGTGATTTTCAAAAATAATTTCTGAGTTGAAATCCGATAAGAAAATTCAAATCACCAAGATTAAAAGAACTGGAATAGGCAAATATGATACTTCAAATGCTGAAACTTGCAATACCTCTGCTGTATTGGGACAACATTCAGATGTTGTATGCATTGCACTGAGTTCATCATCTTTCCTTTTTTGTTGTTGTTTTCTTTTTTTGCTTAAACAGAATAGTCTCTAATCAATGTTGTATATGTTTGCACTGTCATACTGACTTCCTTCTCTCATTTCCAGATTGATGAGCACTATGAGGATCCAGTCAAGCTAGATACTATTTCAAATTCATGAGTCTAGACTTATTAGTTAGCCTCACAATAACCACATTTTACTTTTTAGATGCAAGCTATAATGACAATTGCTTAAATTTCACATGGCTTTCTTCACTGTCAGTTATTATAGACTTCTTTTTGATTCATCTTGGAACTGTTTCAATATGAAGTGTAGGAAGGGGTGTCATTAGCAATTTGATGTATGTACACATGTTACTTTTACTGCATCCTAGTCTATCTTATTCTAGCCTTTCCTGTAGTTAACAAAATTCAGCTTCACTCTGCACTAAGAAAAGTATAGGGACTGCTTTCATATTGAAGGTGCTGGTCAATATCAGTTTCTTTTCAGGACTGTTCCTACTGAGGTTAATGGGAACAATTTTTTTTCTTGGTATTTCTGAAAATCATTCTGCAAATCTTTCTTTCTGAGAGCAAAACCTTAGAAGCAGAATCAGTTTGGAGATATCAACAGTGCACACTGTGATATAAGGAGTTATAGCTGCATGTACATTCCCACTTAGCCCACATCTCTAGAAGAGCAGCCTCATCTCCATTGCTGTGACACATGGGGCAGTTTCACCCATCTGAAAAAAGTGCTGGCTGGAGGTTCTTGAGACAGATGCACATCCAGGACTAGGAAAGGAAAAGAAAGATCAAAGTTGTGCTGTTCCTATACCACAGAGACCTGTTCAGAGCCCAAGTGCTCTGCAGTACTGACATGACTATAATAAATTTCCTGGATTTTCTGCAAAGTGCTTCTCTGTGTGGATGTGGTATTTCTAGGATCTCACACACACATATGTCTGCATGTGTTTGTTTTGTCAGACACTTCCCCTGGAAAGCAGTTATTCAGACACGTAGAGACAGGAGATAAAAGCTAAATTGGTAATGCTAGAAAGCTATTTCTGAGTTAGAAACCAGCCTCCCACTCATGGTCAAACACTGGTGTGTTTCACCCAGACCAGGCTGCCACTCAGAGCTCAAAGCAGAAATAAATGTCTCACACAGTCATGAAATATTATGGGCTTTTGAAAACAAATGGGAGCGCTGTTTTTGAGATGAATTAGTCATCCTGAGACCTGCTTGAAGACTGAAGCAGATGAACTATTTTCTCTGCATGCCAGTACACTGTAATAGAATGAACTTTTTATTTCCTAAGTATTGCATAAAAGAGTTCCAAACCCATCAAGGTAAAGGCCTACCCGCTACAGTGTCAGACAGTTGTTAAAGACATTTGTTAAAGATTGAAATGGAATGAGGTGGACAAGCTTCTCAAATGCAAGGAATCTATCTAGGAAAAACATGCAGGAGAACTTTAGAAAAAGCTCAGCATGTCATTTCTAGAGAACTAACACAGCCATTGAAGAATCACAGACTTCTCTAGAGAAATAATAACCTTGTAACTTTCAGAATGTTGGGTCAAATCTCTTTTTTTGCTTGTATCCAAAATATGTATCCATAAAGTAATCAAAGGATACTGATTTCAGGTGTGAGGTTACAGGCAGAAGACTTCCGAATACTGAACGCCATAGTGCCTGCTGTCACATTAAAGGCTGCTTCATTTTTAAACTACAGCAAATTCATAATCAAACCTTTTAAACATAATGTTCTTTCTCTTCTATATGCCACTCAGGTAGTAAAAGTAGATTACACAAGTTCATTTCCATCCTTGAGGCTGTTTGTCTTGGTTGGGCTCTCGTTCCAAGTTTAATGCCTTAGCCAGGAGTCATCAAACCCACCAAAACCAGCAAATTTAGCTCTTGTGCCAAAAAGCCGAGTGATGTAAAATATGGAGAATGAACATATGATGTGCACTCAGGACTAAATATGCACTGCCTTGGTTCGGAAACTTGCCCTTTATCAGCAGGATTCTTGTGAGATTAATGAGTTATAAGGGAGTCCTTGTGCAACAATGGGACAACGTAGCACAGAATGTGCACACCTTTCCTTCTGCTTATATACCTCATTTAAGCTCTGTTCAGTTTGTCACAGAAAGCCCTTTACTGGAGGTTATTCTCCATTAGATTCAGGTTATTTTTCAGGAAAGCCTCATCTAGTTCTGTTGTGGATCTGCAGAATTTTTTTTCCGGGGAAAAAGGTGTGGTTCATTTTGTCTTCCAGAGGCGGTATCATTGTATGTACACATGATTCAGAAACATTGTCTGACAAGAAACAAAGCAGAATCAAACTTATTTTCCAAGATTTTCACATGGAAGATCCTGACAACAGAATAGCACTACCAACTAAATAGCTTTTTACCTTTTCCTTGTCAGTGAAATGCTGAGGACATGAAGAACCTGCCAGAAGTCTCTTGAGAGCTACCTATGTAAAGATGATATTTGAAACATGGTTTCTCTAGCAGCCAGTCTGTCTTTGCCAGTAACATAGCCTTTTCTCTTTATCTCCACTTTATATTGAATCTGCCTGCCTCACAGGTTCCTTTGCGTTTCCACTCCTTTCTTCCCATCTGCCCTACACTGCCAGCTCTTTAAATACCCACAGCTGTTATTTGGTGACTTTTAGCAGAGAGAGCTGAGCATAATTCACAATATATTTCCCAGTAAATTCATTAGGCAAGGAGAACACATTTTTTTCTATTACATCAGCCCTTACACACAGGACCATCATTTCATTTTCCATTTTAAATTTAAATCTACTTCAAAACTTTCCATATCGTATTACATTAGACCCCGCTGTTCTCCGCTGCTTATAAACGGCAGAAGGAAATTGTGAGTAGCAGGCTAATGGCCTAATTTATAGATGTGCCAGGGCAGCTGGAAATCAGGTTTCTTCAATGACCATTATATGGGAGCATTTTCTATTTTTAGATGGAATCCTGAGGTAACTTTCTGGAATTTAGCTACAGAAGGATTCTTCAAGCTGCTACAGTGGTGTCCAAAAGCCACTGACCGGGACAGTGTGTAGCACTTTGTGAAGTCGTCTTCAACCACTTGAAGACACCCTTAGTTATTTTGCCTGTTTTGTAATTTTATCTCAGCTTCCTCTCAGCAAGCACTCTTTCTTCTTACTTGCTTAGTAAGGATGTTACAGGTAGGTGAAGAACACATCTACTCCCACCTTCAAGACATTGGGGACATCAAAACTGCAAACTGCTATTACCTGCCAGCAATAATGGCTTCCTTTTTAAATGGCCCATTGCACAAGAGTGAGGAATAATCTAATTCTCTTCATACTTTATCAGCCACTGAAGACATTAAGTCAGTAAGAAAAGGCATTAGGGAAGGTAGAACTAAGCACTTTTGCCTGTCCTGGGAGACTAAAATCGACATTGCTCTGATTCATCTCAGCTGACTCTGCTCTGTTATACAGCACTTTCACCCACATCAAGTATAGAAAAGAGGTCTCCTGATGTTGCCCTGCACTGGCACACCACTTGCGGAGCAGCAGCAAGGGTGCCTGTTATGTGGTGATGCAGCACAGAGCTTTACAATTCTCATGAAAGGGGTCTTGATCTGAGGGTCTTGGATGTTTTCTGTTGGATGCTGGGGAGCTCTTCTGGTTACGTGCCCTCCTTGGATAACACTTCTGCCAGATCTGAACTTTCCATTGCCACAGGTTCTGTGCTGACTTGCCCTAGCTACTATCACGTACCTGTCCATGGAGTGTTATGTTTTACTCAACAGATAACAAGAGGATTATTAAAACTACAGAGGAAAGGGAAATGTTGCTTTAAGGGTCTAGTCACTATTTACTGTACTTGAGTAGCCTATTAGCAACTTCTTAACTGTCTGAGAGGTAACACACTTCTCTGTTACAGTCTCCAGCAATTAGAATATGTGTGGTATAGAATACTTTTCATATACTTTTCAAAATACTTTAGGAAAGGTTTTCTTTAAATCATGAGAGGCAAGCTGAGAGCAAGACTCCATTGCAGGAAGGCAGAGATGGTCTCTGTGTCTCTATCAGAGTTGTCTCCACTCTGTTAATGAGTGTCCCTAGTCCTGCACGAACTCATCACTGAGACTGGCTGACACAGAACAGCAAAGGAGGCTGTCTCTGAGATGGACAACAGGCCAATACTCTAATATCCCAGGAAGTTTTGGAAAAATAATGTAAAAAATGTAGCCATTCTACAAACAAAAAGAATAAAACTGCCACTTTACTTAATTTCCAGTAAGAAAAATCCTTCAATGACTATCTGAAGAACAGCAGAAACTAAGGTGGAATTATTTACAGATAAATCTGAGTCTGTGTGATCACTGAAAACACCCTACTCATAGAAACTCCTTTTAATCTCTGCCTGCCACAGTCTGCAGACTCTTTCCCAGTTTCACTACAAGTCTTCTGTCCTCTCTGATAATGTGATAACCCTCCTGGTCTTTGCTTATTTACAGCTGTTCAAACAACCTCTATAGTATAACAAAGTTTGTGTGCATCTTCCTATTGAGTCTGTTTCTTTTTCCTTCCTGATCTATAGCCTCTGTCTGCCTTGGGAAATGAAACCCAGCAGTTCAGATGATTTTTCTTCCTGCTTCCATCTGCTGCTGCATACACGTGCTGCAAGTTAAGGAGCTATGAATGATGGAGTGCATGCAATTTTAGCTTAATGACAGTTGGTTAAAGAGTGATGGGTCAGAAAGTAAAACACAAAAGCCTTTGCGTTTAGTGTGTTGAGGGAGTCAATGTTTGCACCTAAAGAACTATGTATTAGGAGAGAAAGAACTTGAGGGCTAGTGGAAGATTTAAAGGTTGGGAGTGGGATTAAAAGGTCTTGATTGACAGGCTGAAAGATCTAAGGTTGCTCAGTTTGGAGAAGAGAAGTCACCAGGGAGACCTGGTAACAACGTTTCAGTATTTAAAGAGGAGCTATAGGAAGAAAGGGAACAGACTCTTTAGCAGCATCTGCTGTGATAGGACAAGGGGAAATCTCCCCTATTTTAGTACCAGTAGACCAGTACAGATGTTGACATATATTCAAACTAGAATAGGGGAGATATAGATTGGAAATAAGGAAGAAGGTTTCTACAATAAAAGTGGTGAGGCAGTGTAACAGGTTGCTCAGAGATGTGGAGGATGCCCTGACCCTAGAGACATTCAAGGTTGGTCCGGAGGGGCTCTGAGCAACCTGATGTAGCTGTAGGTCTCCTTGTTCATTTCAGGGGAGTTGGACTAGATGACCTTTAAGGTACCTTCCAACCTGAACAATTCTATGATTCTAAAATTCTTTGATCTTTGGATGTCTGTAGGGAGGCAAAATCATTTCTCTGGTGAATCAGATCAGGTAAAGGCTCTTAACTGCATTGATCTGTTTATTATTAAAGTTTAAGTGAGACTCTTGATAGGTAGAATAGCTCTGATCAGGTTCATGATTCTCTAACTTGGACACAGTCTTAGACCACGGTTATTCTGTTCTGTGCTTCAGTGCTTCAGAAAACACGAAAAGCAGGTTTTCTTATACCCGTAAGTTGTTTGGTTCCAGAATATTCTGTGTGAATTCTCTAATTTGTCTGTTCAAATGGGAAAGATCTCTAGAGTGCCACTACTACTCATGACCCCATAAACATCTTTTGTTCGCAGACTAGACAAGCTATCTTCAGACAAACTGGCATCCCTCCAGTCATGATCTTTCTACTTGACTGATTCATGTCTCCCAAGTTTGAAGCATTTATCAGGAACCAATTAAACAGACTCTAAAAGAGGCAGGAAAAAAAACAATGAATCAAAGATATTTTGAGTTTCTGGTTACTCATTATTTATACAGAAATGGAGATTGACATTTATCTGGGAGTTTTTCCACATTATTTCCAAAAATGAGTGGGTTTTGATGCTAAACTGTTCAATGACATCATCACCACAAGTAAAGATGAGAGACGCTATTCAAAAAAAAAAAAAAAATGCTGCAAGCAAAAATACAGAAAACATTCCTGACAGTATTGATTATAAGGAAGACTCTAGATGTTACACTCACAGTTTCTTACTATAATTATAACAATTATTAATATTTGACTTGTGATGCTAAATAATTGAGATGCCAGGACTTAAGGACAGAAGGAATGAGAGAAGGGAGAAAGGATGACATGTCAGCAGTATCACAACCTTTTCCTGCTGGTGGCACTTTCTACAGATTCTGTGGTCTGGCAATGAATTCTACAATCTCAATACAATTCTAATTACATTATGAGATTTAAAAATATCCTCTCACAAACAATGCTGTTCTGAGTTGAATTCAATAGAAAATGTGCTCATTGTGCCAAAACTAATAACTGAAAATAAGATTTAGCTATCTTCTGGGAAATGCTTTTTATAAGAAGACAGTTCCTGTGGTCTACTACACCATCTCACCTAAGGACAGGAGGATGATCTAACTAGAGTAAAGATTGTGGAGTCTAGTCTCTTCCCTCAAAAAATAGACTGGACTGGGTGCCTAGAGAACTTTTCATGGAGCATGTCTTTAACATCTGTACTAGAGAGTCTTTCTTTACCCTAGGCAGCATCCAAACCAACAAGACTGAGAGCTAGCTGTTAATCATGCCATGTCAGCCCTTCTAGACCTTGATTTACTTTCCACCACAGTTATGTTCCTCAGGCAATAACAGCCACAACTTCTTGAAGGAATAAACGCTTCCCTCTTTCTTTCTCTCTTTCAGGGGAGTAGGGAATAGGGAAGGGAATGTGGGGAGGAGGAAATTTGTCACACATGCTTAGTGCTTTCCTTTAAGGTCAGTCATAAAGTAATTGCTGCCAGACAATCATCTCCACATCAGAAAATGGTCGACATTTTCATTCCCCTTTGCACCAGCACTTTTTCAAGCTAGCAAGCACTAGCCCATTCAGTCCCATTTTTCTGGAAAGCTATTCAACAGTCATATAATAGCTCTGACTTCTTACCTTTTGTCCAACAAAGGCTGGAACATGTGGGACCAGTGCGGATGTTGACATCTCTTGGCTTCTGGACAAAAACAAGGGGAAAGCTGTTGCTGTGTTCAGCACCACCATGCCTTTGGTTGTCTCTTTGACAGTGCCCCACCGCTGGAAATATAGGAGCTGAAAAGAGACAGAGGGAGGAGTTAGTGTCACTCTTCTGCATGAGGTGGACAAAGATCACAGAATCACAGAATGGTCTGGGTTGGAAGGGACCTCGAGGATCATGAACCTCCAAACTCCCCACCACAGGCAGGGCCACCAACCTCTACATTTAATAGTAGATCAGGCTGTCCAGGGCCCCATCAAACCTGGCCTTGAACACCTCCAGGGACGGGGCATCCACAACATCTCTGGGCAGTCCGTTCCAGCACCTTATCACTCTCCTGGTAAAGAACTTCCCCCTAACATCCAACCTAAATCTTCCCTCCTTCAACTTAAAACCATTTCCCCTTGTCCTGCTGTTATCTACACTTCTAAAGAGTTCACTCCCTTTCTGTTTACCCCTTAGGTACTGAAAGGCTGCAATTAGGTTACCGTGCAGCCTTCTTTTCTCCAGACTGAACAAGCCCAGCTCCCTCAGCCTGTCTTCGTAGGGGAGGTGCTCCAGCCCTCTGATCATCTTTGTGGCCCTCGTCTTGATCCTCTTCAACAGCTGTCTGTCTTTCTTGTATTGGGTGCTCCAGACCTGGACACAGTACTCCAGATGGGGCCTCACAAGGGCAGAGTAGAGAGGGACGATCACATCTCTGTCCTTGCTGGACAGAGATGTCTGTCCTCTTCTGATGGAGCCCATGATACTATTTGCTTTCCAAGCTGCAAGAGTACACTGCTGGCTCATGTTAAGTTTTTCATCCACCAGGACCCCCAGGTCCTTCTCTGCAAGGCTACTATCAAGGACTGCTCCTTCCAGTCTGTATAGATGCCTGGGATTCCTCTGGCCCAAGTGCAAAACCTTGCACTTTGCTGTGTTGAACCTCATTAGATTCACCCAGGCCCAAGTCTGCTGGGTCCCTCTGAATGGCATCCCTTCCTTCCACTGTGTCAACTGCACAGCTCAGTTTGGTGTTATCAGCAAACTTGCTGAGGGTGCACTCAATTCCGTCATCAATGTCATTGATAAAGATGCTAAAGAGCACTGGTCCCAAGAGAGACCCCTGGGGGACACCGCTCATTACCAGCCTCCGCCTGGACATAAAACCATTAATCACCACTTTCTGCTTGCAGCCTTTCAACCAATTCCTTATCCATCAGGTTGTCCACCCATCAAATACACATCCCTCCAATTTGGAGATAAGGATGTGGTGGGGAACCATATCAAAGGCCTTACTCAAGTCCAGGTAAATGACATCAGTCACCTTCCCTTTGTCCACCAAGGCCGTCACTCCATCACAGACAGTCACCAGATTGGTTAGGCATGACCTTCCCCTGGTGAAGCCGTGCTGGCTATCTCAGATCACATGCTCATGCCACATGTGATCAAGCATATTGTCCAGGAGGATATGTTCCATGATCTTCCCAGGTACAGAGGTGAGACAAGAGGAGCATCAAGCTGAACAATAACTCAAAAATTGAGCTGATAATTAATGGTAGATGAAGTTTCTCACTCCTTGGAAACTTGCTCTTATCATATTTATCATTATTACTTTAGGTCTCTTCTAAAATAAAACACAAATCTTGCAGACAACTGACAGAAGCATCTTCCAGCTTGCCCTGAAAAGTGCATATGCACAGGGACAGAAACATTAGTAAAATGCAAACTAAAGCACTAAGAATATGCACTATCAAAATGAGAAAGTAAGCAACATGGAAACATAAATTTTCTGATGGGTTGATTCCCATTTTCTTTCAAAAAGCCACAAGACGTGGATATCTCAGACACAAAAAAGTAGCTTTCCCAGCCATCTTGGAAATACAATACATGTATATATAAATATATAGATATATTCTAACACATAGTCTGTATTTCTATACTGCTACATGATATTTTATATATACTTTTTTACAAAAACTGCATTTCCATTTATTCCTTCCATTCTTTCTCAGAATGAAAAGAAGGAAAGAATCTCTCATGCCAGATTATTCACACATGTTAACATATTGCTGGAAATTATTTAGACACCATGGTGACAGCTGAAGTAACAGTATTGTAGTGAAATTAATAAATTCACTGAAAGAACCTGATTTTTCACTCTGGTGCTATCTTTGCACATACTATTCTTGGTTATTTCTCAAACTTACGGAAAGCTTATAGAATGTGTTACGTGGATGCCAAGGGAACCTCCTTTTACCCAAAGAACAGGTGCAAAAATTACTGAGAAGTTTCCATCTCCCTGGGGTTCTAACTCTGATCTAGGTGGGCCTCTTTCAGGATTAAAGTTGACTTCTTCCCTATCATTCTCATCCTAGTAAGGCCAATCTTAAGGCAGCTAATTTGGAGGTAGCATGTCTAAAAACCCAGGTTAACCTACAGATCATGCAAATGCTTCCCTGCTCTGAGGTTCACTATCCCTGTTGTTCCATGACACCACCAGGTGCATCATCCCTCTTATGTCCTGATTTCCAAGCAGGCTTTTCATCCCAATCGTTGAATCTGAATAATGAAGACATACAGACTGTACTACAAGGTGTATCTACTCCAAGTATTGCCAGATTCATAGAAACCACCTAACATGCAACCAACATTCAGATGGGGGTTCAAAGATTGGGTGTCCTGTTAAAAATGCCTCAACCCATCTTGATTATTAAATCTAATTACTATTGAATTATGTCAAATTTCAAGGGCTATGCCATGATTAATTTTGCTAGTAGTTCTTCAGACTTCTCAAATGAAAACAATTAGTTTTTGATATAAATGCTTACTTGTGGGTCTTGGCAAGTTGATGCCAAATGCACACATAAAAATCTAATCTTGGTTAATGACATGGTTTTATGTTAATTGTAATAATAAAAGTGCGGAGGACGAAGCAGTCTCTTGGGTACCACTGCAGCACAAAGAGTACTTCTCACTTTCAGAGTTTTGTTTTTGCTACAGGAAAAGGCCATTACATGCTCCAGAGCTCCCAGTTCTGCCTGCCACAGTCAGCTCTTCATGATTGTCACCGCTCATTTAAGCATTCAGATCATTCATGGCCTGCTAGACTCTACACTCCCCCATGCACAGGTGACAAGCATCTGTCTATGTCACCAGTTTCAAGAGCACTGATCTCTTGGCAGCAGCAGAAGTTCAATAACCAGTCCACAAAAAAACATTCAGAAATGAAGCACCGGAGGCATTGACAAATGGCAACGATGCTCCTGACAGTTGTCAACAGGGTCACACACCCAAGAGAAACTTTGTTGTGAGCAAGCTACAAAAGTCTGCTACAGTCAGGGGTCCTCGAAAGGAAAGCCAAGCAAAGGAACCACCAACACTCATTTGTCATGAAGAAACATAAATCTTTTCAGGTATTGTGACTATCAGTGCATGTAAAGTAGAGAGAGATTCAAGCTTCCGGATTGAGATGCAGATTTGGATTACAGTTCACAACTATACCTTTTTTCCTGCTCCAAAAATGCCTTTTCTGGTTTGTTCAGCAGCTTGGGGCTGGCCTTATCTCTACTGCACAGGCTTTACAGTGCAAGAAAACTCTTATAAAAAGAGTTTACACACTGGAAAAAAAAAAAAAAATCCTATATCAGAGAGTTTGAAACAGACAATGCATTGATTGTCTCCTGGCAAACAGAATTCACAGGTTCAGAGGTGTTTTCATGGAAACAATCCTAAACTGATGAGGAGTGTTTTTACTGAACAGAGACCTTCTGAGGCCTTTTCTACAGGTGAAATTCGATACAGGCAATGAGGTACTGATATGCTGATTTTTTTCTGCTGTGCGTGCATAAGACTTTCCTCTTTCTCCTTGTACACACGTCATAAACATGAACTTCTCACTCAAGCATCGAATCGGTTGTTGCATAACGATTATTTTTTACCACTGGGGCCTAAATGTCATCAATGCAGATCTACTTTCGATTGTAGCCAAGGTCCTAATGGAAGGCTAACTAAAGTAGCCACCAGAAAAAGTCATCAGATTTATAGTAGGCTGCACTCTGAATGTCAACTGAAAGCTGAACCCCCACTTTCCTAACTGGCTTGACTCTATACTGTTGGCTGACTCTTGAGTATAAGACATCAGTTTTTCCTGTCTTCCAGTGTTTTTCCACACTCCAGAGATTTCTCTGAACTTTTGACGTATTCAGTTTGTATTTGTTTCCAGCAGCAGTGGAAATGGTGATATAGATTCACCTAGTCACAACTACCCAAAAAGAGAATAAACATGTATTCAAGGAATTATTGTTTGGCACTCCCATCTGTAGTGGGGCAGCCAGCAACATCTCTCTGCTATGTGAAACTCTTAGGTGGAACACATCGTTATGCATTATGCTGAGTGCGTAGGGGACCAGGCTTAAAGTAAGTAAGGCAGTGTGGGAAATTTGGTTGCTATATACCTTCAGGTCTGGGGAGAGAAAAATACAATTCTATATCCTGGAGTACTGGGAAGGAATTATAGTGCAGTAAGAAGGAAGAGGATGAGAAAGAATTAGGGCAAAAGCAGAGCCCATGAATCATAGAATCAAGAATCATAGAATCATTAAGGTTGGAAGAGATTGCTTTGTCCAACCATCAAGCCATCACAACCATGCCCCCACAAAATCATGTCCTTCAATGATGACATCTACTCTTCTCTTGAAAAGATCCAGGGATGATATGAGAGGCAGGACAAGACTCAGATCTCTGTGATAGCATTTTTTTGAAGTGCTTCCTATCCCTTAACATGGACCAGACAAAGAGGAGAGGTCTTGTTGATTTAGCTTAAGGCATAGTTCAAACAAACAGATTGGATTTATTGTGACTTGAGAAAGCCTGGAACAGAGGAAGTCTGTAGAGAAGGAAATGTCTCTATCCAAAATAAGAGGAATCATTTGTTCAAATTTGAAATTAAAAGAACATTTATTAGAATATTTATTTAAAGATAAGACTTTCAAAAAGCCAAAAGGTATGAAAGCAGACAACCTGATGTAACAGGTATTAGAAGGATTAAATTAAAGATTATATTTTCAAATAAATTTTAACATTCAATCTGATAAAATTCCAATAGGAATTAACGAATTACAGTCTCAAAATACACAATTTCTCTTACTGTGGTTCTATTCAAATAGGTGACCAGTTTGAAATCACTTTCAAATACTTTACAATAAGCAAAAGGTCAGGTGTTAAACTGGAATATTTGGTTTTGTGTGATAATATCTCAAAAATGTGGTGCATAACAGTACTGAAAATGATCTAGTTATATAGAAACAACACAGTAGTCACATCTATAAATGAGTATTTACATGTCAAAGAAAGCTGAGAGTCAAATAGGGCAAAAATATTAAAATTGTCAATAATATGCACTGAATCTATGCAGACTAAAATTTCCATGCCTAAATTGAAAAGGGATATTACTATTACATTCTTAATCATCCAGAGGAGTGGCGGCTGTTGTGATAAGCTAAAGAAAATGAGAGTGCAGAAGATAAATAATGGAGGAGATTTATCTCCATACATGTTTGGTAAATGTCACAGTGGAGTATAATAAACAATTTTACACATATTTAACTACATTTGCTTGCAACAAATAGTACCCAGAAGAGGAGAGACAATATTTGATTGTTTCCTGAGTACACAATTAGATTTGGATCAAAATAATACTGATATAGTGACCGTCCTCATTTAAATTCAATATGTTCTTAGGAGACAAGTCAGAAACAGTCACTGAAGGAACAAAATCTAAAAAGGAACAGCTATGTAACAATAAGGAATCTCAGTAGAAAATTAAAAGAACTAATCCTGATATGACCACATTTTCAGAGACAAGAAACAGAGCAGAAGTAAAAGTTCAGAGGAAATATAAATCATCAGTATTTTTAGAATAACAAAGAAAAACTAGCACCACTGAACAGTAGTTTACAAAGAAGCAGGAAAAACAGTCTCAAAAGAGAGCAAGTCACATTCATGTCAAATACAGCATTTAATCCTGACACATTAGAAGTATAGAAAATGATAGAATAGCAGCAACCTGCTAATGCAAATGACAACTCTGTCATCAAATGCATGAGGCAGGAGTCTTCTGACTCATGGGCGCTGTTGGTCTGATGGATGATGAGGGCACAGAAGTGCACACTCGTAGAGGTATAACTGAATGAACATTTTGCATTGGTGTTTGCTATGGAGGAACTTAGGTTTCTTCATCCACACTGCTTTGGGGGAATAATTTGGAGAAGTTGTCTAAAAATGATAAGCCAGTAGCAGAGGCCTTGGAACAGATCAAAAGAAATAGTAAAAAATGTTCAGAAAGCAGATATCCCTAAACAGTACTAAAGGAGTTCCAATATCTAGCTGCTGAGTTGTTAACCACTCTCTTAAGTCAGTCTTATTATTCCAGGAAGAGAGGACAGGAAGTCTGATGACAATTTCTTGAAAGATTCCCAAGTGTAAAGACCAATAAATCTAACTTCCTTCC
This sequence comes from Gallus gallus, assembly GCF_016699485.2. NCBI lineage: Eukaryota > Metazoa > Chordata > Aves > Galliformes > Phasianidae > Gallus > Gallus gallus. Next base: position 38,240,493 of record NC_052533.1, read on the forward strand.
AGCGAATCAGCAAACAACTATGATAAAAAATAGAACTCCCTTCAAATCCCATGTAATCCACTCTTCTGAATCTTGGGTCAAAAAACCTTTGAGGGTCTACAGGGATCTAGAAAATATACTGTATATTCTAACATAAGTGAAAAAATTTCTGAATCAAAATAACATTAAAATTTAGCTGCTTACTCAGTGTGATCTATAACACACATAGAACTGGAAAAAAAAAGCTCTTGAAGACTTGATAGATCAATTGCAGCAAGTTGTATAAACAAATGACTACCTATGTACTTAAATTGATTATGAAGTGCCAAGCAACAGATATTTAGGAGCTGACAATAGATACATGTATTACTTTTACCTTATTGAGAAACATACCAGCAGCTCAATGTCTGCAAGACCACACTCTGATCCTCTTGATTGAGGAGTCATGTCCACTGCTGGTGAAGAGAAACTGAAGGCTGTAATGAAGTAAAGGGAGAATGGACGCAGTGGTGGAACACTAGAAGCAAAGTGTAAAGGAAGAGGATTAGGAGACCACTGAACTAGAGAGTAAGAAGGGACAGAGTTGCATAAATCTGAAGGGGATGATAGAGAAGGGTGTTCTTTCCCTCTTGGTGCACGACAGAGGAAGTAAAGAGATTGTGAATACTTTACAGTGTGATGAAAATTTGTATGTGAAAATATTTTTGAATTGCTGTAATTTTGCTGAACTCATCACAGTGGTATGAACATACAACTTACTCCAGGAAATGATTTTCAAATATATTGAAGAATATAGAAGTAATAATTACCATTAGTAAGAATAATGCCTGGAGGACTCAAATCTGATGTTTCTGGATTGTTTAAAGCTCTTCAGTAAGATACATTTCGCCTTTATGTTAGCATGTGATGCCATTTTATCTTCTGTGCAGTTTTTCTTCACAGCTGCTATCAACTTCTTTGGTTTGGACATTTTTAATGTCTTACTTTGCCTTTCCACTTCTGGACATGAAACTACAAAAACTTGACTCTGAAAATATCTACCCATATCATTCTTAGCATTTTCTAACCAGGAAATGTTTATTTACTGTTCCAGAACACATGTACAAATTTAAAAAGTATAAAAATAGCATTTGATGGATTGTACTCCTCTGGATGTGGCTTCTTAATTTTCTTAGGTCTTCTGCTTACACACCTTAAAAACTGCAGAATTCAGAGTAGAGAAAAATGGTTCAATCTGCTACTTTATGTTATATTGTAAATCCAGAATATCAAATACAGTGATATGCTTGCTTGGTTGGGTAGTGTCTCTGCTTCAGAGTTTGCTTATGATCACTTTCCACAGCTTGTAATTCTATGCTATGTTTCATGTCATCGCTTTTTGCTACATTCCCATTTACTCTGCCTTAGCTTGTTCTTTTCCTTCCTCTGATTGATTTTTCCATTTCTCACATATCGTATATCTCAAGATACTGTGCTGACAACCTGCTCTCTGGTCAATGCCATTCTTTTTAATATCTAACTGTTTTCCCACTCTTGCTGCCCATCTAGTTTTCACTATGTTTCCTCATATAAATACAAATATCTTCTTATACCTCTTGATACATCTTTCATTTACTGTTGCACAAATTCTTCTATCGTCAGTGTTTAATCCCATAGAGCACTCCCCTTAATTACCTTATAGTTCTAGTTTCACCTTGTCATAGCAGAATATTTCTCCATAACTACTCAAATGTGATTTTATCTGATGAATTTGAGCTCCAATCTTAGTATTTCATCAATAATCATTTGGCATAAGAGTTCTGAAACATGACATGTTGCACTTCATCTTGCTTTTCATATGCCTTTAGTTTCCTGAGCTTCACTATTCATACAAATTCCTGGCTTGTGAAGAGCACTGATCATATTTTAAGCTCTTTTTCTTTGAAATGACCATGACCTAATAAATTTTAAAATGATTTGTAGCTAACTCTCGACGAGTAAAATAGGGTCTATACTTGCATGAACTGAGAACTGCATGACAATTTCCTACAAAACAAAGAGAGAAAAAAGTATTAAAAATATTTTTACATTAACCATTCTGTCAGAATTTATGTACAAAAACTTTAAGCAGTTTTTAATATAATGAGAGATTGTAAATTGTTTACAAGTTTCCAGAGTCATTTATGTTTTATGAGCAATCCTATTGTGCCAGAACAAGTGCAAAACTAAATATCATTGCTGTAACTACTACGTAAGTTGCTCTGAAAGTAGTACCTCCTACTTATTTCCATGGAAAATACAGCAGATACAAAGAGCACAGTAACACTGTTTGATAGAGCGAATTCTCAGCTACAAAACACTGATTTTCTGCATAGTCACCACCATAAATTGTGCATTCTTTTCAGTGATGAACAAGATCCCTCATGCTCTTAAAAATCTGCACCGGCGGAGGTGACCCATTGTACCATAGTGTTTCACCACCCATCACCTCACTGTGCTCACATCCACTGTTTGATCTCCATAAATGTTCAGCAAAAGTCAATGAATGTCGAAGGCTGTTATTTTTTTCTGTGTGGAGGAATTCATACCTTTCCTTTATAGGCACTTTCACGTCAGACATCATTCTGTCAGACTGCCCCAACGCTGCCATCTGACACACCGCAACAAAATGTAACAGACTATTGGTGAGAAGATTCAACCTCTACTGCCTTAGGACCAACACCCACCTCTGACATCATGGGCCAACATAGTGAAATAGGAGGCATTACTTTTGGAGCAGACCTCATGTAATCAGAATACAGCAGTATTATCTAAAGTCATGGGCCTGTATTTATCCATAAATGTATTGGAATTACGCTTGTGAAACTAAACTGTAATTACATGGAAGTATCCAGAAAGAGATTATGTGCAAAGGAGAAGAAGCAAGTCTGTCAATTAGTTACAACATAGAATGTAAGGTTGACTCATAATGTCATAGCTGCAGATGAAGCTAGAGGCAAGAGTTAGCCTGTCAGGTGAGTGAGACATGCTAAGGACAATTCAGAAGTCAAAAATTTTGCTCATGAATTCTCTGATTTTTAATTAGAAATACTTAAATGGATGTCTGAATTGTTTGGATGTTGTGTTGAGGGACATGGCTTAGCGAGAACCATTGGTGATGGGCAAATGGTTGGACTGGATGATCCTGTGGGTCTTTTCCAACCTTAGCAATTCTATGATTCTATGATTCTATGAAATTTTTAACCTATACATCATAATATTTACACATGTACATAGCAGAGCAGTTTTGTTGTTGCTTTAGAAAGCTGTATAATGTCAAAATAAATTCCAAAGGGAAATTAATAACTAGATGCCACATTCAGAATAAAAAATTGGCAAACAGTTCAGGTTGTTTTTTGTTGGTTTTTTTTTTTTTTTTTTTTCCCCAGGGAAGCCATATGCAAAATTCTCACAGAAAGTAAGACTTCCAATACATGTATATTCAGCAAAAGTGAGATCTATTAAAAATTTGAGTCAAACACCTAAGCCTAAAGAAGACAGGGGACCAGAGAAACAGATTTCAAGAACGTAAAGTTTTGCAAATAGAAAAATAATAGTGCTCATACAGAAAAGAAAAATAAATAAAAATAAACTGGAAATTAGAGTGAGCAAGTTCAATTGAGACAACAGAAAAAAAAGTTCCTAAGTTTAAATACAGTGGAACAGCAAGCTAGGGCACCTGGAGAGGTTTTCAAGTCTTAAAACATGAGCATTTCTCAGCCGCTTGACCTTCTCAGGGTTTCTAACAGAGTCCAAAATAATTGCAGTTTCATACAGCCAGTCAGCAGCAGCTCAGTAACCCCCAGATGGCAGCATCCTGACTGAGTCTCTATAACTTCCGAGTGAGGAAGCACAACTGCTGCCTGTCAGGCTTTGGTGCCAGTCGGAGAGTGGCAATCTGTGATCATCACTTCATCCAGAGCAAGACAACAAATACAAACTCTTACAGGTAAAAGATATATCTGATTACTTTTGATCCATTCTGGACAAACCTGTATTTTGCCCATTATAGATGCTCATTAAAGGCTCACCTTTGAAATGGACAGAATTTTTTATTTTTTTCTAAATAAAAAAAAGGTTAAACACAATCATCTGTGAGAATTCATAAAATAAAAGAATAATGGAATCATTGAGGTTGGAAAAGACCATTAAGATCATCAAGTCATCAACCCACCCCACCATGCCCACTAACCATGTCCTCAGCGCCACACCTACACCTTTCTCAAACACCTCCAGGGGCGGTGATTCCACCACCTCCCTGTGCAGCCCATTCCATGCACCACCACTCTTCTTGAGAAAAAGTTTCCTCCAGTAGCCAACCACAATCTCCCCTGGTGTAACTTGAGGCCATCCCCTCTTATCCTATCACCAGTTACACAGGAAAAGAGGTTGACGCCCACCTCACCACAACCTACTTTCAGGCAGTTGTAGAGATCACTGAGTTTTCCTCTGAGCCTCCTCTTCTCCAGACTGAACAATCCCAGCTCACTCAGCCACTCCCCATAAGACTTGTGCTCCAAACCCCTCACAGCTTTGTTGGCCTTCTCTGAACACAATGCAGGGCCTCAATGACTTTCTTGTAGTGAGGGGCCCTTAAGTGAACACAGTACTCGAGGTGCATCCACAGCACCTCAGCACTCAGAGCTGAGTACAGAGGGACAATCACCTCCCTGCTCCTGCTGGCAACACTATTTCTGATACAAGCCAGGATGCCACTGGCCTTCTTGGCCACCTGGGCACAATGCTGGCTCATGTTCAGCTGAGTGTCAACCAACACCTCCAGGTCTGTTTCTTCTATATAGTCTTCCAGCCACTCTACCCCAAGCCTGCAGAGTTGCCTGGGGTTGTTGTAAGTGCAGAACCCAGCACTTGGTCTTGCGGAAGCTCATACAGTTGGCCTCATTTCATTGATCCAGCCTGTCCAGACCCCACTTCTTGGACTTTTGGTGAAGGTCAAACGTAGTAATTTAAACAGTTCTAAGTGACCCTACTTAGAGGCAAAATGATCAGTCCTGGTATCTTTTCCAGACTTACATTCTCTAATGATCCTATTGGCCTAGATAAAGGAAGAAAGGGAAGGATCTTTTCCACTGTCTGCACTAGCAAATGCACCATAGGATGTAATTGCATTTTAGTGTTTTTATATACATAGATATTTTTAAAGCTATAGTTTAGTTTAACTAAAGTTAAACTATAGTTTAAACTAAACAGAGATGAGGGACTTTTATTCCACATTAAGGAGAGTATCTACGCGTGCAAGTATTCCAAATGTGTTCTTCCAAAATAACTGCATGTACACTAAAGCCCTTACTTAACAGAATCATTACAAAAACTCATACAAACACACACACACACACACACACACACAAAATCCTCTAATGAAGAAGGCTTGAGAAATGGCTTTGTGTATACTTAACAGAAAACAGAATACAGATGCTTCTGTTTTATTGTTCCTACTGAACCTTTTCTCTCCATCCCACATGGTTTTTTCACTTCAGAAGCAATCATTAATCAAATGTGAGGATGTAACATCAAGCTAGAATTCAGACATCCAGTAATTAAAAAAAGCCATTTAGAGACAGGTTAGAGAGATAGCTTCATCTCAATCCAACACTTCTGTTATGAAGAGGTTGTCTAACACTTCCAAGAGTAATGAAGAGTAGGAGAAGTGAAGGATCTATAGCAGATGGGCAGTGAGATGAAGTGCAGAAAGAATTGCCATGGGACCTGTTAGATGGCAGCGAGAAAGAGAAGTTGGCATTGTAAGAAATGTAATTATCAATAGCAGTCGTCTGTTCCTTTTATATAGGAGCAAAAGCCACCTACCAAAGCTAGGATAGCATCTGCACCCTTTCACAATACCTTTCACAGTATTTTATATCATCCAAGAACAAAACTATTCGAAAATTTTGGTATAAATAACCAATCCTTCAGAATCTTATGTTCCTTTATTATTATTAAAAATTATTTTGTCCTAAGTTTTCAAGAGTTTGCTTTTTTACTACAACATTCACAGATTCATCTGGATAGTAGATGTGGTTACTTGCTATCTCTGTTCTAAGAAAATTCTTCTAATTTTGGCACCTCATAGCTTCAAAACTCTTGCCTTGATTCCTTCAATATTCAGTTCTCCTGCATTCCCTTACCTGGCGGTTTTCTAGTGTGAAACAAATATTGCTGAACCTGCTCCTGCAATTTACAACTGCTGTTCTTAAATACGGATTGTCATGCAATTCCTCTACTAGGATTTTTGGTTGAATTTGCTGTCTCCCTGTAACCCTCACCTAGCAATTTTACAACAAAGACTGGGTTAAAACCAGTGTGTGATAATAGAAATATCTATTCTGGCAATTCCCTATGGGCCTTAAGGCTGGATTAAATTTCATCGTTAAAGCAAGGTTAGTTCCTTTAAATCATTAATATTAGAGCATGGCTGCCAAATCCACGTCATTTCTCCAAAAAGAAATTACACACTCCAAATAACTTTTCAAGCTATGGTCAGCAGCAGTTTGAAGATTTGGAGCCATTTTAACAATGTTATTATGAGTTAACTTCACATACAAACATTGACACAGGGAAATCTGAAAGGGCTACAAAGCTTTAAAATGATTTAAGGCACATTTTTTCTTTGGGAATGTTGGTCCTTCACCACATGAGAAAGAATGAGTGGGTGATAACTGAAGCCCAGGACTGGAGTCTAATTGTGAATGGAGGAGGAAGAGGTCTTAGAAAAAGACTTCTGATTCTCCTTGATAAGTTCCAGCTGTAGGCAAAAGCAGATTATATGGTGTTTTTTTGTCCACCATTCTCCCTGATAGCAATATTCTTTTTTAAATCTTTTTGTTCTTTTTTTCCCATTTTCACTGATTTCTAAACAACAGGAAATCTGTCTTCTATCATTTTCAAATCAAACATTCACCTTCAGTGTACCACTGGCATTTCTGCTCTGGTCATGGCTTATGTACAGCGTAATGACATTCTGTAAATCAGACACTGCTCAAGTGACAGATTCGTACTCTGATAATCATAGGAATCTTTTGAGTTGGAAGGGACCCTTTAAACGTCACCTAGTCCAACACCGTGCAATGAACAGGGACAGCTACAGTTAGATGGGCTTGGAGCCCCATCCAGCCTGACATTGAATGTCTCCAGGAATGGGGCATCCATCACCTCTCTGCGCAATCTGTTCCAGTGCCTCATCACTCTCATCATTAAAAAATTCTTCCTTATGTCCAATCTAAATCTCTCTGTCCTACTTTGAAACAATATCCCCTTGTCCTATGAAAACAAGTTCTGCTAAAGAGTCTGTCCCCTTCTTTCTTACAGCACCCTTTAGATACCAAAAGGCCGCTGTCAGGTCTCTTCTCCAGGCTGAACAGCCCCAGCTCTCTCAGCCTGTCCTCGCAGGGGAGGCACTCCATCTCTTGGATCACTTTTTTGGCCCTCTTCTGTACATGCTCCAACAGGTCCACATCTCTCCTGTACTGAGGACTCCACATCTGAACACGGTACTCCAGGTGAGCTCTCACCAAAGCAGAATAGAGTGACAGGATTGCCTTCCTTGACCTGCTGGTCACACTTCTTTTGATGCAACCCAGGATATGGTTGGCTTTCTGGGCTGCAAGGGCACATTGCTGGCTCATGTCCAGTTTGCCGTTCACCAGTACCCCCAAGTGCTTTTCAATCCTTACACCCCTCAGCTTGTACTGATAGCAGGGGTTGCCACAGTGCATGTGCAAGACCTTTCACTAGGATCTGTTGAAACTCACGAGGTTAACCTTGGTCCACTGCTTGAACCTCTCTAGATCTCTCTGGGTGGCATCCCATTCCTCAGGAGTGTCAATCATACAACACAGCTTGATGTCATCTGCAAACTTGCTGAGGGTGCACTTAATCCTACTGTTGACCTCATTGATGAAGATGTTAAAGAGCATTGTTTCCAGCACTGACCCCTGAGAACACCACTTGTCACAAGTCTCCATCCGGACATTGTACCACTGACCACCACTCTCTGGGTATGATCTTGCAGCCCATTCCTCATCCATCAAATTTTCCACCAATCAAATCCATATCTTTCCAATTTGAAGAGAAAAATTTTACGTGGGCCTGAAGGCCTTACTGAAGTCCGCACAGATGACACCAGTTGCATCCCTTGCCCACTGATACTGTTACACCATCTTAAAACGTGACAAGGTTGGACAGGCAGGACCTGCCTTTGGTGGAGCTATGCTGGTTATCCCACATCACCTCCCTCTCTTCCAGAGGTTTCAAGTCAGAGATTGAAAACAGTGTAATAACAGCTAGTCAACTCACCTGATTATCTTGGAAGTGCTAAATAATATAGAAATCCATCCATCTGCTCATGTAGATAGAGAGTTCTATATCCAAGGATGTGGGCAGACCACATTTTGCAAACATTACCTCCACTTCTGTTGTATTTTTATCTTGGATTCCTGTTGTAATTATCCCTCTGGCTACACTTCAAAATACTTAATTCAATTAAGTTTTGACAGATGAAGGTATCAGGGGTTGTATAAATGCATGCAGCAAAAGAAGCGTGTTAGAAGACCTTTACGTCTTTGGATATGGTTTTGGCAGATGTCCTGATTGCAAACACAATTTCTTTAATGTTCAAATGATCTCTCAGTGCTGTTTGCTCTCACTACACTGGCTGTAATTTATAAGATGTAAATCTGCAGATCCAGTTTTTGCTTGTTAGTGGGAGTATTGTTGTTCTATTAATACCTATTAAGTCTCTGAAATGTATTAAAACTCACTTTCAGCGCATTTGTCATGGAATGTTTCAGGCTAATGAATATTAAATAAAGGAGCTAATAAGCAGGAAGCAAATGATACTGTCTGGAATCAAAAAGAAAAAAAAAGGAAAAACAAAAATCTAAATGTGTTTAAAAGGCGTAATTACATTTGCACCTGAGGAACAGACTAACAAGCTAGAAGATGGTTGTAGAAAGTCAACACCTAAAAAGAGATTGCTGTTAGTATAAGCAAGTAGCATTAGCAAGTAAACAAAATCCAAACCAACTGGAAGGTTAGCATTTATATCCCTACCTTACATTTCTAGAAGGCATACATAAAAGCTCATGCTTCACCAAGTGCTGATAAAACTTAGTTACATCTGTAAATTATGTGAGTAAAGATCCTGGATTTTAATATGTATAATTGTGAGCAGGGTTTTGAGTCCGCCTGATAGCATTTTGGAACACCGATGTCTTTCTGGCTAACAGAGAACAGAACTATCTTTGAGTCTGTAACATAAGTGCTATACATCTAATGCAACCAAATAAACAATATTCCAAACATTTAAAAAGAAGAATTATGCAAAGATTTTTACTGAAAAGCTGAGAAATAACCAATCTGAAATTAATGGTAGGAAGAGCTTGAGAGGGCAAAGTATAGCCAATGAGGAAGCAGAAGTGTGCGTGCAAGAAGTGCAGTAACTGAATTGCCAAAAAGAGAGACTAAAATTGGAGATAGATAGTTTTGCTTGCCTGTTTCACATGTCATGCACTGAAGAATAAGGATGAAAGAATATCTGACGTAAGTTTTCTAACTTCTGGTTCCAAGTATGAATAAGTTACAATTCATCAATAGAAAGAAGAAATTAGTGCAGTGTACCAATGGTTATCTAAGTAGCTCAGGTAGAAGACAGCAGACCTCAACCCTATGTACATTCCAGCACGACACAGAGCACTTCTGTACAGTATCACCAGAGCTGAATGCTTCCAAAATGCCCCCAATGATATCTCTAAAATTCTAACAGTTACACATACATACATACACCAAAAAAAGAGAGAGAAAAAGGGAAATAGACAGAAAAAAATGCCACAATAACAACAAATTTCAGTGATGAAGTCAAGAAAGAAGTACAAAAGGTCTTATTACTACACTAAATTTGTCTTCAATACAGATGTGACTTACCTTGCCATACTACTTCTGTCTAAAAGCACTGACTAGGAAAAAAATAACATCCTTATTTTAGTCAATTCTTTAGCAGATAATGAGAAATATTTCTCTCTTTTACTCTGAAACAGTAACAATTCTACGTTTCTTTTTTTGTTGATTGTTTTCAGTTTCATAAAAATAAATTGCCACCAATAAAAGAAAAATTCTTGATTATTAATTTTTGTATGTTTTCCTCACAATACTGATTTCTCTATCAAAAAGTTTCTTAGGATATAATAAGCTAAAAAAAAATTTCAAGCAAGTAAATCGTTATAAAAATTCACTTCTTATTAGAAGTATTTTGTGAGGAAGAAAAAAATAAAAATAAAAATAAAAATAAAAATAAAAATAAAAATAAAAATAAAAATGGATGACTCAGTGGCTGAAATACAAATCAAATAACCAAGAGCCCCAATCCTATGGCTTGGAGTGAAATAGGCTCACATCCAATTTGCAAGAATCTACAATATGAGGTGTTTCACTCTACAAAAACTGCCACCACAGTTCCAGTTCATGGGTAAAAATCTTAGTTATTTCTAGCTCCTCTGCCTTGTATAAGTTTTGTATCTGTAAAACACCGATCCTAATCTTTACCTTGTTGGGTGCTGAGATTTACTTCCTTAATGCTTATAAAGCACTTTAAAGCCTGAGATGAAAAGTTGTACACGAATGCAAACTACTAGCATATTCTCCCAAATATGACAAAAATAGAGTTGTCTTGTCCCATTTGAACAGAATTGTTTCTGCTGGGTTCTCAGCTGCACAAAGAAATTTCAAATCATTTCTAATGATTCCTAGTCTTCTTTCCTCCTCCTCCAATTCATTCCAGTGAACACATTAATAATCTTCACCTTCTTCTAAAACAGAATGGAAAAAAATAGTAAAAAACTTCCTAAAATATAAAAGAATGGTAAAGTGCCCAACAAATCCGAAGGCTTTTTTTAAGTAAACATACAAATGAATCAAACCTATAGGATGTTAGCCACTATTGGTAAGGATATTTAAACCAGATTATGGTTTAAATAATGGTGAAATGTGCTTTAGGACACCCTTCAATATATGTACTTTTTTTTTACATTTATGTGAATGCAATGCGTTGGGCTTTTCTCTTTCGAGAAAGTGAGCATTTGTAGTACGCGTTCTTAATAAATAGAAATGAGAACAGACAGGGTTAACACCTTCTAAAATGAATGATGGGTAACCCCTCTTCATTAAACAGAAGATTCAGCATGTTGTCAAGGATGTTTGGCTGAAGAACTAAGAATACCCACTAGATATTTCTGTAATGTATAAATGAACAGTGTATAGGTACAGAGAAATACACAAATTCAAAGAACAAACCTTCAAAAGTGGCCCGAGGAACTGCATCTCTCCTCTACATACAAGTATGCTGTCTCTTCTCTTCATGAGCAGACAAAAACAACACAGGAATACATGAAACAATAGAAACAGAAGTTGAATAATCACAAAAAATAGAAGGTTAAAAATTGATTTAAAATTAGAATTGAAGCTCAGATACCACAACACCTGAGCAGAGCTTGGATTTATATTGACATTATCCATTATTAGAAATTCTAAGAAGAAAACAAAAAAAAAGCCTTCCAAAATGCCTTCATAGCAGCATTTTCAACAAAGCAAGCCTCTCCTGAGTACTTGCTAGGGTAGTGTCAGCATGCTGGGTGTTTGCTCACCACTCTACAGAAATACTTCATATTTTTCTACATTGTGTTTGTAAGAAGAAACTGCTAGTATCCTTTTCCTGTAAGAATCCCTTGATACCCAGATTTTAGAGCAGTGTATCCCCATTCAGTGTGTGACCTCAGTGCTAGATCCAACAAAGCAAAGGTCACAGGGTCCAGAAAATGCACAAAGGAGAATAATACATTCCCATTCTTGGTAAGAATAAGGCTTCTCTCTTTGGTATTTACTGAGGATGGGAGCTCTCATGCCCAACAAAAGAAATTGTACAAAGGTAGCCTGATCAGATATTCAAAATCATGAATAGAGATAGCACCTCACCACACTTTAAAGTAAATAATTTCTGCCTAATAGCTAAACTAAATCTTCTCTCTTTTAGTTTAAAACCATTCCCCCCTGTCCTTTTGCTATTTGCCCATGTGAAAATGTGTCTCCCTCCTGCTTATAAGCTTCCTTCAAGTACTGGAAGGCTGCAGCGAGGTGTCCCCCAAGCTTTGTCTTCTCCAAGCTGAACAAGCCCAGCTCCCTCAACCTTTCTTCTTAAGAGAGGTGTTTCAGCCCTCTGATTGTCTTCATGGCCCCTCCTCTGGACCTGATCTTGCAGCTCAGCATCCTTCCTGTACTTGTGGCCCCAGACTTGGACACAGTACTCCAGATGGGGCTTCGGGAGGACACAGTAGAGGAGGATAATGCCCTCCCTCACATTGCTGCCCACCACTCTTCAGATGCAGCCCTTCAGTTGACCTTCAGTGGCTGCAAAAGCACACTTGTGGTTCATGTCCAGCCTTTCATCACCTGGACCTCCAGGTCCTTCTTCTCAGGTCTACTCTCAATGAGTTCTTCTCCTGGTCTGTACTTCTATCTGAGGTTGTCCCAACTCAAATGCAACACCTTGCCCTTGGTCTTGTTTAATCTCATTCCGTTCACATGGACTTACTTTTCAGGCCTGTCCAGGTCCCTTTCGATGGCATCCCTTCCTTCTGTTGTGTCAACAACATTGACCATTCAACCGATTCCACTGGCATATCCACTGGATAGTCCAGCCTTCAAATCCATATCTCCTCAATTTAGAAATAAGGATGTTTCATAATGTATAGTGATTTCAGCTGATTTATTATTACTGTACTTTGCATTTACTGGACCTTTTCAATAGTTGCCCAACAACTGTGCTCTGTCAAGTAGACTCAGTTTCACCTAGTGAATCTGATACAGTGTTAATTTCCTAATAGAAAGAAAGATTTTGTACCCACCGATTTCCACCAGCAAATCTCTCATCAGTCAATTTTAACTAAGAGCAGACAAGGAGAAATATGTACATTGTTAACTTTCCTGTACAGGAACACAGTACCATTGTCCTTTACTAATTCATATCAGTAACATCTATTTCCATCCATTGTATAATTATTTTTCAATACAAAATTACACTCAGTGTAACATCAATTAACTATGAACTTTCAGGAAAAGCTCTTTCTGAAGAAAGTGGGCAGGTCACTCAAGGCAAAGTTCTGACTGCCAGGCCTCCTCATTCAAACTGAAAGGATATTCAAACTATACATAAAGGAGCATGAGGAATGTCTGTCCCAGACAAAGAAAGATGACAGAAAGGTCAACATTAATTTAAGACTGACTGAAGATATATTTAAAAATAGCTGTCTGTAGTTACAGAGTGCCTCACCTCCCTCATTTATTTAATGCCTACTGTCTGCAATACAAACCTAATTGAAGAAATTATTCATTCAGCACAGCATAATTTAAGACTAAGAAATTGCATTGTAGAGCTTTACAAAAATCTCTGTGGTTTATTGTGCTGCTGGCTCCTAGAGGCCTTAGCAAGAGGACGGCTCATACCACCAACACTGCTGAGAAGTGAGAAGTTGGTCATTCCTTATTCTGCTTGGCACGTTGTTCCCTCTAGTTTATTTTTACTTGCTGGATTTGGACCACAAATGAATCACAACAGATACTAGATACATAACCCTCCAGGCAGATGCTGTGTCATCGGCTCTGGGCCAGCACTAGACCCACTACATCAAGCTGACATGGCGTGCCAACATTCATCATCCTGTATAATTCTGTTGTATCGTGACCTGTCTGAGAAGTAAAGAATGAATCATTATGATCAATTTAAAGAAATGTAAACCTCCAATTCCAGATATCGTTTATTAAAATATTTAAAAAAAAAAAAAAATCTTTCTAAATGAGGGAAATTGAATGTCTCGTTTCAATGAATTTATAAAGATAGAGCTGAATTTGTAGAACAAATATGCATTAAACTGCTAAAGAAATTCAGTTAGGAAGGTATCCTATGGGCCAACTCCATCCCTATGTTGCCTGAGGACCAGGTAGAAAAGTTAAGAAGTATAAGTAGGCTTAAAGAGTAGATTATCTGGCTTACTGCCTTCCAATAATATATCTTCATAATCACCATGAACTTTTCAGTGGCTAGAAGTTGAATTGTTTATTAGGGAACTCCACTGTGAAAGAGCCCAGATGCCCAATGAACGGCTGCAAGACAGCAGTGGTAGGTAGTGTTCTGTTCAGTTCACAAAGGCAGTGTTCTCTTCCCATCTGTCAACATTGCACTGCAGGCTGCACCAGATACACAGGCAGCAAGTCCTCAGTATTCAGATCACTTATTTGGCAACGAGGATCATTTTCTCTCCTGCACAATAGATCTGTTTCTAGCTTTTTCTTTTTTATTCTACCATGGCAGTTTGCTGCCCTGAAAGAAAACTAGCTCCCCACTTGTTCAGCCACGTAGTCACAGTCAGAAACAGCAATGCACATTTTGGCAAGCTCTAAAGAACTGCCTCTTTTCAAATGAATACTGCTGATCATGCATCAGCCAGACCTTACTGACCATGCTTTTCTAACATGGCCTTCCTTTCAGATGCATGAGAGTATTGCTAGCATGTTAAAAACCTTCTGAGTGCATTAAGAGCAGCATACAGGCTACATAGGCAAACTTCAGTGCATTTCAAATAGTTATTAAAGCTGTAATCCTATAACTCTGAAGTACAGCAGTACCATTGCTAATTACAGGCCACAAGTTTCACATTGAATTTGCAAGGCTTGTCAGACTTGCTTTGTTTGAACACGTCTTGATCTGCTTACAGCTTTGTTTTACTTGTTGTACCCAAAACTTCTTTAACTGACCAGGTGTGTATCACTCATTTGATCAATAATTCATTGATAATAAAGAAACAGCAAAGGTATAAAAGCCTGTTAGTGGTGAGTCCTAGAATGAGGAGGAAGAAGCCGTCAGTATGAATAGCATGTTCCTCCTGGCATGGGGCTCAGATGTTGACAACTCATAGTAACATCCTCAACAGAATTAAACTACTGGCCCTAGGAAACACGGGAGCAGTGAAAGGGTGGCAGAACCCCCTTAAAGTGAGAAAACAAGAAATGTTTTCAAAGCAATTTTAACTGAATTCTTATTCCTTTTTTTCTGTAACATATTTAGATTAACAATGATTCTTGAGTTAGACTGCAAAGATTTCAACTATATGAACAAAAAAATCACATGGTGCTCTCTCTCTCTCTACATATATACATATCTCTACACCAACATATAAAAATGTTCTACTGTGCCTTTCCATAAGCAGGATCTTGAGTGTAGCAGACTACCAATTTCATTGCTGAGACAAATTCCCGACACCATCTGTATCTGTGTATCGTACCAGTGGAGATGGAGGCAGACAAAAGATAGTACTGTAGGTATTGATACATCACAGTTATGAGCAAAACTTAGTAAGTCCAGTTACAGAATAAGCCAAGAAATGTGTTGTACTTGGTGAAATTAAAAACATACTAGAACTGTTTTGAAAGTAGGGAAAGAAAAGTTAGGGCAAAACATGGCAGTTTTGTTTAATAAAGGAATCAAAATTCTAACAGATGCAAGTTTTCTGTTTCATAGGGAATTCGAGGACTCAGATGTCAAATATTTTTTAAATGAATAGTTTCTTGTTGTGAACCTCACCATCTACTGTTGAGAACAGCTGAACAGAGAGGATTCATGTAATTAAGCTTCCTTCAAAGTCAAGAAACAAAATGACTCAGAAGATCTTTCTTTTCCAATTGCTGTTGTCGATGTAGGCAAACTGAACAACATAGCTTTCATATCTGAAGATTTTAAATGCAAATACATGGCTACTTCATACAGTCAAAATGAAAATTCTCAAGTGGTTTTCTCCTTTCACCTCTCCTGAGATTCCTAATTGCCAGTTCTTCCCAAAAGCAGGCTAGAATTCCCCACAAATTACAGACATGCTAGAAGTGTGTATGTTATTGAGGTTGAGAAAGTCAACGCTAAGAGCCTTCTTGGTTTTAACAAGTGTCGTTGGCCTTTCTTCTTTAATTAGCATAATTCCGTAAGTCCATGAGCTACTTGCCAAATTTCTTGATATGAAATACCAATAATGAGGCAGTACTTCTGTAAGTTGCAGTGATTGTAAGAAATACAATCTTTTAAATATGTTATTTTTTGACTGTTACCAGGAATTCCCATATGGAATAAAACTCATTAATTATCTACTGTCAACATTTGATTATTCAGGAATATGACAGAGGACTGAGAAATG
This sequence comes from Gallus gallus, assembly GCF_016699485.2. Lineage (NCBI taxonomy): Eukaryota > Metazoa > Chordata > Aves > Galliformes > Phasianidae > Gallus > Gallus gallus. The sequence continues at coordinate 38,256,734 of NC_052533.1, forward strand.
AGTCAGATAGAGCAAAAGATACGTAAATCAGGCTGCACTACATTCTGAGAATGCATTCTCCTGAGAATAAATTGGCAATTAGATGACTATAGAAAGTAAGCGAAAGTATGAACAATAGAAGGCAGAACACTACATAATCTCAGGTACTTCACTGCAGCCAAGAAAACTGAAGGAAATGCCTGTGTAAGCCAGAGTTTAGATTAACTCACAAGTAATCATAAGTTAGCTGTGTACAGTTAGTACAGTGCCTTCAACGCCGTGAGCAGCAAGCATCATGGAAAATTTTTCAAGTAGTTAAATAATTACAGCTACACCTGTTTTTCTCATTTTTGCACAGGCTACATTAAAGATTAAAGCATACAAGAAAATAAAAGATACACACCTTGCAGGATACAAGTTATGCATTGGATTGGAACTCGGGAGCTGTAAGTCACATTCTCAAGTTTTTCTGCTGATATTGGGCAACTTGTATTTGTTTTCTGTCTTTCCGTAAATATGCTGTGTCTGTATTTTCTATACAGAATTTAGTCATACAGAAATTATTCATGGCAGAACTGGCTCTTGTTCCTTTGCAAACAATGTAAAATACAATGTGCCCTGATTAGCAGCAGAGGACATCTATTTATTAATGCCATTAATTAATAGCTAAGACAAATAAATTTCTTTGGCAGTTAATTGCCCTACTTTTGTGTGTGTGTGTGTGTGTGTGTTTTCAAACTAAAACAAAAGTTCCAGTATTAGAGATACATGGGTTAGAATTTAGGGACATGCATCCCATATATGCAATTTTAAGGTCCCAGAAGAGTGATCTAGATGAACAAAAATTCTCTGAACTGCTTGCTGTTCTTTCCAGGAAGCATTGCATCACAAATACAATGTACTAAGAAAATCTCATTTGCAATGTATATATGGTTTAAATCTAATGATGCACACAGATACTTCATTTTCACAAAATTATGCCCAAATGATATCTGTAAATCCTTATTTATAAGAAAATATCATAAGAAAATAGGAATTCACCAACTAGCCAAAATAGGTAGTATTCTCTGTATTTACCATCACTAAATTACTTGTATAGTTCTTTGTGAATACTCATTCTTAAGAAATCTACATTTCTAGTTTGGAAGCAATCAAATGACTCATTTCAGCACTATTCAGAGTAATATAATATCCTTATGTGTTCATTTAGGAGCACTGACCCTTGATAGTATTGGTGATACGCACAGTGATACACAGGGTCAACTGAGATGCATTATACCACCTGTCTACCATTTTAATGCAGCCATTTTCCTAATCATTACACCAATTTGACCGAACTGTTGGTTTTAAAATCAGTAACAGCACAAAGACAAAGAGTGGTTAATCGCTGCAAGTTTGTGAGAAGCTGGGAGAAAGCGTTCTTGTCTCAAAGACTGTTCAGCGACACCCACCTGAGACCATGATCAAGCCGATAAGAGGAAATTATGCAGTTGAGTGACCAGAAAGAATGAACTTTCAGCTGATGTTTGCAGGTCAGGCTGGCTTCTAGGGTTGTTTTGGAGAAAATGACCACCATGCAGTCAGCATGCATGCCCAACAGCCTGCCAGGTTGCAGGCACGTGATTGCTGCATGATCACTGCAGATCACCCAGTGTGGGGAACATGAGCTGCTGCCCCGAGCAATCATAGGTGCACAAGAGCCAAACAAAGAGGATAAAAACCTGAAGAGTTCAGAAGTAGAATGGGTACCCCCTCCAAGAAACTTGCAGACATACAGGTCAACAAGATGTTGCTGACTGACCTGCAGCCCACTACAGACCAACAAAGCACCACTGTACCCATGATGGTGACCCACTCACTAAAATTTCTCTCTACCATTTCTAATCTTCCCACCTTCCCAGCATTCCTTAACTGCTTGGAATTTGTAATAAACCAATCAGACAACATTTGACCCTGCTTGTGTCTTAATCTTCCTCTGGGTATATGTATATATATATCAAACCATCTCAACCATCTCCAGTAATTGGAATGAGACAAGGTTAGATAATTCAAAGAGCACAGAAACGTTGAAAAAAAAATCAGCTCTTTTCTATGATAGCCAGCATGTCAATTCAGTTGCAAACAGGAAAAAAACATATATCCCAATAAACTCCACTGAAAGAATAGAGAAGACCACTGATTCTCTGCTTTCATTTGTCATGGGAGGTCCAGCTGTATATGCCATGCATCCACATCCAATCTCGTAGTTACTTGGAAGAAGCTTCCTTTCTGCTGACCACTATCTAGTCGTCCATTTTTAACAGTTAAAAATGAACACAAATTTGCTTCAAAGTTAACAGCACTCCAAATATATTAAAAGAAACACAATAGGAGTCATTCTATTTCTAAAGAAAAATTATTTCATAAAGTATAAATGAATGCTATGCTACCACACATATCCTGACAAAAGTTAAACAATGCTAATTCAAAACATGCTTGGAATAAGATCCAGAGTATTTCTAGTGCATCCATTACATTCCAACAATATAAAATTTCCAGATGTTCTAATGGTGACATTGCTAGAAGTGCACCATCTACAGCAAATAAAATTATTTTGAAAACAGTAACTGGCGGTACCTTATATGTCTTGGTCAGGCAATACACCCAAGTACTTTCTTATATCAAACTATGAAAGAGTTTGCCTTAGCTCTCTGAAGATACATATAAAAACAGGAGAAATTATACCATGGCCATCTTCAGGTTTGCCAGGTAGAAAATAACTGTTTTTGAAGACACCCAGAGTATACAAACATTCATTTTCACCTAGATACAGCATATACAATCTTTAGTTTTTGTCATTAAAACAGACGTCATATTGAAGTTACTGGCTAAAAGTACACTTAAAAGAATATAATTTAAAGTAGAGGTCTGTATTCGGTAAGATGTGGTGGCAAAGTAGTAGGCATGGCACATTGACACCATCAATCACTGCCTATTGTTGGGTGGCACTCTCCTTCAGCCAGGCAAAAGGAGATATACTTGTAAAGAAAGATTAGAATAAGCTGTGGCAGTAGCTACAGGAAAAAAGAAAGTAGGAGATAATTAAAGGACACGCAATGGTGGAAATTACTAAAATGACAGTATTTGACTGAAGACCAAACTGCTTTTTCTCCTTTATATTAACCATTCCACAAGGACTGCATATGCTATTTTTCTTCTTCAGAACACTTTTATCTGTATCTTCACCATCGAATATGTCATGATCAACTTTGCCTTTTTAATTTGATTTCTAAAGCAGCCATTAATATACCTTTGCTATCACAACTATACTATTAGGTTAGTGGAAAGATAGCACCTGACGACTTTCTACGCATCATGTATACGAAAAGAGGGTCAGTTTTCTCAGCTTCACAATTTGGAATGTTGAAGTCACTCATTATATGTGAAATAATGCTCTTGAATTGAAAGAAATTAATGCTAGTTAGCAATTTATAGTTACAAACAAACCTTTGGACAGGGAGGACAGGGGACAATGACTTTGCCAGCCTGTAAGAGAACAGAACATCCCTCTGTATGTAACTACTTAAGAATTGTTATATGTTGAATATAATGTAATCATTTTCAACAGAGTTAACAGGACTAAGTCACCAAGTGTCTTCTGGTTATTTTCAGCAGTTATGATTGCCACAGTATCAACTGCAGAGAAAAGCATTTCTACTTTATAGCATTCTTTACTTAACTGTAGAAAAAAAAAGAAAAAAAAGAAAAAAAAAGAAAAAAAAAGCTTCTCTGCTACTGTAGTGAGATATTTTTATCTCATTTAATGTATAGTGAATAAATGTTGAAATTCTCAAAGTGCTTTTAAGTACTACAGTTTTGATTAGCAGCTAGGCATGTATGTAATTTAGTCTGTTAATAATTGAATGTATATATAAAATGTGTGTATATGATATTTTATATACACAGATCTATACAAAATATGCCTAGAGACTGACATATAATAAACACAGTTTCAAACAGTAGTAAAAACAACATTTTTAAAAATAACAGTCCACTCAGGTGCTATACCAGCTGCAAATGACTATTAACATGTCATACCGGCATTCGAATTTGCCACTATCCAATTGTAAGCAAAAAAAAATCTAACTATTAAAATCACACTGATGATCTATAATCTGTTCTTAGTTCTCATGCAGGGATCCTACATATATTTTCTGTCTGGTGGTATTATAAAGCTTTTTTTCTTTCCATAGAAGACATAAATGGACATGAATAAGGCTACAGGCTTTGAACTAGTATTCCAGAAAACCTAAATATGCAACAACTATTTTTAAAAAGTATATAAAAATAGGAGATGTGTACTTCTGGGAGCTGTGCTTTTCTCCTAATGTAGAAACCTGGAAGCATCTTTCCCAGTGTTCTTTGTAAAGTGCTTATGCTGTAAACAAAGCTAAGGTTACAAGTATAATCCTGAAAAATCATGAGGTTTCTTGAAGACATTCAACACTGGGATCCCTTCAGGTTGGTGTTTAACGAGCAAAACTTTCCTCTTCAGTATCAGAAGCATCAGCTGAAATACAGGCAGTTTGTCTTCACTGGAGAAGACAAGTTCTGGAGTTCTGAACCCTTTGATCAGAATTATGAGTTCTCTTCTTTTGCTGAATAGCTCTTTGTTGGATAGTAAAGATACCTGGGGGGAAAAAAATATTGGTAGTTAGTATGTGTGGGAAAAATTCTCTGCTATTCACATTCACCTGGTGTCAGATCAACCTTTGCCCTATCAGCAGAAAGCTACCATGCTGTGACTATAATGCACAAGCCAAGAAACCTCAGAACTCTATCCAAATGAATGTTTTAGTTCAGAGTTTAGAACGAAGTTTGGTGCAGAAATGTCTGGACAAAATGATATCACTTATACTATACACAGGGAATTGGTTTGCCTAAGGATCCTCTGACTCAAAATTTATGGATTTGCCTGTACTGCACACAAATAGAATTAAAGTAGCATGGTGCAAAGGTCTCCCACAGCTAATCAATGAGGCCTGAGTGCAACATACTGCATTTGTGGGCCAACTTTAACTTATGCTGCTGATGTAACGTCTCCAGAGACTTCAGCAGAGTGGACAACTCGTTGAAAGCTTTAACTTCATTTCCTTCTCCTTTCCCAATTCCTCTTTAAAATTCTACCCAGAAAATTAGTACAGAAGGTGATGGAGCTGCATTGCATATACTCTGGTATTTATATTAATAAATAGCTTCTAACGGATATGGGTAACTATCCTCCTGTGCAGACAACATCAAATGATGATGACATAGAATCACAGAATCACCAAGGTTGGAGGACATGATGACATACACACTTTTCTGACAATATAAGAAAGGATATTGTGCACATGAGTGCTCTAGCTGTCATAGGCTCCCTTTTCATCTTAACATTTGAGCTTGTCCCCCTTTCTACAAGTTTCTTTTCTAGGCCTATGATTTCTACCACCTTTCCTCACTGCAAATTGTTCTCTTCACCAGGTCAGTACCAGTCACGGATTCTTCCTTCCACATAGCAGTATCTCTTCCAGGATTCCTACATTTTGTCTCCTGCTTTTCTTGACTCTGTATTGGATTTATCTACTACTTATTGTCTAGTCTTCGTCTCATCAGTTCCTACTTCTCATTTCTTTGCTCAGATATTACCTTACAATGATCAGATTGACTTTCTGTTCTGATGTCTAGACTCAATCTTATAGCATTTCTGTGATCAGTCAAAACTACTGTTCAGCATGTACATACTGTGATTTTTTTCTCAAAATTATCCTTGGTTACACTGGCACAATTGTCTAAGAGAATGGTGAAATTCTGACAAAAGAGGCACCTTCATGGACAAACTTGAAATTTTTGTTCTAATTCACAGCTGAATAAAGAAAATTACATTGGATTTTTTTTTTCTTTTTTATCATAAACAAGTATGGGGCAAAGCTTCATATTTTTAATGCCTTCATCCAGTGCTTTACAGCTAAAATCTTTCAGTTCCTTCAGTAGCGCAGATATCTATAGCTATAAAACTCCATGGAAACGTGGAAAACTCAGGAGATCACGGTGTTTTTACAGATACAAAATTCCAGAAAGACAAACAGCTTTTTACATAATTTTCAGATAATTAGTCTTAAGTAAAAGGTTTGAAATTGAATTTAAAAACTGGAGCTGACACTTTGATGAGGTTTAAGAATAATCTTGAGGATTACCATGAAGATCTGACTCCTACTTATCTGTAAATGGAAATTCTACTAGCAAGTCTTTAAGGCAGTCAAAGGCAGGTGACACAACTACAGTGTTTAGTGGAACACTGTCACGGTTACTAACCCTACTGACATCCCAGAACAGCTTTGGTCGTATACTACACTGCTACATCAAAACAACAACTTGTGTATCGGTCTTCCCCTACCACTCCTCAAGGATATCTTGATGTTGTTAAGAAGGATTTATCTTTGTATGAATGTGACTTTTAAACACTGAGACCAATCAAGTCTTCTGTTAGTCAGAAAGCTTTCAGATCATCCTACACTTAACCTAAGAATAATACAAGCCAGTCGCTAAAACTCCTTTCATTTGCATCTTGCTGCAACATGCAAAAGTACTCCATTCTTCTCAGCTAAACTGCCCCAGCTGGACCAAACCATCAAAGACTCAAACCAAATAAAGAATAATTCCCCTTCACTTCAACTCAAAGCATGTAGTTTACAGAAGCTTTATAAGAGTTCTAGCACAAGAATGACTTCAAACTACAATGAGTTTTCTGAATCTCTGTGAGTGGGTAACTGCCTTCATATTTGATGTTACTGAGAAGGCTTTATCTATGCTCTATACAAGAATTCTGCCAAGTGGATATCTCACAGACAAAAATAAATCAGTCCCAAGGTAAATCTTTTCCTTAAGCTATAGAAAGACCCACTGCAGAAGCAAGAGCAAACCCTTATTAAGTCAGACAAACAAGTCTGTGATGACAGATGCTTCTAGCAATAAGATGGAAGATCATATATGTATGTCTGAGAGCTCAGAGCATATGATCTCTGCAAGGGATCAGAGCCATCTGCCTAGTGTTGAAAACAGTCATTCCCACAGTCCAAAGGCTGACAAATAGCTTCATAAACTTGCACTTTTTCTACAGACAGTATGGACCTCAGACATTTTCACTGTTAGGAGACCACTTGATTTGTGAATTCATCACTGAACTTTATCAATGAGCCAAAATTCTATAAAAATTCCAAAATTCTATAGTAGTTGAGAAACTCCTTTGTTTTTTCAACAAAAGAACTAAAATACCCTTTCTCACCTGTCTTATTACTAAAGAGAATCTTCAGCATATTGAGTGAAGTGAGATGTTTGTATCAATGACAGTCCTACCGTAGGATCTCCATTTTGGTACTTACACCAGATGGATACCTGGCTCTCTTCTCTGTTCCACCCAGCACAATCTCATAAATCACAACCAGGTTCTAAATCTAAGTTACTTATACACAGGAGACCTGATACTATCCAACTCCAGAACTCTTAATGCTGATGAACTACTAGAACCATTAACAGTTTCTGTTACAGCTCGTATAGTGCTGGTTCACCAAAAAATGTCCTGAAATAAAAACCTTGGACTGACTTACTATCCAGATGGGTAAATGTCTTTTATTTTCATATTATTTTATCAGAAGAATGAAAATATTCCCTTGTCATTAGGAACTGCCCATTCTTGAAGTGATAGAAACATTTCTGAAATTCTCTAAAGATCCAGTTAGCAGTAACTTTTTCACATTTGGTCTTCTGATTTTGACATGTGTACTGCTAATGTCCTATCATTTAAGGTATACTTTTTTTTTCAGTTTATGAGTCAATATGTCTTTAAAGCTTCACTGTACCATTATCAGGAAGTCTTGGCATTTCTCTTGTATCTTCTCTTTTGAGTATAGTCAATACTGGTTCAGCTTTAATTAATCAATAAAATTTATTTCTCTAGCAATTAAGAAGTTTATGTCCAGCAAGTGCAGTGTGCCTACTGCCATGTGCAATGATGAACTCTATCCAGCAAGTGTCTTTAATTCATCTCTTGTCCACATACTTCATTGTCATTGGAACACTCTCTGTTCACCAGTGTGACAAGACTTAATAACCGCCTTATCCTAAGAGTTGGATGGAATTATGATTCCATGTTTTCATGCTGCTTCCTTTCCTAATTTTTGTAGAATCTGTGATTTGGTAAAGGTAGGCCAATACTGCCTCTTAGTGGAAGGACAGCTTACTTAAAAGATGTAGTCTTTGGGAACAGGGCTGCATACTTACATTGCCAGACAGACCTACAGGGGGATACATCAAGGACTCTTATGGATACAGACGTTAAAATAAAATAAAATAAAATAAAATAAAATAAAATAAAATAAAATAAAATAAAATAAAATAAAATAAAATAAAATAAAATAAAATAAAAATGACCATTGGGCTTTTACTTTTTTACCTCACTGGGGAGAATTGCAAGTCAACAGATCACTGGTACAACTCTAAGAAACATTACTGGTGAAAACAATCTTACTTTTGGTTTATGAGACATAATAAGTAAGAACCAACATGGACAATCATTCAGAAGAAGAAAAAACAGAAAATGCCAGGTAACATTAACAGAAAGTGGAGTAAAATATAGCAGAAGGTGTTAAATCACCCAGACATCAGAACATCAAAAAAATCACTTTACATTTCAGGAGTGCTGGAGCTACGTACTTTCATCTACTAGCCAGTTTGATCTGTTCTAGAACATTAAAAAATATTAACTAAGCTAAACACAAATTTGAATTCTCTAGTAATGATGAGCCACAATTAAACAGATGTATTAATGTTGAAGAATAAATAGAAGACAGTGAGAATTTGCAGCTAGAAAAAGATCCAGTAATGCATTTTTATTTTCAGATGACACACCTGTGAACCATAGCTGCAGTACAAAAGAAGATGCTTCAAACAGGCAAAATTCAGAATTCCTGGGCTATATTATCCTTCTGTGAGTAATACCTTGAGCTATTCTTTGAGTATTTAAAAATGTATGGCTATCATTAGAAGCAGATTTGACAGTGTTCTTCTTCATGAAATAGCTCTAAGTACATGAATGGTTATTTCTCTAATTCTAAAACTTCAATAACAATGTCAAAGATTGCACTGAACAAAGTCATGAAATTATAACTGACAACATATTAATGCATGCACTTAATTATGGAAACATTTTTCTTCTATTCTTACTTGTTTTGCTGCTGTTTTTGTCTTACAAAATTAATGCTGAAACATTTCTCGTAAGTAGACCTCTTATATCATATGAGCTATATCACTCAGTTAAACCCAACCACTGTCTCAGACCAATGCTATTTTTATTTATTTATAACAAATCTTTTTTCATATAATCGAGTTACTGTTTGGATTAAGTTTCTCATTGCAATTGATTAAAAATAGATTTCCCCATCAATTTGGGTATTACATGTCTACTCTAATATAAAGAAACATGCTGAAAGTTTGAAACTAGTATTCCTTTTCATAGTCACAAAAGGACTCGCAAACAACAAGAAGCCTGCTTCAGGTGCAGTATAATATTAAATCAATATAGAAAATAAGAAAGAATGGCACAAAGGGTGTGAATAGAATAAATTTGAAACTACATTTTTATGCATGTTTATGGAATTTCTGTACAAATAAGTAACATCATTGGAGTGCTGAGTAATTTCAGGACATTAGTGATAAATGGGCACAAGTTGATTATTCAAGATAAAGCTGATGGTCATTATCCTCAGCTGGTCATTAATTCCCATGAAATGACTGGTATTGAGATAGTAATTACTATTATAATGAAACGGGGGGGGGGGGGGAGCATGACATTTTTCTTATGAACCTGCCTCATTTTCTAAAGAATTCATGTTTCTTTCATCACTCAATCAAGTTGCCTGAATCATTTTTAACTCTTTATACAATTTATTAATCTTACTACAGTCTTCATGTCATTGACCCCAGCTGAAATTTGGTGTTCCATCACATATTCCATGAATTCTGGGATCACAGCAAGGGGCAACAACGGTGGGAAAGAAATATTATACATTTCCCCTTAGAAGAATGCATTAGTAAGAATATGTCATAAAGCTATCTATTCTAAATTTTATAGTAAAATATAAAAGCATGTTGTTACACAGCAGCTGTAGAATTCTTTGTTCCAAAGCGAAATTCTTGTAACTTTGAAACACTAACACTGTCAAATTAAATTGCTCAGAAATCATGACAGAAATTGGCCCTAAGAGGAAACAAGCCTTAAAAAATTTACAAATGAAGTCTGTAGTGTTCTGAACTGTCTTCTGAGGAATCTTGAGCCTTGTCATGAGATCACAGAATGGTTTGGGTTGCAAAGGCCTTGAAGATCATCTAGTCCAGTCTTCCTGCCACCAGATCAAGAGGCCTAAAGCCCCATCCAACCTGGCCTTGAACCAGGGATGGGGCATCTATGGCGTCTCTGGGCAACCTGCCCCAGTGCCTTCCACTCTCAAAATGAAAAATGTCTTCATTATTTCTAATCTATATCTACTCTCTTTCAGTTTAAAAACATTACCACCATTACCACTTGTCTTTTTACTACATGCCTTTGTAAAAAGTCAGTCTCCAGCTTTCTTGTAGTCTGCCTTTAAGTACTGGGAAGCCATAATGTCTCCCCAGAGATGTTATAGGATAAGTTTTGTCCTCCTGGGTGGTTTAAATTATTTGGAGAATTTGAGGCAAATCCTAATGACACACAACAGCTTGCCAAATAAATCTTTCAGCACTCAACAGCTATTAAGACTGGATTGCTTGGTTACTTGGACAGAGTATGAGATGAAAAAAAGTGCTGAAAGCTCTTTATGGTGTGGAGTGAAGATTATTTTAGAAAACATGATAAACCTTCTGGAAAAAGAGATAGATGTTCTTGACAGCCAAAGCCAAACCATGGTGTGTCAATTTTCCGAAAGAGAGGGAAAAATACTAATTTATTTGGGAGCAGGACATTAAATGAAACACGATTAAAATAACAGTGACAGGGGAACTCAATGTTATTATGCATCACAGCAGATAATAGGATTTGACAGTATAGCGAAAAATCTAGAGAGCGTATTGTTGCTGGTGACAGATCAACAATTGAGATGCAGTGCAGCTACTCTATATCTGCCAGCCAAAGCCAGAACCTACTAGAGTGACCCACGTGCAGTGGAGGAGGTCAAGTCTATACAACTCCATTTACTCACAGATATTAACAACTGTAAGTGAGAAACAAAACAAAAAAACGATCAAATTAGACAACATACTCCTAAATTTCTAAATAAATTTCATTTCATTGCTTTCTGTTAATCCAGAATCAGTTTGGGCTTTGCTACAAGTCTCGTGAACGAAGTACAAATCAGCACTGTCTGTGGATAACACACTATCAGTACTACTGAAGAAGTTGCATGACTTGGGGGAAAGACAATGTAAAGAAGGATGCTGAACATTCACCAGACTTCTTCCCCAGCCACTGTGTATGTGTGGAAATATGTTTCCTGCTCTTACTCCCTTGTAGGATAAACATGACATAAGGAGAAGAACCTATACTGCACTGTTTACCTGGGTGGCTATGAAGAATGTTCTCATATGTTTCCTCTAAAACAAAACTTCAAAAAATGCACAAATACGTCCTAAGATTCTAAAGAACAACTACTCCGTGGGGAATTGCAACACAGCAAAAAAAAGCAGTCCTGAATAAACACCAGATTAAAAAACAATGTTAATTACTGCATTGCTGTTAGTCTCATGTGGCACTCCTGTATTGCACATGGAAAGTACTAGAATGTTTTCCTGAAAACTTTAAGTGTCCTTCACATTTCCATTAATAGGTATCTTGTTTTTATAGCAGTTTGTGTAAATACTCATGCCCATATTCAGTACACACCTGCTTCATTACAGTAAATTGCAATAACGTGCTTTTTGCCAGCCTGTAAATTAAATGCCTATTCAACACATTTCTACATTTATAATAAGTCCTGCTGGATCTCAGTGTTAAAAGTGACCTACTTTTTCATAATTTTTTCATTAATCGTATAACATTCAATATTTTTTCTACTGCTTCAAATATTGGGAGCATGTGATTGGCACAAAAATGTTCAATATCTGAGAATACTTAGAAACAAATACATTACACCTCATGGCTGCAAAAGTGATCTTTAAACATGATGCAAGTGTACTCTGAGAGTTTAAAGACCAAATTATTATTTTATTTAGGGAGTTCTGAATCATGACTTTTCAGTACTCACAGCTGGCAGCTGCAAGACATTTGTATGCTGGAATTCCAATATAGTGAGTAGGCTATAAAAATATTCAGAGTAACATCTGAAACTACTCAAGCTGGAGTCCATAAATAGTTTCAAATTGAAAAAAAATTAACAGAGGTAACAAAGAACTGAAAAATATCACTGAAGCATCAGGACCTACAGATTCTTAAAACATCTTTGGATTTGGGGTAATTTTTTAATTATTATTATTTAAAACAAACAAACAAAACTAACTGCAGTATCCTGGGCATTAAAATGTTGATTACTGCAAACACAAGGAATAGACGGTGGAAGCAGTGAACTTCTTTTCTACTAAAGAATATGGGCTAGCAGGTAAAGAGAATAAGAATGCTTAGCTTATGGACTGTACGGACTTTTTTCAACTACTCTCTATTCTTGTGTTCCCCAAAGGGTTCTTACAGCAAAGACTTACCATCTCTAGGACAAGGCATATGCCTTGCTTCAAAGACCTCAGTTTTTTTCCATCCTCTTCACTTCTCTGCTAGCAATCACTTTTTCTGCTTTCTATGTTTACTAAGCAGGTAAGCTTCATCCTTTCAACCCTGTAATGTTAGAGTATACCCCTACTAAATATACGTCTACTAAAATGAAACTTTTCTTCATCTATGGTTTTATATAGGAAAAACTTGATGAGATTGCTGTCAAACTTGTAGCACTCTATTGCCTGAGTGAAGAAAACCAATACAGCTAAAACAGCTTGGATACATATTTATATCCATACCTATTCTTCCTGTCTGTGCATCCATGTGTTATTATAGAGATGTATCACACTAAGCTTCAATTGAAATGGCAATCATTTAAACAGGCAGATGATACACTTATGTATAACACATCATAATTAAATATTTTTTAATTTGAATATTCAAACTCACCTGTTCGAAGAAAAATTGTAATAACCACTTTCCTCTAGAACCTCCTCAATTAAGGTCTACAAGTTAAAAGAAATTCATTTCAATAAATCACCTTAATTACAAGCCATAAAATACATTAATACATATATATAGATCTTACCTGTAACTGCTCATATGTCATCCCTTCGGCTATGTCAGAAGTGCCAACAATACCTTAAAGTAAGAGGCAAGTAATGTTATATTCCCGAAGCTGAGGTTTATGTTATTTTATCAGTTTCTTAGCAATTCTTGATAATTTAGAATAACACAAAATGTTTGTTAATGTTGGTTATCAGCAGTTTATTTCACTGACTATAATGACTCCTTGCAAAAGCAGGAGGGATCTTATGGCATGTTGTGGACATTTGAGTTGCAAGATGTTTCCACATTATTAAAGAGTCTCAACTGAGCAAAAATAGTGATTTTTTTTTATAACTATTTAATACAAAAGAACACAGCAACATAACATTCTTTCCCACTTACAATTTGAAGTGAGAAGGGCACATAGCCAGCAGCAAATTCTGACAAAAGTATTATTTACAGATTAAGAGATTCAAAAATGACCAATACTGAATGTCTCATCAGTTTGTATTGTTCTCTCTGGGGAAAAAAAAAAAAAAAAAAAAAAAAACCCTTACATTTTAAGTTACTGTTAGGGATCCATTTCTTATCCAAATGTCACCCATGACACCTAGTATTATTCTTAGCTTTTTCATTAAGCCTAGAAATTGCCAGTTTCAAGACAAAAGCCAGCAAAACCAAGGTTTCTCACCATTCTTTCTGGAATTATAGCTTTTTACCTTACTGTGTCCTCTAGTCCATTCATAGGTATATGTTTTTCTGCATTTAGAAGAATGGAAATGGCACAAATGATGAAATGCGGCTGCGCATTTCTCTTAGATTCCTTTAATACATTCTTTGCTCTGTTGAGGTATATGACAGAACACATCTCTAAACATGAGATTGTGGTTCCTCAACATGGTTGCTGCCAGTTACAGTAGTTTTGACTAAAAATGGAGTTCATGATTTGTCACTGAGTATTCCTAGTCCAAATTATATTTGACTCTATTTATTTTCTAAAATACATGCATGCACTTTGCACTATATAGGTATAGTATAGTGTAGTATCATATAATTATACGATTCTTGTTTGATTGTGTGATGTATGTTTGATTGTGTGATTGTATGATGATTGTTTGAGATGGAAGGGACCCGTAAAGGTTATCTATTACAACTCCCCTGCAATGAACAGGGACACCTTCAGCTACATCAGGTTGCTCAGACCCCCATCCCGTCTGACTTTGAATGTCTCCAAGCAATGGAGCTTCCAACACTTCTCTGGGCAGCCTATTCCAGTGTCTTACCATCCTTACTGTAAAAAACTTCTTCCTTATGTCCAATCGAAATCTCCCCTCTTTTAGTTTGAAACCATTTCCCCTTGTCCTGTCACAACAGATCCTGCTAAAGAGTCTGTCCCCTTCTTTCTCAGAGCCCCCCTTTAGATACTGAGAGGCCGCTATCAGGTAACCCTGAAGCCTTCTCTTCTCCAGACTGAACAGCCCCAGCTCTCTCAGCCTGTCCTCACAGGGGAGGCATTCCATCCCTCAGACTTCTGTACCATATCTTTTATTAGAAAAATACATGCCACTACAGAGGTTTTGTTGCTTTACCTTTTCTATCTTCTGGAACTAACATATTGCCAGAGGATGACAGAAGTACCATATGCCAATCTGCTGTAAAAAAGTTGGTATCAATCAATTCAGGAGAACCTTGGAGCAGCTGGGGGAAGGGAAAAAGAAAGAAAAGATAAAAGCAAAGGACACCTGAAATCTCCACTCTTCCTGAGACTTCTGTAAAGCAGTCCAGCCTTCCCTAAATAAATCTCTGATTGGCACAATGCCTTTTTCTGTTTCCAACACAATCAGAAGTCAGAGATTTCAACACATTTTAGCTTAATGAAACAGTAGTGAACACAAAGACAAATGTTCTACCACCTTCTCTCCAGAGTCATCCAGCGAACACTTGCAAGCTCCCAACCTGCCCTTTGCATAAAGCACTGAGTCACCTCCAAACTATATTACTGTTATCCAGCATAGCTGTAGTGGTGATTATGGCAAAATTCTCAAAATGTACTTACGTGTAAATACTTATTTGCTCTTACTGACTCAAGATATGTGCCACTTACTCACTCATGCTTAACAATTCCCTATCATTTTCTTTTTGTTGTTTTCTATTTCCTTTGAGATAGAAATGCCCAGAATTACATTCAGTATTTCTAAGATCTTCAATTTACTACCATTCATTTTATAAATACTGCATTTCTTCCATTTTTCTCAGTCATAAATACAGTAGTTTTGAAGTTAACAGCTTTACAGCTGAGAGAATTTATAAAATTGAAAATTAGATTAAATCTTATAATAAACATTTCCTTTACATATCATATTTTTGGGCACCCTTTCCTGACAACACCCACTCAGTAACACATTAATATAAAACATTTTGTTAGATACAATGTATGGTTAAAATACAAGAATCAGTTAATGTAAATGCAGGTTGATTTACAGAATATCACTGTATAGTGATACAGAAACTGATAGCTCAAAGAAGCATCTTTAATTATCTTTCAGATGCACAATGTAAGCCAGTGTAAACATTACATATAGCCGTTTCCCATGGAACTTAAGCATTTCAGATGAACTATTTTAAAAGTAGTGAGCAGATTTAGTAATTGGGTAGAAAGTGAGTCCATTCCATAGCAAACAGTGACTCCAAAGATTCCACAATTCGTTGTGAATAGGTGACAACCAGATTAGGTTAGATGCGTTATATTATACCTCATATCTGAAAAGGATGTTAAGCAATTATCCTTGTCATCAGATTCTCTATATACTAACTTAACTAACAACTGATTTGTCATCAATTCAAAAACGAAATATCTTAGCTTCCATCTCCCACAAAACACAGAAGCTGAGGTTGTGGCTTTTGAAATCCTCTAGTGACTACAGTCTTCTCCAGAGATTTCAAAAGAACATCTAGAAATTCTGATGTTAGTTATTAGCTCTTTGCCAGTTGGAAAATATTTACTATGCTACTGGAAAACATGAAAGCATGGTTCTTCAGTCACGCAATTCTTGCAAATCTGTAGCATTTTTAAACTGATGATACTACACTCATGCTGACATGCTACAGCACAGTAGGACATTCTATATTTTGGACATGATGGATGGTTTACGTGCTTTCTCAAAATTCATAGTTTGAGAAGTCATGCCAAAATATCAACAATAGTAGCAATCTAATTATAAATGAAGAAGGGCTTAGGAAAATTAAAAGGTTACAAAATATGTTTCAGCTTTTGCCATTAAAAAGTTTCTTTTTTCTTCCTTTTCCCTTTCTGAACTCTGATGAGATGAATTTTGTTTTGCAGGGCCTCTCATTTACAATATACGTTCTACTGATAAGAGACAAACTTGAAATTGATACGTAGCAACTGCTTACTTAAGAGACCTCCATATTTTCCAAATAAAGGATATGCTAAATTTCCTTTGAAAAAATGTAATATTACACTCATATTCTTATGATATTAATATTGATAGCTTAACTCAAATAGAAGAAGAGACCACAGATAGTAATTAGTGTACTGCACCTTTTTCATTTCTGATTTCAGATTACAAGGATTGCTCTGCTGACTGAAGAGGGACTTCTTGAATCTCTCAATGACTCTCCTTTTCAAGTGGCACTGCAAAGCTGGAGGAAGCTACACAACACAGAGAAACAGATGTTTTCACCACCCAATTACACTTCCCATAAAATTCACCTAATCAGTAGTACCATTACTGAGAAAGTAGCTACAGTGCAAGAAGAAACATTAATGCTCAACAGCCTGGTGGATAGGCAACAGTACAAAACCTGATTTAAATATATATTAAAATAATTCCCCTTAGTTTGCCAATTCTGTTAGGCTTGGCAGATTATATAACATAGTCCTTCTGGACTCAAAGGTAAGAGTCATTATATTAAGCATAGTATAATTAATGGTAGATTTGCTTCCTTAATCTTTGAGATTTCAAAATCATTTTTATGCTCCAACAGTAATGCTGGAGCTTCAACAGCTTCACCTGTTGGTCACTGCAGTCATATTGAGTCACATCTGTCACCAATCCATTTGATCACCAGTCCATGCTACGTGCTACTCTTTGGAGAAAATCTCCTATACTGTTTATATATAGTTTTTCTTATCTTCAGACAGTGTTTGTAAAGCAATAATTTTCTGTCATTTAGTATGCACTTTATAATCACTATCACTGATGTAAATTCACATAGTGCCACTCTATCGAATTCAGCAAGTTACTTAATTACATAAGAAAGTTTGGCCCTTGATGATTCACATTCAAAGTGCTGTCACGGTGTAAATTACAAAGACTGTTTTCCTCTGAAACAAACCACTGTTCTTAGATAGCTATAAATTTGGAACCGATACATTGGCCTCACAGGAGCCACTCCTAATTTCCTCTGGCAAACTAGGGACTGAATTTAAATTCTACAACTTCATCAGACAGCTGGCTGCATACAGTTTTCTGTTGCAGATAAATATTACTGTCTTTTCAGACCTATACATGAGGGGAAGAAAATGATGCAAAAGGAACGGCTGCAAGATACTCTGTAGACTACGAACCACTGCAATGAACCATGTGCAGTTAATGTGCCATGGCAATGATGGGACATTCTGAGGCAACAGTGGTAAAGGATAAGTTCACTGCATGAGAAAACCAGCAATGCTCTAGGCAGTACTGTTCAATTTTAGCTTTTGTTTTAAGGAAATCAGATGTCAGATCAGTTAAAAAAAATAAAAAGGCTGATAATTTACATTGTGCTTTTTAAAAAACTTTCTCTTACGTTATTTTCCAACAGATCAGTCTGACTCTTGTTCCCATGGAAACTGGATTGGGAAGGCTGCTTTGATTGCCAAGAACTAACAGCAAAGAACTCTGCGTTGTAAAGTTCAGTTTCAAATTGTCAGCTGAAATATGTAATTGGGAGTTGTAGAAACAACCATTATAAAAAATATTCCACCTTATATGTGTAAGAATCTAAGCACTTGAAAAAAACATTGCACACAGGAACAAGTACAGGTTTGAATCCTGGTACCCCTAGCTTCTAATTCTGAGACCAACTGACACTGAAAGTATTAAAGGTGTTACTACTGCCCCAGTGGCCAATCTAGATAGACAGCCTTTGAGTTACTGTTAGTTCCCAGTTATGAGAACTGGGATTGACTAGTAGGACACTAGAGAAAACCTTCTTCACTACAGAGGGTAAGTTCATTAATATGCATCTGACACATATGAGTAATATAGTAATACAGTAATATAGCATATAAACTCTGAACTGCGTCATTTCAGTTAGCAGGAAATGGGCTTACTATTGCAGTAAGTTATGCCAAATCCAGTTATTTTAAATTACCATTTTTTTCTTCGTTATGATAATTTATTTCCTGTTATCTCTTTCAATAGATCTGACAGTTTGAAGAAAACACTCAAGACATGTCCAATGCATCTAATTTCAGTTATGCTATTATATTTTAAACAAGTTTGGCTCAGCAATCTGAAATGCCCTGAGGTGATAAACATCACTTCCAAATACAAACCATTCATTTTACAAAGTAAGAAAATGTTTATTTACGAACAGCATATTTTGCAAGTAACTGAATCATCTTTCTGATGAACAAAAGTCTATCACATTTTTAGCTGAGAGTTCAATGCAGATTTATACTAACTCCATTTTTGTTTTGGAATCAGCATGCACTATCTTTAATGCTCTTTCACTATTAAACATTCAAACAATTTTAAAATAAGTCTGAAACGTGAAAAAATACATATTAATTAAATATTGAAATATTTAAAATCCAATATTCAGGATAGGATTTCTAGTGTAATATTTCTTTAGGAATTATTTCCACATATTGACAATATAAATTATTACTTCGAAAATATTACTACGGAGGAAAGAATTTTATGTACTCTTCATGTCAGTGCACAGTATTGTCACCCGAAATGTTCATACTGCTGACATGACAGAATGTTATAAAAATAAATCACTGTACAATCCATTTTTCTGAGGGGAACCAATGAATTTTTTTCATGACTCAATTATTGCCATCCTCCACACACTAATATTTGAGGTTAGTCTTTATTTAAGTGGTGTATTTTTAAAACATCCTGCCATCTGCAAAAATGTCAAGTTCTGTTGTTTTTAACGAACAGCAACTAAATTAGCAGCACTTTGACAACAGCAAATAACTGAAATGGATAGAATGTCAGAAGCAACAGTAATGCATACTTGAGTGATGAAGATAATTTTGTGCAGCTGAATAAGAATCTGCTGAACAGGGTCACTGATCTGACGCACTTTCCTTTGTGATACAGCAATTCCTGCCGATGCTGTAGATGACAACACGGAAATCAGGACAGCTCATTTTACTGCCTTTACATATTAATAGTGAGCACTGTTAAAACCTGTAGATTTAAATATTGAGTTTTTATGCATGACCTGCTTTCCTAGTAGAGTTAGGAACAACAAGAACAAAAAAGAGTAATCTAATAACTTTAAAAAAATTAGATAATGGAATTAATAATGGGTTTCAAAAGAAAATCCCTTCCCCTGATTCATTACACCAAAATTTACTTTATCTAAGAGAAAAAAAAAACATTAACATACCTCACTAATAATAAAAGCTTTTTCTATATTTATTCATAAGGAAATCTAAAGATACCATAAACAGAATTTATTTTAATAAAATGATCTTTTTCACAGAATAGCACACTTTTTTTTTTTTAAAGTACTTTGATGTCATGAAATTAATTCTCCTTTTACCACTAAGAATTCCAAGATTACATCTTATGTGGACAATTTGGAGAATATTAAAATTTATTTTCAAATTCCCTTGTAGTGTTGTGTGTTGCTTTATCACAGCCACTTCTTGTTTCCAACGTCTAGAAGTAGCTTGTTTTGACAGAAAGATGCAGAAAATTTGCAAGAAGCTCTGAATTTTCTGTGTCTTCTCTGTATTGCATCAGAAAATTAGCACTTTCTTTTCTTTGTCAGAAATTCCTCCCCATGAGAGATAACCTACGGAATAGGAATATGCTGATAGAGATTGGTGGCTTTTTTTAAGTGATATGGTAACAAGAAAGAAAATTCCACTGAGAGGGAGAAATACTAAAATTAATTAGTCCACCACTGAACTACTACCATTTCTTCCTGTTGAATTTCTCCATTGACTCCTCTAAAAAGAGTCAGAAGAGAGACATTCACAGCTTGAAGTTTTTAGGGACTAACCAGATCTGAGTTGAAGCCTGCCAGAAACTAAAGAAATACAGACAGTGTAATTCTCCATGACACAGACGCACTTCTGGTATGATCAAGAAGATAAGGACATCATTTCTATTGTCAGATTTTTTGTTGCAATGCCTTTTGGCAGATAGGTTGAGAAAGGCATTACAGATCTACATTTTTTCTGGTCTCCTCTTAACCACCAAAGAGAGAAAGAGAGCATTTCCCTTGAGCTACTTAAAGAAGAATTTAACTTCATTTTTCAGCTAGGTAATGGTGAGAGCTACGCTATAACAATTTAAACATGACATTCCACAAATAGAACATTCTTTTCTTTAGCTCTATTAATCTCATTTTCTGCTATCTGTCAACTGTTTTAGCAATAATAGATTAAATTCTAACAGCAATAGCATCATCTTGCCATTACAGCCTTGGAATCTTCCATTCCTGTTAGGACACTGATAAAAACTTATTTCCTCAACACATTACCTTTTTCGCTGGTTCCTATCATGTGGTAACTAACTTCTTTGTTGCTATTGGCTTGTGTTAAAAAAAAAACAAAGCAAATTAATCTGTCCCCTTTCTTTTACATCTCTAAGATGATTCTTTTTTTCTCTGTATTTCTCTGTATTACATGTATTTCTCTGGTTTTCAGTGGACAGAGCTTTGTTCCTTTTCTAGTATGCCAACAACAGTAGGACTTCCAAGTCTAAGTGGACCAATGTCTATACTTAAAACATCTATAATGCTTATGTGCTTCAAAGTCAGCTTGAGTCTTCAGTTTAGCCAGGAAATTCAGTAGTTTCCATGAAGTCATTTACTTTGGGCCATTCCACAGTAGTTGTTTTGTTGTTTTTAAATAAAGAACAGCATTATTTGGGCAATGAAAAAAAGGGCCTGTGAAAAGGCTGATCAGAACTTAATCAACACTTTTAAGAGCATAACAATAACAAAACTTAAAGCACATTGGTCAATTCCGACAAATCAATATATTTGAACTTACATTTAACAAGAAAGTAGATTTTATTTAAAATACATCTAGATCCAGAAGCAAAGGCAACAGGTTAGACCTTATGTAAACTATGTTGTTTTACTCAAGAAGAAAACATTACTGACAAAGGATATCAAAATTGCTTAAATTACCCACAGGACTAAGATCATTAGCAAAGGCTAATATGTTTGTCTCTAGATCATTATAGCTCTGATGGATTATGGTTGGATAGTTGGTTTGAAGTGCATGTTGTTGTTATAACAGCACTCATCAGTAAACAGCACTGGAAAGTGCTAAAAGTGGAGGACAAATTTTGATTTGTACTCTGCAGTGAAAATTCCTAATGCTACTTCTATATCAAAAAGCTGTGAAATAGAAGTTAGCATGCACATGCAGTAGTGTTTTTATGAAGATCAATATTCCAGCTACTCAAAATAATTTTATTTTAACTATTATTAAATTCAGAGAATAGCAAGTACCACAAAGTCAGAGCTTAGCAACTTACAGTTTCTGAAGTTTCTCAGTATGAAAGAAAAGTATCATAAATGCAAAAATTGTTTCATCAGTGATGATGGATAAATACATGACAATTTACAAGGGCTCTAAAAAATATTCTTTTCATAGAAGAAATTCCAATTGTTTTTAGCAGAAGAGCTAGGTTAACAGACATAAAAATGAAGTAATACTGATGTAGTATGGGAATTTACTTTTTCAAATTCCATAACGATTTTTTCAGACAACTTATTTTCATCTGAAATGTCTCTGCTTTTCTATCATTTTAAAACTCTCATATTAGATAATATCATAATTTTTCTTATTGCAAAGAATTATGAATGGAATACTATGTGGCAGCAACCTTGTCTCTAATCTTAGTTCACACCTTGTGCATGAGTAGAGGCACTTTCAGGATGAGATCAAGTGGAAGTGAAGTCGAAGAAATAAAAGAGTAGATACTAAATAGGCAATAGAAAAACAAATTTTAAAAACTTGGGAATTATTAAGTTTAATTTCAGTTAAAATTTTATTTTGTTGCAAGCACAAAATTACCTGGTCGCAGTCTTGATCCCAGGCATTCAATACAGTCTCTATTATTAAAATAGAATAAAAGAGGGACAAAAAAAAAAAAAGAACACAGAACAAAACTGTTATAGTTATGCTTGGCATTAGAGGCTGTAGAGGAAATATTGGTATTCACTGGATCTTTCTCACATTTCCTCTAAACAAAGTCTATCCCATTTCACTAGTTTTTGACTGTTCATTTAGAAGTCATATAAAGTTTACTCTACTTGTCCAAAATAGCATGACTTCTAAAGTATAGAATATAGACACAATATTTTCCTATTATATTAGACCTATTTATTTTCCTGTAGAATATACAAAAATGAAAGTTTCAAGAAGCTATGAAGAAAGATAAGGAGATAGTTTTGCTAATGTTTTAAAAGGGGCAGAGATGGAGAAAAAATGAAGGTGCTTCCTTCAGCAGTCAACCACTAGAAGGTTGCCATTACTGACTGTAACAGGACAAAAGCTGGAAAGCTAGTGAGTGATAACTGACAAACGGGATGGTTATGGTCTTAGCAAGAACATCTTTGAAAGCAAAAATAAAGGACCATTTTTGAAGTGATAGGAAAAGAACACCTAGAAAAAGAGTAAACAGATGATGGTAGGGTTGAAGGTAAAGCTATAGAAATGTTCCTTGTAGCCGTGTTCTTAATGGGCAGCTGAGTGACTGGAATGCATGCACTGTAAACAGTGATGTTGATTGCATGACAGATATTTTCTGAAGGCAAGAAGTCTGAGAGACATGCAGGTTAAAGCAGAGGCTCAGATCTCAAGATATTACTGGTCAGGATGGGTAGAAACAGAAGCACAGACAAGTTTCCTTGTAGTCACATAGAACTCAACTGTAAGCTTACAGAGTTGAGCTTACAGAGATGAGCTGTGGTATAAAGCTAATTTCATTATTTGTAGCATGATTTTGCACGTATATGAATAAGTACATGCAAAGAAAAGATGCAAAATTAAAAAGACAGCAGATTAGGTGATAAAGCCATTTGCAATCCTCAGAAAGGTCCTTAAGAATAGTTTCAAAAGATAGGAGAATAGAGTCAGAAAAACACCATTTTAAGAAGATTAAGTTAGTGCCAGTGGTAAATACCAGAACAAGAAAACAGACCCTGATTTGGAAGAGGTCATTAAGCAGCTTAGTAAGATATGCTTTAGTAATATTCCTTAAATATAACCGTGCATACAGAAACAGGGTAAAAGGATCAATGCAGATATCATAAGGAAGTTAAAGTTAAAAAGAAAACAATCAGGAGGTTTTTTCACCTGTTAAAGAAGAGCAGTAATTAAGCTATAAAGAACAGAATCTATGAAATAGGAAAGTGCCAAAGGCATCAGAAAAAATAATGTTTGGTAAAGAATGCATTTGAGGCATTTCTGAATTAATTACATCAGGAAAGGAAAGATCTTTGCAGGGAGAATGGGAGTGGCCATACAATATCTTGTTTTGTTTCATTTATGTTTTGGAAGCAATGAGTAGGACTACAGAATTCCAGAAAATTAAGTTTGCATAGAAGGTCTACATGAAGTCAAAGGGATGTGATATTATTTGACAATATCAAACATGTAAACACAATTTTGTATGAAAAAACAGCTGCAAAAAAAAATTCAAAACCAGAATTTTTGTATCAGTTTATATCATTTCAACAATGATGTACCAATGTCCACATATAAAACTTCATCAGTTTAATGCCAGTCCTTAAATTATTCACATAAATCTTCTGTGTGCAAACATCTTCAAGGTCTTAAAGAACTCTAATTATCATAGGCTGAAACAAAACAAAGTTGTAACAATGAATAAGGAAATGTTTAATGGAAATAATTGTGCAGCTTTTCTGTTGTGAAATGACTGACTGTAACTGACCATAACAATGACCATTTACATAATCTATATTAAAATTATAAATCATACGTACCTAATCTGAGGTTGTCTTTCAGAAGTACCAAGGCTTTGTTTTACGATACCTGAAATGAATGCATAAATACTATCTCTGCATTAAAAAATAATCGTAGATATCCATGATCATTCTTTCTGTTACTCAGATATGGTTTGAAAATAACTTTTAAAAAGCAGGGGTAGACAAACCAAATTCACATTTACTGTTTGACATGTCAAAAATGTGCTTGCATTTTACTTTCAACCCTGCAAATTCACAGATTTTCACCAAAACAAAGAACACATGCAGATTGCAGGACCACAGATGTATCTGGATTAGCATTAAGTACTTAACTCAGTTACTGCTATCACTATAGCCACAACACCTCTAGTCTGTGTAGGAAGGATAAAATATTTACCCACTGTCTAGAGAACCCTGGATGGGTTGTCTAAAGCTTGTTTTACCGGAGTTTTATTGCCACCTTTCTATTAGTTAACTATTCAAACTTACTTCTTTAATAATTCTACTGATTTTATGACAAGGGTATGACCAGGCATTGGTCAAACATCCAATCAGCAATAAAACTGAACCTGAACATATATGTCATATATTTCATACTGCCAGAAAATATGAAAAAGAGGAGTAATATTTGGTGAAATTGATTATTTATGCACTTGGAAAATATTGTCTTAAAGCAAGTATTTGTCTTAAGCTTGAGACTTAAAACATTGCTACAAAAACATTTATTTGACACTAATTTTGACATGAGGCCACTCTATCCTACCTGGAATCTCACTTTGAAAGAGGAGGAATAAATACATGCTTAAATCAAAAGATATTTTATCTGGCCAAAGGTCTAACTAGAAAATGAGGAGATTTATTTTCCCCATACAAACAATAATTTTCAATACAAATCCCCACTTTGACTACATAAGATGTTTTTCCACACTAGTAATATCACAAACATTCCTATAAAACAAGAATAGTGCCAGCTAGTCATTCAAATAGTAGCTTAAAAGAAAGAAAAGATAACAAACTTCTTACACTATTTTACTTACTGTTGGTACTACTACTACTACCGCAGTCGTATTAGTTTTAGAACATTAGTAACTTTCAGAGAGCAAATATTTCTGAGAATCTTAAATCTTCTTGTGTTCAACCACATTTACAGCTGTGATCTGAAATATAGTGCCTCTATTTTTCCTACTTATCTAAGATCCTCTGCCTTGAATGAAAAAAAAAATCTTGCAGAAGGCTGGCTTCTGTCACTCAGAATTCACTTTAACCCATCCCTAAATTATTTACCTTTTATTTAAGTCAAACTTGTCTGCTTAAAAGGAAGACACACAGATAGATTGAAAGAAAGAAAAGAAGAAACATTATTTTATTCCTTGCTCATGTTTGCAAAACAGCCATTGAAACTCTGTAGTAGTTAGACCAAAAGTAGGCTTCGTAAGAGTACTTGCTATACACAATAGCAAACAGTGTAGTTCCTTCTAGATGTAAAGATATCTCAATTAACTTTGACACAATAGATAGGAAAATGCAGTGTCTGCTATCTAGAAAGCAAACAAGGACTTTCAAAAGAAGAAGCTATGACCGTTCCTATTCATGGAATATATAATTTACCTGTGTTGGATGCAGAAACCATAATACAAACACAAAACTAAAAGCTCCGGCTGAACCTGAGCATTGCTTGAGATAAGCATTTTGAATTACACTCAAAAGGCATCTTGCTATAACAAAGAATATAACATATTTAGGAAATATATGTAGGAGAAAAACTGTAATGGAAGGCACATGGCTAGAATGCTAAGTTTGAACACAGCTGTTTCCTGAAATTTCAAAAACAACTCCCCCTTTCCAGTATTCATATACTAAATTGGATCTGAAATACTATAGTCTTTGTTTCAAATAAACGGCTCTACCAGTAAAAAGCTCGTATCCAAATTTTCTTGATCAGTTACTTGACTCACAACATTTGACTTGCAAATCTGCCAGCTTATATTTACAAGCACATGGTATTTCACACCAAAGAGACTGTCTTACCACTGACTGTACATGGCAGAGATGTGGTATTTTCTGATTCATATGCTGAAGTTAAGAAAAAACATATTAATATTAAAATTTACCAAAGAAAACTAGAAATCATGTTGCAGAACATCACTAAACACCAGTCAACACCCTTCAGCTCCCTTAGTATCACTTATGCCAGAACCCCACTGAGCAGCTACAACAGGGAGAGAAGTCTCTTCATATTAGACACTTTGAAAACACATTGGAATAATTTCTTCATTAACTAAGGACAAGGAGATAAAGACATCTAAAAGCCATTACAACACATATTCACATGTGTATACATGCACCCATCAAACACTATCAACTTTGGTGATAATCCTTAGTCTTTTGTGTGAGAGTTATACTAATCAGACTAAGCCAGACAGAGAGTAAGAAAAAATATGCGTAGGAAAGTTAACTAGAATAAGTCATGGAACACATAGTAAATTCTGATGTTCAGCCCAGGGTGTTAACTGGGTCATATTTCTTTTTACCATGGTTACTCCTTTATTATGGATAGGAAGAGTAAGGCAACTTATGTTTTGTTCAAATGCTTAACAAGAAGGAATTCCTCATTTGATTATCTCCTGGAAAATGAAACATAGATCCTCTGTGTCTTTCCTGGTTTGTGCCCATCATTGTTGGGATGTGGAAAACACACAAGATCCAAAGATTTTGATTATCACAAGCCTTCCTGTTCTGAATAGCTCTATGAAGATCCCTTAAGGACATTTAAAAAAAATAAAATGAGTCACCAAGAATTTTTCTGAGTGGTACTTCAGTCTGTAATAGATAATATAATAAAAGTAACTTCACAGCACTCACTGACATCAGAGCAAATAATCAAGACACATTCCAATATAGTTCAGTATTTTCTCTTGCAGGCATCTTATGTAATTTCAAGAAAAGAGCTTACAACATTATACGAGTTGTGAAAAACTTGGAAAGATAGAAATGTTTGCTTTGGCTTTCACTTTACTGGTATCTAGAAAAAAAAACCCTCTGAAAATACTTTTAAGTGTAATCACTGATAGGAAAATTATATCAAGATTTAATATTTACAGACCATCTCCCTGAATGAACAGTCTTAATTAAGGAAGAAGTAACTTCTCAAATCATGAAATCCACCACAAACTATAGCTGTTCTGAAAAATAAAAAAAGCTCTGTGATCAGAGAACTTGCAAGACATAAGGTAGCTGTCTGCAATTAGATGCAGATTATAAATGAAACTACAGCTCCAGATAGCAGTTGACATCACTGAATAGATATTCATTTCCTAACAAGCTTGCTGTTGCTCTCAAAAATAGTTAAAGTCAGAGCTAAAGGGTGACTACTTCAGCACCCCATCACTTGCTATGTACAACGTGTTGAATTCTTATATTGACAGTATCCTAGTCTTGGAAGTCTCCAATCACTGAACTGCATTCTTTTGACTGCTTTGAGCATTACCTGCACAAGACTCAAGTTCTAGCACTGTATAAATAGGTTGTTTTTCAAAGCACTCAAAGAAATCCAAAGGAGAGTCTTAGCTATTCCAATAGAATATTCTGGCAGATCTGTGGTCTCTTACATAAGAGCTCTGAATACTATTTGATTACAGAAATTTTGTCAGGAAAAATGAGTCGTGAATCACGATGAGTTGTGGAATTCTTTGATTACTGGTCACAAGCCAGTTAAGATCAAGGATTCCTCCAAATACTAGACACACAAACAGCACGAGGTAACAGAAACACTCTTGAGCAAGATACAGAAGAACGACAGGACTGTGATTTAAGCCTTCTTAGCCTCATGAAAAGCTAGGAGTTGAACAATTCTGAAATTAATCTGTTGTATGCTTATCTTTTTATTGTGAGGAAGGTCAGAGGACAGGCATATATACAAACTTGGGAAGTAGGATTTTTTGATAGCATATTTTGCAGACAACTAGTTTTTCCATGCCTTTCAGAAGCATTATTTACAGTAGTACATTGTCCTCGTTCCTTCCCAGACATAGACACTTAAATTCTCTCTAACTCAACAGACATACTAGCCTTAGTGGACTACTATTCATTAAAATATATCTCTTATTTTCTTGCTGTTTGTTTTTACCGGTAGAAATGAAGAACAGTTACACTGTAAATAAAAGCAAATAAAGAAAAAGAATTATGACTAAGTTAAGATGCAGTTGGGAAACCTCTTAATTTTAAAATAAGAAAAATTTACACAAACAATAAGCTGCTACCATCACTCTTTATTGGTTTTTGACTCCATGTCTTTATCCTCTGTCCCTTTGTCATTTCAAATTATAAGGATTTGGGGGAGATAGGAGAAATACCTCTTCCACTACTGCCTCTACGCACCTGAAATGCGCATAATCTGCTCCTGTAGAATTAATGATGTCAAGGAGCATGGATCTGTTATCCTGATCCTATACAGACTGTATCTGACAATTTTAGGAATTGCTAAAGAAAGTGATCTTGTGGAACTATATTTTCTAAACTAAGAATAAAAGTCTTTTTCTAAAAGCATAATTAAAAAGCAGAGGGTACACAAAGTTATTAAAAAATAGTTACAATTTTTGGACTATAAAAAAAGCAAACCATCTGCATATCAGTTTCTGTACCACTGAACAAAACAGCACAGCACATCTTTTTAAAAACAGCACCTAGTTCTAAATTAGAGGGATATTTTTCAACATTTACTGATTGTGATCACAATCAATACACCTGAAATTTAAACTCATATTTTCCTGTTAGCACTTTCTGAGTGAGTTAGATGAAAGTTGGTCATATTCTCCCCTGTAATGTTGATATGACTGACAAAACTATGTCTGATAATTAATACATTGTTAGCCAATTACTAGCAATCAGTGGAGCATAACCCAAGCTGTACTGGAATCTATAATAATTTTGTTAATATTATCTTTTCTTTTTCTATGAAAAGAAGAAAAAATTGCCAGCATTTATTGCAATTGATTCGTACTGCTAAATTCATTATATTAAAGAGAACTGCAGCTGATCTAAGATAGTGTGACTGGATTACTGTTTTTCTGAAAAAGCAATCCTGAACTATCTATACACCAGTTAAATTGTATATGCTTGGAAGAAAACATGCAGCAAGTTCAGGAAATGCTGACCTCAGTTACTAGAAATAAGTGGAGCTGGCTGAATGTTTTCATTCAAAATATTTCATTTAATCAGTGGAAATCTGGCAAAAAAGTACAACACACATCTGAGAATCTTGTAGTGTCCAGATCTTAACACAGAAAAATGAACAAGGAAATCATTATTGCTAACACTTGGGGTGTGGCAAGTTATAAACTACATAGAGATTTCCGGTAGCAATGTACAATGCTGAGCTAGCCGACAAAGAATTCAGTAGGTATCACACAATGTGTAATTATTCTAAATAAACACAAAACCAGAACAATTCAGCCGCAGGCTGTTGCTCCTCCAGAGATTCCTTCTGTGCAACCTTCTCTAAGTGTCACACTATGCCTCTCTCTGTCTGGTAACCTTATGCTGTTACAGTCTTAGCACAATAGAGCAACAAAAAAATTCGCAGAAAATTTTGGTAATGAACTCTGGGCTGAGTAGCCATGCATCCTCCTGCATGAATGTTAGGCTATCTGGTCAAAATTATAAAATTATGTTAATGGATTTTAAGTAGAACTCACTCATATGCCCTGCAGTTATTGCTAGAATGTTGGATTCATAGCAGTCACATTTCTTCAGTACCTGGGTCAAAATCTGAAGGAGATCCAGCTAGCAAATGGCACTACAAACAGATTAAGTTATTTTGTGATTTTGAAGCCTGGAACCTTGTACTAATAAAATTAGTTAATCCCTTCACACTTAAAAGGACATTTCAAAGGATCCACAGATTTCCCATAAGAATTTATGGTATTAATGGAATTTCTGATTATATTTAGCTCTAATATCACTGTTTTTCTAGTATAAAATGTTCTTTAATTTCCACTAACATAATCAGAATCCTACCTCATTTAATAATTAGATCATGGACTTAATAATTAGACCATATTTTAGCAGGCAACCAACAGTGATTACTGATGTCACTTTTTTTTCATATTCTGAGTATAATCCAAAATCTGCTACTTAACACTCAACATAGCTGACTCGTAACTTTTTGCAATAAATAAATTAAAGGCAGAATGAATGCCGTGCTTTGTCATATAACTCCTTCTTAATTCAAATCTAAACATTAAGCATTCCTATAATAGCATTCAATGAACTTACACAGCTAAAACTTGCCTCTATCAACATTTTTATTTATTTATTTATTTTTTACATCCACTAGCTGGACACTCCATTTCTCCATATGCATAGAATTATTGTTATTGAGACAAAAGTTTGCACATTGTCTGCCTTTTTTCTTATCCACTCCAATTATCTTATGCTTCAAATCTAAAAACAACTTCATTGTCAAATTTCTCAGTAAAATTCCAGTTTCCATAGTCATTATTTGAAAATACAGGTATGAGCTACATAATTAAAATGTGATGCAAAATGAATTATACTGGAAATGCATGCTATAGAGGTAGAATTATTTTAGTTTTCTTTTACTTAGGACCCATAACAGCTGGTGACCTTGCAATGAATCATGAAATACCCTAGCATTTTAGAATAAGTGACTATTTTGCTATTAGAAAGCACTGAACCCTCACATTCTTGAAGTTTCTTACCAAAAGCAGACTCTTTCAAATGACTTGAACTGGAACTACTTAAGTTGTCCAATACATCGAGCTCATCATCTAATTCTGAGAACAAATCTGCAAAGAAAAATTAAAGCAAATAATTTTTAATCCACTTCTGAGCAGTCTAATGATATTTCTAATGCTTTCTTTTGCTAACAACTACCTTTCTCAGAGTTCTCTAAGCTACTGTTGTCCTCTATCAGGATTTCTTCATATGTTCTCTTCTCATCTTTTCTACATGTAGAATGACAATTCTCTGCCAGGATGCCAAGGTTTTCTGAAAAATCACTTTTGCAACTGGCTGTTCCAGTGGTGCTTCCTTGAAGACTCAACTTGTCATAATGGTTCTGGCAACAAAGAGCAAAAAGGAAATGCTAGACACTGTTCTCATACAGCACCCATTAGAAAACCTGCAAATGAAAGAGTCATGAGTGTATCTACACACACAGGAATGCACTTTTAGTTCCTATTTAGCTGTTAGTCCAGAGCTAGATGATGCCATGTTCAGTCATAAAGCTTAAATTTGGAGCAAACCTTTCAAACCCTTAATCTAAATGAATTCTTTTGAGCCTTAACATAAAAGGTATCTCTGTTCCTAATGAAGAAAAATTACAAATTAAAACAAATGCCAGGACACAAAGAAATTCTGAACATTGCAAAAATATATAACAAGATAAAGATAGTAGGATACAACCTATGGGAAATTAGCTTTATCTTATCTTAAATAATAATAAGCAACTGAGTTCTAGACAACACAAAATCTGCACAGCAGTCAAGCTGGTGGGAAAATGTGAACTTGATGTAATGGGATATGATGTCACGACAGAGAGATTTCGCAAGGCTGAAATGACCAAGTGCTGATTAGTATTATCAAAGCATGGCTAAGAAAATCAAAACATGCAGGTCACTCCAAAATAATATCTCCTATTTATTTCCATGGAAACCATAAGAAAGTGTAAACAACATTATTTGATAGAGCAAATTCTCAGCTACAAGACACTGCTTTTCAACTTGGTCACTGCCATTAGCTGTGCATTTTCACCAGCACTGAGCAAGAGCCTGCATGCTGTGCTCATGAAAACCTGCACCAGTGGAGGTGAATGTAAATGTCACTGTCATTGCTGAAATGCATCACCCACCACCTCATTATGATCCCATCCACTGTTTGGTCTCCAGAAACATTCAGCAAGCATCAGTGAATGTCAGTGGGTGCAATTGTTTCTGCATGGAGAAATTCAGTTCTACCCATTTGATTCATCTGCAGTTGCATGTCAGAAACCAGTTTTTCAGACTGCCCCTCTGCTGCCATCTGTCACACAGCAACAAAATGTTATAGAATATTGGTGGGAAGGCTCAACCTCTACTGCCATACACTGAAACGTGCCTCTGATATTGTAAGCCAACATAATAAAATGGGAGGCATTACTTTCAGAGCCGCTCTGCCTGTCACATTTAAGTACTAAATCTCAACTGTAGCTAAGAGTTCTTTAATGAATGTAAAATTCTACTTCTGCTGCTCTCTTTGTTTATAATTTTTCTGGAAAGAATAGAGATACTTGATCCTTGTTATTTCTCCTACTGGAATGCAACAAATTTTGGAAGCAGACTGCTTTTATGATTTCTGTATATATTATTCCAAGTCTTCTTGTATTATTGCTGCTGTGCATCAATAAATTCATGTTTCTTTTAGTATTGCCAGCACAAGGTGTGATAAAGAACAGGAGATAAATTATGCAAATCTATCAGGTTACTCTGCCCATGGCAGGGGGGTTGAAACTAGATGATCTTTGAGGTTCTTTTCAACCCAGGCCATTCTGTGATTCTATTATTCCATATCCTCAAATTACCTTAATATTAAAGATAGTCATTTGTTTAACCTGATAGATTTGCATAATTTATCTCTTGTTCTTTATCACACTTTGTGCTAGCAATAATAAAAGAAGCATATCATACATTTCTAAATAAGTCTATTTTTACCAGGTGTGTCAGTAGCAATTTGGACTGTATCTAAGACAATTTTCTTCCCCAGTCAGTCCAGTGAAGCATTTCTACCTTACTGGGAACACAGCAGAAGACATATCCTGAAAACCATTGTTTCTTATCTACACCCAAGCCAATGCTCATTAACATATATAACAGAAAAATTGTACTGAACTTGTTAAGTACTACAAGTGTTTATTAAACTCAAAATGGGTAGTCAGCAAAATTTTTCAGGATCTTTTGACCTCCGTACAAAATTGTTCAGCGCAGTCACTGAATTCCAATGACAGCCTAGATGGAATGTTGATTAAATGTTCATGCAAGCATATTGTGTCATATTACAGCATACATACCATATACAAAGTTGCATCAGGGCAAGTGACAAATTTTGAAGGCAAATCTGACAAATTGGAGAAATTGGGGAAAAAAAAATTTAAAGATGAAAAATGCAAAGATCTATACAGGGAGAAACAGCTGTGCAGAGGCTTGGAAAAGGACTGGTCAGACAGCATCTCTACATGAAAAGATATGGGGATTTTGATGGATAACATATAAAGCATAAATCAGTAACACCATGCTGTTAAGAAAAACAATCACACTGTGATATGCGAAGAGGAGAATAATCTCTAAGAACTAAATAATCTTTCTACTCAGTATCAATAAGGTTCTCAGTAGGAGTAACTGAATTCAGTTTTGACTAAACTTAAAAAAAAAAAAAAAAAAAGAGAGAGCTATCAAGGGAGACATATAAGAATAATCAGAGATCTTAAAAGACACGAATTAGAAAGTCAGACTGATGGAATTTGATTATTTAGCCCAAAGAAAAGAAATGACAGAGGAGACATATATTTCCACTGTTGAGAGAAAGTATGCAGCTTAAACTGTAACAAATGCAATTTAAGTTAGACTTTAAGACCACCCAACACAAAGAAAGGACTTAACCATCTGAAATCCTGCAAAGAGAAATGTGCACACACTATGTAATAGGTTTGAATGTGCTGTGTAAATCTAATGTTCTGTGGACGTGCTGAACTTACTGCTCTCAGAACAGCTGTATGACAGTTAAGAGTGGATCTGGAAATTTCAGGATGATACATCCCATATATGCACATGCTTATGTCCATCTAATATCTCCTGGAAACAAGACACAGATAGCAAGTGTATTCTGTTAAGTATACAATATGAGATTAACATTTCCTTGAAAAAAAAAAAAGAGACAAACTGCAGATACAGCGTATAACACAGTGTAGATGTGCTATGGACACACCCAAGATTTCCAATTACTTCAGGACAGTTCATAGTTTTCCACATACTATCTTTGGATGGCATAAAAGATTGAGAGGGGTACACAATCACTGACAGTAAAGTCAGTTACTATTCATTCAGTTCTGGTTCCAAACTGTTCCCTAACCCAGCATAGTCTACCTTGGCAAGATAGAGACTTTCTATCACTAAACATTTTTATGACCGAAGGGTGAAACCCCTGTCAAGAGTGACAGGTAGCTCTAAGGCTTTCATACTTGTCTCAAATTCCATGATTCTATTGAAGTACTTTGACATATACACCGAAGCTGAATTAAACATATTATATGTTCATCCTTAACAGGATTGTCCTCAAAAGCACTAACTTCCAACATTTAAACCCTATTTCCAATACCTGCTACGTAAATTCCAAAACAGAAAGCTGCCAGAACAAAACCAACAGAGCAAAAGGTAGACGAAGAAAAAACTTGTAGATTGCTAAGTTTCCAATGACATCCCTGTGACCTCACCCATGATCGGGCCATATTGCTGCAACGTTAATAACCTGTAACATCCTAAGTGATTTAAAGTCAATCTCTCTCTTTGCTTCAACCAATATAAAAACACTTGCTGTGTTCATGCACAGTTGTTTTAAGAAAAGAAAAAAAAAAAAAAAGTATGCATTATCATAGGATCACCAAAGTTGGAAAAGACCTCCAAGATCATCCAGTCCAACCATTCACCTACCACCAAAGTTTCCCCACTGAACTATGTCCCTTAGTGCAACACCCAAACTTTTCTTGAACACCCCCCAGGGACAGTGACTCAATCACCTCCCTGGGCAGCCTATTCCAGCACCTGACCAGTCTTTTGGAGTAGAAATTTTTCCTAAAATCCAGCCTGAATCTCCCTCAGTGTAACTTGAGGACATTCCCTCTCATTCTGGCACCAGTTTTGAAGGATAAGAAGCCAATCTCCACCTCGGCACAACCTCCTTTCAGGGAGCTGTGGAGACCTACATGCACTGATTGACTGAACTGAGAAATAAAATATGCATCCAGAGAAAAAAGAGAGTAAAAGGAACATTGGTTCAATTTTTTGTTTCTGTATCTACACTGACAAGAAAAATAGATGAAATTCAAACTAAATTGCTAATTAAGTACTACTTTGTAATGCATGTGGTGATGCTTAGGAACTACCAACGTTATTATTAGCAGGATCAAACTGCCAACAGTGCAAAACTGAACTTGGGTTTGGAGGAAAATGAGTAGATGAAAATGGCTGAATCATTTTGATCTTCTTTGCCTTTCAAATAGCTGTGAGCCTGTCCTCCTGTTTTTAAAAGTTGGATAGCGATTACTGTTTTTCTTATCACGAGAGTTGCTAGTAGGCTGCAGAGTGGTTACAAATGTATGGATTTGTAAATTATGAGTCTTAACTCTTCCCCTTTGGCCATACATCATTGTGAGTGAAGAAACAAATTGGGATAAAGAGAATTGATTCCTGTGGATATAGAAAAATGGGAGCAGTAACATGCTCTGCATTTAGATATATACAAAATACGTCACAGTTATTTTCATTGGGGTCTTTTTGATATATAAGGGAAATATAAAAAAGTCTGAACTTATTTGTAGAATTTAGATATGCTGTTTATGTTTCTAAACCAATCTTGAAAAGACATAATACAATATTCTAATTATCCACATGTGCATTATGAAGGTAAATTACTCATGCCATGGATGACAGAAAACTGCCTCAGCCATTTCCGGCTCTTTAATTTAAATGTTGTCCTGCTGTATTGCTTCTTCCATTATTTCCAGCCAGTAAGCAGACAGTTTCTGCAAGAGAATAAGTCAGGTTTCTTAGTACAGCCTGGAATCAAGCTGCTGCAAGTAGAATAAGCAATGTTTTCAGGCAGTAACATCTTAGTCTACCAGAAATATAAAACCATGATATCCACAGATCTAGGTCTGAAAGGACTAGTGCTAACCTAAGATAAAAATTCTATCTAGAGGTAAGATTACTCAGCTTGGGTTTCTATGCCATGTTGCCTAGCATGCTGGATTAGGGAAGACCTGAAACCAGGAAAATTAGTAAAGCAAACTTTTATGTTGCTGATGAGCATTCTTGTGCATTTGAACCTTAGGACAAAGCACTCAACTAATGGTACTCTAAATGGACCATCTTAGACCAAACACAGCTAATGAGTGATCCCCTGTGCTAGATATGGATGTACCCCAATAGATTGCACTATGCTCAAAACCTCAAAATTGTACATACTTCTTCATTGCTAGTCTCCCATTGCTGCACATTTCAGAACTTATCTGAGTATATGAATTTGTATCTGTGGATTTTAAAACAAAAAGTGCATTCAAGGACATTACTAATACATGTAAAAGTCAGCTTTACTTCCCAGAGAATGTAATATTACAAAATCTCTCTATAGAGAAAGAATGTGACAGACCTTTTATGCCAGATGCACAAACCAGAACTTCAGAAATGGAGAAAAGGAAGCTACTCCCCAAAAATATGTTCAAAATGGGCAAACTTGATAGACTACCTGGCTGCTGAGAGTAGCAGAAGGAATAAGTGGCTTTTATTTTCTTATATATATTATAGTTGACAAGTTCCTATCACAGAGAACCTGTAAATTTTCACCTTTCAGAACAGAAAACACTAACTATGATTAAACACTCTTTATCCTTACAACTGCACCTATTACCACATAAACAACAATGCCTATAGAAGACAATGAAAAATAAAAATATATAAGTGAGAAGCTGGTAATTATTGGTTATTTTTAGGATTATTTTAAAGGATGGATTTTATGCTATACTTGTCAGGCAAGGTATCTATTCTTCTTCAGCATCATCTGCTGATCTGTCTGTCGCACTGCCTATTGATCAGTTTCTATACTGGTCTTAAGCTATGCATGAAAGAGATTCTACACTGGCTTTAAAAGAACTATGGTGTATAGTTCCATAAGCAAGGACACAGAGCATGCTCTTTATTTCAGAAACATTCACAACATGACACAACTGGGATGAAAAAGGAGGTAAAAAGTACGTTTTAGTAGAGAGAAAACAAAGTATGAGGTAGCTGGCTTCAACAAAGCATTGAACTACAGGCAGAAAAACTGAATTCTCTGACATCCTGGAAAAATGACAAATTACCTAGCTATGGACTTGCTGGAGCCTTGACTAAGATTAATTAGGTTGCCCGTACCTTACAGTTTTTATTTAAGGATCAGCTGCTTGAAATTATTCCTAATATATGAAGTCAGGATATTGTCTTTTTTCATAAGTAAAAATTTTCAGGAATAATTATTCTTTTTATTAGAAATCCTCCAACTTCATAAAGTTTCCCTTCAATGCTGAAAGAAAAGAAACAACTTGGCTCCTTCTAATTCTAAGCCCTATAGCACCCCTAAGATATTTGGAAAAATCCCATCCTGATACAGTCTGTCTGATTTAGAAGAACTTACAGCTAGGTCTTCTACTTATTATTAGTGACCCATACACGCTCGGTTTCCATGGAGCTCTGGATCTTTCTCAGATTCTCCTGTTGTTCTGTTTCATTTAATATACAAAATAAAATATCCACCGGCATGGAAATAAAATGAAAGTATTCTTTCCTTAAGGAGATTAGCCATTATACCCTAGAACACAGAGGTACTTTCCTTCTCTTTTTGTAGATAGGTGTATTTTTTTTTTCATTTATTTTGTTATGTATTTATACAAAGCTGATGTACTCTAAGTTCAGTGTAAAGCTATTAGTCATATCATATCATACGAGCATCTGGATAGAGCACTCTTCTCTAAAAGCAAGACAATTGCAATGAAATCCAAAATCAACCAGTTTTACATCTATAGTAGGTATTTTTGCAAATTTCCTCACAGTTACACAAGAAAATGACTAGACCAAGATACAGAAATGAATGATACAGAATAAGCTTTCAAACATGTAGGGTAAGGAAACTCAAAAAATAGGGCAAATAACTTTTCATGCTACTGTAATTCATTAATCCTACCCTGTATCACTCTTCTGTATTAGTACTTCTTATATTTCAAACCACAGTAGTGTGTTGAGATTTTTCTAGAAGTCATTGGCAACATTTATTGAAAACAAGGTATAATACACATAAAAATTTTGTTCCTTTAGTAACAATTTCTACAATCCTTATACTCAGTCAGGCACATGAAGACAACAGGTGCTCCTGAAAAACTTGTTACTACACAGAGGTTCTTCAGTGCAAACTACTGACCCATGATCAAAGAAGTCAGTGTTTCTAACAGTTATACAATAGTTGGACAGACAAGGGCAGTAGTTTAAACTATAAATTTACTTTGTAACTGCCCTTAACAATAATTATCACAGTGAGGTTTTACTACACAAGAAAAAATTTTGCTTGTATTTTTTAAGTAAATTCTCCAGAATCATATACAAGTTTGGTTCATCATGTAAAATACTGACATCCTTCGTGAAGAGTGCTTAAAACAGCCTGTAGCAAATAAAAGAACTTTAAGAGGTAAATCTACGGAAGTGTATCAGACAGTAAGAAATTACTAACAAATACCAGCATCAGTGCTCTTTAAATCTGTAATTTAAAATTATGTGTGTATTTTCTGTTTCCTAGATTCCATTGTTTGAGAGTCATACCCAAAATTATCTATCTGTTCCACCACAGTGGAATCCTATTCACAAGTGCAATATTTATAATAAATATTTATTAGTAATTAAATACTGCCAGATTCAATCAAAACTGGAAGTACCTCCGTAATAATGCCATTTTCCTATATGAATGAAAGCACTTTTTAAGGTACTGTTATTTTTGCTGTATGAGTATGTCCACAAAACAAAACAAAACAAAAAAACAATGAATGAATATCTAGTTGAAAATAAATTAAAGATCCCACATGGAAAATGTTTTAAGAGAATTGGTCTTTATTCTCAGATATGGCAAACAGTGATAAGCTAAAATAAAGCTTAATGCACGTACTTACTTGTGGTAAAATAGAAAGCTGATGTTGACAGACTGCTGCATTTCGGTTAGCTTCCATGAAGTACCTCTGGGTTCGTCTTCTCTCCCGATCCAGTTTCTTCTCCAACGTGATATGGGAGGTGGATAAAATATCCAAATATTTCATCATCACATCAGACAGCAGCGAGCTGACCTCCACTATGTCTGGACGTGTCTCTGCATCAGGGGTCAAGCACCTATAAAAATAAACATTCTCTAATGAAAGCTAATTACTTCCTTCTAAAAACTTTGCTACCACTGCATTCTTCCATTGGTAATTATCAAACCATGCCAGCCAGCACTGGGGCAAAACAGAAATTTATCAAGGGAACAATTTTCATTTCTTACACTCCCAAAAATTAAAAATGGATGCACTTCAGAAAGGCATAAATAACTTTACACAAAAAGACTGAAGAGAGACCATCTGCTAGCTTATAAAAATGTTATATCAAAATTCTTCAGAGTGAGAAATTTATCAAGCAGTATTTTCCCATTTGAAATTGCAACAAATACAGGAAGATAACAGAGTTGTAGAAGTTGTCACAACAAATAGTACAGCAGGTGCAGATAGCGGCCCAGAAGCTCTGCTCAAGCCTATGGGGGACAGTCTGACCCTGAGCAGCTTTGGTGTTGACACACCAAAGGCTATTGTGGAAAGACTACCAAGACTCATCTGACCCTTGGGTCATTACCCCCTTTCTGCTCATCCATATGGACACCAATTTATCCCTAGGGCTAATCCTTAAAATACCAAATGTGACTTCAGAGCACTGGGATGGAAGAAAGAAGGACAGGGAGCTGAAGTGGTGATCTCCTCAGTTCTTTCAATGAGGCGGAAAAAGTCAAGTCAGGGAGGAAGCAGCCTGCTGGTCAACACCTGGTTTGGCGTAGTCAAGAGCTTATGGGTAAGGATTACAAGAACAGACCAACGTTATTTTAAATACTTGCTATACCAACAACACAAAAGACATGTATGTAACTGGGAACAGCTGGAATGGATTTATCGTGTTCCAGTCATACCTGACTAATGTGACTGGTCTCTATGAGATAGCTGCTCTGTAGGCAATGGGAGAACAGTATGTGCTGTGGATACCTTTACTGCAGTAAGGCCTTTGACATAATATTCCACAGTATCCACAGGACTGTTGGGTATCTTGGTATGTTGGGTAAATAACTGCCTGAAATTATTGGCTCAAAGCCATTCTATGATTATTGGAAATGCACTGACTTACACTGTCACGCAGTTGTTAGATTCACCTATACTGAATATGTTACTAGCATACTCTTTTAAATCAGTAGGCATTTCGTATTCAGAGACAAATACTAGCAGTTGCTGAAGTCAGCAAAAGTCAGTGTCACATAGTCATCGTTGGAAATATATAAAATATTTTCAGCAAGATGTCAGAACAAAACAAGATTTACCTCTTAATGGTAAATGACACTTTTTCAGAGTATAGTCCATCTGGCACAGGTTCATACACAGCCCCTACTATCTGTAAAATAAAATATCTATAATTAATTGAAAAAAAATATTCAATGTTTTATTTAGAAATTTCATACAATAAATACTTCTCCTTGAAACAATCTGATGGGAAGGCATTACATCATCAGCTGTAACTTGCAAAATAACTTAGAACACATCTTCTAATGCAAAATACTTCTAAAAAGGTATCCATGTTAACATACATAACCACTGTAGACCAGGGAGCTACAATATCTGAATAAGGGAAACATTTACAGAGAACAATGATTTATTTTTATTTTTAATCATATCCAAATGTCCACACAATTCTATAGGGTAATACACAACCCTAGAGAAAACACAACATTATAGTAATAAGAAAATTTATATCTAAAGATCCTATCACATAATGCGACAATACAAATATATCAGTCTGAGAAGTAACAATATATTTATATTTACAAGCAATTTTTGCAAGTAGAATGGAAAAACAGTACATCATACTGTGAAGAACTCTCCTGCTCATTCACACATCAGAGCAGAGAGCTTTTTGTGCTTCCACAGCCTGAAATACAAATTTTCATGGACCTTGCGATCACATGTAGAAATAATCGGTGGGTTGATCTGGCAAACCAGAATACCTTAGTTGCCAAGGAGAGCATATTGGTGCTGTAAAACGGTGGGTTCAGAGTTGCCATCTGATAAAGGATACATCCTGCAGCCCAGACATCAGCTTTCTCTCCATATGGCTCACTCTTTACAACTTCAGGGCTAAGTGAAAAGCAGTGCAAACCACAAGTATTTAATTAATAGTTTTCACCTAGTGTTAGCCTCAATTAAAAAATAAAAGTAAAAAATCGCTAGTCACTGCAATATATCTCCAGAGCATATACAATTACTTTCAAAAGCTTGCATTTCCTTTACCAGTCAAACTCTTTAAGTGCAAGTGCAATTAATAGTTTTATTTATTCTTCTGCAGCTCTTTTCACAATAGTAGTTTAAATTTTGTTCACTCTCCTTTCCACTTACTTAATTCTACAATGACTTCAATACTAACAGATATAAATAAACTAGAGCAATCAGAACTTGCTTATGAAGATGGCAATTCAGTAAAATGGACTAGAGGATGGATAAAGGCATTACATACTGCTGTAATTCACATATCAGAAATACTTAAATCATTCCTAATTTAGAATATTAATGTACATGATTTTGCTACTAAGATGAGAAAACAAACTTTACTTATTATACCATTTTCACCCTGCTAAAACTGCTGTAGAATGTTCTCTGTGGTGATTCCAAATAGACACCCAACAACCTAATGACAATTTAAAAAATACATTGAAAATTCCATTTAAAGCAAGTGAAAGAAGGCAGTAATTTCAATTTTGAATCAGTACAAAGCCGATTCCACTTCCTTCTCTTAATTTAATAATTTTCATAAATCTGAATGACAGTAATTTGTATTGGTAGGGATATTCTAACTGAAAAAACTACTTCCAGTTTTAGCAACAAGTAAAGGTCATATCACGAGGTAGTTTTTTCAGTTCATGTCTTCACTCTATATCCAGTGACAAAGCATACTTGTCTGTATTCATCTGTAAAATCAACTTGAAAATGTACTTCTTTTCATTTCCTTTCAGCTTAGAATTCAGAGTCACTGTATCAACTTTATGATGATCGTTCAAATACCTTTGGTAAAATACCTTTCTTGGAGTTAAGAAGTATTGTGCAAATTCAGTTACTGATGCAGTCTGGATATGGTGCCAGAAGGTGTGCTGCCAGTTTGTACAAAATAAATGCAAAAAATACATTTTAAAACAAATGAGATCACATCCCTTAGATAAATTATTATGTGCGAAGTGATCTTAACAGAACATAATTTCAGAAGGGAGGTCACTGCAGACACTGATACAGTCTGACAGATTATTTGATGAAATCCATCAAGCATTTCTGTGTGAAAGCTCGTTAGGTACTTCCCTTGAATTTTGCCACTGCTATTGTAAAAACCATGGAGATGAATAAAGGGTGTTGAACATAATGTTAAAACATAACAAGTTCTCTATAGTTGGACCATCATTGCTCCTCACTGTGAAACCAGTTCTTCAGAGGGCCTTGAAGACCTTTCATTTTTATATATTAAATATGTCTATTAGAGCAAGGATCGGTGTGGCAATTTAACATACAGATGGTGATAGTATGGTTTTGCATAGCAGTCACCAAAAGAATATGTTGAAGACAAAAGGCAATAGAGACATACAGAAGCAACCATGACCTGCCCAGCAGAATCTTGTATTCATGTACAAGGCAGAACCTAGCTTGATTGTCAGAGTAAACAGCAGCCCACTGGGGTGGTGCCTATCAAAAAACATATTTGTTGCTACTATGATTTGGAAATTACAGGAAAAAATACAGTGTCGATAGGTTTAAGAAGGTTGTAGTTTTAACACGGTTTCACAAGAACACATAGTTGACTGAAATTATTGAAAGTATTTAGTCTGTTTTTTCATGCTGAAAGATTTCCCATTCTAAATACCTATCTAATCCTTTTATTTTTATTTTTATTTTTTTTAAACAAAAGGCGGACTTCCAGAGGAATCCTACCTGGTCATTTCTTCCAGAACAAATGTCTGATTTTTAGCACACGAAGATGGCCAGTACCTTAATGTATATATTCTCTCATGCTTAAGAAATACTGCAAATGGCTGAAGTAAAACTTCCACAATGTGACCACAAAAGTGGGACAGAGGATCTAAAATCCTAACTGTATATGATACTATGCTTTCACAGCTAATGAATTCAATACTTCAGAATTTTAAATAGAAATTTTGAATATTATTTATTTACTTTTAGGAGATGAAGTAGTGAAATTCCTCACCATGTTCTAAAGGCAAACCTCACCATCTGCTAGTTAGAAACGTGGGTGGGGTACAGTACTTGTTGACTAGTAAAACAGTTTTGCAGGCAAGCTGCACCGTTTGGATCTGCACTACTGAGGGATGTCAAACAGAGAAAGATCCTGGTTCTGTTCCTGTGCTCTGCTGCCCACAAACAGGAGGGTGGTGGGAGTACATACGGTTTATCTAATTCAGTTAACAACTGTGTATAAACTCTTACTGTCTGGTCAAGACCAGAAAGAATGAGTAGAACCAGACTGACATTTGTTCCATAAAAATCCTAAAAAAAAAATCTGTCTAAGTAAAAAGTACAGAATAATAATTTAAGGGAGTGGTATTGGTATGGTCCCTGGTTTACTTGTAAAAGCGGGCCTTTAATTCTTAGATTAAGAGATCTGGATTGGATGAAATAGAACAGTGGCACTAATTAAATTTCTTGCAAACAGATGTCCACATCATAAAATGCATTCAGTGTAAAAATAAAATACTTAAAGGGAGAAACTCTGAGAGCTGATAAAGAATTTCCATTGCTTCAAGGGCTGATCATACTGCTACAGAGCAGCAGTGCAGATGCTATATACTCCATGATACCCACAGTTTCAGATATTAAGGCAGCAGATACTTTAAAATTAGTCATTTTGTGCTCACAATTAACTTATTCATAATAATCACTGCAGTTTTCTTCTAAGTTTACACATCATTGCTCATTTCCGAATTACGTATTCACGCC
Source organism: Gallus gallus (assembly GCF_016699485.2). Taxonomy (NCBI): domain Eukaryota; kingdom Metazoa; phylum Chordata; class Aves; order Galliformes; family Phasianidae; genus Gallus; species Gallus gallus. Next base: position 38,301,280 of record NC_052533.1, read on the forward strand.
GAGAAGCTTACTTCTGCTGCACTGTATCAAGGAGAGTCCTTCACTAAATGAATGTCCACAGCAACAGCAAGGCTAAATTCTTCTAAATCAAGACAAAGAAATATATCCACAGAATAATTCTCTAAATTCTCAGTATCCTTGAACAGACTGATAGATAATTGCTTCTCAGAAAGCTCGCTGTTGCTCATCATATGCACGTTTAATGACACATAGCCTACACAAACAGCCTTAAAATGAGTCTTGAACTTGATTATGTCATCAATTAATCCAGAGAGTTATCTGTTTTATCTTCTGAATTATTTTTGCAAGATTAAAGACCTATTTTAGAAGCTAATTTAATATTGTTTCACATTTTTTTGATTAGGGTAAAAAGCAAATAAAAATTAAATCTTATCAATATTTGTTCTATTTATAAAACAGTACCATTTCACCAAATCATCTCTATATAGCCTTGGAGACATTTTTACAATCAAACTTTCATTAATAATTTTAGTCACTGATGTTATTTTGTTGTGGTATTTATTTAAGAATACTGTGAACTTCACAGGCAGATTCTGGATTCTGCTACATTAATACTATCACATATGAAATATGACTATCCTCACAAGATTAGCTCATGGTCACATTAGTTTTTACTGGATAGATGTTCCAGTATGAAGGAAGAAGTCCTGAATTTGGAGGGGAAGGGAGAAAGAAACTGAGAGAATGATCTTTTCAAAACAGCATTAATTATCTAGAGCTTCTAAAGCTTGTAAGAAACATTTTCAATACTATCAGGCTGACTTTACATGAGACACAACTGGTGAAGATTTCCCATGCTGCAGAGAACTTCAATAAGCCAATTTTGAGTTGTTTTCTTACAGTGTGCACTGATGAGTCTACGTGTACACTGATCAGTCTAAGTGTTTCTGACAAATGTAAGCACAGGTTGATGTATTTCACTCTATAATACAAGGTGTACTTTCAAATAAGACATGATTTCTACTAGACAGTTATGGATTAATTAAAGAGTGAATCCTCAAGACTTACTGCCAGAAAGGTGATAACTATACTTAAAAAAAAAAAGTTCAAAGAAATAATAAGCAAATACCGCAGAAGATTTTAACAATGAATTATAATTATTGCTTTTATCATAATAATTATTCCAATTCATTCAGTACGCTTTGATAGACATTTCTGCAGTTATTGGTTGTTCTACAAATACTCATCGGCACCATATGTGGTTCAGGAAGCTACCCAAGCCATTAATAGTTGGAGGCTAGAGGAGTACAAAATATGGTTATCCAATTCTTCCTTCCCTATGGAGATATACAAATAGGCACTAATAGAGAAAGAAGAAGAGGAGAGATGACAGACAAGTTTGCTTTACTTTTTTTGTTGTTTGTTTATGTTGTTGTTTTGTTGTTGTTTTTTTATCCCATATAATGAAAAAATATATTCGTAGCTTCTATTAGCTTCGGATATTCAGATCTCTTTATTGAAATATCTATAAGATAATGCTTGCAGTGAATTGCCTTTTTAATTGTTAGTTGTTGGTAGAATTCCCTACAGCAAAACAGAGGAAGGAACTTACATTTAAGTTCACATGAAAGATTCTGCTTTTCACTAAACTACTGCAGAATTATTTGTAAGTATTTGGAGAGGAGTGCAAAAAGAACATAGCTTCTCTATAATCAGTCCTCTGAATCACAGAAGAGGAGGTGGTGAGGGAGAAAAGCTACTCATCCTAGCTTCCCAAAGGCGAAAAATAAAAAAGTTGCTCATTACAATCTTTTCCCTGGATAGTTTGCTGTAAGCTATAGGTCACACTTAGTATGTATGGTAGGTTCATAATTATTAGAATAGCAACAAAATAATGAACAGGCACCATATAACCGACAACTCAAAAAACAGGTTCCGTGAAAACTGTTAAAAGCTATTTGCTTTTCTCACCTACAAGAAGCAGCCTTTTGGGGGTAGTCTATTCTGTATGTCCATGGAGTGACAAAGCTGGAACAGCATTTTCAGTCTCTAGTTAGAAATCTTGCCTTCACAGTTCTCTATTTTGAAATTTATTGCCAAGGAATTCTATAGTGATTTCTTACATTGTCTACTAACTTGTATTTATTTTTCACATTAGAAATTCTTATGTAATTATATTTGTAAACTATTACATACAGATATTACATATATGCTTTTTCCTCACAGAACACACTCCTTCAAACATCCTAAGACCCTTTTGACTATAGAAAATTTATCATTTCCACCAATTTTTAAAATGCATAGAGGCAGGGATGAAATTTGCTGTCTTCAGTTCGCCATTTTACAGCATAATAAATCCTCGTGCCACCAGATGGTGAATGTAATTTCAAAATGGGTGAAGTCAGCTAGGAGAGATAACTTTCACAGGTATTATCGCTCCCCTCAGTGTAATCTCAGTAGTTTAATTTTCTAGAGCAAGCATTACCTTTCTTTATTAAGAAAGCTTGTTTATTAATTATTAATTATTTCCAGTCAAGTCAGCTCTCGAATCTGGTTCATCAATGCATACTTACATGTTTGTGTTGACCTAGGAGTAGCATAGCCAATTTTGTTCTTCCAGATATTTTTTAATTTGAATAATTTCATTGCAGCAATTTGTTTCACAGCCTTAAAAACAACTGAAACTGACATAGCCCCAGTTTGTTCGGGTTTTTTTTTTGTAGGGAGGGGACATAATAAATACAACTGCCAAGAGGTTACTGTAATAGAAATAAAAATAGCTTCTACTGAAATAATTTTCAGGTTTGGCCTTAGATCATAATGTTCAGTTGAAACATTTTTTTTTTTAATCCTTTTCTAAGAAAAGAATAGTTAATCAAAATATAACTAAACTAATAAAATATGTATAAACCTTCAGAATGTTTCTTCTGAGCACAAAATTTATATAAAAATCTGCTGAACAGAGCAGAGAACTTTTACATTGAGGGCTTCTGTGTTCTACTTCAGAAATAGTCTAGGGAGGTACATCCATGTGTTCTACCATCTTTGTACTTGTCCTACAAGAGTATACATATCTGACAGTGAAAGATTCATGTATTTCTCTGATATAATCTTTTATCTTCTTCTGGCAACTTTATATTGTCACTGCTTTTACACATACAAACCTTCAGTGCCAGTGAAAGGGAGTTCTTTCTGAATCTCACAGAGCAATAGCAAATAAACGCTTCATTGCTTAAGCACTTATTTTTAAAGTATCTTTAAAATGGAAGGATAAATCTCACTGATGTTCACTGTCTCTGTTGCCTCATGCTGTCCAAACTGAATTAAATCTCTACATGTACAAATACTTCTTGTTTTATATATAGAGGTGTGTGTGTGCATATATTTGTACATATCTATACAAGGACAGCTCTGAAAGTAATGCCTTCCATTTGATTATATTGGCCCACAACATCAGAGGTGGGTGGTGATGGTAGAGCAGTAGAGGTTGAGCCTTCCCACCAATATTCTGTTACATGTTTTTGCCAGATGGCAGCAGAGGGACAGTCTGACAGAATGCTGTCTGACATGGAAGTGCAGATGAAGCAAAGAGGTGTCATTTAATTCCTCCACATTGAAAAAATTGCACACATTGACATTCCTCAACACTTGCTGAATGTTTCTGGAGACCAAACAGTGGATGTGAGCACAATGAGGTGATGGGTGATGCATTTCAGCAGTGGCGACAGTGATTTGAAAGACAAGACATGTTCTGGATGGCCATGCACAGCTGTCACTCCATGAAACAAAGAGCATCTTGATCTACTCATCTGTGCAAACTGGTTAATAATGGTGACTATGTTGAAAAATAGTGCTCTGTAGCTGAGACTTTGTTCTATCTAGTGTTACTGTTTTCTGTATCCATTGTAGTTTCCATGGAAATAAATAGGAGGCATTACTTTCTGAGCGATCTATGTATATTTGCATCTATGTACATATGAACATATATATTTTTTTATATATATATATAGTTCTACATAAAAACACATTTTGGACTTCTAGAATTTTCCAACCAGAACAGTATTCTGTGAATATTGTATTTCAGAAATCTAGCAGGGAAATGATTACAGCACTATTTACCTACCTTGGGGGAAAAAAAAAGAAAAACTCTCAACACAAGGCAAAGGCCAGGGTTATCTATATTTAAGAACCCTTTATAAACTGACCACAAGTATGGGAGCTGCACATAAAAGCCCATGGAACTGTGCCCAGCTGAGGGATTTCTATAAGCTTTTTAAAAGTTAAAAATGTATTTGCAGGTTTTTCCTCTCATCAGGATACAGTCACAAATACAGCGTGTAGGTATATTGGCAAAATATTTTTTAATGATCCAATTCACTTTGAATTTGACCTTCTTGTTTATACATTATATCTGTTGATCTGGAAAAAAAGTTTGCTGCCAGTGTGTAAAGCTACTACATATTTCTAGGCTTTTATTTTTTTTTTTTTAACTTATTTCAAGACAATTTTAAAAGCCTTAAAGGCTCTATCAGAAAAAGTGATGTTTCTATTACTAACATATGTTATATAGAAGCACACTCCACATTAACAGTTTTATATATATATATATATATATATATATAATTAAGCTCAAAATTGTATAATTGTTTCAACTGGTTTTATGCCTCTGAATTTTCAAGATTATCACATGCATGTATGCATGTCTGCGTAAATACAAGGAAAAATCAAAGTACCATCCATATGTAGTTTAGTGTTCCAGTATTACATACACAGCTTCTGGGAGACATAAAATAGAAAGACACATTGGAGTGCTAATTTATACTGACTTTTCCTTCAGATGCATCCTGGAACAAAGTCTAAAGCAGGAAGAGGAGGTAAAAGACAGATTCTGAAACCTGAAAAATAAAAATCTCTTTTCAATGTTTTTTTTTATTATTTATTTATATTACTGAAGGCAAGCATCATTTCATGGACAATACATCTAGTACTCTTAAGCATATAAAAATAACTAGCAGAATGTCAGGCTGTCAGTTTTAACAGAAATGCTGGAGATAAATTATATTTGTAAGTTGTGGGAAAGTGCTACCCATGTACACAGAAACTGAAACATTCTTATTCTAAAAGGTGCTGGTAATGGGCATCATGGATCTGCTGTAACAGGACAAGGGGAATTTGTTTCAAACTAAAAGAGAGGAGATTCAGATTGGATATAAGGAAAAGCTTTTTACAGTAAGGGTTGTGAAGCACTGAACAGACTGCCCAGAGATGTGGTGAATGCCCCAGCCCTGGAGACATTCAAGATCAGGCTGGATGGGGCTCTGAGCACCCTGATCTAGCTGTAGGTGTCCCTGTTCATTGCAGGGGAGTTGGGCCAGAAGACATTTAAAGCTGTCTTCCAACTCAAAAGATTCCACAATCCTATGATTCTATGACAGATAGTTTTCAGAACTGGTTCCTTCTAACCAGACACACATTTTCCAGTGAATTACAACTGCCATTTCCTACAAAATGCTTTAGGGAACAGCCTCAAATCTGTTACTTTACAAAAAGATCAACAAAAGGAAAAGCCTTTTGTCTTTTCTCTGTTTAACAGAAATCTGAGCACTTTAAAATGGCAAATGATTTTGCTTATTGAGCTATACGCCTTCTAGAATGAATTTCATTCAGTGTACTTTGGACAAGACAGCCAAACTTAACAAGAAATCACATGAATATTTAAAACTGAAAGGAAGATATGAAAAAATAATTAACTGCAAGAATATGACTACAAGCAGTAGCAAATCCAATTGTATAACAACTCAAAAATAAACTTAAATCTCGAATAACCAATTTCACATAAGGTGTTAATTTCACCTAAAATTAAACTGCTGAAAATTAGATTTATGATAAATTAGTGTTCCAGCTCCCTCTGCCGCAAATGGAGAGAGACAAGCACATTGAGAATTTGATTCATCTCACCCTAAAATAGCTGCTTAAGATAGATGGGATGAAATTCATTATGGAAATGACGATTTTTTTTCCATTACTTTCAGTAGTCATCTAACTGCTTGACTTGAATTAGATGTCTAGTTTTTGGATGGCTACATCAAAGCAAAATAAAATCCAGTCACACAGAGATTACTTTCTGACAGCAACATATCAATTAGATGACTGTAAGTATTTGGATTTCCTGGAACCTAACATACATGAGAAAGTGTCCAGAAACAAAACAGGATGACTGATGTAAACTGAACATGATCCTGTGATGAGAAAAGTATTTAATTCCACATTTTTCTTCACTACATTCTCACTAAAATTTCTTCCAGGAATAAACAAAAGCCTTTAGCAACTCATTTTCAAGTTATGTCTCTCAGTTTAATAACTGGGCATCTTGACCTCTATAAAACTATACCGATTGCTTGCTCGCGAGTGAGGGCATATGGCAAACACGCCGTTACATCTCTGGATAATACTGTATTACCTCTTTAGCTATAAAATCATTAACCTCTGTTCATGGAGCAGAAATAGTGGAGAACCTAGACTTTGATCCTCAGTCCAGGAAAAAGAAACTCTCTTAAGAACAGAAATATTTTTCACAAACATATATCTGTCTAAAATCATGGGGTATTAATAATATTCATCCTCTTTATGATGCTCCTGTAAACAATGGCTGTCCACAACCAACGTGTCTGAGGACTCTAGATGTGGAAAATTTGAGCTGCCTCTGTGAAAAATATAATTAAAGGCAGCTTAACCCAAGATGATTAAACCCACCAAAGCTATTCAAGTCCTGCAGTTCGGATGACAGAGTAATAATATAGTTCATCTCAGTGTAGCTCATTTGACGTTACTTAAAAGACAAATGAAAGACAAATAACTCTAGCAAACAAATACCAGTAGCATTGGACTAGAAGATGTTAACAGGCTCATAAATGAGTTTGATGAAAAGTCCAGTATTATTATAATAAAGAGTTTAATCATAGTTATCTGTTCCAAAGTGATTATAAATCCAGAATCTTATGCCATTTAGTCAAAAGAGGCAAATATATACATAATAAAAGATTTGTGATACAAGTGCCACAGAACAAATTATTTCCAAGAAATACAGTGTTAGTTTACAAGATATTGTCTTGGTAGAATAGTACTTACTCTTTCAGATAGCAGTTTAAATTTATCACTGAGTTTATAAAACCATTATATACTCTACTCTTTCATATTTTTTTCAAGTATTGAAGTAACTCTTTAGAAGCCATATCAGCAGCACTAACTTGTCAGAATACAACCATAAACTAACCTGCATGTTTTCACATGCACTTTCATCAAGAAAACCTATGCTTTGACCTTGTAAGGTACTTCTAAGCATTTTTGAGCAAACCCCTTCCCTTCTTAGGATCCCTAGACAGAAAAAAATATATCTGTATGAACTTATTCACGTCACTTCCAAAGTGGATTTCTTTCAATCCAAGAATACAGCATTCTGTCATGTATAGTATTATGTTTTAGGTAGGGACTTCTATCATTTCTATTGAAACATTTTTTCCAGATATCAGTACAGAGGTTTTCAAGTTTTCTTACTCTATTTTACATCATCTCCCATGTATAAGTTTGTTTAAGACTGGATGTAGCATTGTCTACATTTCAAATGTGAACTTAGTGTTGTTATTTAGTCAAACTTAGTTACTTGATAACAACTGTATAAACTTCAGACATTTTAGGGTTTTTTTTTTTATAAGTCAGTCACTGTCAATTACTTTTAGTGTTCTTCCCTGAAATTCATCTAGTTTACCTTTTTTAGAATGGTGTGTCCATAATAAAACAATGCTCTATGTCAAGTTGCACTGAGGTAAAAAGAGACAGTATTATCTGTCAGTCCTCAGTTATGATGTCCCTGTGGATTCCCACCTCAAATTGCACAGAGCTTTTTGCTGACATATCATATTATAAAACAATGCCTAAACTAAAGCTGCTCTATCACAATTACATTTCACTGCTATGTTTCATTATCAGAGTAAATACTTCTATTAACTGACTTTCAGAAGATCCTCTTATAAAAATGCAGTATTCATATACTGAAAGGATTATTCAACTTCTGTCACTCTTTTAATCAAACCAAATGTCCTCTCCAGGAGCCAGCTGTTCAATGAAGCTTAGGTAATATAACATAGTATACAGACTGAATGTGTACTCCATAAAAAGAAATTAAGATCCAGGAATCCTCTTTCACAGCCACAACAAGAATGGAAAATACAAAAATACAGTATTACCTCTAATTGCAAGCAAATATGATTTTCTTCAAAACACCAGGAGGAGAAAACTTTTTGTATTGTTTTGAGTACCTGTTCTCTGACATTTTAGAACAACGATGTTTCAGAAAGATTGTGTTAAAACCACAGCTAGTGTGGAATGTTGTTACCTGCTTCTTAATGACACGTAAGAGCTCTGCTCTTCTTTACAGCTTTTCAACAGCTTTTCAAGATCATTCAAGTTCTTAAGGAATTGCACGCCAACCAAACTCAAAATTTACGTTTCCCAGATTTTTTTCTGAAAATATCCTGTATGCATATACAATTATAAAAGCAGTTACTGTAAGCATGATTCAACAGATTTTTACTTACATCTCTTCACCTCTTGTTTTTGATACACCTTCTTCATAAGTTACAATCCACTTTGTGAAACAAGTAAGTGGTGGGTGCTGGGTATCCATAAAAGTAAACATTGTTCCATTGTTCACTTTTTTTTTTTTTTTTTTACCATTCACAATTTGCCACCTTTTTTGGAAAGGCCTTCAAGACAGCTGGATAATAAAGACTCTGTCACCATCAACTTGGAACAGATTGTTTCCGATGATTTATGAGCTGGAAAATCACTTCAGAATTCATTACCAATTCCCTAAGGCAGTCATGTCCTCAATTTTTTATGTATTAAGTGTAAACAAATCCACTTGATAAATTTTGTATTTTAAATGGACACATTGTTGGAGTTTTTAATTCAAGGACACAATCAATTAAAAGGAATTTAATTAGTGTGATATTAGAATAAGAATAGTATGAAGTAGAATTTGAAAATATCACAATTGCAAAAAATAATTTGTAAGCTCCTCTCTAAATATAAAACTGTGCCTGCTGTTATTTGTGATGACTTAGTTTCCAATAAGTTAGATTAACAAATGGATTCAGTACTTTCTTTTACAGGTCGTGTTTGGTACACAGAGAGAGATGTTTTTATCTAAACCTGCATAATGACGTATAGCCGAGTCTAAAAAATAACTATCAGCCACTATTTATTTTGACATTTATTATTTTGTTTCTGTACTCCTCCAAGAAGGGTAAGTTGCAATTCAAACTCCCCAGAACCATTTTTCTGTCAATTCAGAAGAAACCAATTTCTGCCACTCTAAAATGACAATGCTGTCTTGTCACATACCTCTTTCTCTCCACCCTTTCCTTTTTATCTGCAGGAACTAATATTGCTGTTCTTGCAAGGTAAGTAATCCCAATATTTTGATTACTTTAAAGCCATTCACCTCTATTTAAATCATCCAAAAAGAAAAGAAAAGAAAAAAAAAATAGTAGTTCAAGCACTGATTAAGTCTATACTCTGACTTCTGCCCTTCAGCCTCATTGCTTCTGTTAAAAAAAAACTGTCAGTTATTTGTGAAGAGGTTTCTATCAAAAAAACAAACAAACAAACAAAAAAAAACACCCTCTGTCATACACAGTACCAGCCAAATACATCAAAAGTGGCAATCCATGCATTCAGTTGTTTGCAAAATCTTTTTAACATTTTTAAATGGCTGTGGTACTGGAAAGACTTTAGTGCTTTACTCATCACTTTAAATTCCACGCTAGTATACATTTTAAATACAAAGACATCAGCAGCCTCTCAATGTTCTGTCTTCTGACTGTGTGCAGGCAAGGATCATTGCCTCCATGATATGGCCTGCAGAATAGAACTGAAAAGTAACGCCCTCCCAAAAAAATTACTTACTAAAAAGCTGAAATTGGTAAGTGAAGGGTTATCTTCATACCTACTGCTAAATAACTGAGCAAAGAGGTAGAGAAAGAACTGCCCAAAGTCCAAGCTCTGATGTACGCTTCCACAAATGAAGATAAGATATACGAAAAATAAGTATTGTGTAAGCAGTCATTTATATATTTGTGTGTGTGTAATTAAATCTGTAAGATATTTGCAGAGCTACTCTCAAAGGGTAATTTCCTACAGAACATGAAAAGACCCAAAGACATCAATTACATTTCGCACAGAAGTGAATAGGAGAAAAAAGAGGTGAATGTAGACAGGACAAGAAAATTACATCTTAGGACCCTGAGGATCACTGGGGCAGGGCTTGGAACCTGAAATTTCCAAAAATTGTTGTAGTTTGCAACACTTTGCAAATAGCTCATTTGAAAAAGCACATAAGGTTCCCATCAGCTGTCCAGGGGAAAGTGAAGAAAAAACAATTTTATTAAGAAGCAACAAAAAGATGATAAGGAGTTAATTACACCAAAATCTTACAACTCTTAACTACTCAAACAATCACTCATGGTTTGTGCTGTATTACAAGAGAATTCAGGGGGAACAAATTAATGCATCATTGCAATTGCCTTACCCAGTTGCAGGATATGCATTAGTCTTTAAAGTATGGACTTAAATATTGAACACATTACAAGGGCTCACTTCTGGAGCCATTTAAGAGTTAGTGACTTCTAGGAAATCTCAAGTAAAAAGTCTCAAAAGTGGCAACGTTATTTTCATCTGGCAAAAGTCTGAGTTCCTGAACTTCCCTCCTAATTCAGAAGAACAACTAGTCGTCCCTCTAATAGCTCAGAACTTTTAATACTTTATTACAAGGACATGAGCCAAGAATTTGGGTAGGCGTACATCACATATGGACATCAGGAAAGAAGACTGAAGATCAAAGTTAGAAAAGGCTGAAGAAAGGATGAAGCCACTTCCAGTTTTGCTTAGGATATTAACGTTGCATCAGGTTTTTCTCCTGATACTTTGTGGATGAAAAGGTCTGGTGAAAACACAAAACAGTATTATAGATAGCATGCTGTGCAGTATTCTTGGTTTGTTTATCTGTCATTGATTGTAGTCTGCTTTTTCAATTTCCTATGTCAAATAAACTCCACCTTACAGGAGCTGGAAGTGCCAAATCATGGTAAAGGGAATAAGAGCAACAGGAAGTTCCTAGAAGGAAAAGAAAGCCAGTTTCTGACAGAAAGCTAAACATTAAGCAGAAGAAACAGGAAGATGCTGAAGAAACAGCAGCTGTATGTAAAAAGGTGTTGCAAAGAAGCTGGAACAAGCTTGAGTAGGAATGAGGAATACTTTTATCTGCATTGGCTGAACATAGACATATTTCTGAAATAAAACACTAGTAAGGAGAGGCAAAGATTAACCAATAATCTTACACAAGAGAGATCTGGAACTGTGATACCAATTAACAATTCCCTGATTAATTTCAGATGTTAGAATTTCAGTCATCAGAAAGTCTGAACATAAGTGATGTGCCCAGAACAGACCAAGTCTCATTAGATGAATACTGGGATTAGTGCTTTCCCCTAGTTAGATTTTTACCTTGATTCAATTTGCTCACTTTTGTTGGCAATATAGTAACCTCAGTTAGATGGCATATTGTTATCCATACAAAAATAACACAGAAGTCAACTCTATCCTGCTCACAATTAACTGTGTTTGAGAGAATCCGATATGCATCTAATGCTCTCAGTTACATACACTATAGACATACTGAGGTGAACCCTTTGGACAGGAAATGCTATCTATTCCACGAGAACAAAACACAAGGCAATAGTCATGTAGGAACATAGGTAGCTATGTTGGTAATGCATTTTAAGATGATATGGTTCCTCACATTGGCTTGTCCACAGATGGGATGCCAAAGGGAACTGCAGTTCATTCTGCAGACTGAATAATGCATTGCCTGAAGCAAAGCATGAAAGCAGTCATTTATGCATTTACTAGATGTAAATTGCAAACAATGTCTGTTTTGCTTTCCCAATCCTGAAATTTTGAAACAGCAAAAATATTCTAATTTAATTATTAAAACCAAATGCCTACTGATCCAAAACAAACTCACTACAAAAAATTTCATATATTTTTCAGTAAGTAAGTTGTCCACATGTACTAAGTAACTGAATATTGAAGCCTCAATTACCCTACGAGTCATTAAAATTAAATCATATTTTTACCTACCTTTTCTTTTTTTTCTTTTCTTCAAAATTCATTTCTTTATTCTTAAGGGTATAGGTAGATGAATGTTACCTCAGAATAGGAGATATTTTGTTTTTCTTCCAACTTAACTCATTACTGCCAATGCAAAAGAAGGAGCAAGAGAAAAAAATGGCTGGCAAGCAACTACTGCAGAATATCTGTATGTGGGTAACTTGCACTTTGTACCTTACTCTACTGCAACTTGTCTGTTTGCTCTGAAAAATAAAACAAACCACCCTGAAGATGGAAGTCATTCCACAATATTGTATGCAGTAGTACTTACCAAGAGTACAGAATGGTTCCCACTACTGATGCAAGTTTGCTGTTTTCTTGCTTTTGCTTTGCAAGACCAAAGTCAGCTACAAAAACAAAAAAAAAGAAAAAAAAAATCACGCATCGATGACAATTAGTGGAGGGGAGATTATTAGTTGATTTTTTTTTTTCCTCCATTCATCTTCTACATTTCACAGTATTGCACTGGACTGTTTTCCTGTTTCCACATAACACTTACTTGGATCAGGCCTACCACTTTTAGAAGTGTTACAAACGCATCTCTGATGTTTTCAATACAACCCACATGGCAAATTCCATGTTCCAATCAACTGTATGATGGTGGAAGTTCTATATAAAATGTAGTGATATACTGCCCAAATTAATGGAAAAATAATGTAAAGACATTGGAAATGATTTGGCCTTCCTTCAAGTTATGATAAATAGCTGGGAAAGACTTTCTCAGGAATTCAACTTCCAAGGAGTGTAGAGGATCTAAAAGTTCTCATTAAAAGACTGCTTTTGTTAAGAAATAGTGGTGGATCTTAACATTATTTTATGCCAAAAGCTGTAGACGATCATGAAGTTATGTTAATATGAGTGTGTCCTGGCATTCTTTCACAGAATTGCCACACTACCTTTAGAGATCATACTTTTAAGTTTCATGCAAGTAGATCAAGTTTATTTTTTTCAGTTCGGTACTATACCATTGTCTCTGTGCAATGATGCAGGTAAAATACAATGTACTTTACTAAATTCAAGCACAAACAGCAAAGGAAAATCATTGTACTTGTCAACCGTTTATAATAAATCCTTCATTTCAATTGTACTTTAGAATTGGTAAGATTTGCATGGTAAATAATATCATTTAAAATATTTTAAGGCTCCTGTTCCACATGGATACAGAGTACTGTTAAGACAAGTATGACAGAATCCATTGTATTCCCATTCCAGTTATTTTTACAGTGAGATAGGTAATAAGGATTTTAGATCAGAATATTTCTACTTAGTAAGAAAACATACCTAGGTACCCAGGCCAAAGATGATTCATATTTGAATAAAATGCTCAAAGGACTAGCTCTGTGGTGCTCAGAAAGCGTAAAAAGAAAGAACACCAAATTAACAAGATCAACAATAGATTTCCCTTTTGCCCTCAAGTTAGATACATCTTGGATATTTCACTCCAAGGGATATTAATCAAATAGAACCAAACATGTTTGCAGTGTAGAAACTTCTCTGAATTACTTAGAGTAAATTGTTCTAAATCCCCATCTTTGGAACCCTTCACATAATTTTCCATCAAGACAGTAGTAAGATGTTAGATCATTCAACAAGTTCAGTTCCTGGTGCTTGAAATATTTAGAAAAAAAAAATGGGAGAGCTGGACATTCCAGTTCTGCAAGAATTAGTGCATCTTAATACACCACCAGTGATTATTTATCTGGGGAAAAAGAAAAAAAAAAAGAAGAAGAAAGCAGGGGCTTAAGTCCTCAGAAATGAAGGGAAAACACCTCTTGCATGGGTAATAATCTTTTCCAACTACTTCCAAACTGCTTTAACACCATTAAGATGCTTCAAAATACAATTGCTGCTAGTACAACTACAGAATGAAATGCACAGAACAATCTGCTTTATGAAAAACACTAAAATTAACACAAAATTATGCAATCACAATCTCTTAGATTCTGAAACTCTTCTGTAGTCGTTTTCACATTTACATTGTGTTTAGGGTAGCAGAAGAAGTGACACTGAAGTCTTCTAAATAAGATTGTTTCAGAAAATACTGACTTGCATGGGAAAAAGTCATAGAATAGGTATTTCTAGAAACTTAGAAACACAAATGAGTTTCTTTTCTATTTGTACACTAATCTATCCTTACATTACTAGTAATAGTAATAAGTAATCCAAGCTCAATATCCTAAAATATAGTTTTTGTTTTTCATCTCCTCTTACCTTCTTTCCTCAAAAGCCCAAGCAAATGCTAGGCTGCTCATTTTAATAATACAAAATATATGCTGAAGTATTTATTTACAGAAGATCAGAAGTGATCATCATAATTATAGATATTTAACCTTCAAATTTTTACTTATCAGGAACAGAACAATTCTGCAAGCAGAAATAGTGTCATTATTTACAACAATATTAATCACGTGGGTACATCTTGTGCTTAATAGGAATTATTGACAGAAGAGAAACCAGTAAGTAGCCAGATAAACTGGTTTTATGTTTAAGTCACCATGTCACAGTGATCTGTAACATAAAGACAGAACTTTATTTTCAAAAAACAAACAAACAAACAAACAAACATGTCCTACAGTCAAGATAAATTTAATCAACAGTAGTGCATATCTATACTACTCTTTTCCATCAACAGAATGGGAAGAGAATTCATTTCTCAGCATTCCCAAAACCACCTTCCTGGCTACTCTATTATTCACCTTTCTGTGTGGTAATATCAATACTTCATAATCTCAGCCTAGTGTCAGTTTTGTGAAGTTTGTAACTTCTGAACTAAGAACACTAGCATTGCTCCCCACACAGAAATGGTATTTGTGGAGAGGGATGTGTTTGTGCTGTTAAGGCACCTATCAGTGCCATTTAGAACATTTGACTTATAGTGTGAATGTGAACAAGCTGATAATTTCACTGAGGTTATTAAGGAAGCTTTCAAAAATAAGTACTAGAAGCACTTCCTTGAATCATAGTATGAAGAGTAGTAATTCTGTTAATGAAGACAGGTTAAATGAGTCATACAATTACAACAAAATTTAGCATTGTTCTAAGCATTTCCACAAAGTAGTGACTAACACAAAAGACTCTACTTGTATCGCTTTACTTCTTGGAAACTGCCGTTATGGCACAGAATCAGGAAGCAACAGGTCTTTCAAAAACTGCATTCAACAACCAGGCATTCTGAAGTAGAAAATTAACAGGAAGCCTTCTTCCAACAACTGGCATTAGTGGAACTCCTGAAGTCTCAATTGTTCTGACACATCGTGGCTGCATGCTAGAACTAGTACATCAGACAGATGATTTGTCTCAAATCTGGTATTCCACTGCTATATAATAGTCCTAGGTTTAACACAGTTTCATAAAGATCCTTTCTGCAAACCACAAAAAGAGCATGCCACCCAAAAGAACATACAGAACTCTTCACAAATCTGATAGATAACAGATCTGAAAGGTGTGAAAGTGATTCTACACAGATCCTTTGGGCCACCAAGATCCAAACCTAACTGAAAGTAGATGCTACTGAAAAAAAGTGTGGTCTTCTGTTTTGTCCTGCAGACTCAGCTAGGGAGCTCTAAACAGAAATATGCTGTGCTAGAAACAAAATATTGCTGCAGTAATATAGCTGCCATAAAAACAGATACACGTTTTAAATTCAGAAAACTGTAGCTTCTAAACGTAATATAGAAAGCTGAGCAAACTGAACTGAGAGTGACAGTAAATAAGAGTTCCGTCTCTAAAACCCTGTGCAAAACATGTACAACACAACTTTGTAAAAAAATTGCACCCATTGACAATCATCAGTGCTTGCTGAACGTGAATGTGACTGAACGGTGGACATGAGCACAGTGAGGTGGTGAGTGGTGCATTTCAGCAATTATGCCAGCATAGCAACTGTGAAACAGCAGGTCATCTCCACTGTGCAAAAATGCACAGCTAATGGTGGTGACTGTGTTGAAAACAGTATTCTATAGCTGAGAATTCTCTCTATCAAATAGTGTGATTTTTAAGACACACAAGCATAATTCTTCAGCAGTTTTTTTTTCTTTGTGTGTGTTAACCGCAAGTTAGAAACCTCTCCAACACCATGCACTCCTTTCCTTTGCAACCAAAATAAACTCAGAATCCATATAAGACACCTTCGTAAGATAAGGAACATGAGTGGCTCAGATCTCATACACATTCAAAAAACCACACATTTGTGTGTCCCACTACTTTTTTAGAACTTTTTATGGTTGGGGTTGTTGCATAGCCATGCACAGTATGGAACAAAAATCTCTGTGTACAGAAGCATTTTGCTCTAGTTTAATGCTTACTTTATTTTTTCTTATACTTTCAAAAGCTTAGCTACCATACTGTTAAAAACAGAACAATGTATTTGAAGAATTTTAGTTAGAAAAGAATAAGATGCCTTTGTTATACTGTCAGCCTTGTGGTTCTCAAAGCAGAAGGTTCACAACTGTTGTTATTTCCAGAAAGACTTACTGAGGCAGATGAAAAAACAGTAGCATTGTGAGATACCCAAGCTTATTTTATGAAGCAAAATAATTTGGTCTGTCACAAACTGTACCTTAATTACAAAGTCAGGTATTACTCTAGAAAGATCAATGCAAATTTGGGACAGTTTTAGGATATGAAATACTCCAGAAAAACAAACTCTCATTTTTCAGGATGACTGTGCAGCTTGTAAACACAGCTTACTCAGAAACACAGTTCTGAGCAGATCTGTGGTGAAAATCCTCTTTTTTTTATAAAAACTGATAGGTTGAATTCACTGCAGAGGCAGATTTAAGATTTTGCAATATTTGAGCATATGCTTCCATCTTTGTTTGACTTTTGTATCACTTTCATCTGGAGCCACTTGAAATCATCAGTAATCATGGATAATGTACACAAACACAATACATAAATGCTCCAGTCTTTGGACTTTATGTGTTAGAGGTAATACAGCAACATATAGTATATATTTGCTGTAAGTTGAAAGGATTTTTTTTTATTATTTTCATTATGGCTGAAAGGCAAGATGCCAGCAAAAATTGGAAGAAATAGATAAAAGGACTTCAGCTCCCTCTGAAAATTCTGGTACTAATTAAAGTATGAAATAAAATGTTTGTTTAAATATTGCGTAATAGTTTTGAATCAATCACTGTAGAAAAGTAAGTTTCAGTTTTTCCCATTTCTTCAATATCTATAAGTCTTTGCTAGCTATATAAAGCTTTTCAAAGTTAATTTTGGGCTTATATTTAAAAATATATTTATGCTTTTATATATTTTGTTCAGGCTAGACCTATGGCAAAGTAGTTAAACTAAGACAAGAGTGCCCCTCAGTGGCAGTGTCTTGGTGTAAGATACAACAACATAGTATTTTACTTTAATATAATATTCTGATTATATTTTCATCATTCAAGGAGAAATGTTGCATTAAATTACCTTCTTTCACAGCTATAAGATTCAGAGCTTTGAAGCAATACAAATTAATCACGAATGAATTTAAATATGTAACTCATCAGGTATAAATATTATAAAATGACAGCTGCTAAATAGATTTGCTTATTATAGATCACTGATCATAGTTTTGTGGTTGGTGTGTGCATAGATCTACTTTTCCCCATTATTTTTAAAGGCAGATGAATTAATTTTTGCATCAAGAATTCTCATAACAACTCTGCAATACTGAAATTACTTACTTGGTTCTGTGTCATAAGCTCTGTGTCATTAAGAAATCATGCAGGAATTCTTAGAGAACATTAAAACCTACAGTATCTCTATCGTTTGTAATTCTTGATGTAAATTGCTAGTTGTATTAATTCATTCAAAGAGTGTAATTTTGAGATATATCAGAGCACTGTTCACACATCTACAGCTTTCAAATCCAACCCTGACACGTCCCCGAGTCACTTTCTCCACGGCACAGAGATTATAGAAATACACAACAAGAATATTCATTACTATAGCCTCAGATGTAGAATCTCTCTGCAGCTGATCATAGAACAATTGATGGCTACTAATAGTTGTATGCTGAGAAAGGAATAGGACAGATGGTCATTTTACTCTGCACGCTCATTAGCACTGGCTCTATAATCTAGTTATCTTGACACATAACTATAGGGTTGGGGGTTTTTTAGGACTAAATCATCTCTTTGGTCATATTTGATATATGCAGCTGCAAAAAAAAAAAAAAAGGCTGATAACATCTAGAGGCAATGATCACATGATCACAAAAGCTGCAATAGGAAATATTTTACAAAACAGTATTATAACACAATAATTTACTAGCTTCCAAGTATGATGGCCAGTGTCTCAGAATCTGAAACCTTCTGTGAGTTTCAGTAAAGAAATTCTACTCACTTTCATCATGGGGAGTTCTCTTCAAGTAAAGGAGTTCTACTTACTAATTTTGACTTTGTCTTTATCCCCCAGCATGATATTGTTTGGAGTGAGATCTCGATGAACAATCCTCTTCTCTTTATGTAAATAACGAAGAGCTAGGCAAAGCTTACAAACAAACAGAAAGAGCCTTACAAAGATTCTTAACAACAATCTAAGCGAAGTCATATCAAATTATATTCATATCAGGTATTAGTGTATGATATAAGTATTATTTTGCTTATTCTTAGCCTAACAAACATAACTGGATCTAGTAACGACAGGTAGGATAGTCCTGGTGGAAAAAAAAAAAAAAAAAAAAAAGTGTGCCTCTTACTTACTTGGATAAATATATTCCATATTCTTTCTTCTGTAAATTGTTGTTGCTTTTTCTTCAAAGAGTGAAAGTGTTCTCCCAATGGCACCCCATCTATGAGTTCCATGACTATGTACAGTCTGTCATCTACACAAAAGAAACATCAATTAAAAAATACATTTATACAGAAGGCGTTTGATAATGGAATATTTGAGGCTAAAATATATTTCTAAAGTTGTTCTTTTTTTACTTTTAAATTTCTTGTACAGTATAGCTCTATTCCACATTTTTCCAATTTTTCATAAAATCATAGAATTATTAAGGTTGGAAAATGCCTCTGAAATCATCTAGTCCAACCATCAACCCATCCCCACCAACCATGTCTCTCAGTGTCATATCTAAACATTTCTCAAAAACCTCCAGGGATGGTGGCTCCATCACCTCCCTGAGCAGCCTATTCCAATACCTCACTGTCCCTTCTGAAAAGTCATTTTTCTACATCCATCACTAGTAGAGCTGAGTGCAGTCCCTCCCTCCTGCACTGCACTGCAAGAACAACACTCATTTATATCATAGTAAATATAAGGAACTCCATGCTTGTTGATCGCTCAGTAATAGTCACTCAGTGGGCAGCTGAAGGTAGACAACTCCTTAAGAAGAAAATGGAGACAATATGGCTGAGCCATACTACCATTCATTCCACTAGTCACTACACCTTTTCACCCTACTTAATAATCCAACTATAAATTTGGGATCTTTAGCTCTATAGGATGAGAATGACACTTTCTACATGTTTACACTTTAGTTTTACTAATAGATAAACATAACTATTATTTCTCATCCTTTTTCAATTTTAAAGAAATATAAGCCTGCTCAAACTGTAGAATCACAGAATTGTAGGTGCTGGAAGGGACCTTACTGCTGAAATTTGGTGGACTCCTTCCAAAAGGTAAGTACTCCTATTGTATATTTCTACTTCTTCATAATGTACAATATAGTAATCTTTACATTTATACTTACTTTCCAAGAAGGTTCTGTAATAACGTACAACATTTGGATGATAAAGCTACAATGAGGAAATAAATTCAGTTGTTTAGAATAGTTAGACTGATGGCATAGTATTTATAATACTTAGCTACATAATGGAAGAAAGAATCCCACAAGGATTCCAAAAACTTGCTTATGAACTGCAGTGCAGTAGACCTTCATTGCTACCCCCAAACATGCTTTTGTAAAAAAATAAAATAAAATTATATTTATATAATTATATATTATAATTATACATATATACTATTATATATGTATTATATATATAATTACTTAAGAAAGAGTCATACCAACACTCCTGTTAGCAACTGGAACAGAATAAAGGAAGTTTGAAGACAGGCAACTACATGTGCACCAAAGTATTTGCTTTCATAGCCAAAAATTAATGATTTGTCTATATTGTTGTGGGTTTCTTTTAATATGTATTTACAATTACAAAAAAAAAAAAAAAAAAAAAAAAAAAAGCTGTCTTTTAAATCCAAGAATTTGTTTACAGTGCTCCTGAGAAAATTTCATGCACTTCCAACAAAAAAGGTAAGAATCATTTGTAACAAACCTCTGCACTCCTGCTAATAGTGCAGGAAGAATTGTTGTAATATTGACAACACTTAGGTAAAAAGTAGCAACACTGTACTGAACAGATGAAAACAGTAACAGTAGGTGGAGGTCCTTCTGCAACAGAATGACTGTACATGAATCTAGCTAGAGTCCTACCTGCCTGTGCATGAATCTAGAGACCTACCTGCTCTTTGATGATGGTTAACTCAGAGACAATGTTCTGTACTCTGCTATCTCTGTCTTTTTTGTCCTTTCCAAATACTGGATTGTGTAAATTGACTTCTTTCAGTGCCAGAAGATTTTGCCCATTATGTTTTCTAACCTACAAAAAAAAGATAAAATCTTTTTAAAGTTGGTATAGGGTAGAAACAGAAAGGATATTATTATGGCTATCATATCAGTTATCTGAGTACAAAACCATCTAACAAATATTACAGTCATAGTCTTTTCTGTATATAATGCAATTAGTCAAAAGAACTGGAGCAGTTAAAAGAATTTAACAGTTCAGGCTAGGAACAAACTGGTGAACTTGTCATCATGTCTGAAGAAATGCTAGCAGTGCCAAATGTTTCTTTTAAAATAAAATATGCTTGAACTCTGTTGTTTCACACACAGCAATAGACAGATACACACTCTGTAGAGAGAAATTAATACAAAGTAAATCTAGTAAATCTAAGAAATATACTTGTCAATCTTAAAAATACAAGAGGTTACAAACATAATCACAGCAAACACTAAAAGGTATGGACATCTGTTAACAAGCTCAGAGGGATAACAGCCTCCTGTAAACTACATTCCCCTACCGAAATTCAAAGGCAAATTGTGCTTAAAACAGGTATTAGACCCTCTTCACGAAGGTTCCTCTCCAACCTCTATACGAGTACCAAAAGGGAAGCTTACCTTATATACACTTCCAAAAGCTCCACTGCCAAGGTGTTCTAAAATTGCATAATTGCCTATATGTTTTGTAGGTGCTTTATTCTGATTGACGCTCTCAATACTTTCAGCAATTTGCTTCAATTCATCCTCCTGGTTATAAATTAGATGACAAATAAGTAAATATAAAATATTTCAAGACTTTCTTGTGCTAGGAATATACAAAGAATACAGCTTCTTAAAGCTACAAAGCTCTTTACTTACCTTTAATAAATTCAGCTTTGATACCAGCTCTTCATAAGCACTAATATCACGCACATAATGTCCAATATCAATGAAGATTTCAAACAAGTCAGTAGGAAAAAGTCTACAAAAATTTAACATTTTTATGTATCTCAGAAGATATTCACAATAGCTATTAATCTACAGCAAGTGCTTATTATTACTTCCTACTTTGAAATCTTCTAAATAACGCACTTATTCTTGAATAATGTATTCAGATATTAACTCTTTTAACTCAACACACATATAGGATCTGAAGAACCTTTCAAAAGACAGTCTTCAGCCTCCATGGATTGGGTACTGCTATAAATGCCAGTTTTCCAAACACTGTAAGCCCCTTTACAGTCAATGCACTTTCCAAATTTCCAGTTACTGTTCTATTTTTTCTTGTTGTATTTTACATTATGCTCACAGTTGACTTATCTGAGCTCCTTCTACCATTGATAGGATTAATTCTTTTTTCTGCACTTAAAGAATCACAATATGCATCTTAGAACTTTTGTCCCAGGAAATCCAGTATAAAAGATGAAAAGAAAGGCATGTAAGCCAGTAGATACAATGCAGTATTTTGATTACTGATATGCTTAACTGGAGGTCAGTCTCTTTTTAATGTTCTGACAGAAATGAAAATACGGAAAAGTCAGTCATTTGGGGTGGGGAAAAAAAAAACAAGCAGACAGATTTATCACTTTAAAAACTTGACACCAACCATCAATATTGATTACAGACTGAGGTCCTTTTCCAGTACAAAATCTTTTTTTTTTTTTCCAGTAAAAATGAGATACATTTTTATTTAGAATTCTAGGAATATATGATATAGAATAAAATCATACAGAAACACAGTTGTCATAAACAGTATGAGTACTATCCTAATCCCAAAAGCATTAGATTTTACACAGCTTTGTAGTCTACCTGGTGAAACTGTCAGCTAATTAAAAACGGGTAACTGATGAAAGACATTTTCCTCTTATTGATCCAAATCTTTTTTTAACACTCTTAAGTAAACTGATGTAAAATTCATCCCATGTGAAAGACTGGAGGGTTGAGCAGCAAAAATATATAATTTTGCCAGTTATTTGCCACTATCCAGGGCTGTAAATTATATCTGATAATCTTCAGATTAAAGTATGGTTTATCTCCAGCAGTCTTAAACACCCTCTACGTATTTTAAACCTTATTCACAGGGGAAAAAAGAGGCCCTACCGAGCTAGGTTCTCTGGCATGCATAGCAATAGAAGTCCCCACATTGAATATGTACATCTTGTAGGTTGACACTAATACAAAGCAGCAAAATCTATCTGTGACTGCAGATTGGACAGAAGTTGCCTGTAACTTACCCTTTTTGCTGAAAACAACTGGCATTTAGAAACAATTCCTGTCTGATTGGAATGATACATTCTGAAAGCTATTGTAAAGGAGTTTCACACAACATTTTACTAGTATACCTTTTGAAGATATGTCGATTTCTTTCCATACTGAAGAGAAATCTCAGGGCTCTGAAAGCATAGCACTACAGGAGGAAAAGCTAAAATTAATGACAAATCTATACATAAATGAAAAAGACAATGATAAACATCAAGGCTTCCCAACAGTTCAATAAGCTCTTTCCTTAGATTTCTAGGTAGATTACATTATTAACATGATAATGAAAAGGGTAAAAACAGTTTTTTTAAGTACATTCTATTCTTTAAAAGTAGGCAAGACTATTTAGGGGAATAAAAAAAAAAAAAAAGAGTGCAGGAAGGTTTCTAAATTATCTCAACTGAAGAAAGTTTGTTTGTAAAACATCCATTGACAGGTAGTTAGTACATACACTTCTATGTAATGCACTTTGAATTCTCTGTATCAAGAATCATTTATTTTACTTGCTATACAACATGGCTGACCAAAGAAAGATGATTATGAAGTAAATCAAAGGGAAAAAAGGTATTGACATCTGAAACAGTGGAAATAAGGAAATGCCTCTAACAACTGAGAATTAATCTCTTTCAAAAACAAGAATCATACTACACTTACTTGCTGTTTATTTATTGTACATTTAAATTTGCTCTATTTCATATGAAGTTTTCCTGTATTTAACAGCTGCATTAGGATGCTCCAGAAAGAAGCAGATATTAGTACAGCATCAAGCCTTCACTGAATGTCAATGAAGACCAAAGCACACAAGAAAATGATCTAATGCTGAGAAGCCTGAAGAAGGAGGGGAGAGACTATTGAAGGAAAAAATACTCATTTCCCTTCACAATATATAAAGTGCGAGAAAAAAAATAGATCAGAATAGAATATCGTGAACTGAATCACAATAGAGTTTTTCCTTCTTGGACCATTTGTTATTACTGATTTTGTTTTATTTCCTCTACTGCACTTTAAAATAAACTTTTAAATCACAAAACAAAAAAAAAAAAATTCAGGGACTGTTTTGGAATTTCTACGTGTAGTAATACTAAAGGAAGTTACCTGTAATAAATAAGCTTTTTCAGCATTCCTTTCTTTGTCTGGTAAAATCAGTTTTGCTACTATATATATTCCATTTGCCTGGAAACGGAGAAAGGTCAACAGTAATAGCGTTCCTTCTCACAGAAACCATGAATAAAAAATACTGTTACTTCAAATAAATCAGAATCTAATACTGGCTTGCAAAATCTCAGTCTCCTACTCTATACTGGATTTATAAGCTGAAATAACTTAAATGAAGTTTACTTCATTTCTTACTTACGTAAGAATGAAACCGTCCTAACACTTAAACGGAAACTACAAAGGCAGCTTACAAACATACAATGAAGCAGTATCATAAGCTGGAGAGACAACAGACAAGATAGCTTGAGTGAGTCTTCACTAGGATTTTGTGAAAACCACTCTGTGTTTCAGCTTCCATTTTCATGTAACTATGCTTATGTCCTCCACTAATATATTACATTCGTCATGTTGGTTTGATAAATGGACACTAGTAAATCTAGTTATAGTACAGCTCCCTGTTGCCTAACAAACTCCCTGTTAGCAACTACTGTCCTCTCCAGTAGAACTGAAGGGAATGAGTGTCAGTTTTGCAGATGCTCTGCTGCAGTTCCTGATATATCTGTTTAAACTGCATGTGAAGGTAGAGTTAGGCTAATATTTTAGACAGTGCAGTTGTGTCAATCAGTCATAAACATATTCTGGCCTGCAGACTGCTAATGAGGCTGTAAATTCAGACAAAGATAAAAGATGGTCAGGTAGAGAGCACCTACAGCAAAAGCAAATGGTTCTCAATGGACTGAACCAAGTGTTCTTCTGCCTCTATAATAAACCTTTAGAGGGTATTTAGCCTGACAAAGTTCTATACAAGCTTCAGTAAATAACTGAAAGCGATGCAACTCTTCTGCTTCTAACCTGAATTTCTTCATCTTGTTCACTTTGCAACTCAAAGTTATAATAGTACAGAGAAAGAAGTAGGACTGAAAATGGAAGTGGCTATTGTAGGGTGGAAGTCCAGTTGAAATGAAAATGGGTGAAACTATGTCCAGACTTGAATGGTGGACATCATCTGGTTTTGATGGAGAGAAATATCACTGTTTTTTAACAGGATAAGTGGGGAATAAGCTAAGCTTGAGACATCTTACTTCCACCTTGTAGACTGTTCCATTAACTTTAAGGAATTTTAACTGATAGTACAGTAATCATCCTTTGCTGAGGCAATATAAAAAAATTCTGATCTATGTTAAAATCAGCCTTTTACTTCCTAAGTTCCCCAAGAGTTGCAATGTTTTCAAAATATAACTACTTCAAATAAGAGACATTTTATTTCGATGAAACCAAACTCAGCCTAAAACATATGAAGCTTTAAAAGTTAATGAAATTTTATGGTTTAATAACAATTTTAATGTTTTAGATATATAGATAATATTTTTTCTAGACTTCCATTCCATTTTGCCTGAACAATAATTTTGACATATACATGAACTTCTTTATCTAATGTATTCAAGACTCTCTGTTCTCTCAGTTCTTTTTAGGAATATCTCTACCTGGATTTTAAGCTAATATGTAGGCGATGGATTTTAGCTGGAATTACTGTTCTAAATATTTTTGTCTTTGACAATGCATGCGATACATACCAGAGACTTTTAAGAACAGTTTTCAAAACAATAGTCCAAGCTGATTAAAATATTGCATTTTAAAATGCAATTCAGAAGCACACCCCTGGGGACGGAGTGCCAGGAAGTTCTTTCAGAAATACCAGACTCTGAGGAAAACGGAAATTTTTCTGTGAAAGAACACAACACACAGCTGCACAGTTGGGAACTAAGAGTTTGTATTTCTCAGATAATTCCATGATGGTACTTACTAGTCTGCAGCAGAAGTGCAGCAAAATCATGGCAGGAGATGCCAACAAAAATAATCCCTAAGTAAAGCTGCCTATTATTATTCCAAACACCTGGATACATATGTGGATATCTTTGTGTACATTTGTGTGTTCATAAATGTATGAAAAAGATATACTATTATATAAAATGTATATGAAAGTTATACAGAGATATTGTGCAATCACATTAAAACACATTCTGCATGTTAATTAAATTATGTGATTGATAAGAACAAATAATTCAAATCCTAAACTATAATGCCTTACTTAACTGAATAAAGTCTTCCTACCTGTACTACTTGGTAAGCGTTAGTATCATTGAGCACCAGTTCAGTAATTGCAGCACAACAAGCTAGAACAAAAATTCAGATGTAATATTTAGGGCCAGATCCATAAAGGTATTCTGATGGCATAGCAGGTAAGGGTCAAATGCTCACCCTACCACTCATTCACTCCTCTTCCTCAAAAGAAGAGAGGGAGAAAATAGGATAGCAATGCTCATGGGTGAAGATACCGGGAAACTACTTACCAGTTATCATCACAAAGAAAATTGACTCAACTTGGGGAAAATTAATTTAATTAATCATCAGTTAGAATAGATGTGGAAAGGGAGAAACAGAGCATTAAAAAAAAAAAAAAAAACCCACACTTTCACTCGACTTCTTCCTTTTTTCCCTGGAATCATCTTCACACCCAGCAATTCTAACACTCCATTCCTCAAGCAGCACAGGGGGGATGATACATGAGGGTTTTAGTCAGTAGATAGTTCCTCACTTTCCTCTTTCAAATAGCACTCTGAAAATGTTCCACTGTAATCAATTAATTATTGATGTACTACAGTAAGTTTGAATAGAAGGAACAGTGCGATGAAATAAAATGAATCTCAGGCTAAAAGCAAATTAAAAAATTTTAAAAAAGATGTTTATACAGGGAAGGGAAACATGTACGGCTTCCATGTGCTCAATATTAGATCTTTTGTCTCTTTCTAAAGAAAAAAAACCTCAGTGTTTAAAAATATGTGCTGATATTGCACATTTAGAAATAAGCAGAGCTGAACTGGTACAGCTATGCCAGGTGGGAGTACATATACTAGCAGGTATAAATGTTTGTAATTTCAGTTTTGAAATAGTTTGAATCCCTTTGCACAAGATGTAAGTGAACACGCAAGAGAGAACCATGCCTTGTAAACCAACCTGCTTGAAGGGAGAAAGTATTTTCTTGCATCTCATCAAGACTCAAATCGTCTGATAAAAAAAGATGTTGAATTCTCCCTGCTGCATTTGCACTAGATAAACTTCCAAGTGAAGAGCGATCAGAAACAAGATTTCTTTCCCTGAAAAAATAATTTAAAAAATTAAAATTAAATTAAAAACACAGAAAACACTTTAAGACACCAATGAAATACGCATAGTTGAAAAAAAATACAGATTTTTTTAAATTGCATTTTAATTTCTATAGACATCAGGCACAACTGAGCAAGATTATTAGATGCAATGCTATTAGATGACATAGAGAGTGGTTAAAGGTATCTTAAAAAATAGCACATTCTCACATAATTGGCAATATGCTCAGGAAAGCAAACTTACCCCTGCAATATGTGAAGCAGCTGCTTGATTCCACCCCAAATTCGGATTTCCACGCTAGTCTCAGGGTCTTCACAAACCTGTACAAGAATCCAAACTACACTCCACAGAAGCTTGATATGATCAGAATGGAGTAAACTGAGCAAAACTGGAACTCCTTCATAAATTTTAACTTGCTCTTTGACTTGTGACTCTGCACAGAGAAGACGTAACAACTCTGCTGTGAGCCTAAAAAATTCATTAGGAGATTCATCATTAATTTGTATTGTCAGCAAAGAGGAGAAAAAGTCAGCAAACGTTTAAAACAAAATAGACCACATATTGACAAAAAGAAAAGGAAGAGTTTAAAGAAAATTACTTGCCAATGGCATTACAAGTAAAACACATAGTACTGCATGTGAAAAGTGTGTGTACAAGTGTAAAGTCCACCAGTGGAAATTGAATAACCCAACAGTCTGGATTCTTCACTTGTATGGTTTGAATAAAATGTTTACAAAAGGATTGGACATATAATTTTAAATGTTCCTATTGGATTTCCATTAATTTCACTGTAATTAAGATAGATTTTCTAGAGCAACTGTGGTTAGGGATTTCCATCTCCGCTTGAGACCAGAAAGTTGCATTCATGTTTGATGGAATATGTCCTACGCATATCATGTTTGATGGAAAATCCCTATCTGAAGTTAAAATTATTTGTAACGAGCAATGAAGTTCATCAGCTTCCTGCCAACATTCAAATTCCAATTTTTCTAAAAACCCTTTGGTTTATATATGACCTAAGTAATTTCAAATGCAGAAATGAAGTAAAGATATTTTGGCATTTTAATTATTTCTAATCACATGCAAAATAATTTACATATACGAAGTAATTAAGCATGATTTTTTAAAAAACTTCTGACTTTTAAATGTGGATAGTATATATAAAATGTCAGCTTTGAAAGTCTTTCTATTTCTTACTGAAGTGAAGATGTACTATGCACAGCTAGCAAGCTCAGCTGAGCTTAAAGTGCGTTTAAGGATAGTAGCAATTTTTTTATTAGACTGATATGGGTTCTGACACAGCCTCTGATATAAACTACAGCAGCTACATGTATTGCAGTTTTTTACTAGTTTATATTCAACATCTGAACTGAGTTCAATATGCTTTCCATCTAACCACTCAGGTTTCAGCAGTTAAGAGGAGATACATAAAAATAAAATCATTTGCTGTCACTTTGTAGTAACATTACAATTTATTTGCACTGTAGAACATCATCAGAAAGAGAGTCTATTACAGAATTACTAGAAAATATGTCACTATATCAACTATTTACCATACCATTTACTATAACGGACAGAAAATAGGTTTCAGAACTTCACCCTGAGAATATTAAATTGGCATATTATCTAATTCCTCTACATAAACATATCTCTAAATGAGAAAGTCAAAAACACTTTAACATAATTAATCCATAAGTGAACTCTCACCTTTTAGAAAGCAAATCGTATTCACGTAATATCATCAGCAAGTTCTCAACAATGGTGAGCTCACTTATCTTCTCCCTACATTCTGGACTGCAAATTGATTATTCCTGGCATATATATCAAATTAAAGTATACAAAAAACACATTGCTCTTTAACCTCTTTCCTCGTACATTGTTTTGACCAGTATCTCTTCCTCCAGTCTTATCTAATAATATCACAAATACTTAAAGCCACAAAGATACGTTACATCAAGTCTGTCACTACAACAGTTTCTAATTTTCTTAGAAAAAAAAAGCATAAATGTGAACATCTGAATGCATAAAAGTAAAGATGCAAATGTATTTATTTTGTTTCATGCTAGAAATTAAGCAAATGTGGTACATAAAGACTGAAATATTATTTCTACTATTAAAATGTATGTATATTTCAAAAATCCATAAATTGAAACAAAAATAGAATGAAAGATGTATGGGGGAAAAAAAAAACAGAGAGAAATTAGTAGTTAACTTGTTACTGATTTCAAGGAATTGTATTACTCTTTTCAATTTTACAATTTTCCTCGTATTTTTTTCATTTAAAATACAAAATTGTTATACAAGTCTGGCAGACATTAAGAATTAAGTAATTAAGAATGAAAGATGTTGTATCTTCCCTTTTTCCTTCTGCTATTCCTGCTCACAACCATCCTTATTTAAAATAGTCATTAGAAAAGAGAGGATACATGTACATAGATGTATGTATTCATCATGCACAGGTTCTGAGCACCCTGATGTAGCTGAAGGTGTCCCTCTTCACTGCAGGGGGTGTGGACTATACGAACTGTAAGGTTCCCATCCAACTCCAACAATTCTATGATAATTTACTACACTGAACAGTATTAGTTTTTGTTACTGTGGAGCACTGTTCTATTGAGTTTAACACAAAATGTTTTTATACAGTTGTAAATCAGTAAGAATTACAGAATCCTGCACAGGGATAACAGAGGGATTCCTATGACTCCAGTCTTGCAAACTTCTTCACACAAGTGAGAAGCGTAAGTTAATGCAAGGACTGAGGTTTCTAATTAGAAGCTAGTAAAGTCTCTAACTTCTCATTCTTACCTCTTTCATGTAAAATGAAGCATGCTTCCTAGACTTCTACAGAACAAGATTTCTTGTTCTTCAACATCTCTTCCACACAAGCAGCAGTTTTAATATTATATCAAGACAAAACATCAAAATGTTTACTGTGAACAGCATGTGAACTTGAGCCTACCTTTCTGCTAAGCTAATCAGGGCAAGGAGAGCACCCAGAAGCACATTGCTGTCTCTGGCAGATAACAAATTTACTAAGGTCTAGAAAATGAGATATGGAACAAGATAAATGACTATAAATTTCACAATTTTATTTTATGACTCAAACAAATAAATAATTATGTATTGAAAAACCGTAAGTTTTGAAAATTAAGATACAAACGTCTTAAAGAATACAATAAATGTTTCAGGGACTTTTAAAGTATGCTCCAGGTACATATAAATACACAGAAACTTAGGACAAGCAAAGATGTTTCATATTTAAGGGTGCATTTCTCATGACTATTCAAGTGTCTGTCCAAGTTGATCAATCTTGTAATAACTGTTCCGGAACAAAACACTTCAAAACTCTAGCTTAAGGCCTCCTGAGCTGAAAAGTTATTTTTAAGCCTGTATTTAAATTGTACAGTATGTAATTTAAGACCTCACATATATTTTGTTAATGATGTATATCAAAGAAAAAAGTCATATTTGTCTAGATCTTCTAAAAATACTGTCTAATCATAATTGCCAACAGCAGCATAATAGAATCACAAATCACTAGTTATACTGATTTTTATCTCTAACCTTACTGAGTTTGGCCAGAAATCAGCAACAAAATACACTAAGCGTAGACCCTTACATTGACTGGAATCTGTAGCATGGTTGGCACATAGTGTTGTCTAAGTGAATAATCATAGCAGAAATTTAAAAACAAGTTATGTCACAGTGATATGTAGTTCAGGACAGTGTAAACTTGACTACTGTTTGTAATAGGAATTGGTTTATTTGAAATATTTAGGATTCAATTACCTTGAACAACCAATAATCATGCATTAGATCAATTAAGTGATATACAAGAAAAAAATATATTATGCTAACTCATATCAAGAAAACAGAATTTAGGTTATCTTACTGTACCAACTTAGCATTATTAGGAGTTTAGTGTTGTGGATAAGTCACTTATTTAAGTAGCTAATTGGTTTTGAGAAGTAATTTTATAAAGCACTTACTTTATGTGCTCCACTTGCTATAACCCATTCTCTTTGATTTTTTACAGCAGCAATCTTTTGAAGAATGTCTATGGAACAAAGGGAGTCACATCTTTTAGAGTTTTACCACATAGTATTTTTCATTTTACTAATTTTATAGTAAAAGAAGAGTAAGCTATTTGAACCATGACTAGCTCATTTTTCTCCATTATTTCATTTCACATAGCTATTAATTTCTTAAGAAGAAATATTACACATGCATCAAAACAAGACAAGCTGTTCCACAAAAATTTCAGTTATCTTCTTACTTCTATGATGATGCCTACAATATCTCGTAATATCTTAATTACTGGCATTTCAAGTACTTTCAACATTTTTAAACCTCATAGAAAGTTATCATAAGAGCACTTTATTATGCTTTTATTATTATGTTAATAAAACTTTATCAGCTGTTACGTTAGCGAAATCACTTACATGTCATGTTGACCAACATGTCTATGTTATGTTTCTCTTCTCCACAATCTAGATAGCCATTTGCTACTGTTTCCAAATACTACAGGAAGGGAAACAAATTAATTAATTAATTAATTAATTCACAGATCCAGGGTGTTATGCATGGTAACAGCCTGTAGATGGTGCTTCTGTTTCATAAAAATGTACATTCTCAATGTGACTCATATTTAGCTGTAAAACTTGTCAGAGTACTGAAGAGATCTTAGAAGTACGAGAATTCAAAATCAAAAGAAAAACTTCCATCAGTGGAAAATCCGTTAAAGACCAGCAAATAAAAAAGCATTACTTCTAGGGCCAAAATTCTTTTTTTACAAGCTACTTGAGTTTGAAAAGTGTTTTCTGTAGAACTGAATTATCACTTGATGTTCCTGCTCTCATATTTTTCCATAAGCATCTACTATTGGCCACTGTTTGGAAAAACTAGTCCACAGGATTAGACTGCACAACACACACAACGGTGACCACCAGGAGCTGCTGGGGAGGTTGAACATATCCAACAGGTAGGAAATGATGGTCCACCTTTTTAAATATCCCTAATAGCTACCTAGTGAAACAATCATCCAAGAAATGAAAATTATCACAAGGATGCAATTTCTGTTAGCACACAAAATTATGATGAGATTCTCAGCATCACTTACATATTGGTCTTTACATACTGTTCTTTACGTATCTTTACAATCCTTCAATAAGGACAAATCTTTAATGTGGTGGCATTTTGCAGTCTCCAAAACACTGTATAGGTAATCAAAATTGGTTTCTAGCACGTAGTACAAAGAGACTAGAATTACAGTAGCAGTATGCTATGTAAAGTATCATCGGTAATAATAACTGAATTAGTGCTTTCTACCAATATACCCCAAAACACTTGAAAATGAAACCAGTTCTTTACGTGAAACCATATCACCAAAAGCCACCAAACTACCTGAATGAGAACTACATTAGAAACAATCCTTGACTCCCATAACATTAAGGACATTTCAGACTGTCTGAACTAGGAGCTACAACGCACCATTACTTCTTTAAAATATAGGTGGCACTGTAAATACTAATGAATGATGGTTGCATTCCAGAAAGATACATTTGTTTAAATAATATATACAAATTCTGATTTTTCATGAATGCAAACTCCCAACAGTGAGTCTCAATTTCAAGCATATTTAAGATATGCCATATTTCACTGCTACATGGGCAGCTACCACTCATTGAAGAACAAGTATGAAAACCCAGAAGTAAAGCAGTGTTAACACAGTAATAATGCAGCAGTTGATTAGCGATAATGTTCACAAATTTCAATCTTTTCAACCATTCTATTGCTATGCTTTTACCTTTGAAAAGTCATTTCCTTAATTTCGGGGGACTTTTAAACATCTTCCTTCAGAAGTCTACAGTTTCTTTTGAATGAACCAGTTGTGCTGACTTCTGTAATTCTTAGCTCAGGAGGAATTTGTTAAGCCTCCTATTGAAAAGTCTTGGGTTAAATACTACTAAGTTATAAGGACAGCTCCTTTATGTGCTAGGGAAAAAGCAAACCAACTGCTTATATGCAAACAGAGGAATACACTTACTTTGTTCCAAAAAAACAAGAGCATATGTACACTGCTTTTTACAGCGCATTTCATTCCACTCATAATAAACCGGCATACAACACTGTAGACAAAATTTCCAGGAGGAATTTTACCTGAGCTAGATTTTCAATCCCACCCAAGATGTAGAGCATTTCCTAAAAGGAGACAAACAAATGAACAAAAAAGGGTCAAAATATAGAAAACACTGCAGTAAGAGATACTTGAACATAAGTACCCTGATGGTCATGAGTGCTGAGAAACCTTAATTCTAGCAATCAAAGTCAATGGATTTTGGATATGTCTAGCAATTTCAGAGTTTAGAATTACTTACAGTAGGTAAATAAATAAATTATAGAAATGAAATTTGAAAGGTTCTAAAAGCAGAACAGTAAGTATAATCTTTGGTACACGTTAAAAAGAAATACATGAAAACAAATATCCTAACAGACGTCTGGGGTTTAGTCTTATGAATAACAGCCATAATTGTCAGAAAAACATTTTAAAGCTGTATGTTTGTAACTCAGAGAACTGGGCTGCTAGGAGGAATAGGCAGCTTTCAGTTTTCTTCAGTTGCTACGTAAGGGAAGTTTTACATATCTATGCAGAGAAGTAAATATGCAGTCCAGGGCTCTGGACAATGGCTAAATCATCTGTTATGGAAACTTCAAGGTTATTTATTAGGGTTAGCAACACCAGAAGCTACAAAATATGTCAGAAATTGAGCAAGTTATCCAGTAACAGTGAGAGTTCAGAAGTGCAATCCATTTGCAACTCACTTGTATCTTCAGACATAGAAATACAGGTATATACATAGATATATGTAATAAGTATGCATTCACAAGAATGTACACATTTATATATACATTTAACAACACAACCACAAGCATCATGCATAAATGCATCCTCTTATGCAAGAAAAAAATACTTCGACATACAGACCTGATAGTATGGATCCCTTATTAATAATCTCAGGCAGATTAATACTCTAAGAAAATGGATGGATGGAGCTTGATTAACCCATTCCCTGTAAAATAAATATCCAAAACATAAACCAAATACAATAAACAAGTACAAACACACTTATACAAAAGATTTTGATTCAGGAAGCAAATGATTATAAGATTATTGGCTTGTAACAACTTAAGAATATACAATACCATAGAATTCTATTCCATTTTGTGCAATTCTTTACCATTTATATTCCAACATAGTGACAAAATGATAAATTTAAATATTCTTGATACAGGATTATACTTCCTAATAGAATTTCCTCCTTTTTCTTTCAGCATACAGTTCCAGACCAAGACTTGGAATAAAGCACAAAGCTCCCGGGGATGGCAGCCCTGTATAAGTAACAGTAACAGAATAACTATTTCCATTGTCTGTTGAAGGTGTATATCACCATTTTCCCATCTAAAATAAACCTAAAGTCAAATATCTTCAGGGATTTTTTGTTGTTTTAACTGAGAGGACAGAATCTGTATCTGGGCAAGTTTCCAAGGAACAGAAGTCTATGTGATATGGCAGTTCTCAATTTATCATTTGCAATTGGGAAAGATGCCAATAGCTAAAAATATTTTGATAAAAATAAATGTTTTGCAAACAGATACTAGCAAAATCTCAGCCCTTCTATGCCAACATTCTGCCCAAAATAATAGTATTTTTCATTATGCTTCCATACTTGGCCACTTCAGAACAGTACATAACTTTCATGGGCAGCAACAATATACTTGCAGGCATAAGTTAATATGTCAGATTGGAAAATTATTTTCAGCTCACTTTAAGTGGTGTTTCTTTAAAGCTATTCTTTCAAAACATTTTTACTTTTGACAGTTAATATCTTCAGTGGAGCAAATAATTTGTCACATTTCTGTGCAAAGACAGTAATTCTCTGAGCCTGGTTGACATTTGCAGGCCTCTTCTACTATAGCTACATTTACATTCCATATTACTAGAGAACTTAGCGTCATATTCAGCATATGCCAGCAGGATTGTTTTCTGCCAGCTTTGTTAAACTTCATATCCAAACAACTTAAGCTAAGCTGATTGCACTTTCACAGTTTTCTTGCCAACAGAACCATCTCCAACTTCTGCCAACACAGCAATGTTGATAAGTAAATGTGCTGGATTTGTTTTTTTCTTTTCATCCCAATCAACATAGACCTGCAAAAGTGTGTAATGCAGGTCAGGGTGACAGCTTCTACAATTCTGACACACTGCAGTAGCAGTAGTTGCAAACACAGGAAGCCATCACATCCACGATAAAATAGTTACAAAGGGCAACTAAATCACCTTTGTAACCATACTTAAATTATCAAAGATAAGATGGTTCCTCAGTTAACCCTGACAAAGGGTCCAAGCAAACTATGCAAATTTTGTGGTCGTTTTCAAGTACAACTGTAAAATCTATTTCTTACATATTAGCAGATATAAATGCTCTAGGATTTACTTCTTTACATCAAGTAAATCCTACAAAGAACTCCTTCAAGTTTTTGTGCAGAGAATTCTTCATAAAATGCATTTGATATTCAAAAAGGAAAAATACAGCGTATAGCAGTAGTAAACATTAATATAAATCCTGAAATTCTGAGATTCTTTTCAGCAAACATTCTTTACCCCTCCATTTTTGAAGATCTTGCAAAATTTTCCTGCTCATCCAAGTGAGAGCAGCATAAGAAAGAGTTTTTCTATAAAATGCAAATAAAAAAAATCAAAATAAGAATGAAATTATTTTGAAAAACAAATTATAGATTACAAATGATCAAGGGAAACACAGCAGTTGTTAGAACTTTGGTCATTCAAACTTCAACAAAATACTCCATCCTTCCTTTTTCACCCCCAGCCACCCAAGCATTTCGTTTTCAAAGATAATACCAAAATTATCATTTTAAAATTATAACTCAGGTTATGTAAAAATATGAAGCTACTAGTTTCCACACAGAGATCTATTGTTGAAACATATATACGAGGCCTTATCCATGCATGCTCGTTCCTTGATTAAGGCAAGAAGGAATGATCTCTCTTCATTGAAAATGAATGTGTTTAATATACTGACCTGCAGTTAAATCTGTTCTTAACTAAAGCGGTAAAAATATCTTGAAACAGCTTATGTTTGGGATGTTTGCTAAAATTTCTCTCATTCTTGTAGGTCACACTAATGGCAGAAAAAAAAATAATAAAAGGAAAATGCTGAGCTGGTAATTATGTTTTAACAAGTCAAAACTTAACACTAATAAGAAGCGTCACACAAGCACTTGCAATAGAATAGCACAATTTCAGATTTCCAGACAGAAATAATTTTGAAGAACAGTCTGACTTGCATAACCTGAGTCTATTGTATTGGTATAATATAAGCTTTCCAAACAAACCATTACTTTATTTAAATTGAATATATTAACTTCCAACAGTTCACTCTACTGAGTGGGAGCATGTGTCAAACTTACAAAGCAAAAATATTCACAGTTAGGTTTAGAAAAGTAAAACTGTAGCATTAATATCTCAGCAGGTTAACATGAAACTACAAGTATCAGACACAAAATATAAATGATTTCCACAACTCAACAAGACTACCACACAAAAAAATGCTCAGAAATACGACACAGTGTCATTACACTGGCTCTTTCTTTTACCTAAAGTTTTCAAGCTCAACAGCTTCAGTTGACTCTTGCCATTGACGATGGAGTTTTTGTCCATCACTTCTGACATTTTGCGGAGATCTTATTATGCTGATTTGACCACCTTCAAAATGTACAGCTGAAAGCTGAGGAGGAAAGAGGAGGTACTCATGAGGAAAATGCTGTGTTTGAACAGTTTTACAGAAATGCTAATGAGCAGAATCACCTTTTCTCAGTTTCTCATTTGAACTATAGATGCTGTTAAACCTTTGATCTATAACTGCCATTGTAAAATACAAACACATACACCATGTGATAAAAAACTGAAGTGGTAGAAAACCGATGCAAAGCAAGGCTGAAAAACAAATACATAGAGATATATGAAACATAAAGGAAGCTACCTTTTTAAATTTATAACAGCAAAGCTCAAGAGAATCTCCAGCACAGACATTATCTATGTGCACAGCCTCCATATTTCTTTTAGGTTGTAGAAATTGATGTTTCAGCTTTCGGCTCAGAAGCAATTCATGCCTTTACCCAGGAAAGGAAATGAATAATTCCTGTATTCCATGGACAGTTCCCTAACTTTTGTCATATTCTTTTTACAGAATAGAAAGAGATAAATTGCTTTGGTATTCCCAGGACTCACACCCATCTTCACATGTTGGCTTTCATTGCTTCAAATGGCAAGCACAAACTCCATCAAGTGATTTGAGGTGAAGATCTTACAATATCCTAAAAGTTTCATGCACTGATATTTATGCCCAGAAGACTTTTAGCTGAATTATTATTCTCTGAAGACGAATTGCTTATGGTTAAAATGCTGATTTTTAATTTTCTCTTCCTTATTACTCTTATATTATTACATGATACTTTATTACATATTGTAACTAATAAATCTCTAACCCTACCTTCTACTGAAATTTTGGTAGAGTATTGAAGAAAATAAATCCACAAGGCTACTTGACTATGACTGTTAATAACTGAATACAACCTGTTCAGGATTGTAACAAAGAAATTTTTTTCCTGTTTAAATAAAGATTATGGCAGAGTAGGACAGGAATTGTCTCGGCTTCATTCTTCCACCCTTCCTGAGTAGGATTTATCTCACAGAGAAGCAATAGTATTGCCAAGGGGGAAGAAAAAAAATGGACACCACATACACTACGCAAGATTTTACTAACAAAATTAACCACAGTGGAACACAACAATATTACAAGCATCTGCTACAAAACATAGTCAACTGTATTTGTGATTATACAGTTCTACAGCATGTTAAATAATAGCTATTGAAAAATACCTGTTGTTTGCTTGATGGAGCATTTAAGAGAGACTGAAGTCTTTTAAGGTCAGAATAGTCCCTAGAATAAAACACAACAGCATAGTATATATATTAATAGTTACATAAAAGTACTTCTTAAGAGTAAAGAACATCAATAAACAATGCTACTAACAGAAAATAAAATTGTCTACTGTCCTCATTTTGCATGGAAAAGAATTTAGAACTTCTCCAGAATGCCTTAAATCAACAAAGGTGTAAATAAACTTTGTGACCAGAGTAACAGTTGTCATGTTTGTACCGCATTTCAAATTAAAGCATTCTGCTTTGGCAGCTAGTACGAATTCCACACGGGTTCTGCTGAAGTTCAAACAAAGTAAGACATCAGATACTATACCTCATAGAAATCCCATGAGGTTTTTTGTCTGTTGCTTTTTCTGTGCTCTTCAGCTTTTTGTCCTGATCAGGCATTGTGCATCAGTCTCATCATCGCATGGCTGAAGCACTCATTTCCTTAAAAATAAAGATGATAGAGTTATATCATTGCAGCATTAAGCACCAAATGTCTACTTACAGAACTAAATGAAAAGGGAAAAACAAACAAACAAACAAACAACCAAAAACAAAACAACAAAAAAAAACAGCTCTAGCATTTTCTCAACATGAGACCTTAGGCATTATATGAGGATACTCTTTAGAATTCCAGATATTAAAAAGAAATTTATAAAGATAAAATACAGAAGCCCCACTTTCCCAACAAATTTTTGATGAGGGTAAATAATAGTAGCTGTCTTGCTATTGTGCTTCCCTTTTATTAGGATTTTTCCTATTCTTGCTTATTTTTACCATTATTTCTCACAGTGGCTTATTTATATTGAAGTAGTGCTTAGAAATTGGCATCAAGGTTGTGTCATACAAGGTACTGTTCAGACATAACACCTTTACCGTGTAATTACAAAAGATGGATCAAGGACAGAAAAAGGAAGTATCTGACAAACATACACAATGTAATACATCATGCTGCCTAGAAAGCACTCAGATAAATTTTCTGTAGAGTTTGGAATCTGAGTCTTCTGAATTTCAGTGGAATGCCTTATACCCATAGAACTCAGCTTCTCTTGCAAAGTAGGACATAAAGCTTATTTCAAAAGGTGAACACAGCTGTAACGGCTTGGTCTCAGGAGAGTCAATACCATACATTAGATCCACTGCAGACCAACATTCAGTCTATTTGCGTCACATTCAGTAGGTCTGACTTCCCACTAATGCCCATGGTTTGTTGCATGCATGTATTTGTTCAGAAAGCTGTAGAAAGTAAAAATAATCAAGTGGAATCTCTTTCTGCTATGATGGAAATTATGTTGGTGCAGCATATGGGTTTATTATTCATTTAGTCCAAGCAGAAAAAAAGAGATGTCAGAAGCAGGCTGGAGCTGAAGAGTTACCCAGAGAACTACATACAGCCAAATCATATTAGTAGAGCACCCATGATTTAAAAAATGAAAATATAGCACCACTGTCAGACTCTTTCTATCCATGCCACTATTCACTAAATATGGATAGACTGGGTGTTCCCTTCGGTGTGTCTTTTACCAGGGCTTTTCCTCTGAAATCTGTTTTGTTGTTGTTGTTGTTGTTTTTTCCTCTCTTGTTGCAGTGTTGAGTTCTACTATTGATTTTTATTCCTCCTCCTCATAAAGACTAACAGATGAAGACAACCAGGATGGAAACAAAAGGAATACAAACAAACCAGAAGATGCTGCTTCCTACTGAAAAATCAGAGTTGTTTTCCCAATTATACATTCTCACATTAGACACAAAACTAACCAAAATGCAACTGCTGACAGCATGAACCCATTCATTGTATTAACTCACTCTGGGACGTGTCCTGTAGGACCAGTTCACCTGTTTCTATTCTATGGAAAAAGCCTTTATCCTACCACTGATAATCCCATAGAGAACAATGGATCTTGATCCCCAAGAAATTCCTCTATTCTCCTCCACGCGTCCCCTCAACAGCATTATTAAAAATACTTCAGAACATACCTGCAACACCAGCTATCACAAAGTAATGAGTATAAATAGGATCCTTTCTAGCAGTAAGTAGACAGAACTCTTCATCTCATTAAACTAAACGAAGGCAGCTCAATTAATTCATTTAATTTGCTTCAAAAGCAGTGAAAGTTACGAGAAGTCAAGCATATTGGTAAGCATGTATAAGAAACCTCACAAGTATGGATTTCCACATCTTGATTTAGTAATATTTTTGCTTCTTATCCTCTCCCCAGTACCCCAACCCATTTGGCACATTGCTGAGGCATGGCACGATGCAACCACCACCCCACAGTTACACACCAGTTCGGTGACACTCCCAAATTATCAACTTGCTCAAGAATACACACAAGCAAAGAACGGATTTCAATCACTCAACAAATAATCAAACACAAACCAACCATGAGTAAATATAGATAAATCCCAGAAAATTTAACATGTAAAACAGCAGGATTCCAGTACAGCCAGGGTTACATTCAAAATTGTGAGGTCTTTGTGATTATTTAGGGAATACCTCACAAATGTGAAACCTTACAACCACAGACCACACTCAACCCTGCTTTAGGGCTGCCAGTCCATTGATCTTGCTATTGGTGGTGCCTTAGTCAAGAGGAAACAGAGTAGCACCAGAGCAGTATTATAGAGGCTCTCTACTGTTATAGGTACAAATGTTCAACATGAAGCCAAATTTCATTCACTGCTGTCCAAGAAAGAAGGAATGCAGCACACCCAGTCCTCACCCAGTGCAGAGGGTTCATCCTGAGGCTGTCTCCCTGTTTCCTAGAGGACACTGGGCGAGCACAAGTCAGTAAATACTACAATGAAAAGTGGGCAGCCCTGGCCGCTGAATGACCCTGCACAACCTCCGTCTGCCAGCACGGCATCACAAGGCTGCACCGTCTACAGTACTGGGAAAGCTGAATCAGGTTACAACTAATCTTCTCTGTGTTAACCCTGATTACCTTATAGCTTGTCCCCAAGTACTGCTGGTGTACAAGGGCAGGGACAATATGCAGAACAGAGGATTTATCCTTGTGGCTTAAGGTGTTTGAGCCCTTCCATTTGCCTCCAGAGCTAAACCAATGGAACAGCCGTCTGCTGGTGAAAATGGCAGCTGCTGACCCTTCCCAAAATCTGCCACTCCCCTTCACTTGTTCAGTTTATCCAGTCCAAATCCGAGAGTTTAGAGAACTAAACAGGCAAAGAGCCATGTGCTTCTCTTTGTACAGTTAGTTTTCTACAAATTTAGGTCACCGTTACAGCGGTCCAATGAGCATTTCTGCTGGCAAGGAGGGGAACAGGAGCGCACAGCTATGAAAAGAGAAGCACAGAAAACCAGAAAACATCAGGAGCCAGTCATTAAACCAAGTGGGTGCATGAGCACCACACCCTGAGTGAGGGGTACCACAGGAAACGCCCCCTTGTTTTCCATGTACCAGCCATAACCCTGAGAGAAAACAGACGTGGACAACGTCCTTACTGATTCACACAGTGACGTGACTTTCTTGAAACCATTGAGTACATTCCCACCCCTGTGTTTTGTCTTTACTTGTGCCAGAAGAAATTTCCATGGAGCCAGACTATTAACAATCTTACTAACTATGCCCCAGCTAGTAAGCTGGTCTCATGAGTAATGCACGCAAAACAAAACAAACAACACTTGCACCTCACTCAGGTAGTGCCAGAAAAAGATTGAGGTTGGACAACTTCTAAAAAGAACAGAAACATATTAAGAAAAAAGTCCTATAGTATAGATGGAGCCTTATTCAACTTTATTTAAGACAATGAATGAGAACAATAATAATTAATTATTATCAGTGATAATTACTTTTTATTAGTTAACTCAATTACATAGGAAGAGAGAGGCATTCTAACAGTGCTGATGTGCAGGATAGGACAAGGAACGTTCCAAGAACCCTGTCAGAAAAGACCCACATGATGAAAGACAGGAGACAAAGGAATTACCACAACAGATTTGATCTGTGGCCCAGTCTGTCTCAAATGACACAAGGTCATAAAGCTTCAGAAGGTGAAAAGAAACCCCAAAATAAACAAAACCGCAAAGACATATTGGAGAATAAATTACCTCCATAAACTACAGTTTAATGTTTAAAAACACTTTCAAACAAAAATATATCTTACGTTCTTCATAATATTTATTAGCAATAACTACTGGATGTGGATAGCAGATACAAACAGCTTTGTAACCTAACTAGCTGCTTGATTGATTGTGAACTCCTTCCTTAATCACACTAGTGGCTGAGTTCCACTACATAACTACGTACAGAAGTTTAACTGGCTTGAGCTGGATAAAGAAGCAGTAGAAGACTTTTGATGCCGTTGTTAGATAGGAATTTATCTAATACCATAAGCTGGGTGTGAGCTCAGATGAAAAATCGCTCCTTAAAAGAGCAACTATCAGCATACTAGAAATGCATTTCCAATGTAGTCAAATGTTGGCTAAAAGACGACTAAAAATTCCCAAAATGTACTTTTACTTCTCTAGTCAGATGAAAGCAGAGGGTTGGACTGCTTCCCTCTCATTTTTGGACAACATGACAGTGAGAAGAGTCACCACTGTGCAGTACAAGCCTAGGAAATCCCCAATCCATGAATACATACAAATATTTGAAGAGTACTTTTCACAAGTTGTATCAGCTGAATCAATATGGAAATCTGCACGTTTACTCTACATGAAAACTTCCATATGCATGTATTTTCCCCTTGAATTTTGTTTAATCACTTCTTAGGAGATTCTCTGAAAATAAACTAGAATTCCAAAGTTCCCATTTTTCCAACAAATGGAAACAGTCCCCTGCTTTTCCCTCTGCACCAAACCAGCTCTAGGGAAGCCATAAAAGGCCGGGCCTGTTTTCACATTCTTGGGCACACACAGTGTGAGACTCTGGGCTTTTTTCCAGATTGTATCTTGTATCTGCATTTTCTGCCTAAGCCCACAATGCCAATCTGCAGCTCATAGATGAAGGAAAAGTAGATTTCTGGGGGGCAGATAGCAGCCCTGTACCAAGGTAAGAATCACATGTAGCTGTATGAAATTCATGCTGTTCGCCCTGCTTATTAGGCAGCCTCTGGGGGACTGGAGACACTGGGAAGCACAAGGGAGGGTTTAGTGCCTTCTGAACACACAGATGGGTGAAGGTTCAATGCTGGGGACAACACTGTTAGAAGGAAGGTGGGAGGGTCCCCAGTAACATCCTTCTCTACAAATTGGAAAAACAGAGATTTGATAGGTAGACTGATGGACAAGGAACTGGCTGCAAGACTGTACCCAGAAGGTGAGGGTCAGTGGCTCAATATCTGGATGGAGATCAGCGACAAGTGGTGCCTCCCAGAGGTCAGTACTGGGACCGCTGCCCTTTAATACCTTCATCAGTAACATCAACAGTGGGATCAAGCGCATCCTCAGTAAGTTTGCAGATGACAACAAGCTGTGTGCTGTGGTTGACTCACCTGAGGGACGGGAAAGAGACCACCCAGAGAGACCTGGACAGGCTCGAGAAGCCTAGTGCTCTTGCACCTGGGTCGAGGCAACCTCCACTACAAATGCAAGCTGAGCACAGTGCCCTGTGGAAAAGCTTCCAGTAGCTTCCTGACCACGCCACGAAGCGCTGAGGAAGCTGCAGCCCGACTCCCCGACCTTCTCTGCCCTCCCCGTGGGCCGGCTCCCTCCCAAACAGGGGCCTGCAGCTGGCCCTCGGGACACGGCCCAACAGCCTCCCCCCACGCTACTGTCAATGGGCCACCCCTGCCCTGCCCGACTCACGCGACAGCCCCCTCACTCAGCCTCCGCCACCGCTTCGCAGTCCTCGGGAGCGCAGCCCCAGGAGGCGGCCAATCGCATATCCTCTTCTTCGGGAAGACACGACGCGGCGCCCAATCGCAAGGCGCCGTGCTGGGAGACGCGAGGATACCCTAGCGACAGCCGACGCCAGACGCCGTTGCCATGGAAACGAGGACGCCCGGCCGGAGCAGCGGCCCGGCTCTCCGGCACGAATACAAGAAGGCCAGATATCGTTCAGTAGATTTTTATTGCTTTTGCCAACTTTCTGAAACGTTACAAAAGATAATTTTATTCTACCAGTAATTAAAAACAACAAAGGCTGGATCTTTCACGTTGAAAACAAGTCTGAGATTGGTTTTCTCGATACAAACCGAAGATCGATTCTACATTTGGAACAACGCTTCGTTTGGGATTCCGTTATAAAGTAAGAAAGCATCATCGCCATTAGAAAAGCAGTCATACAAAGTGGAAACGTACAGTATGCGATGGCGACTCCGACCGGCGGCA
Source organism: Gallus gallus (assembly GCF_016699485.2). NCBI lineage: Eukaryota > Metazoa > Chordata > Aves > Galliformes > Phasianidae > Gallus > Gallus gallus. The sequence goes on from NC_052533.1 coordinate 38,345,884, forward strand.
CTGAGATCGGAGCGCGGCTCAGCTGCGGGTGCCGAACCTCGGAAGACAGCGCTGCGCGGAGCGCCCGCAGCAGGAGGGGCTGTATTGCAAAGGGTGTGCCTCGCCCCAACGGCGACACGTAGAAAAGGACTGGTTTTCAAACTCATTATTCCAAACAAATGCCAGCGGATCCTAAATTCAGTATGAAAATGTCTTTTAGGTTAACTTCAATGCCAACTAAGAAGTTCCTATAAGTTCTCCCTAAAAAAAAAGTTACAAAATAAAACGGACTTAAAATCCTAAGCAATTTGCTTTGTATTCATAGCACTAGTCTTACATTGACTCAAAGCTGTGTGCTTCTAGTCTTAAAATTTGCTGTAAAATAAATTACTGTTGGTATAAACAAAGTATTTCACACGTTCATACTGTACTTTATAATAAATTTCACCTAAATGAGTAATTAAAACATTACTAATCACAGAAAGCAAAAGGAAAACTAAAATCATCGTGAGGCTCACCTAAGAGGCTACGCTGTGAACCAAAAATCATGAGTCATTTATCTTAGATTTACAGAACGTATGTACAAGATAATCCTTTAAAACTGTGCAGGCTCTGTGACAGGACACCGCTTTGTCACAGGTGTATATTACAGAAGCTGAACCTGCCTGACGCGAGGCAGGAACTAGGAAACTACCACATAAAGACAAAGATGCAAGCGAAGCAAATGAAAAGTTACGGGAAAGCTTTCATTACATACAGAAGAAAAACAGCCTGTACATTTGGTTGAAAAACCCTAACAGGGCACTGAATTCTACCCTAACGGCCTCACCACCACGAACTTGGCAATTTGGAACATTTTACTAAACAATATACTCCGTTGCAGCTGTAAAATTAATCTAGGAAGGTATAATTAACTTGGGCATATGTAAACAGAATGAAAGCACGTCGCTGTAACACGTGAGAAGTACTGAGAAGGAGTTTTGCAGAGTTTAATTTAAACAAAAGACTGTATTTTAAGTGAAATATTTTAGATGATAATTTAAATGGAGTGGTCAAAATTAAGACCCACGCTTTATGTAAACATTCATATTTATAAATAAATTAGAAAGAAAAGAAAAGGGGAAACAGAACAAACAAACAAAAAGAAAACTGGGGACTTCCTGAGGTGGCTCTGTAGCCAGATACACAGTAGCACTAAGCTCCATTCCGGGAAACCAAGGCATCTAAAAAAAAGTGCAGGACTGTTCCTTTACCTCCAACTGCTGGAATGGAAATATATTGGCTTAATTTTTACAGGGCTTAACCCCTGTGAAAGTATCAGTGCACAGTTCTTATCACTGCTCTTTTGCACCCATTAAGGCAAAACTTATCTATATACAGTCCACGATATCCTTAGCTTTACTTCAACTATGCACAATTTTAAAGCAAAAGTGATATACAATGAGCAGTAAGTTACTTAACCGTAAGTTAACCATGGGTTTTTATGCACTCAATACCAGGTTGTCTTCTATTCACATGGGGAAAAAAGTGCAAGCAGGACAGGCTACTAACAAAGAACACTGAAACTAAAGGTCACTGTAAACTGCTTTGCAAGTCATGGTATTTCTGGCACTGATGAAAGTATCTACAGAATTAGAATTTAAAGAAATACTGCAATTAGACTTGTGGGCTTTGGTGGCTCGTTTGCTGTGTTTAAACTTCACAAGAAAAACACCTGCTTCCTGCAATATTGGCCATTCTTTAACCCTTCAAAAGCAGAAGCCAGATGAAAGTTGTATAGCACCAGGGAATCCTGATTTCTGGCAGTGAAGAGTTAAAAAATCTCAGAGGGTTATAATCAACTTCAGAATCTTGGAAACAATCATAGGGCTCTGAATACGATGTATCAAATACTACTAAGAAGAATGGTACAAAAGTGGCATATTGTGGATAACACTATGTAAACTGCTCAAAATAGTATTTTCCTTCTTAGATTCACCAGTAGCCAGTTAATAGCCAGTAACGGACGAGCAGATGTGCTGTTGTTTTGTTTTTTTCTTTTGAATAATGCCAACAGTTTTGGGCAACCATCTGCCATATTTTCATTGCATCCCAGTTTCACTAGAGGGAAAACAGCTATTTCCTGAAAGAGCATATACTCAAGCTAAGGCACAAGCTGCGCTGTTATCTAAGGATAAACGGACATTGTCCTATAAAGGTCACACACAGTACTAGTCAAATTAGTAATGCAGACCTTACTTTTTCTCTTCCACTGAGCCTTTGCCATGAGAGTTTGGGTAGGATCATTCATACTGCTGTACACTAGTATGTGTTTTCAGTGAACTGCCTTATCAATTCAGTCAAACGGAGAGCACAAAAAAATAAACTATTACATTACGTGTAATGGGAACGGTTAACAGCCCATGTAACTTAAGCATTACTTTCAAATATTTCCTCTCATTCCAACTGATGGGTTTGTTTTCATAAGATATAATTATCTTTCATCTCATTGTTACTTGTCTGAAGAATACCAGAATTCCACCTCAGGTGGTACTTCCAGATGAACTCCACCTTCCTCCAAAATCTGCTCCTTTTGCATTCACTGAGAATTTTACCACGAGGTCCACAGTAAATCTTGCAAATCTACCAAAACAGAATTAAGCTAACAGTATGTTCTAGTTTGAAATGTGCACAGATTCTAATTAAAGCCTTTATAATACATCCAGAAAGGGCTGGTAGAATCTAAAAAGACCATTTCAGAAATTCAAGCCAAAAAACAAAGGCATAAGGCAAAAAATGTTAGTAATGGAAACTGCAGCAGGTAAGTGATCAAGGTTTTCATTTACACATAAAATTCTCATAATCTCAGATTTTACACTGCTAAACACTAAACCTCAAAAACGTAAGTACAATAAATGCACTTTTTAAATCAATGCATTTTTAATCAATGAACCTCCAAAATCCCATTTACGTCAATAAATGAATATTTACTTTTTCAATTCTTCTAACACGATAAAATTTTATACTAATTAAAATAAATAAAATGCTTAAAATAAGTTGGTGTGCTATCATATAGAAGCCCTTTACAATGAAGAGAATCAGAACTGTACACAGAAATACCACAAGCAATTTGTAATCTATAAAATAATACTGATCATAAACCTATTACAGAACTGTGGCTAATTTAATCAAATATATAATAAATTTTAAAAATGAATTGAGCAAGAAAGACATTTTGATAAGGACGTGAAATACTCTCAAGTGTCAGTCTTAGAGACGAGGAAATCAGTTTTTCAAAGTCAATGGAAAGTGTAAATAAAAACAGGTGAAGAAATCAAGAGTAGCAAGTATAACTTCCTACAGAACAAATTGCTGCCTATAAATTCAATTTATATTGTGTAAACACAGATTTCAGAATGGCAAATACTGACTTGGGACTGTAACTGCAGTTAATAAAATCATATGGCTACTGGATGACAATGAAAAATCAGGGGTATGTTTAAAAGTAGCAGAACAGAATATTTACATGTATTTCAAGGGTTATTTAGCCATCTGACTTAGGGCTCTAGGCCTCCTCTGTAAAATATGAATGACAGAATCCAAAACACATTAGCATGTAGTGGAGACAGAGAACACAGTAGTTCATGTTAACAGTACATTAATATTTGATCTATGAAATCACAAAAAAAGTATACCCTGCAAAAACAAGCAGTAATTTCCTGCATGGAAAACAAACTTCTGTAGCGCACATTATAAACAGAGGTATTGCGAAATTCTAAGCAATGTGGACCAGTAACCATCAGCAAAAGCTGATTTAACCTTTATGCACAGACTGATTATTGAAAATAATATGCATCCATTACAATATTCCTATTTAAAATGAAAATAAAATTCCCAATAAAATAAATAGCTGAAGTGTGATTACCACTCAAATGATCTGCAGGAAAATCTTCTCATGTCAGCATATCTACAGTTCCCTAAACAATGGCAGAATTAAATACATGTTACTCCTTACATTGGAAATCACACTTCAATGGTAGAATATCCTACAATGATGTATATACACACACACAAATACACACAATTCCCTGTTTCAGTTCTATAAAGATGTTTCAGCATCCACGTATTTCACAACAGGTGAATCTTCCACATTTATTTTCACACTTTCTGGTTTCTCAGGGCTGTTGAAAGCAAAGATGATCATTTAAGATATTTCATTCAAGATACTGTTCATTTCTCTCAAAGCTAGCCATCAAACATTTTATACTCAAGAGTCAAGACAGTACTTCAAGTATATTTCATATCCAATAAGAATACCATCTGAGCCAATTTAATTTTTAGAAATCTAAACTAAGTTGGGCAAATATCCAAACCCACCAACCCAGTGGAAGATCCAAGCAGCAGTGAAAATGTACTTACCTTTTATTCTCACTGGCATTTGTAATATTCAGGACCAAACAATTCCCATGCTCATATACACTCTAATAAAGGTTTTAGATCCCTTAAACCCATCAGAGTAACATACAACCGTATTAAGCAAATTAGAAGTGGCATTAAAATAGAAATAATGCACTTAACAATGTCCTTAGACATTGTTTGATTTCAGAGCAGAGAGCAAAAATTAAGCTCAAAATCAAGCTCCTTGCAAGTGAAAAGCCCATTTATAAACCATGTATGCTCGCTACCTGATATAAATTTCAATAAATATGAGTACAGTAGTTAGCTACCAAAGACATGACAAAAGTTAGAAAACATGTGAGTAATTATAGCTACCTCAGGTTAGCTCTGGTTACTTTGGCATTCTCAGTACTCATGGACAGAGCCTTCCACTGTGCAGTTTTGGCCATTTCATCTGATATGTTTACAACTGAGGGATCAACGCTAAAGAACAAACATACTTTCTGGTTAGTATTTAATGCCCTTCAAAGACATTATACTTGCTGTCACTCAAAGCACATCAGTTGTGCCTTCTCTCAATATTTACGCAGCCACAATTCAATTCATTACTTACCACAGTACCTGAACAAAAACTTTAAAGTGCAATAATTCACTAGTGCCACCTTAATCTCATGGTATCATCAACAGTTTGACACAGGTAGTCACAATCTGTTAGTAGTATCTCATTTCTAAATTAGCTCTTACTTCAGAAAATTATTTTGCATATTTATAAATAATAAAATGAATCATACAATTCAGTCAGGGCATTCATACATCAGAATTGTTTTAAGCTATTTCCAGTGAATAACCGAGTGCAAAAAGTAAACATTAATAAAATTCTGGAACTGGTAACTCAGTTCAGATTAAAAAGTAGCACAGATTTGAATGCCTTGACTTTTTTTCCCCCCTACTGAAGTTCAGTATCACAGGTGGTAAGCTTTCAAAATTTTTGACCTTTGCCTTTCACACATTTACAGGTAAAGCAGATTTAAACATCCCTACAGACAACACCTAAGCTTCAGGATCTACTGCAGATGTATAAGACTGCATCAAAGCACCACAGAAACATTTCAAAGCCTATTTTTCACTGGGAATCCCCACAAGTTGCAATACAGTGAAATACATAGTAAATACACGTGCAGACAATTGATGAATTCATAATTCTACCATGAGAGCAATTATCAATTGCTCAATTAAAAAAAAAAATAATAATAATGCCTTTGCATAGTCTTCACTTGAGTTGCTGAAGTTGGATTGAGTCTGCTCTTAGAGTAGACAATAGGACTGAGAAGGAATATATGTCTAAACTGAAAACCTGCCTGTTCCCAAACCAATTTAGACATTATACTTAAGGACGTGGCTAAGTGGAAAAATATTGGTGGTAGGTAGATGGTTGTACTAGATGATTTTGGAGGTCTTTTCCAACCTTGGTGATTCTATGACTGAGTCAGAGTAGACCCAACACCTGAATTTTAATCTAGGAATTTTTAGAATTAGACAGACAAAAAAATGTTGGCATGCTATTCATTTGTCACAACTTCCAGGTGTGTTGAACACCCGTAAAATACCTGACAACTAACCAGAATACATCCCTAGTAAAAGAGACACATACTGAGGCATAACACCTTCCAGTGCTGTGAAATTGCAGCACTTCCGTTTCTGGAAGAGAGCTGACAACCCTGCTGCCCTCCAACGTACATTCAGAAAAAGACCTTCTTAAGCAAAAAGACTGCCTGCAGAACAATTTTTTTTTCCTAGGTCACAGAAATTAGCATTCACTTAAATAAACCAAAGAACTGCATGTTTAGACTACTACTGAAAAATCCAAGTGGCTGGTAAACACATGGCTCAACTGATGCTATTAGTTGCTTAATACTCAACATTTCATGCACAGTAGCACACAAGTATTCCACAAAAACTGACCAAGGAAGCTTCTTCACCTTGAGAACAGCTGGTCGAAATTGAGTCATCAGATCTGTTCAAGATGGTCACGTAAATTTATAATTAAAGATGTTTCCATCAAAAAAAAAAAAAAAAAAAACACCACCATAGCACTGTGGGATATGCTTTCAAACTTGCTAATCAAGGCTGAGTTACCAGCTTGGGGGAAAAAAATTAAGCTCATACATGACCAATTGAATATGAAGTAAATTATGGCATTTGATAGAAATAGTTCTTAGAAGATGGACATCTTATTATACCTGTATTTTAGAGTTTTTACAGGAAAATTCAAAACATTTCCTTCTCCATACTGGAGGTGTACACTTTCGTTGTCTTCCGTCTGAAGCATTCTCTCTGCTTCCTGTAAATTTTAATGAAACATTTTATAAGATTTCTCATACAGAAGAAACCAAGAACTTTGTACACTGACAATGTATTTCCATTGGGTTATGAGGCAAAACACTTCAGAACAATTTTAAGCTTAAGAAATTCAGCTAGTTGGTGTACAGTCAGCTGATACTTTTACTGAGAAGTTACACAACTATTATTCAGTTACATGTTATTACCAACTAGCAGTTGGTTTTAACCATCATTCTGCATACACACACAAGGAGAAGGTCCTTTGTACTGTAAAGTTTTGCTACTACTTTAACCAGAGTAAAGATTCCTACTTCACTGTTTTTCTTTCCCATCTATCCATATGTACATTCAAACCTGATGAATGACACAGGTAACAAAATCTTGTGCTAAGAACCACTTCTTTCAACTTTGCTTGCTCACTTCATAAAGAGTCATAATTCATAACAACATCACTGACATAGTGACTTGTCCTTAACAGCCAGTAACTGTTGCTCAATCAGTAAGTTTCATTAGTAAAGGATTTCAATATGTATGTTTGGGTAAAAGAATTTTAAGTGCCACTAAGTGGTTTCTATTAATTTACAACATGTTCAGTTTGAGTATTTTTATACTTACTGCTTTTTCTTTTTTCTTTTTGTCATCTTCTTTCTTCTTTTTACTTTCTGGCATCAGATCATCGAGCCAGCTAAGCTCTCTTTTGGTAAAACATAAATCCATGAGCTTGCGAATGAACACTAATGCTAAAACCTAGAGAGAACCATAAAAGGAATCATTGATATTAAACTACTGAAATAAATATTATCACACACTTCCAGTACATTCGGTGTTTTTAACCGTAGCCTTTTCTCCTAGTACCAGTTTTATCTTACTGCCAAGTTAGATCATTTCCCCTTTTGTAGCTTTTCACAGCTGAATTGCTTACTTTCAGGAGTTCTCATGTTTCAAAAGTGAACAGCTACTGAAGTTTGTTTCTTTTTCAGTCCCTTCCCTCATAAGGTAGCAAACACATCCTGAAGAGATGTTGGATGATACACACACTCTAGGCAAATGATTAACTTGTAGAATAGATAACTTACCATCATAGGGAAAACAACAGCAGCTGCAGAGGCTTTTATCACCCACAAAAGAACTAGACAAGTGAGCTGAATAACTGTAAAGATATGGACCTTCCAGAGTGGTACATAACGCAGATATATCAGGTCAGGTTGATGCTTGGCAGGCATTCCAAACAATTTTATACGGTCAAAAAACTGCAATGAAATATAAATCCTTCAATTAATGATTTTCTTCCTCTCCAGAAGGAAATATTTAAATAAAAAAACATTTTTAGGAGACTCTATAAACAGATTGACCATAATTAAAATACCAGCAAACTCCCCAAAAATTCAAGGGGCTGGGGTCTCTATTGTTTGTTTTCCTCTCAAACACTACTGGTATAACATTTTAGAGTATTTCAGAAAATTTACTATTCAGCTACACTACTGAAGGAATAAAAGCAAAAGAATTGAAGACCGTGATAAGAACGAACACTGAACGTGATACTTTGGATATTATCCTACAGCCTGCTCAGACAATATTGGTTATCTTCATGGATTCTTATGTAAAATAATGTCTTACATTTTCCTTTTCATTTAAACAAAAGTCAGATTTTACCTGAATGCCCTTTAATGAAGACACTCCCATGTAAAGAAAGACACCGTACAGAACTGGCATTGGAATAAACTGCAGAGGAAAACAACACCAATGGAGTTACTTGTAGAATCAACATGATACAACTTAGCAGTTTATATAAGTGAAAGATATGAACCAAATTATTTTCATTCCTGTTGTACTTATGTGAAAATCTACAAAGGCTAATGCTCTATTTATAGAAGGAATAAATGCAGCATTAAAAGCAAAAATAGTTGGGAGCTGCAGAAGGACCTATGTCATTTCCCTGGAGATAATATGGCTGTCATCAGGATTAAAAAGTAGTTGTCTTGACTGCCCATGGATTACGTTTTCTAGGTTGCAACCAGTGTTTCTATTAATGCTAACAATACTGGTATAAAGTTGCTATTTGATAAGAACTATACTGGGACAACCAACTTCAGGAAATCTGTCATATGAAGTTTAATTTTTTTCCTCACTAACACAGTTTTCCCAGAGCACATGAAACAAATGAAGCCGTAACTGTTAACCTTTGTTCAGGGCTAGGTTTGCAGTAAAATCAATTGAAAACTTATTAAGATAATGAAGTTGTCCACTGATTTCAGTGGCACCTGCATCACACATGTGCAGCCTACACAAAGCAAATAAAGCTTACTTTGCTCCCAAACTGATTGAAATTCTCAGTAAAGAAATCTTAATAGAAACTGCTGCCATCAAGCCTGAACAAAAGCCTTCAGTGAAATTTAAAATAGCGTGGAATGAAACTATGCCCTAGGGATTAATTACTGTGTGTACATGGATTAGATTGTGTCTTTACCATGTGCAACTTAATTTGACATGCTAATACTTCATTAGCATTAACTTCTACTGAATTAAATCAGCATACATTCACACATGAAGCAAAAGCACAGAGTCTGGAGTTCAAGGTATTGTCCTCCTTTCTTCTTTTGAACAATAACAGTCACTCACAGTGAAAAACAAAAGTATTTCAGAGAATGAATTGTAGTAATCCCATTCAAATTACCCTTGATCCCATAACAAATGCAGGTTTTACTTTCCAAGAACCAGCTGCTAAAAAGTGGGATGAACACCAGGGTTCAGCAATCATCACCTTCATCTTCTGAGCAATAATAAATCCATTTTCATATTCCTGATTTTGATTCTCTGTTCTCTGTTATAAAGCTGAGCTCCTGGTGGCTTTTCTACCATAGATTGTTTGATCTAAATATTTGTTTATAAATATCACCTTATTGTTTTCAAACCCCTAAGGTCTTAAACTTGTACAAATGGCCAGCAATTCATATATATGTGTATGTGTATATATATGTGTATGTATATATGTAATTACAAATAACAATTTGTAATGAGAATTACTAAACTACAGCTGTATGTTCACGGGTTTATTTCCTACCACCACCTATTCATTCACAGCTTAGAAGCTATCTGTTTGTGAACTGAGTTGTGATCTGTCCTTGAAGAGACTTTTACAAAGTTCTTTAAAGATATCAGCAATTATGCACTTTATGGCACAACTGCTATTTTGTCTTTTAAATGACAGTTGTGTTTTTTTAATTTATTTCTCTCTCCTAACTGCTGGAGTTGACGCAATGGAAGCACACTGAACTGATATAAATTTAGAGAAAGTGTACATTGAGGCCCTGATTTGACCTGCAAAATCTTTTTTACCTCCATTTCACAACACGCTGAAAGATAATCTTTACATTTTAGACCTCAAAAGCAGTTTAAAAAGGTAAAAAAGAAAGAAAAGTAGGCAATGTAATTTCTGATTATCACTTCTTGAACTCGATTTCTGCTTCACTGGCCATATTATATTACTTCTGCTCAAGCAACTTTATCACACTCCTTTTCTCTCTCCGTTTATATATTCACGTAAGAATTACAAAACTATTTTGAGTAAAACAGACTTGGGAATCTAAAAAAACAACTAGCAAAAAAATCATGCAACATGGACAAAGGTTGCTTTCTTTTCTACTCACTATCCTTTTAGCTTGTTCAATTTTCCCACATCTCCCTCCACTGGTTGTTTCTATTCAATCGACACTGGATGCTAAAAACAAAGTTTGACAATGGACCTAAACATGTATTACTTGATGTAATACGATGTACGAACGTCATGAAATATTATATCACAATATGAAAATCAAAAGCACAAAGAAAATCCAAGTATTTCGGTCAAACTCCTACCTTTAACACAGAGGTCATGAACACTGACAGCCCCATCAGGACAAAAATCATCAATCCTGTCACTCGCTGCTCCCGGATTCCCAAAAACTTTGGTTGCTCTCCTGGTGCAGAACACTCAGATTCAACTTTAAGGCTGTTAACATGACTTATAGACAGGACAGTTGCTGCGACAAACCACGGTAAGCCCATTATGGAACAGACTCCCAACATAATACCAACCATGAAAAGATCAAGATGATAACCACAGCCTTTCTGTGAAATCAAGCAAAGAAATGAATCATTTGATAAATTTTCTATTTGTATGATGCGAGATTTATAACTTACTTGGTAATTTTTTTTATATTTTTTAAATATATCTACTTGGTAAATAACATTTATATGGAAGTTACAGATTTTTAAAGTGCCTGCAAAATTATAGCCACTCTATATTAGTCAATATACCCATCTATTTAGTAGCTGTTTGTTTTGCAGACTTAGACTGGATCTGACTTAAAATAAACCTGACTTATACAAAACTAGAGTTTTGTGAAAATGGATAGACTTTCACCTTGAGCTTATGCTCTTTTCTGTTTATAATAACAGCTGTTATTTGTTGATCCATGAAAATGAGAATGGTACAGAGTAAAGCAGGAACAGCAGCTACCAGGAGCGTCCACCAAGGATTGCCTCCAAGAGGGTCTATGAACCACCCTCGGTCCTTATGTGTGGGCTAGAAAAAATAAACAAATATTCACTAAAACAAAGTATAGATTTCATTGCTACAAACATTACCTGCAGTGAACATGTGAACAGTCTCTTAAATATGAACCTTGATTTTTTTTCCTCCCCAGTGTCTTTGACCTAAAGACTGACTAACTGTTAAATATCAACATGATATGGAAAAAAATACAACATCCATTCCATTCCTTGATTTCTGCACATGTAAAGACTACATACTTTTCAGTAATACTACAGCACGAAGCGGTGTTTTGTCAGGAGAGACACTATTCAGAACAGAAAGGGGAGATTACTTAAACTACAATGCAAGTCAAAAAGTTAAATTCCTATTTTTATTTAATACTAATGTTCTATTGTCTGTGAAGCTGCAAGCATTTAAAAGACATTTTCCTAAAAAGGCTTTATTTCTTACTTCAAATTTCTCTGGAACATGAAGCTTAGGAGATGGCACTCCTACAAGATAGTCAATCAAAACCATGATTACAATCGTCAGAAATACTGCAAAGTCACTGATCGTAGAACGCACCTATAAACAAAAAAACCTGTTAACTCTGGTTGTTTCATCATTATAATTCGCATCAGCAGAAAGAGAATCTTCTTCCCTGTGAATAGTGAAGTCTATTTATATTATAGTTTAGTGAAGTCTATTTATAATGTATCTATTTATATTATTATTTATATTATATTACATCACTGAACATTACATGCATTTTATTTTTATTTTTAAATTTAAGCTGCCTGCCAGCATAGCATGAAGTTGAGTATTCTGTACAACAGTTCACCTGATAATCCTATTTAAAGTTATCTAATACAAGAAGCAGATTGCTTCACATTAACTTCTTCCTCATCTTTCTGTCCTCTCAGCTCAGCTGAGAGTTCATCACAGCTATTTTCCTGCAGCTTAATTCAGTAAAACCACTGGATTGTTCTGAAATCAATAATAATACATCTGATGTTCAATTTGTAGGGGAGGGATATTTTCTAACAAATTCAGGTTATCAAAGGTGACTTTGTTAAGCATTAGGAGCACACACTGTAGGTACGAGGTGAGGTCCAGAGATCTACCCACTTTATTTTGCCTAGTAGAAATATACTGTATAAATCAGTCCAAGGAAAATCATCATATTATTTTCTATTAAAAACAGTAATCCCCCTCAGGAACAACTCAACACACTTCAGACATCATCAGGTTGGAGAAAGTGAACAATGATTCTGTACTACTAGGCAAGGGAACTGGGAAAATAATCGCTCCAGATGATATCTGCCCATAGCCATTAATATGAAAGACAAACATGCTCAGATATTCTAATATTCAGAACATTTTGTCACAATGGCAAGAAAAAATACCAAGTACTGAATTTTTAGCAACTGATATATCTTAATTTTCTGAATTTAAAGAAAATATTGCTTACCATTTCCTTTTCTATCTTAGAGGAAACACAGTTAAAGTTACACTCACAAAACAAAGTTCAGAAGCAAACTAAACAAATTCAACCCCTCTAAGCTATATTAACGTATTCAATATTAATGCATTTACCACAAAGTAACAGTCATCTCTAATCGGAATTACCTTAGTTGGGAAATAGCGCTTGGTCTTGAACTGCTTAAGGAAAGAGGAGAGGAAAAATGTTGTAAAGAATAATATGACAGACCAGAAGAGAACATCTGGAATATATGGTCCATGATGGCCACAAGCAGATCCATGAAACACACCATGAAATTCTAAACATTCCTGTAAAGAAAGAAAATCCTTAAATTTCTACGTTTTTAGTCATTTAATATACTCAAACTTGCAACCTACCAATAGCAAATACACATAAAAACCTTTTTTGGGGGATTGTAGCAATTCTTTCTTCCATCAGTACCTCATCCTGAAATGCCAAAAAACCTGTCTGTTCCAGAAAAGTCACAGCAGCAATTATTCATTTTTTTCAGGATCTCAAAAAGCCCCAAATAACTTTTTTTTTTTTTTTTTTTTTTAATAACTCACATTCACCTCATTTCTATTCTATTTCTCAATGCATCAAAGACTGAACACGTAGATTAAGGATGAGAACTATGTTCGGGAAAAGCAGCCTATTCACCATCAACTTTCAACTTGCTGAACACAAAATGAGATGTCCTCAGTTTCCCCCATTCTTGAGTTTTCCCTCTATTCTTGAGTTTTATCCTGATATGCTTAAAGGAAAAATGGCTTCTTAGAAAATTAGATTAATCCAAATGACAGAAAAAAAAATTCTAATGTAGCAGAAAAGTATGTTAAATAACAGAACTGAGTTAAAAGGAAAGACTCAAATCATCCTTATCTAAAGGGCTCAGTGAAAGGCAGAGGGAAGCAGCACAGAGCACAGGAAAAGATGAAGCCAACAAAGCTGGAAGTAATATTTCGACAGCCTAGTTTTTAAGCAGGCCTGTTTATGAAAATAAGTAAGTTATAGCTATGTAAACAATTCTCCTGACTAAGAACTAATTTTGATTATAAGCACCACAAAATTTTGGATCGGTTCTGCCTGAGAAAAATAAAATTGTTCAAGAGAAAGTAAAGTTACATAAAATAAATAACAGAGTTATTATTATTATTAAAATAAGTTTTAAATACTACATTCACTGCTTTTCTGGGTAATTACAATAGACTAGGAGTAGACAGGTGGTATGCAGAAAACACAACTGCTAAAATTGAAGTATAACACTGAGGCTGTTAATAGTGTTTTTGCTGCACAAAACACATCCTAATTTCAGTGTAAGCCCTCAGATTCAGACACCAGCAGAACGCATACAAAGATATTTACTGCCATTTTAAATATCTTGAGAAGATTTAAGGAGGCTGCAGGTAGCAAATTCAACACTAAATCTGCAGCCAGTGCAAATTATACTAAACGTAGGTGTAGACCAGATGCAAAGTGGCTGTAGACATCTATGTTTAGGTGACCGATCACACCCAAGGGATTAACCAGATGTGGTTGCAAAATATCCAGCCCAGAAAGTAACGCTTCCATGCTTATTCTTGCAAACACTTTTTCTTTTAACCTTCAATTTCCCGAATTATTATTTTCATCCAATCAAGTTTTAAGTAGTTTCTCACACACTTTTATACCCATGTCTAACATGATCTAAAGACATGTACCTGCAAGCACATTTTAACTCAGATTTCTACCTTTGCATTTTCTGTAAAATACTTATCCATCCTTTCCAGGAAAGGAAAGGAAATTATCTCCTGTTTATTCTGCTCATCACGTTCATCTGCACTTCAGGAAGAAGACCGCTCTGCCACCAGTATTCACGCGGCTATCTCAAGCAATCGTTTATGATACTAGAATTTACTGCCACCAAATCAATTATCCAAAACAGTACAATGACTGCTTAGCATTATGGGTGCAATAAAAGAACTGCAAATACAGTTTTTAAAAAAACAATCCGTGCTATGAAAAAGTAACCAGACAAGAAATATTGATCAACACAAGTATTATGTGTTGTGAGATTTAGTTTTTGTGTCTTTATGGATGTATAAAAACAAAGAGACAGATACAGATATCTGCCTTTTAGATACTCACAGTTACAGTAAGGTTACTCCATGCGATAGTTTCCACAGATTTATTCATCTTCCCCCAAGCCTTCAAGGTTTCGTTGCTGGGGTTCTGAGGCTCAGAACATACACACCTGAGAGCAAAGAAAGGAAAAAAAAAAACACAAATGATATGCTTTTAAGTGCTGTCTAATTTTCAGCTGAGACAGAGCTCTTTTCTTCACAGTGTCTGGTATGATACTACGTTTTGGTTCTAGGAGAAAAATAATGTTGATGACACTCTAACACTTATAGTTGCTGCTAAGCAGTGTTGTATAGAGCCAAGGCCATTCACAGCAGAGGGCCCAAGGAGGTGGGAGGGAACAGAATTAGGACAGCTGACTTAAATCAGCTGAAAGGAGATCCCGTATCATATGGCATCATGTGGAACGTTTTCAAGGCTGGGGAGGGAAAGAAAAAGAAAAAAAATGGGCCTCGATCAGAAGGACCTTGAGCCGTTTAGAAGCGGCACTGAGGATTGGAGGCTTCTGTACACCACACTTCCCATGCCCACTGCAGGGTGGGGATTTGATGCTGCACATAAACAACAAATACATTCATAGCCAGGGTTTATCCCAACGTTCTATTAAAGAAGCAAAGTACAAGTCTACTCTTAACATAAAATGAACTCTGATCACAAGTGAGGAGGTGATGAAGAGGTGCTGAGAGTCGCAAAGAAGTGACCACACACGAGAATTTATATATTGGACAAAAAACTCAATGTATACCTTTTAAGGAATTAGAAGAAATAAGATACTGACTTAACTATACAACTCATCTGCCAGTTTTTAAACAGACTAATACCTGAAAACAAAGTGAACGTACTCCATTCACGTACTGTGAAAGTGAAATCATTTGGCTTTTTTATTTTACTTCATTCATTGCACGTGAAGCAGTATGTGAAATAAGGCAAAAATTCAAATATCACCTTATAACAACTCTGGACCAAAATGTACCCCTATCTGACAGTTAATTACACATTGACAATGAATCAAGGAACAGTTTTGACTGTGATTTGGTTTAAACTCTGTGAACTGTGCAGTTTTTCCCCATTAATGGTTAGCAGACTCCTTCTGTCAAGTGTAAGCTCTTGATTCAATTTATTGCATTTCATAAAACCATACCCTAAGCTTGAAAAACGTACACTGGGGAGCAAAAGAAAGCAGCAGATCATTAAAAAAACACTGAACATGGTATGACAGTTATTTAATGCTGATTTCACAGTGTAAGCAAACTACTTTAATTCAGAAACAGGACAGCTATACATTAAAAAGTAGATAAGATGCACAACTCCCACATGGATCAAATATGAAAAAAGGTACATCTAAATAGCTTGCTTACTGCATTCCTTTAATGAATTGATAGTTTTACTGCTAATTATTAAGGTGAAAAGAAATAGTAGCTCTATTAAAGCCAAAATTTTTTTAAGTGCTTTTTTTTTTTTCTACTTTTTCTCCACTCTCTTATAAAAAAAAGAAATTCTAAAAAAGTCAAATATCCCTCATAATTGCAATAGAAAGCAACGGTGTTTAAATATGTTAACTCCTCATTTTAGCACAGCTCCATGCCTCTGCTACCTGGAAATAATCCCCACCCAGGTGAGGGAAGCCACCATGATTTCCTGAAGTGACAAGGCAAAACTCCTGTCCAGCTAACGCAACATAAGCTGACCTTTAATCAAGCTGCAGATAAATCGGGCGTTGTCACAGCCTCTCATCCCTTTAAACCACCCATAACTAACAGAAATTTCAATTCCACAGCACCCTGAATAGAATTTTTCAGAGATTTCTCATGCTCCTGCCACCCCCAGCATTCCTCTTACCCTACCAGTAAGAGACACACACTGCAGCTTCATAAATGATATGCCACTATATTATACACATTTTTCTTATGTATTGTACTAACACATGTGAACTTGATACTTACGAATATAAAGTCAGTCTATCCAAATTATTGTGCATATTGAAGGCATACACTTCTCCCAAATGAAAAAGCTTTTCCAATGCCTCATAAATAAATATGATGCATATAAGCGCTGCAAAAGCTTCCTCAGTAAATCGAGTGATGTAACAGACAAGGCTGCTGGCATCTGTTGCTACAAGCACTATGCATAAAAACGCAGTCCACAGACCAATGCTAGTTCGTAGGGAGAGGTAGGAAAGCCCATAATCCCTGTATAAAAGAGATTAAAATGAAACAATTAACTGAGTCTAAAATTATTTATTATCATATTCTGTTTGAAAATGGATACTGAGGCCAAGCTCTGCAGGTGTTCACAACTTTTCTCATCCCTGATGCTAGTTTTGAAGAAAGCTGAAACTTTTATCTTCCCCCGGTCCTGAAAAACACTGCAGAGTATCTCTAGGACTGAAGGTGCAACTGCCTTTCCCAACAGAACATCCACACAGTGTCCAGAACAATTTGGATAGTTCTTCCCCAGGGGCAGAATCAAAAGCCAGCCATCCCCACGTGAAAGATAAAAACTAAGTTCTGACTAAGTCCCACCAACTTCACCACTGGCTTTCCCACCTGTGCATGAGTGCCTCAGAGCTTTGCCAAACCACATGCACAGCTCAGTTTCTTGCTGCTGCCTTTATATCTTCATAGTCATCTACTTTCAAAACATCTGTTTTCAGTTATAGTAATCCAACAGTCTCTTAAGTTACACAGTTCATCAAGGTAATGCCAATGTCACTACTTACCTGCAAAATTTAAATAGTATTTTTTCAAATACTAGAACTGGTCCGGTACTCCCCAAAATAGTAAGAGGTTGCCCAGCAAAGAGAGAATAGGCAATCCCAGTTAACGAGGCTCCAAAGAGGGATTCTATTGCACTCTGTTCAGGGGAAAAGAAACCGCTTTGACTATACTGCCTTTCAGGTTAGCACGTAGCGCCACATCTGCATAAATACATTTTTAAGATGCATTTACATAAAAACAAGACAAGATGTAAAAATATTACAATCAATATTAATGTTTGAGACACTGTTAACACTGTTTTGCAGTAACGATACCAAGGACAAAAGGTTTGGAAAGCTTTGCTCTTGAGAAATATAAAGCCATCCAAAACCATAAGAACAAGTTACTAGTCCTGCTAACTAAGGAGGAAAAACATACCAACAACTACTACCAATTGAAAGACAAAATTACTGAACACGTAGTATATGGAAAAAGTTCTCTCTCTGTAAAAAATATATATATATGTAAATATATACATATTGCAATACACCTGTACTAAAACATGACACAGTGTGCTGCACCAAGCCTACATCAGTCAGCCAAGCATTACAAAAAGAAACAACAAAACAAAACAAAAAAAAATTGACAAGGTGGTGCAGGGGAAATTACTGAACAATACTGGTTTTTGTATACATGACACCATAGATAGATGAGCTATAAACCAATGTCCCACCTGGTAATGCATTTCTTTTAATTGAAGAAAGATATGTATTTTAGTACTTGATTTGCATGTTTTACTAAAATACTCAGTTTTAGCAGGAAACATTATAATGTACCTCAAGAGAAAGACAGGGCTTTCTGGAACCTAAAATGATGTTGTTGTAAAATAACTAAATATACCACTTAGAACTGTGAAAAGTAATACATTACAAATTGTGGGGTTTGCTGTGGAATTTTCATGCATTTTATATGTAGCTATTTTATAACTACAAGAACTTAAGAAAACAAAAATTATGCAAACTTAAGCCCAGTTCAGAAAAGCATCTAAATACGTCAAAGGCATTTACTGAACTGGGGCTATTAAAAACAAAGAAGCGTGCATCCTTTTTTCATTACATTAGAAAAATATATATGAAAATATAATCTCTTATTTAGCTATTGCCTTTCAACTACTGCTTTTGGCATAGTCAATGCATTAACCTGGGGGCTGTCAATCAAGGTGGCAGGGACAGGAGTACTGTGGAGGTGATGACCTCTGGGAATGTGAGAAAAAGTTTCAAACACAAACTGTGTACCTTACAGTGTCAGCTACAGTGCTTGAACATGTGTGTGCAGTAACTAAGTTTTATATTCAATGATGCACACCAAGAATCTGAAGGCAGGAACAAACCCGCAAACAATTCCAGATAGCTAAAAGAAAGAAGGTATTTAAGAATCAAGCTTTAAAAGGAGAATATTTTCATAATTATATGGGGTACATTCATAAATTACATCAACATTTAGATAATCACAAGAAAACCCATCCCTACATTTACAGTGGCAAAAATAACAAATACAGAAGTAAATTACATTTTTTCTGTGCACTATCAGCTTGAAGAAATACATCAATAAACAAATATTCAAGTCAGCAGCATTACTTGAAAGTGATAAAAGTTAACTAAATTTTAATTGAGTACACGTTTAAAATTTGGTCTAAGTATCACAAATAATTTTATAGCATTGTAAACTTTACCATAATTTTAAATTTGTAAAGGGACATTTCTGAATTTACCCTTTCCTTTCCCCAAAAGGACAGAGCCTTATTTCTTTGCAATAGATTTAGAAGCAGAAAATACACTTCAGACTAGTTTACTCACACGCCGTTTAACACAAACTATAAGTTATTAACGTTGCTGATAGAAGTACTCTTTCCTCATTCCAAAACCTGAAGTGCAACCAAACATTTTGGTTAAAAAGGTGTTGGCGTTACACACTGCCAAGGTAGCAGTACCAGAAGTTTATGGTTAATATCCAAGTTACTTTCAGTGAAGAGTATTTTCCACTCTTAAAACTTATCTCTTTTTTATTTTTATTGATAACATACCACTCATAAAAGTAAACACATATCCTGTCCATTGTTTAAATACAGAATTGACTGCTCACCGTAACACCGTAGGCATTATCATCCTCATAGGCCTACTACTCAAGGCCAATACATATTCTTGGCTATCCACCTTGAGCCTCTGACTTTGCCTAAAGTAGGCCTAGTGGGATGGTGCACCTTTACTGCTATTCATTAATTTTATTCAAGTAGCCAAAAAGAAGGCAATGCCCTTTCTCAATTCATGAAGATACTCTCCAATGAGGCAGGACAAACAATTTTATAATTTTATTTTTACCTCCACTGTGCATCTTCTCCTGTTCACATGGGTTCCCCACATTTTCCACAGCAATTACCTTTTGGGGAAGATCTGCTTTGGGGCAGGCTAATCAAGTGCTGTGGGTAAATTCTTCAAATACAAGTATAAGTAAACGAGACAAATGCACACAGTGACTTGCCTCTGAAGGTCTAAAAGCCTGGCCACTACCATTTTTTTTGTACTCACTATTCTGCCTTGTGTAGCTTCTCCCAGGAGCCCTCCAAAAGTGATTACAGGAGACATACAGGCACAGTATAGGAAAAGAATCGAGGCCAGGCACTGCAGGCTTAATGCATCCTTGAAGTCACTCAAGAAAAAAGGTGCTTTCCTTTGGATGTCAAGTATCAAACCACCAAAAAGCCTAAATAGGTGAGATGAAACTCGTCAAACTGTACACTAAAGGATTCTAGCTAGTTCAAAACTATGGGCTACACAAGACTGCCAGTGCCTACTGCCAGCACAAATTAGCTATTTCATTATCCAGATTAAATCATAACACAGTTTAAATATACATGATAATTTCATCTATTCCGATTCAGTATTTTTCCAAAATATAATCAAACAGATCATCCACATTTTTAAAAGCTGGCTAGGTATGCATATAATGGGCTAGATACTGAAAAGATATCTTTACAAATATCTTTACCTAAGTAATGTTTAAAGGTAAACCTGGTTTATGATACTCAGAACAAAAAACAAAAGTTTATGCTAAACCTCAAGCAAGACCACTGCACTGATACGTTTCAATATCAATACTCCAATTGGTAGCTGTAGCTCTGTTTTTGATCCAAATTCTCTACATGAGTATAGTTAAGTCTATAAAGATAATAAACCTGAATGTATTTAACAGTGAAAAATTTGGGGCATGAAGATATTTCTAAATGGTACAAATACAAAAACAAATATTTATCAATCAGTTGAACTGAGAAAGTTATTAGGAAGAAATCAAAAAGATATTTCTCATTTAAAAAAAATTCAAAACTAAAATATTAAGTAAAAATTGTATCTGCAAAAAAATGTATTTTTTGTTCTTTGTAGGAATTTTATATATATATATATATTTTTTTTTTTTTTAAGGCTTTTGTAATTCACAATAGTTTTAACTAGAGATAATTCTGTGGGTAGAAATCATTCAGCTCCATATACTGTATCAAAAAGGAAAGAAATGAGTATAATGAAGCCAAAATGGTTCTTCTTGCAAAGGGATGCAAATCGTTTATCATTTTGAGGACAAAAACTTTTTACATCTTTTCCAGATCTCCTCAGTTAGTATTATTACTCATATGACATAAGGCGAAGTCTTATCCAGATGCATTCCACTGTTTGAGAGTTTTTTGGGAAGTATTTCTGAACTAATAGAGAATAATAATACAACTCAATTCAAAAATTCCTTCTGTTTTATTTCAGATTTAAAAGAAACCTAACTGAAACAGTATTTTTTTCCCACCACTTTATATTCCTGGTTGTTTGGCTTCACACACATTCAATAAAACAGGTTTGCATTAATGGAAATTTTTAGTACCTAGCCCAATATTGAAAACTGTACATTCCTACTATACTTACAATAATTGCATGCTCTTGATAATTTTAAATTAAAAATCAATGCTTAAAATTCAGTTAAAGTAGGCAGCATCTTATACAAAATCCTTCACAAATGTGTTGAGAAACATTGCCACAGGCTTGAAAATGCTTCAAGCAGATTTCCATTTACAGGCAAGAACCCAACACTTGAAAAGGAAAATGGATGCATACTGGTTTTTTTTTCTCTTCAAATCTCATCATTAATGGCTGTGAAGATTTATCACTTCTATTTCTTTGTGATTAATTAGTATTTAGGGAAGAGAACACACCTTCCAGTTCTCTCAAGTTCAGGTCCAGCATGATGACCTTCTTCTTTGAGAGTCTCTCCTGTAGGAGTAGATCCATTTGGAAACTTAGGTATCTTCCTTTTCTCCTACAACAACAAAACCCAACACAAACACATTTTAAGATGATTGCTTTTGAACTAAAAACAGTTTAAATAGAGTGTTGAGAAACTCCACATCTTCCAAACCTTTTCACATTCCCAGCTGATCATCAGTTCTTCATTTGCCAAACCCACTATTTATTAAATACAGATGACCAGAACTGTACAACACTTCCAAAAAGATCTTATTAGTGGCTTGCACAATGGTATAAATCTTCCCTTTCTACAACAATTACCTCCCCTGAGATATGATGAAACAATGTTGGCCTTTTTAAAACACAGTAAAGGCTCAGCAATGTGGTCTAGAAATCAAAGTTGTTGTTTTTCCCTCAGTCATTTCCAGAGCAGTAGCCTCCAGCTAGTATCAGAAACTGACCTCGGTTTATAACAAATACAGTATTTAGTGAAGTATAAATGAGAAGTCATTCCTCCGTTCAACAAGCTCCTCATATATTTCTTAGCCAATCCTGCATTCAAAAAAAACAATTTAAAAAAATACCCCACCCTTTGTTTGTTTTGGGGTGTTTTTGTGGGTTTTTTTGGAAACACATCAAGTGGTAGGCTCGCACTACTCATGAAATAAACTGTACTGCTGCTCCTTCTCCATTCCACTGACTCCTCAGATTGCAGTTCAACACCAGTATCAGCCTTCTGGATCAAGAGCGTCAGTCTTCTGCTCTACTTTTGATCTCTGCAGCAGTTGTAGAGAATAAAGAAGGGAAGAAGCCACAGCTCCCTAAGGTAGCACCTCTCCATTGCTCTCAATTCTAAGCCTTGTGGAACAAGGGATCACTCTTGACCTACCTTTATCTGTAGCATTCAGTAAACGTTATTTGTTAGCCGATATACATTAACATTAATTTTCAATGAGTGGTGCACACACAAAGTTTGTGTAAGTATTACAACATTCTTACTGATCATTGTTAGGTTAATAATAAAATGTATCCTATGAACACAGGCACAATGTTACAACACTTCTTTCACCTCAGAATCTCATTTCACTATTTCAAAAGGAAATAGATTAAATACAATTTTCTTAAAAACAAAGCAGGAAACTGATCCAATACTTTTTTCATGATCTACTTTTTTCTTACAAATTGTTGTCAGCCTTCTTGATACTTTACTGAAGTTAATACTCAATGAACAATTAACTTGCATTTGAAAATGCATGGGGGCTCCCTGCTAGATTTTTTTTTCCATTTTATTTATTTATTTACCTGGGAAGGAACACTTTTTGGTGGTTCAATTCGTATAGATGGATCCCATTCTCCTGGAGGTAGTACTGTCACTTGGTCTAAAAATTCATCAATTCCTGATAATAAATCATTTCTATCTTTAGCTTTATAGGCAACATCATGGAAAACCTACAAAGAGAAAGCACCCAAAAATCATTTCTTGTTTCTTTCAATTTTTGAATAAGGAAATGATTATAAGGAACACTTGACTGTTTTTAAAAAAAAGCATGGGATATTTCTAAAAGGTCCTCAGTAGTAAGACTTGCATACCTTTACATTAAGGACAATGCTTACACAAATCTTTATGGATCATAAAATAAGGCTGTTTCATCTTCAAAAAACAAAAACTTCTAAAATTTATTAAAATCATTATCTTCAATATTTAGTAAATCAAATTAGTGTCGTATTGCCCTAAAATTTTGCCCTACAGTCACTGCAATGCCATAACGTGCCAAATGAGGACAAAGCAAACAAGAAAAACTAACAGAAAAACTATAAACAAGCTTTAAACAGAAACAATTTTTTCTTGAGAAATCTTGTTTTTCATTGCTCCAGCTCAATCCAACCTTAGGAACCTCTGAAGAGGCAAGAGTAGTCAATCTTCTTACTGTTCAAAAATAAATAAATAAACAACCAAACACCACCTAAGTTATACTGTTTCACAGGCCACTACAACACAAACTCTACATTTTACACAGAGAAAAGAAACAGTAGTTTGCTATTAAAAACCATTTGCAGATGATCCTCAATTGTATCTGCACATACTGAAGCCTGAACCATTAATCTCCAAAGACCTAACCATTAAGATTTCCTATAGTAAATTAGATAAATTAAAGCCTGTTCAGGTTTTCTATGTCTTTTTAGCCACTGAGTATTTTTTCAGTTATCTACAATATTCCTGAAAATCAGGCCACCCACAAATTAAAGTCTGCAACTAAAGCAGGCTGAACAAACACTACATTACGGATTAGTTGCCCGCTGTAAAATGACCAGTCTGGTTTATATTTCCTAACTTAAATTTTCTCAAGAGTGAAGAATTATTAGGATATTTAGCTTTAGTATTTCTGAATTCAGTAGATGGCGCTCAATACAAGATGGAAATTAAAACATCCTAATTTTGCTCAGTAGAATGACCACAGTTGAGTCACTGTGCACTTTAAAACTGTCCACCAGGGCTCTAAGAATACGGCTACAAATTCCTAGTAAAATTCTCATATTGATTATTCAATCTTGCTTTGATAGAACATACATGTTATGACTCAAATGAATGCAATCTTAAATTTTGTCTTAAACACTCATGCAGTTTGCTGTCATTTTTGACAACAGCACTCTTATTAGACGTAGTTCTATTTAATAGGTTTATTTTCATACTAGGAAATAAAATACGTTAATCAAACCTAGGATAACTTTTCTGAAATACATTAAGCAATTCTACAAGAAAAGCTGGAGGAAAAAGCACATTTTACTGCCATCTAATTCACTTACACAAGAAATGTTTTTACTATTCTTCATTTAGCCAGTTTGATTCCCTTTCTTTAACATGCCATTCCCTAAAACATTTGTTAAGAGTCGGTAAATACAGTATTTGAGTCTTTAACTACAGATGTTTAAAATACATCACCCACATCATCTGTCATAAGTGTTGCTATTGATCTTCCAATTTCATGATACTGCGGAGCTTTTCCTGCTGGTCCCAGCAATAAAAACAGAAACCTGTGGAGAAAGACACCAAGAACTGAGATGACTCACATGAATATATTCAGAGGCTTCTTTGAAACTAATGTTTCAAGAAAATCTGCTGGTGAAATAGAAATGTCCTCTTTACCACTTCAGATCTCACAGACTGCCACAAAACTAAGAAAATACTTCAAAGTCAATACTGGAACTCACATCTAGAACAAAAATTACTTTGAAATCTTAATTAAACAATTTTTCAACTTCTTACAATAAATAAATACACATATAATAAATATACATATTCATTGTAAGAGGTTGAATATACATATTTATTGTATGAAGCTGAATATACATATATATACACACACACAAAAAAAGAGTAAAAATCCACAGGCTACAGTGCAATGAGTATTTCTTCTGCCATTCTCACTGGCAAAGAGCCCACATATAGGGCTTCAGAGCTTTAGGACCTGTTCTCAGTTTCATGACGATCACCCCTATATGGGAGTCAAACCCCTCGTAATTTCTGACAAGGTGCACCACAAAATGGCTTCACGGATGTATTGCAAGCAACACATCAGAAATACTCATAGTCATATGCTGGGTCCTGTGACAGCGGAAGGGAAGGGATTCTACATTTTGGACTACTTTTATCTAAAAAGGTGAAAGTGACATTTTAGGAGGGAAGCCCAGTCTGGGGGGTGAGACACCGCACATGTTACTAGATAAGCTCCATTTCCACTCACAATAGTCAGAACATCACTAGCAAAATTATTATTTTTTTTTAAACAGTGCTAGTACTTAGAAGTTCAGAAGGATATAAAACTAAGAGTAAACTTCAGTAAACGTTTTTACTATATTCCACGAAAACAATGTTCCCATGTCAAAAAAAAAAAAAAGGCGCTTTCATTTTAAGGCACAAAAAGCTCAATGCTATGTTTATTGACTACAATAACCAAAACTGAGATTGTATCTTCAGAATAAAATATGCTATTCCATATATGCCAGTCTGTAGCATTCTGAAGAATTTAAGACAGGAAAATTTTAGCTCCATTAGCACAATAACCTGTTTGAATTTCTCAAGAAATCTTGTGAGCTCTATAGGTAACTACCATCTAGAAATTCTGCAGTGTTGAAGAAAGCACTGTCAAGATTTACTTTTGCCGGTTGCTACAGTATATATGCTGAAAAAATGAAGACAAACACACACTTTGTAAATTTTTAAAAATAAATAACTAAATAAAACCCACATATTTACAGACTTTTGTCAAACATACTGTTGTATACAACAATGCATCGATGCGTACAGAAAAATGAAGTGATCTCTAGGGCTGAGGTATGGCCAAACAACCTGTTACATCAAATTTAAGTCTAGATTTCAAAGCTGACAGTCTGAGATTTTGTACGTATTCTACTTGAGATGTGAAACATTATTGACTTACACTACAGGTTTACTTATACAAAAAGTAAAGCCAGACTTTCCAGCATTTATTTACCGTGTAGGTACGGGAACCTCTGTGAGGCCTGAGAGAAGCACAGCAGGAGAGAGCCTCACAAAAGCAATAATAGGTCTTTCTAAAAAATCTACTTCTCCCACTAACACATTTGATGCTTCTGCTCCGGAAGGAATTTTCCTCATGAAGTTCATGTCAACCTAGTCACATGAAAATGAAACAAGTGCATTTGTTAACATAAACTCTATAACATAGAATTTTTGCTTATCAGAATTTACTAGACATAAAAGCTACAAAGAAAAATACAAAAGCAAAATAAATACCCCAAAATATGGAAAAGACAGACATACGCATCAAGTATCAGCCTGCCAGTTATTAACAATAAATTATTTTGTATAAGGTACAATTACTACTTCCTATTATATTCTAAAAGACTCCAGACTGCATAAACATCGTTCTAAGATTACTTATCATGACAAACATATTGTGATAGGACATACTTAAATTAAGCATAATTAACTAAGGAGAGCTCATGGTTTCTGGAATGCAGTTAGTTATTTCACAGTTGTGCATTTCAAATATATTAGGAAGTTGTAATGTTGAAAAAGAATTTGTATGTTTACATTTCATCCATGAAGAATTACAGTTGAAAGATCTAAGCTTTCACTTCTGCACATAATTTCAGAAAAGCACATGAACTCTTTGTCCACACACATACATGCACAAGCACCAATTACACTGCTATCTAGAGAACTTACAGATGGCCTCTTGAGTCCCACACCAAGTGTACCACAACTACAGGGCCAGGAGACTGACTCCTGCTCAACAGGAGACAAGGGAGGTGTACAGAAGGACAGGCCAAGCAAAAACACAAAAACTGTGACAGAGGAGCAACAATAAATGGCACCTGCTATCATCAGATGAGAACTACAGTGTAAGTTCCCTTTGCTTAAGCATAATTATTTAACGTGGCAAACCAATGTTCTTCATGTTACACAATACAGATGACACTACAGACTGACTTTCACAGTAACGGCCATAATGCAACTTACCCAGAAAATTTTAATTTTCAAAGAGGCATGAAACGAATTTAAAGTAGTACAAAAGATTTGATTCAGAATGTGATATTATACACTCCTAGTGATTAAGATGAACAGTTTTGTATAGCAAACTCAAACAAAGAATGAATTCCCTCTAATAGCCACGTGCCTGCTCCCAAATAAAAGCACCTAGGAGAATGCACTTCCACATTATCTATAAAATTGTTTTTATACGCCTTTACAGCAGACCTGAAAACATCGCCTTTTACATAAGAAAGTACAGAAGCTACACTTAAGTTACCAGAATACCAAAAAGTTCACAACCACCAAACTAAAAGTTCAGTCCCATAGAGTTACAGAACATTTGACGTATACAGTGTGTGCCACATCTTGATACTACGCACCACTTGTACGTAACTAAGACCGCAGTAAGAGCTAATGTATTTTTTGCTACATAGCTCTTTGTGCTAAAAACAAAGGCATTTAATATGACTTACCTTACTAAAATCAACAGTGCTGTTTTCTCTGCTTCCACCTGTCCCAGTACCTTTAACATCTCCACTCTTCCCATTGTCCAAATTTCCAGGTGCTGACTGAGGAGATGCTAACAGCCCTAAATTCAAATAAAGAAGATAAGTTCAAAATGGCATTGAAAGCAAACCAAGGATGCAACATATTAAAACGAAATGTGGCAGCTCACTTAAAGCAAATGTGCAAGTTATTCAGAGTGCTCTACATTAGTATCATAAATGCAACATTAACAATTCACTGTGCTCTCAAAATACCAATATGATTAAAATAAGTAAATATTGCCTTAGGCAATATGATGGCCATTTGTAGAGCTGTCATTAGAAAGTAAGAGAGATTCTAATTGTAGAAAAACCTAACAAATGTCGACATTTTAACTAAAACCACCCCAGTAGCTGTTAGACAGCAATCTTCTCTATATTTAGAAGACCTTAAATACCAAACAAACATGTGTTACCTATCACCTTGCTGTGTAGAAGGTATTTCAATTGTAAAAAGATTGGCAAGCCTCAGGCTACAACTATAAGCAGCAGTATCCTGGTTGTAAACTAAACCCCTACAAGCAAATAGCATACTATGTACAAACTGTGACTTCAATCAGCACAACAAAGCTCTTAGTATTAATCCAACCGGATTATTACTGTACTAAATTGTCTCTTTAGCATATTAGCTGAAGAGTCATGTACAGTGAAGATACTCAAGCTAAATGTACAGCATCCCTCTGATATTTACACCAAAACACAATAATTTTGCATAGGTTGCTGAGCTAACACTGAATTGCATGTTCAGTGACGGGTGAAAAAATAGAGTGACCCAAGTGTTCTAATATACTGACTTTCACGTTGCCATTGTCAGCCCTACGTAAATAGCACTTAAACTGGTCTAAGGATGCATAACTAAACCTAACTCCTATTTTTTTGGATTACAAAGTCTTCCTTCGTTCAATTTAATGCGCATTAGAAGAGCATTTTGCATTAACTGTCTAAACTAGACCTTTCAGATGCGGCATTAAGCTTGCTTTAACATACTTCCAATACAACAACTAAACAAAGCCTAAAGCTTAAGGCCTGTATTTTATGTGGAAAGTTTGTATTTAGATCAATCATCACTCCAGTCAAAATAAAACCAAAGTCCTCACTGGCTACCTTCTGGCTACTGTTCTACTGTACCTACTGCTGGAAACGCACAGTTGCTTCTCTCCATGCTTACTATTTAGCAACTTGATGTTATTTAACATTTCAAATTACAACTGAATTCATTTAATTAGTTCCCAAATTTATTTCCAAAAAACTCTCTCAAAGCGCCATCATCAATCAAAAACATGCAGGTCCAAGCCTTAAGCAATAATTTTCAATTCCATAGCTTATACAAGTTTAAGCGGTGTGGTCAGTTTTTCCTGAAGCAAAAAAGCAAATGAAGTTAACAAGCTGGAACTTCCTTTGTGAAATCTAACCATGCACAAGTAAAGAGTTAACAGTATAAATACTATATTCAGTTAGTTCAACCGATAATAATCACTTTCTACCCTTCTCCTCTGAGTTCAACACCTAAGCATGACTATTCCAACATAATTATGTCTATACAGACAACAGTTATTAAATAGAAAAGTTTTAAAGACAAAGTCATATCACATGTTTCTTTGAAGAAATATTTAGGTTTTTTTCATTTCAAATTAAAATGCAGTGGGTGAAAAAAAAAAAAAGGACTTACTCCAAGAAATCAAATACGTAAAAGCCTTCTGAATTATTTTCAGTTAGCAGACTTTTTAAAAGTTGTTCTGAACATTATTTTATACAGCTTTATAACACAATTAGCAGTGAATTAAGACATCTCATGTAACAAGCTCCTTAGCTGCTCCTCATAGGGATTACAATTCACAAGCATTGTTAAACTTCTGAGTTTAACACCTTTAGCTCTGACACATTTGCCCTCGTCGGTCATCCTACAAAATTCATAGTGCAACCTTTTCAAAGTTTGCAAAAAATAAAGCTGTTCTTGATAGATGACCCACCTTCCTGCCTTTTACATTAAATCACATCAATTTCAGTATCCTTCCGGCTTTTTACAAAAGAGTAAGAAAATAAAAACTGAATAGCACAAGGACAGAAGAATGCTGAAAAGAAGAAAGCCATCCATCAGCAAATTAGAATGCTTTACTGAGAGAAAGCAAACTCAGTCATCAAGATATGGAAAAAGTAAAAAGTATGCAGGCTGCAATATTCTGAATTACAGACTATGATTCCTAAAAAGAATGAACTCAGACAAGTGGGTTTTTCTGACAAGGAAGATAACTTTTGCCTCAGAGTTCCCTTCTAAGTCTGTCTCACAAGACAGAGATTAGTTCAGTTACAGGCCAGAAATCATAGTCTGAGAATGTCTTCAAAAGCATCTAAAAGGAAAATGTCTCTCTGTGGTCAGACGATGTCTCAAATTAAAAACTGGGGGCGGGGAGAAAACAAACAGAAAACAAAAATGTATTCCATCATTATTGGTGTTCATCTTTCTCTGGAAAGACGTTTTCTTATGGACTAAACTGGGAAATCATCCCTTTCAGATTTTTCATTTATGAGAAACAATCCCTTGAGGGACAAAAGTAATCTGACTGTGATTTGGAGATTCTGGTGGAAAGCTTTAATAGTGATAATAATAGCATCAAGTATTCAAGATTCATTTGTTTGTCTTCCGTTGGGTTCTTGACATCTTGGGTCTGACATTCCTGTCAGATGAATAAGAAAATAAGAGAACTGAAAACTAATTTTTAAACAGGTAAGCTGTTACTTTACTTCTGGTTTTTAATTATCTTAAAGGTCACCCATAAGAGAGATTGGTCTTCATATGAATTCTCTTTATTTTCCTTCACAGAGGCAGAGAGGGGTTTTTGTTCACTTTTCTGGATTTAACTAAGGTTGGAGGTCTCTACTCAACTCAAGTTCATAGTCTGTAAAATAACCTACTCTTTCCTTTCAAGCAACCTGGCTGCAAAATGTGAAAAGAGATAACCACAGCCTTCTCTGTTAGCTTATTTTTACTGCTCTATGTAACAGAGTGCTCTGCTTTACCTTGAAACTAATCCTAGTAAAGAGATGAACAGATAGAGTTGGAAGGGTTAAAAAAAAATAAAGGATACTTACACTAAATACATATGAACAATAAAACACGTATTTTTCAAATACAATTTATGCACAGAAGCAGTTCAGGTGGAACTAAGTTCCAATAATCTTTCTATCTAATTACTAAATAAGAAAGGAAGGAAAGCAAGAAAAACTTCCCTGATGAAAGACTTGGGTGAAATCAATCAGCTTCTGTTGTTTGTTTTAAATACACAGATACAAATCAGAAAAACCTAAAAGCTAGATTGTGGCAAAAAGAAGTTCTGAAAGAAAAAAAAAATGCAGCAGGAGTTCGAAAGCTAAAAAGCAAGGTTATCCCTTTAAAAAACAAGACTGATCCAGGAGTATCCTGAAGTCTATGTAGGTGATAATTTTGCCAAAATCGAAGAAGTATTACGTTAAGTAGAGTAAGCTAACAGTAAGCTAAATAAGCAAGCTAATAAATTACTGAGCTCTGACCTAGGAACGTTCTGAACTACCTTAGCTTACTGTTGCATATCAAACAACAAAATAATTTCTGATGTCGAAACACTTCGCTAATGGAAAGCCACCTGGAAGCAGGTATAGATGCACTGAATCTGCCAGTTCCATCGAACTGCTACGCTTTATAATGGTTCTGTTTTTTAAAAGCACAAAAGCAAAAATAATCTGCTCAACAACTTCATAATAAAACTAATCTGTGGATAAGATTGACTACTGCATCCTTCCTAATTCTTTTAATAGTCCCCTCTAATACTTCACTATGACATAGGCTGTAGATATCGATCTGGATATAGGCTCTGAATATCAATCACTTGTGTAAAACATTACTTCATCCACTAACAAAAATACGGTAAAAACAAAACATGGCATGGACTGCAAGTGAGTGACAGAAAAAGGCCATCATTTTTGACATTTTGCTTACCTATTATGTTTTAAAACCTCATTCCTTTTCAACTACGCTGATGAAGGTTAAATAAATACTTTTTTTTTGCGAGCTTTCGTTAAAAAGCTAAAAAGTTAGAAGTGCTGAACAAGAAAACAGTCACAAGTGAGAAGAAATAAAACATGCAGGCAGAAGTAACCGTTATCACAATCCCTTGTGCCCAAGTTACGTGCCAAAAACATCACAATGCAGTGATCCTGATGCACAAAGCATCACACGTGGATAGTTTAAATTTCGATAGTTGCCTGGTGTTTTGCCAACATTCTCCTCTGTCTTCTCTTCCTGGCTTTCCTGCACTTCTAAGTCCTCCTCAGGTGGGTGGATAATTACTGAAGGAATATCCTTGCCCTGAAGTGGACTTGGTTGGGCAATTGTGGTTGGCGGGTGGCTGCAGGTAGGACTGGAGGGTGGTGTGTTTTGAGGGGTAGTTACAGGGGTTGTACACCTTGAGGTTGCCGGGGTTCCAGCTCTTGAAGAGGGAAGAAGGTAATTGAGAAGAACTGACAAACGGTTTTCTCCTCTCAGGGAAATATTTGAGGCAGAGAGACCTCTTCGCAAAGAGTGGCGGGAGGCTGAAAGGCCTTCCCCTGAGACAAAACAAATGAAACACTATGAGCCTTACAACAGGGAAATACTAAATCAGAGAAACAAATATGGATTAACAATTTACATAGTAAATTGCAAGCTTTATGGGCCAAAAGTGTCATACTCATGCAAGTAAGACAAAGTAAGAGCAGATCTTATTTTAGACATCAGAAAAGTCAGAAGTTACTCAAAAGTACAAATCAGAACACCAAAGATATGTGGGAGAAGATATTGTTTTAAATTCTGTGAGAATTTTTTTAAATATATGAACAAAACTAAAATGGTATCTCTTGAAACTTATTCTTCACGTTTCCTAGAACTTATTCCAAATCACACAGCAGCTACCTCTAATGACATCAAGAAATATTACCATAAAAATCATTAGCAATTAATGCATTACGAGGGTTCACAATTAATTGCATTCATTATATATAATTAACATTTTTTATGAAAATATTTTTAAAAACTTGATCAAACTATCGAATCATGTTCCATGCAACCGTCTTCTGACAAAGGTCTTATTTTAACTCTAAGTTTTCTAGACAAGTGTAGTCTCAATATATAGTCTTAAAGAGGCCATAGAGAGGAATTTACATGGTTCCTTCACCATCTTTTTTACTGTGACTTACCAAATACCCCCAATTTGCCTAAAACCAAACGCATCTCTCCAAAATTCACTGTCACTTTTCTTCCCCTATCCAGTCTCCACTGGATTCATCCCCACTATTTTCATGTTAAAAGAGAATATTCCTGTCATAGGTCCTTCAAGATTTCAGTTTGTAATGGATTCTAGTTCTTTCTAAAGCAGGAATAGAGACCGTATCTTCAATTTCCATTAGAATGTTTAGTTCTATTCACAACAACAAAAAAGAAGAGAGAGAAAAACACTTTTCCTGAGATGAAAGTTGCCTTGAGAAGAGAAACATTTACTTCTCCTACAATCCATGAAATCAAAGCCATGCTGTTTTCACATAATATGCCATCAAGCAAAACCAAAATACCAAACTAGACAAATTTAGTCTCACATTTGTACTAGGCACTATACAGAGACCAATACACTGGACAACTCCAGAACAACTTGCAAGACAGAGGCACAGAAAGTATACCTAGGTAAATGTCACACACATTCCCCTGCAGCATGGAAAAGTGGGTCCTACAGACAGAAACGATTTAAAATAAGAACTGAAGTTTTAGAGTTGAGCTATTCTAATGGCAGCACAGCAAAGTCAGGAGGGCCAACAAAGCAAATTGGTTGATTTTATCCGTATTAATTGCTAAGGATAACAGCTACACTGGACTTGTAAGGATGAGTTATGAACATCAGATGTCCTAAAACAAAACACACACGTGTACAAGGTGCCTAAAAATTATTATACACACGTGTTTGCTTTACCATTTCACTAGAGGACGACTGTAGGACGATAAAGGAAAAGTTAACAAACATATGAAAAAGTCAACACTGGGGATACAGCTGTTAAAGGATGGGGAAAACCAAGTTTATATTTGAAATTTTCACATTTGCTAAACAAAAAAAGGAAGAGTCAGAAGTTATATGGAAGAAATCGTACTTTTAATCAGTCACATTTCCTTTCTAGGAAAAACTGATTCTGAAACTATCAGCAAAAAGTATGCATCATCTACTCACTAGCTAAGAACATGCATCAGAAAGTTTGGGCCAGAGAGCACTCTACAGACATACTCAACCTGGATTCAACCCAAAAAGCACTTAACTAAGCAGAGCGTATGTTCTGAGAAATGACACATTTCCAAAGACTGGAAAGGAACTTTGTTGCAAGGAGTGACTCATGAAATCAGTATTAAGTTTTCACTACACTAATAAATTTAGCTTGAAATTTCACATGGCTTAGTTAATGCAAAGCATAAAAACAAAACAACAACAACAAAAAATCAGAGATGGAAACAAGCCATAAAAACAAAAGTAAAGTTGCCCCGCAGTTTAAAGTCCCTAAAAATATTGCATATACCTTTCTTGTGCGTTTTTTTTCTTCCCCCAGATAGACTGTTCTATAGAAAACATGACAAGAACAGTGTCCTAGATAAAAGTAATTTCTTCACCATTAGAATAGTGAGCTCTCTCACCACGTAAATGCAACTGAATTAAAAGCTAGTAATTGTCAGCATCACTGAACTCAAGACATGACCACAAAGCAAAATCTCTTACATGAGCTAAATAAGCAAGCAGTAGCTACCTGACAAGCATATGAAACTATGCCACAATGATGAAATTCCTCAAACATTATACATTTTATTCAAGCGTATCCTAAAAATCATTAGGGCCAACGTGCATCTACTTCTACACTTCAAAATAATAACGCATGCTACACATACAGGCAGAAGTGAAGCATTTGAGTGAATACAAAAATATACAGAAACATCATCCATAGCTACGCATGGCATTCACGGTTACTATTAGTTCATTGCTTATCAAGAAGAAAACACTTATCTGCAATTATCAGCTGAATTTTCCTTCATCTCCCAGTGAAAACATTATGTAACAGGTTAGAACAAATTGGACACTACAACTTATCTCACCATTTCGTTCAAGCAAGTGAGGGTCAGAATGTTTCTTGCCTATATCTGCGAAAGACCGAACCAAGGGAATCCGATTGCTGAATTTTTTCTCATTTTGATGATGGTGCCTTTTTAGAAGTGCCACTCTCACATTCTCCCTTATCGATTCATCCAGTTGGCCAGAAGCAATCATGTTGTCCAAGACCATATCTACAAAACAGCAACAGCAGAAAAATGAAATTTTTATATATGTAGGTATCCTTCCACACACCCAAACACCGTAATTAGTTGCAACAAATCATATGAAAAAATAGGAACTATATAATAAAGAGAAGTGCCTTTTCAATGTCAGTGCCATCTTCAAGAATTCACAACAAATTTTCGAAGATGTCATTAAATGAGTAAATAAGTAAAACAGAATGTAGATCCAAAAATACTAGTACTATCATTTTAAGAAACAAGTTGCTTAATATTTTATGGTTTACCTTCAATTGCAACTTCCTTTTAAAAAAGAAACACCTGTGTATTCAACTAAAAGTGAATACACAAAGAAAAAAAAAATGCAAAAGAGACATCTTCAAGCCCTAACCTGGTGTTCCCTATTTTGAAAGTATACAACTACACTAGAAGGAAAGTTGTAGGATCATGGGATGAATTTCGTAACTTCTGTCACTTTCAGATGACTCAAACTCCTGAGGCTTGTGATGCACATACTTTAGAAAAGGAAATGTAAAATGAAAGCTAGTTTTATCATCTAAAACTGATGAATCAACAGTATCAAGTTTCAAAGGTGCACCTCATCAGCATGTTCACACAGATGAAAGTCTGCTGTGATTATGTAGTTATTTTTATTTAGAAACACGCACACCTGCACAAACCAACGTTACCCTATGTGACACAACTTTTCAACATATTTTTCTATTCTTAACTCATGCATCAATAAACTACATTGATAAACCATAATTGCAGAGAACTTTTCACAATGAAAAAGGTTATGGCTCAGAATGCTTTACAAGCAAAATTATATGCCATGAAGTCTTTGCCAGTACAGTACAACCTCCTTTGGGAATCACTGTTAACACGCAGTCTTATGCTATCGCTTCTCAAAAGAAACTCCTGACCTGTTCGAGGGAGAACTATGATCACCTTTAGGCATTCTTAATTCAGAGAACAGAGACAATACACTTACAGTCTTGTGTAGGATGATAATCCTTGGTAGAGTATACTTTCATAATGGCACCAAAAATTAACTTAAAACAAATTTATGCAATCTCTTCATATGTTACAGATCCACCTAAAATATTTGCTACTGTTTGCTACACCTAAAAAAGCACTGTTTACACAGAATTAAGCAGTAACTATCTTTCTTATAAACTAAGATTACTTCTATAATTAATTTAATAAAGCTCAATCAATGACCAAAACATTGCCTTTACAAACCCACGTACACTTTTCCTTAGCAAGTCAGGAAAATAGGAAGGGAACACCAACTTCCTCAGAGAAATTTGAAGACTTAAAAAAAAAAAAATTCAAGCTGTGTCAACTTTTTTATGCCAAAACACTTTGTCCCTCACAGGGACAAGGGCAGCCCTAAGCCTAGCATGATTCCTGAGCAGGCAGTCAACTGTGTGGCACCTGCAGCAAGAGATACTAGGAAAATAAGGTAAAACTAGTTCAAAAGGCATTCAGGTTAAACAAGTATAACGTTGATTAAAAAAAATAGCTTTCCAAGATGTTTCTGTAGGACTTAGAGTGACCATGTGATTAGTGAGGCCATTCAACATAATAGGTCAAACATATAATTTATTTCTGCTCACCGCTTACAAAGGTGAAAAAAAACCTAGCAGATGTGCAACACTCAATTGCACTAATGGCATCAAGTTAACATCAGCCAAGTTATGATTAATAATTATGGTACTAAAGAGAACAAATAAGTCCTAAAATGCTCTGGAATATATTTATACTTCATCTGTAGAAACAAAGACAAAGAACATATTCAGGAATTAGAACAAAGGTAAATTCTAGACCTCATCCGAAAAACATATAAATAAAGGAGGTGCTATTCAACCAGCAGAGCTCCTTCTAAGTGAAGGACCAGCTCTTTTTAACCAGATGAAAAAGACTGCATAAAGTGTGTACATACCTATTTCTTCAATATTTTATTTTCAAGGATATCTTTAAAAAAGCATTTCAAACAGAGATTAAAATTTAGAAATAAAGTATTTAAAAAAAAAAAGTTTTGCTGCAACCTGCTATCTCATCTAGTGTGTTTGCTCTCATGTCCAACATGACCGTCCCATTAAGAATACAGCTTCGCAATTCAAAGAGACTGTGTAGAGACAGAGTTGCTACATAAGGCTTGCTCCAACGATCACCACCATCTTCAACATCCTCTTCAAATTTTAGCCACCTGAAACGAATACACATACAAATATTTATATTTCTCCCAGAAAACAGACAACTTTGCAAGCCCTTCCCTCTGTGGCTCTAAGCAACACTGAAGAGGGAGATCCATCAGTACATACTGACCTTCTTTTCTCAGACAGCTGAGCAGATTAACAGTTAGAACACTTATCTAGCTCTTTGCCCAAGCTCAGCTGTTTTAATTTTAGTCCATTTTCTTTCATCAGGTTAAAAGGATACCTATCTATTCATAAATTCATAAGAACAGCGTAGGATCGTGCTATGTTACTTGATTTGCATGTCTCAGTTTCGTCTGTATTTTAGGATTAAAAAGCTGTCTGAAATTCATTGTATATAATGTTGATTCTAGGGTGCCAAGTCAGACATTCAATAGTTAAGTAACATTACTGTTTAACTATTAATCAGCTTTTATTCTAATTTACAGGTATAATAGAAGCTGAACTTCTGCAAAAGTCAGAATGCAATAAGACAATTGGAAGTACTGCATCTGGAAGAGTGCATATTATAACACATGTAGAAGGAAAAAAAATTAACTGTGGCCTCCTACAAAGTACACACATACAACCCTTCAAAACAAACAAAAAATTTAAAAAGCTTCATAAGAAGAACATATGTAAATGCCCAATATTATTTAGGTTTTATTAAAAAAGACACTAATTTATCAACAGTAATAGAGTGAAGTTTTCTGAGACAGTAAATTCTGCGCTACATGGTTAAGCACCTGTATTAATAAACGAATGTTGTAGCTTTCACAAAGCTACAACTTGCAGCAGTGAAATTCAGGGTCTTTTGAGAAGCCATATTAATTTTTCCAGAATATGCCAACAATAGTAAAAGTTTCAGTCTTCTGAGCCTGAAATGGAAGACTGCTACATTCAAGAAAATTCCAACTCAGATCTAGTTTGCAGTTCTTTCAAATAAAATCACTAGAAGATACACCTTGAAACAATCTACCTTTAGCTTACCTAGCAGTTTCTTTCCACTCATACTCTTCTCCATCCCTGAAGCAAAGTTCATCCATTTCAGTGAAGAGATCATGAGGAATG
The DNA here is from genome assembly GCF_016699485.2 of Gallus gallus. Taxonomy (NCBI): domain Eukaryota; kingdom Metazoa; phylum Chordata; class Aves; order Galliformes; family Phasianidae; genus Gallus; species Gallus gallus. The sequence continues at coordinate 38,384,314 of NC_052533.1, forward strand.
TGTTCATCATCATCTTCAGTACCCAGGATAAACTGCACTCGTTGGGATGGCGTGTCTTGAAGAAAAGGAGAAACTCAACAACTAAAATAACTATCTAAAATAACACACTTCTATCATAGAAGAAATAAAACGTAACAGTTATATTTCCCTGTCCCAGCAAGAAGCATGCAGCACAAAAGCCTCTTCAAGAGAATTTTTTAGATTCAGATGAAAGATCTGAATTACAAATAAACTCAGAACTAAATTTTGGTTTTGCAATGCTGTCATCATCCAATCACCCATTTCTGAAAAAAGCCCTTGAAAACAATATTTACTATCTATGAAGATCTACAGTAGATTGTTTCTGTCCCAAATCCAATATATTCAAAGAAATCCATCAAAACAAAATCTAAGTAGGCAGTATGATTCCTTACCATCAGACAACTGGAAGGCACAAGTAAATATTTCAAGATCATGGATCAAGTTACCATGGAAAATGCTGCTTCATAGCTCTATTCATACTTTTGAAAGTATTGAGTGACAGAGAAAATACAAGATCACAAAATCTCAGAAATGGAGTTTAATGCAAATAACCAATATTTTTATGCTAAAAGAGTATTATAAACCTAGTCTAACCTATTCAGTGCAGGCTACTGAACATTCATTTACACACCTGAAGCCCAACAGTTCATGACTATATAAAACACAACCACAAAATGTTTGCCTGATTGAAGACAGAAACATATAATTACAGTAAGAATAAAAGAAACAGCATAAACAATGCTTGAACACAAAGTAACTATTATAAGATTATTTTCAAGAGACACAAAGAACTCCATACAAATTTCTTACCGTACGATGGAGACTCTCTGCCATCTTCTCTATCAGTTTCTTTTTCTTTTTTTCTTCTGTGATGTCTATGCCCACGATGTCTATGCCGTCGACGACCCTGCTTTCCAAATGGGACATGAACGCCAATATAAACAGCTCTGTGGCCTGTCAAGAAAGTTCAAGAGAAAACAATTACACACACAAAAAATGACCTCCTGCCCAAAATGCAGCATCACTGTCAAAAAGACAGTATGGTTAGCTTGCGGTTGAACTTTATGATCTTTAAGGTGTTTTCCAACCTGAGAGATTCTATGATTCTATTACACATGGAATTTGACAAAGTCAAAAAGAAATCCAAAAGTACTTGGCAAAACGATGTTCATTGAATTACTGTTGCCATTTGCCTTCCATCCTTCCCCAGTGTCAAGGAACTAGCGTTATACTCATTTTCCAAGTAAACTGGGTAAGAATAAACTATGGCACAATGCAAGAACTCCGCTGTGAAACACATAATATAGAAACACAGTCTTTATCTACAATAAAGGAAGCAGCTGTCTGATAAACACCAGAGAACTAGAAGCACAGTAGAAAAAATTACCAGATATGCCTTTTCACCATACAAACTTCATTAAGAAATTACGCATCGCTTATAAATCACAAGGACTTTTCTACAATTAAGCAAACTGTCAATATTTCTAAGTATCATGTGACACACCTAGGTAAGCCTGATGTTCAAATATAACATTAATCTAGTATGAGGAAGGTAACAGAAACTTACATATGCAAATCACACAACTGACACAAAGTTTTTTTTTGTGGATTTTTTTCTCCTCTCCTTTTTTGATTCTAGAATCTTTTAATAAGTTTAATAGCATATGCTCAAATTAGTGCAAACAGCTCTTTACAACATTTACTTTCAACATCTTATTTCTCTTTGGCCTTTCACATTAAGGCAATGCTAGCACCAACAGCCTGGCAGAAGAAATCGCTCTGATTGTTTTGAACAAGCTACTGCCATGTTTATTCTAATACAGTTGGCATATACAGTAATCTTCTCAATTTCTTCTTAAACAATCTCAGGAAGAATCACATTAACAATAAGCCTGGAGGTTAATGCTGAATACTTCATTACATATTATAGAAGAGTCATAACAGAAGGCTGACATTAGCAAAAGGAAAAGGAATTGGTTTTCCACTTCCTAGAGAAATGTAAATTCAGCAAATTTACAGAAGTCAAGCAAGTCCCCAGGAGTTGTGACTATACACACATATGTATATATTTATATATGTACACATATATTTATATTTACATACATATATAAATATATGCGTGCGTAAATATGTGTGTGCGCGTGTGTACATATACAGAGAGAGACAGAGAGAGAGAGAGATTACAAGGACATTGAAGAATCTGGCCATTACAGAGCTTTGAAAAATAATGTGCTAGTATGCCAAATTTGCCTTCCAAGAATAGCATCTCTAAGCTCTCCCCAAAATATAAATCTTTTCTCATAATACATTTTAAAACAGTACTTTCATGGTACAGCACAAAAAAGAAGACTAACAAAAAAAACCCATGAACAAACTCAATGTTTGTTTCATCTGGTGAAGACTGCTTTCCAAATTACGAGACCTGATTCTTGATGCAATTTGAACACTAAGCTTTAATTAGAGCTGACTGACTGGGACTGTGACCAAATGTGAAATGAAGCATATTAAAAATAATTTGTTTCCATTAAGAGTGGAAAATTGATTAAATTGTTGACACATTTATTACTCCTATTTATAGACCAAGAATCTTTCATGAGTTTCTTAAAAAAAGAAGCTGAACTTCACCCTCCATAACTACTGTGTGAGAGGTAATTCCAGAGCAATTAATCACCAATGCAACTCCTGAATGTTTATCAATCTACCTAGCATGTAATAGGGCTAGATGGCACCATTAACAACAGTCAGGTTACTAATACCACAGCGATGCAGTAACTAAGTGTACGAACACCTGACAAGGCTGGAGACTAACAGCATTTAATAGCACACCAGGTCCCATTCAGATCTGCCCACTGCAACCACCACAAACAGCAATTGCTGCAATCATCCCCACCAAACACCATCAGGGCATGTTATATTTTACTTAGTCAAGTAGTACATATTAAGTTCTAATTAAATGTACAGTTAAACAGTCAATAGTTTATTGATGTTTGCTACTCTACTTTCAGGATATCATGGTGACACTGAATGAACCTTCCAGTGGTTTATACTACCCTTCAGCCCTCACTGCCCACAAGCAACTTGTGTGAATGGCTATTTGCTCATGCAGATGCTGTTTGGCAGGCAAGTGTGAAAAAAAAATACATTCTCCAATTGCCTTTGTGCCTGCCTTATACCCGCACAGTGATCTAATAGCTACATCTGCAGCTGGATTTCAGGACTAACGTGAAACACAGACAAGCCAGATGACTTTCAGCAATTAAGTAAAACATATCACAGTCCAATGTGATTCTATCAGTTTCTTAAAGAGAAGAAACAGTGAAAAAAGCCTCTCAATTTATGTATTTATAGGAGGATGGGAAGTTCAATATACTAATCAAGCTTGACCACTGAAGTTAAGTGGGTTTTTTTGTGTTGTTGTTTTGTTGTTGTTGTTGCTTTTAAATCATGGTCATGGATAAACAAAGAAGTCTCTACTACTACCTAGGAAATCAAAAACCACTGCTATTGGATGATGCCAAGTATATTAACACCAAACGGCAGTGCGAAAGTGCCCAAGAATTAGACAAGTTTAATCTTAATTCTAACCTCACAAAGAAAAGCACTAAAAAGTCCCTGAAAATAAAGACAGTAGTAATAAGTAGGCCTGTGTTCCCTTGCTTTCATTATTTAGATAGTAATTAATGCTGGAAAACAAACATATTTAGTTACTAGCACAGTTTCCAAGAAACTAAAACAAAGAAATTAGTAGGATTTTCTTCCTTCATTCCCAATGAACTGGGCAACATGGCTTACAGTTCCCATCACCCAGGCCTAAAAAATCAGATAAAGACAAGTCAAGTCTAAACGGACAGAATCGATATTATTGTCATCCATGTTACTTTAAAAGGAACACAATCTTCTATCTGAATATTATTTTTAAAAGCTTAAAAGGTACAGCTGCTTGACCTTCAAAGCTTAACGCACACAAACACATCTGTACCACAGTACCATTCCCAAGCAAATCCTATTAAAGAATTACATTAAACCTATCATCAACAGAATTAGTACACTGCCTGATACTAAATTTAGTGATACAGAACTCAAGAAATAATTGTTCATTTTAATCTAACATGACTTCATCCAAGCTTAGCTGTTCAAATCCACCAAGGGTATTTACTATTAAGGCCCTTATCCTTGTGAAACAAATTTAAATATTAAAGAGTTTGCTGCACATCTCAATTAGATGGTCTTACTCTGTAAGACAATTTATATAAAGTCCTATAAAACTGACAGAACAAAAACCACTGTGTTTAATTTCCTGGTAAGTGGTGGTAGAAGACTTCTAAAGTCAAAAACGTACATCCAGAGTGCTTTCATGTGGCAACTGTGTACACACAATTCCATACAGGAATTCCTTTTTTCTAACCATCACTGATAACTAGATGCCTTTCAAGATTCATACAAAGAACATTCTTCCCCATGTTACCAAGGAAAACCAAGTTTATATCTATGCGAAAAGGAATGCTGTATGTTCTCAAATCTTGATCCTTTGAAATTTGAACTGCAGAGCTGTTAATTAATGTTGTATGGGTCATGTGAAGATTTGCTAGCTATTACCAACTTTCAAAGAAGGACCAACTTCAAAGCTGAAGCCCATCTTCATGATCAAGTTGCTCAGGATGTCAACCAGTCCAGTCTTGAGTACTTGAAATGACACATTCTACAGTCTCTCTGGGCCACCCATTCCAACATAGAACCAAATTCCCTAAGAAAACCATCTCATGATGCATAACCTGCACTTCCTGTCCTGCGTCTTTGCATCTATTCCCCCTCATTCTTTCACTGTGCAGCTCTGGCAAGAGACTGACCCCACCTTCTCCATAAGCTCCCTACAGCCAGTTGATGACAGAGACTTTATAACAGAAATTGCTATTTTTCAACATCTTCAGACAAGAAACTGGAAAGGTCATTTATTTTACACAGAAGCCTGTTCATATGTGATCACCTCAGTTTTCCAAGCATCAATTTTCTACAAAAAGAGTCTTATTATAACCAAAGGGTCTTTTTCTGTGTTTTGTTGAAAGAATTATTTGACAGAGATTACCACTTCCCTCGAGAATGAAATATCCAAAATCTTTTTTCTCAACAGATCTATATAAAGGAATAAAATAAGTTATCCCACAAAGGGTTATATGCCTTAGCTAGAGGCCACAGTGCAATATATTTTAGAATCTGTTAAGCCTTCTGGGCCCTATTCTGAAATCTCCTGTTGCTCCTAGTAATTAAGCATATCTGAGAATATGCTCTTTGTACTGAAATATCTGGGCAGATAAGACTGAAAAGCATAACTGAAAATTTTTGTATGCACAGCATACGGTAAAGCAGCTCAGTTAGAAAGAATGTTTTCTCACTACACAATGAAAGCCTGCATCACATTATGCTGACCAGCAGAAGCAATAAATACCACAACTCTCATTACGCATAGAACTGGGTTTCTTCTGTAGATTTAAAATCAAATATGAGTTGGTAGCAGCAGTCAGAAGAAGAAAATGCTCTGAATGTTTAGTTCTGTTTGACTCAACAGTACTCAAGAAGGCACTGTCAGTAATTACATCAGACGTGCAGGCAGTTAACAGTAATGGGAAAAGCCTAGTGCCAGCTGACAGAGCTGCATAGGGATTCTAGCACTACATGTCCACAGGTCTGTCCCAAGGCTTTGTGGACTGCAGCCAGCACCCATCTCTGTAGCCCGGGGAAGGAGCCAGCTCTGGGTATCTGAGGGAACTGCCTGCCCTCGCACCACACATCTAAACCAGGCCATAGCTGAGTGTGACGCTCTGAGCTCAAGGGCCTCCTCCAGGCCACCTCTGTATTGATACTCAGAACAAAGGATATAGAGGGTAGAAAACTCGGAAACTAAACAATTCAGGCAAAAGTTTCATTAAGAACAGTGGTTGGTGTTCCCAAGAATGCCAAGCTCTATAAGGATGCTGGCTTACGCAATCATCACACTGTTCTGGTAAAGGGTTTCAAAAGAAGCATTTGCCAAAAAAGGTTTCTCTATGTCATTAATGGTCACCAATACATTCTTCTTACAGATCTGAGCACACTCCTCTCTCCTGTACAAGTGCTGCAGAATGGCTCTAAATGAATTAACTTGCTCCCCAAGTGCATCTATTTCCTGATCTTTGTAAGGTAAGAAAAACATTACAGAAGGAATCCCATCCCATATAAGGGTTACAAATTCTTAGGAAAAGCTTTACAAAGTAAGTATTTCACACTTCCTTTACAAAATAAGTATTCAGAAACCAAACTTGGTAAAGTGTGATGTTTTTCTGTTTCAACTGGTTTGAAACATCAACTTCAAATGAACTTCAAATGGAGTCATCCATTCAGCAGGAAATCTGAGATCCATCAGGCTACAGGCTCAGCCAACTTTTAGAAGAACTGCTTTTAAAAGGATTAAGAGTAGTAATCTTTATGAAAAACCATCAAGAAACAATAGGCTGCAGAATAGCACATCTTTTCCGTCTCATTTCAAAAATCTTTGAGCAATTCTGACCATCAAGCTCACTTTAAAGCTTTAAGTTTCAATTGTACTGTTAGACAAAACTTCCCTTTAGTGGCTCTAATGCTTGAGTAACATTTTAAAACGTTGCAGATTACAAAGCTGCCACCTTCTCACAGAATTTGTGATGCCTGTGTTCTGACTGAATATATCAAAATGCCCCCTTAGATGAAGTAAGTTTGCAAATAAAAAATGTAAACACACACCTTACGCCATAAACTTTTAAATAGCATTGCTTTCATCTTGGTGCTTTTTACATTATATATTTATTTTAAATATTCATGTTATGTAAAAGACATTGGCTTGGTTTTTAATGGCATCTTTCTTAAAATAGATTTGTTTCAAGAACAAACACTACAATTTCAATGGGAGTTTTGAGATTACACAGCAGTTATTTAGCCAGGAATATGAATTTCAGGGTGAGACAGTTTATGCTTGTTCCATTCAATTCTTGTTAAACTACTATCAGTAGTTCTTCTAACGTTTTTTTTTGTTGTTATTTATTTACTTACTTATAAAAAACAATTCCTCTTGGCTCAGGCAACTTCAAGGGCTCCAGTAACACACAAGTAAACTCCAAAATTTTCAGGTTGGCAGAATCAGAAGCATATTCCCTAAAAGACTCTTCTAGAACTTAGAAATAATTCTCTGCCTTCAGAGACAATAACATGAATGCTGAAAATTGTGTCCAGTCAGTTTGGGTGCTCTCCTGAGTTTTATGTCTATACAATAAGGTTGCCACATTTTCTTCTTAAAAGGCAGTCTGGAAATAATTTTGAGAGCATTTGTTAAGGACTTATCTTTGTAAATAGTACTGTAAAGAACTGTATGCTTTAAGAAAGTTGAGGAACATTATTCTCTCTGCATAGAACTCTAAATACTGTAGAAATTAAAAGTAGAACAAGTCATGCGAAACATGACTGTGGACTGTAAAATGCAGAACTCCCACAGAAAAAAAATTAAGTGTAAAAATATAAGTGTAAACTTCAACACATGTGTGACAAAGGTGTAGCGATGCAACCTAAATCCAACGTTTACTTAATCAAGACTGCATTAAAAGTCAGAATAGGAAAATATCCTTGACTTTTGTGACTAACAGAGCAGAGCTAAAGACAGGTAACATCTATTTCTGAACAAAATGAACATTACTGTGCAAGTCAACTTACATAACATCATTACGTTACATCAACTTTTGGTTAATGTTGCATATAAATCAGAGCAAGGCTAACATTCCTGACTAGTACTGGACTTGAATAGATTTTTTTTTTCCTTGCTTTCAGTTAAATTTAAACATTAAAATTCAAGGATATCACAGGAGAAGATGGATGAAAGGTGGTCTGCAAGAACCATTGATGATCATCCTAAATTTTTGCTTTCAGAAGTAGTTTCACACCACTACACTGTACTTTTAATCACATGAAAAAATAGCATTTCAAAACTCCTTGCCCCTCTCCCCCCATCAAATAGGGCTCTTTTCAAGACGATTATTAAGTCTTTTAAAGGCTGAAATGTTTATTCTGTAGTTTGAGGACCACGCAGGACTGTGTTCTGCGCTGCCTAAATTAGTGCAGCCTGCTATTACAGAACCCGACACTGTTCCTGTTACATCTTATATTCACCTGCTCCTGTACAAGCTCTCCTGAAACATCTTATAGGAAATATTCATGGCTTTCTGAATACTTGCAATTTAGATGTATCTAAAAGGTAGAATATTAAACCTACCACTTAAATTAAAAACTAAAAAACCACACCAACATAGCAGTACATTCCACTACAAGTTACAAAATAAGTTCTCTTAGTTCCCCTAAGCCTTTTTATAGTACTGAAACAATTTCCAACTGTTCCCAACACAGTAAACTGCAAAACATCTGCGGAGAAAGTTTTCCACTTAGATATACAATGTTCACATCTAGAGGAGGAAAAACTGCAGGATTATTTATCTACTTATCAACTAAGATTAACACAAAAGCACAGCTGTTTTCTTAAAAGGAAAAATACGGCTTTAAGCCATCAAGGTATCAGAGCTAATAGGGTCACTTAAAATGTAAACACTACTTACACCTGCCACGGGATAGTGTTAGAGTAGCTAGTAAATCATCTTAACTCTTGAAAGCTGCTTCTTGGATTTATGCCACAGAATACTATTCTGCTGAGACAGACACTCGACCTCAGATTTTCTACTGGAACAAAACCTCTGTTATGCGTAAACTCCTTATCTTCACTATGCCTGTAACTTGTCTTCTGTTATTCTTAGCAGACACCTCTTTTCCATTAAGCTAGATCTAGTCTACGTATCCAAAAATCTACTTGAAAAACCATCTACACATTTGAAAAGATGAGACCTACTAACATCAAGCAAAACATAGCAACTCAGGTTTAAGAGAGCTCTTCTTACATATGGTTCTTAGAGTAGTTTTGGTTGTAGTTTTTTTTTTTGTAATTTGTTTTTTTTTTTTTTTTAAGACAACATGAAGTACCTCTGCTGCTACTATTCTTGCCTTACTTCCTTCTGCCCTTACTTTGTTGTTATTCTCATTAAACCCATTCTTTGCAGCTCAAGGAGTTTAATATCAAGCTAAGAACTTTAAGGGTCCTTAAAGATGCTGTTTTTGTCCTTTCTAGTTCTTCTGAAGTAACAAATACAGCTTCGGTAGGAAGTATTAGTTTATACTAAACTAAATACTATTAGTTTAGTATTGATTTAATCCAACCATAATTGCTGTTCACCATTTTGATCCATTTCTCTTTTACAGGAAGAGTTATGAAACAAGTAGCCGTGCTTAACCTTCATAACCTCAACACTTTCATTCTGGATATGTACCACACTTTCCCAGCAACCATAAATAGAGTACAGAGCCCAGTCTTCAAGATTTGTTTTTGTTTTCAGCAACTAGACTTCTTTCCACTAAAATTTCATGTCAAAATTACCAGAAAAAGAATTATCCCATATTGACAAGACCAACAAATATTAGTTTAATATTAAGTTATACCTTCTGTGGCATCAAACATATCAGCACCATTTTGTAGTGGCTTTAAAGCTGTTAAATATCCCATCATTGCTGACTCTAAAGGTTTGGTGCTTCACACCATAGCTGAACTCAATTAACTGTTTGCTGTTCCTCCTTTAAAATGAATCAACGCAAATTTCTGGAGAGGTTCCAAATTCCTAGAACTCCTTTTCAAATCACTGGGAGAACTGGACTGAAACAGCTTATGTTTCAATGTGGTAACATTAACGTTACCACAGATCTTTCCTAGACTACAAGAAAATTTTCACGAGTTTGTAATGAAAAATAATACTATCTGGAGTTTTCTACTGCTTGCAGACAATTATTCTATTTCTGTCCTTGTCAGATTTTAATTCCAGAATTAAAAACAAAGCAGCCCCAAATCCTCACATGTAGTTTCATCATCGTAGCTCACAATTAGTGATCCCATAATAAAAAGCTCTAAGTTCACATACATTTATCATCTAAAACATCCTAAATCTAAACAACTTTTTTTAGTAAATCTCAGAGAAGTACACTAGTCTGTACACTACTGACTGTATTTACATGAAATGAAAAACTTACTGTTCTTACTTTGGAACAGTTACCACTGATAGAAGTCAAAAAGTACACGGTCTCTGCCTTTCCCAATTCTACCCTTAAAAAAAAAAAGTCTGATTTTCTCACAAAACATTATGTAATTGCCAAAAATATTTTAATACAGAAGTGGGAATATTGCACCTACTTGAAGCTTCAGATTTGTGATAATTCTGTTGGAACACATTTTTCTTGTCAGACACTCCTTATTAGTTACTTGTTTAATCGCTGCACTGCCAGTGCAGAAAATTATACTGGGCCACTCCAAAGAGAGGGTGAGATAGCCGAAAAAAGAGGGCAAGGCTGCACAGCTAAGAGCAAGGTGAGGATGGGGATAGTCCCTCATCTCTCCTTCCAATAGCTATTGACTCAAGTGCTCATGAAACACAAGCCTTGGTTTCACCTTATTTTATTATTTGGCCACAGGAAACACAGGACATTTTCACAGTCACCAACGCAACTGCTGAAATTGCTGAGAGCAGCCTTAACCTGTCTCCCCAGCCCTGCCCTGTACCCTTTGCAGCGCCATGCTGGCTACAACATTCTTGTGCCTGTGCTATCAAGGAGACTGGGGAAGCGATCTGGTTGCTCGTTTGTTCCCATGCCATTTCTCTGCTGAGGCATTCCAGCTGTTGGGTGCACTGACAAACTGCTCCAGCTGAATGCCTGCCTCCTCTTAACCCCTGCCTCTCTGCAGAACACACACATACTTTTTTTGGGTCTCGTCCCAAATAAAAAACAAGAGAAGGAGATGAAGGAGGAGACAGCTTAAATCTGCACTGAAGATTTAACTGTAAAAACAGACATGTCAGTGGTTTCACAGGAGCTTAACTCTATGTGAAGTGGCATTGCTGCCATCTCCACCTCTGTACCTCTCAACCTTATACTCACACCACACTTCCCTCCTCCTCTCAGTATTGGCAGACATCCATCTGCAAACTGGGCAAATTGGCTCAGGATGATCAACTGATGAGATCTTTCTCATTATTTTCCTTTGCAAGGGGTGTTTCTTTTTCTGCTGGCTTAATGTATTTAAGGAGGCTTACTATACAGTTGGACAGAAAGTGTCAGTTCAAGATAGAAAGCAGAAAGAGAGAAGGAAACACAGCAAGAATATGACTGTAGCAACACACAAGCACTATAAACTGTCCTATTTGATTGTAAGAAAATAAAACGTGACAGCAACCTAAAATCAACTTTTATCCAATAGAAACTACTGATATAACATCTGTCCAGCGCTGTGAAGCAGCAAGTCACTACTGTCAGAAAATATCACTTAACTACTGACAGCATTCTGGCATTTCACAAATGTTAATTAAGCTTCTGAGCACAGCTAAGATTTAAAACACTGCATGTCCTCTAGCTTTTTCCGCTTGCATCACTAACTGGCATGCATGAATTTTCATGCCAATCTACTTCCTTTTCAAGCCAGCAAGAAATTAATTCTTAGAAAAAGTATTTAATTTTGCACTTTTCAGTATAAAATGGTCTTGATGTATTTTCTTCTTTTTTGCCCTAAATGCAAGATTTGGAATCTAAAAAATGGAAATTAAATAGGGTTCCATAGTACTTTAACTGACTGCAGACTGACAAGCGCACAATTCAGAATGGAACTAAAAGACTGACCATCTAATTAGATACAGTGCTTAAAAGTGTATGACCACAGTCATGAAGACAGTAAACTTTCAAATAAGAAAACAAAACATCTTCCTCAAGACTCCTCTTCCATGAGTTTTGACATCATTCATGCTGGGAAACAATCTGCCAAGAATAACCATTTATCCAAAACAACATTCTGATTGATAGTCTCATAAGCAAACCTTTCCCTTGGAAAACTTCATGAATGTTTTTAAAATATTTTTTCCTGTGACAGATTCAAAGAACACAGAGGATTTACTAGTATGGGCAGAGACCAAAAACAGCATAGGTCATCTGCAGTTTCCAGGTTTTACTCCTAGAACTGCATGCCAGCCATAAAATTCAGGTTCCCTTCAGCAATACTGGTTGCACTTGAAGGAAAACACGTATTTTATCTTGAGGCAAAAAAATATACATTAAGCAGAAAACCCCTACAAACTTACTCTCTAGTTCTTCTTTCTCAAAGTTTGTATTGATAGTAGAGCTGATTTTGCCCATATCCACGACAGCTTCCTCATCATGACCCTAAAGAAGAAAGAAAACACGAGCTTAAGTTAAGAATATACAAATAATACTAACTTCTTCTAAATTCCTTATTATACTCTTCAGTTCTGAACCTGGTGGCCAAAGTTATCTAAAATAATAAAAGTTAACCCCTTAAAAACTGACAAAGAAAATGAAACTGAAGAAATACTCATACAATTCCTCAAGAAAATATTATTCTGTATTGACGGAAAACATCTTACTGTTGATAGAAAATATCAAAATAACAGTATGATTAAAGCTACAAAACGATGTGTCATAAAGTAATGAAGAAAAACACACTAAGTGTTTGTGTAAAGACAAAAGAGAGGACAACTCAAAGCTTGACTATTATTTACTTTTACAAAAATAATTGCTACTGTACTTTAAGAGATGTTCCTCCAAGTTTAAAAAGAGAATCAACTGCCTTGGCAAAAGACAAAAAGAGGGGCAAAGTTTACATCAAATTCTGGCCAGTATCACAGTAAAGATAAAGAAGAGGTGAGGGATGCAACACAACAGCTGAGCAGCCTCAAGAAAGAAAAGGAAAAAGAAAGGAACCCTCAGAGCAAACACTGTCTACAGAAACATAAAACCACTTAAATTAATGCCAGTAGACAGAATTCAAAGCTGGAAAACAGGAGAGTAAATACACAGCTACACTAAACATCGTGGCATTTTCTTTTGCAAGACTGTTGATTTAATCTTATCAAGGATCAGGACATGCATTCCAGGAGTGGAATATTTTTTCAGTTTTACATTTGACAGCAGCAAATCTCCTTCACCAAACCAGCTGGCAAATTTTAAAAAGTTACAGAAGTTCGCATTCAGAGATTTTGAACCCGTTTGTTTAGGGAACTAATCCCATGTGAGATTTTCTGCCACAGATAAGGAGCTTTTATGAACCAAAGGTAACGTGAAGGGGTAAAGAACTCAAGCGTCTCTTCTAGACCAAAGATCCAAATGACAAACCCTTTGCCCAGTTTTCAGCAGGTGACCTGTATGCTACAACTCTACTCAATTCATGCTGTTATGTACAAAATTAGACAAGAGCAGCTGATTCTTCAGTTCAGGTTCCTTTACTACTGAGATGTTACCACCCATAACACAAAAGTGTGATATTTAAAATAGATACAGGCTCCAGAATAAGTTATACATCTCAGAATGCTTCCTCTTAATCCCACACAGCGCCGGAGAGAACATGCCTAATGCAGCCCTTTGCACACTGCTTTTGGCTCAATTTGACAAGGAAACTTTAACGTAACTGTTATAGCAATAGGTATGTCAACCTCATCTCAGAACTGACATCTAAACAACTTGAAATTCCCCTTTTTCCCCAGCAGCTTGTATTTTGCAGAAAGCAGCTCACTCATCCTAGCTCACCATGCATGACCTGCTGGCAGAACCAGCTGCCTGAGGCCCTGCTGCCTGCCCTAAGGGCAGGGTTTGGCCATGCACCTCACTACCAGCAATACAAGGCTACCTAATGGAGAACGCTGTCCCTTACTCTTACCACTCCCCTGGGCAAACACTTCTTTCCTCCTCCCGAGTCAGATTTATCAGTCATGAAACTGAATGTAAGGATTCGAATCATTTACTTATTCATTTATTTTAAATAACTGATTCTGTTTTCCAGCTCACTAAACTGACTTCTCTTGGGGACATGAGACACCTTGATCCACACCACAAGGCATCGGGCTGCTCCTCATCCCTGGAAGCAGCCCAGTGGCACATTTACATAGCTCAACACAGTAAAAAGGCAAGCTAAAACATGAGCCTTACAGGGACTGGGAACCCAAACAGTGTTGATATTCACCTAAATTTTGACTTTTGAATTACTTAACAGCACAGTGCTGTAGGTGTAGAACAGGTCTGTTTTCTCACAGGGAAGCACTGAGAACAAACACCACCACACTGTATAGCAGCTGTAAGCCAAAACAAGCTGTAGTACCCCACTCACCACCCCCAGAAACAACCAAACACACAACTCCTCAGTCCCTCTAGAGCAGGTACTATTACAGCATGTCACCCACACAAAAACAAATCCAAATCACTGAGAAATAGAATGAATAAAGAATATAAAGACAACCAATGGCACCACACACAAAGGAAAAAATAATTTTCAGATGTAGAGTAAGGAGTAGCATAAGACAGAACAATCTCATAGAAGCTAAGTAAAGGAGGATTCTGTCCCCCTAAGATTGAGGATGTCAAGAAGAGTGTTACACAGTAATTTCTTTTTGTCACTTCAGCTGTATTGGAAAGGCAGAGATATGCAAGTATGTCAGAAAAATCCAATTCCTTCACAGTCTGGACCACTAGAGACAGTAAATTTCAGGTGAGTAAACCAAAGTCTTGTCTGGTGCACAAACCTGGGGAACTATTATAAGGACAGGAACAGTTAATTTTAATTATTAATAAAGAAGTGGTAGAAGTTTAGAAAGCGTCACAGTGTTAAGATCACAGGAGTGAGAGGCATTCCTGCCTCCTACACATCAAAACAGGATTAAAGAGTCCTCTAGGAGATGCCTCCATAACGCAATCAACCTCTGCCATCACTTTGGTAACAGTTCTGGAGGTAGGGGAGAAACAGTTCCAGTAGGAGGTCTGAGCTCTTGATTTTACTAAAGATGTGTTTTCCAGTACAGCTCTGGGGGAAAAAATTAACATACAAAAAGCCAGTAACAAAAAGAGCTCTAGAAGCAAGCAGCAACATTACAGTGTTTAAGTTAACAATCTGTTGGGGCACCAAATAAATACAGAAAAACATCTAACTGCACTGGTATGTTCTTAACACTACACAGGAAGCATCAAGAGTAACCACGTTCCAGTTTATCTTAGTAACACAAAACAGAAAATTGTAGGTCTGTAGTACACATCACTTCATTGAATCTGATATACAAGCAAAGCCAGCACATTACCAGAAAACTCTGAAGCTAGAGATAGGAAATAAAGATAATTTAGGTGATATGTAATACTTATGTCTGTTAAAATTTGAGATGCTTGCAGCCACAGAGCCCACTAAAATATCATATACTTTTTTTTTTTTTTTTCCTCCTCAGTCTCTCTCTTAGGACACTCAGAAGCTTGCCAAGAAGTTTTGTAGCAACACAAAAGGACATGACTCTTCCCTACCTCATTACACAGACCAATGCATACTGAAAGAAAACTACACACGCTGTGGAAAATTCGCATGTGAGAAAAGACTTATCTTCTAGCAACGTTTTCAAACTGTACTTGTTGAATCTCTTATACTGTGATATTAATATTCATCCTTTTCTTTTAATAAGATGCCAACTTTATACATACAGATTCAGCCTTCAAAACCACACCATGTGAAACTAACGTCTTTTGAGATTAGATTACAGAAAGGCATGCATGCCCTTGCAAACCATTCTATCACTATCTCAAAGTACTCAACATATGCAAAGACTCTTCCAAGAATAAACCATTAGCAACCACAAATATCATACATGAAAAAGTATATTATTTATAGCCTTTGTTTAGAAAGGCACAAAGAATCATTTTAATGGAACCGGGTTGCCAACAGCAAGTCCTCCTAGGATACTTTTGCCTTAGGTCAAATAAAAAAAGAAAAATTCTAACTGACTCCAAGCTTCAGCCCTTTCCTTGCTAAAAATAAAGTCTGTAGGGCATAGGTTTCCAGTAATTATAGAAGATCCACCACGTCACTTTAAGGCACGAGTGAGAGAAAACTTTCAGCTGGTAAATCAAAATGCATTCCCACTTCAGTTGATCTTTTACTTAATAAACTGTTTAGAAAGTAAAAAAGTACAAGGGAAGGTAGGACCATTTACAGTTTGTCAGATTCCCCTTCCTAGGCACCTAAGGAGAACAGCATTATCTTAGTAAGCATTCTTCTGCAGTTTATCATCGATTCCATGTGAAACTTCATGCACAGTGATCCCACAGTTGCTCAGACAGCTAATGAAGATAAGCCAAAGCAAAATTCAAGACTCACTTCTAATATGTGCAACTCTTCTCACTGAAGAGGCAGAACAATTGAGATGAGAAGGGGTAGCACAAGCAGATCCCAGCCGGCCTCCCTGTTTTTCCCAGCATGAATATCAGCCCCTTTAATGCTGCACACCAAACAAAGCTTTTAAGTTCTCTTTTTTGTTGGCAATTCTAGGTGATCTCTGCTAGAATTCCCCTTGCCACCTCTGGTTTTCAAGTGCCTTTTTTCAGTCCGGGAGAAGAGCTTAAACTCCCTTCTATTGCAGACAATCAAGTACCCAAAAATTGCCCATGCCCTCCTCATCTGCCTTCCCAAACACGTGTCTTCATTTTGTACAGTATGCTTCCATATCTAAATATCATTATCACATGTTTCGTAACAGTACTATTAAAAAAAAAAATTAGTCCTACATTGCGCAAAGCATGAAGGAAACACTCCAGTTTGCTAGGATTAAGCTGTCAGCCTCCAGCAGCATGTGTCAGTTACTATCTAGCACAAATATGACGCACTGGCTATGAAATGTAAAGGAAACTTTCCACTGCCATCCGCACATGCTCTTTTCACCACACAGCTCGCCTGCCCTCCTGCACTCAGACAGGACAGGCTTCAGAGGGCACACAGCACTGCTGAGTAACTGCTTCCAAGAGATGCAGCATACTAGCATCAGTTTTAAGGCACTTACAATGTAGTTGACTCATATTCTGGTGATAAATGGTGATCATGCAGATGACTGATCCAGTTAACATTTGAAATGTAATTAAACAATCTAATAATGTAACAAATCAACTGTGTTGAGAACCATTGAGGTTGGAAAAGACCACTAAGATCATTTAGTCCAACCACCAACCATCACCACCATACCGACTGACCTCGTCTCTATGTCTCTCAGAACAGACTTAGCAATGTTATGGTTGAACTCAAGACAAGGCTCATCTGCTCCACTTACATCCCCTCAACTGAAGCTCTCCAATACAGCACAACTAACTAAGTGCAGCACCAGAAGAGAGCACTGGTGTTCATGGGAAGAGGGCATAGGAAGCAATATGCAAATGCACACGCACACACAGAGACAACAAAAATTATTTCCAGCAATTCTGGAGATGATTCGCCTTTTTGCCAACTCAGGCATACAATTCCATGCTACCAGGAACCCCCACTGCAGAATTTCAACTAGATCCATTTGCTAAAGGGGGACGAGGGCATGGGAATGTCATCTCCCTCTCTCCCTGGCCCCAAGTTCAAAGCTCCTCATTTTGGTGCTGTCCTACTATAGCTGCCCACACCATCACATTGGACCCACGTGCTGCGCTGATGGCAACCCCCCTCTGGAACCCCACAAGTGCATTGTACTGTCAGGCCTCCTTTTGCTGGACTTGTGCTCAGAAAACACATTCTACTTATCAAGGTTCCAGCATCTTTAAAAAAAAAATCAAATGAAATACAGAATAGTTGCCAATAGTGATCCGCTTTAAGCCAAATAAAGAAATGAAAAGCTTTATTTTGAGCACACATCTCACAAAAAAAAAAAAAGAAAACTAAACAGACTACAAAACCCAATTCTGCACCTATTTTCTAGATATGTGTACAAATGTGTATACATGTAAAAATACAGAAAAAAGATTTCTAATAGATAGCCAAACATGCATTGTTTTGTCACACTGCTACTGAAAACGTTCAGACTAATTAAGAATTATTGGGTAGGGTAATTCACAGTGCATTTCCTAAATGGCTTATTTCGAAAGCCTATGTTTCTGTTCTAAGCACACATAATACTCCATGGAATCAGACATTAAAATACATCTCCAATTTTGAGAATGCACATACAGTCTCGTTCAATCATTGTTTCCCAGAACCGTAAACTAATAAGCAGTAATACTTCAGGAGAAGAAAAATTAGATTTAAAAAATAAATAAAAAACAAAAATAAAAATAAAAATCAGATACAACCAGTACTTCCTAACTTTAAAAAATGAATCAAGTAGCAACAGCAAGTCTGGAGATTAGAAGCCTGATAAATAATGCCGCCTGTGACTTCTCATGAGAGACCAACGCCAATCATTGCCTCTGGCAGCCACCAGCACCAGGTCTGTGCCCCAGCTCTCCTCTGCTACCTCACAATGCACTGACTGGCCTTAGGCAAAGGACTTTTGACCTGGTTCCCTTGCAGGAACCAGTAACAGCAGCACTTGAGAAGTTCTAAATAGATTGTTTTACTTCTGTCAGAATGATTCCCCTTTAAATCAGAGGTAAGATGAGACGACAGCAGGGAGGAGGAGGGCAGGCATCTCCAGTTGTTGGCACGTTGAAGGACACGCAGGATGTGAAAATCAAATGTTCTTTCTAAACAGTAATAAGTGAAGGCATAGGTAAGAACAAAACTAGTAGGAATTCACAAACAGAATACTTGCCAGTTTTAAAATAGAAATCATACTGTATTGACGGGTTCTCCTTGGTCCTACTCGCCACGTTCCCATTTGCTGAGAAACAGCTGTTTTCCTGATATTTTCTTGTCCCGTTATCACAGCAGTAACTATTTCCCAAGCACTACAGGAAAGACACAGTGCAGCTCCAGGGCTTTGGGTCCCCACACCTCCTCCTTCCTGCGGATTTTATCTGTGGTTATCCCACTGCCGTTACACAACTATCCTCACAAGTCGATGGGAAGCCCTCCCAAAGCAATATTTAGAGTCACACAGGGAAGCTGCACACTTGGATTTCAGTAAGACCACAGCTATAGCAAAAGAGGTTAGCAATATTTAAAGAAGTTTTTCTAGCCTACTAATCCTCTGATTAACTGCACAGCTTATCCTACTAAATACTGAACTCAGACCAATCTGCTTCTAGCATTCTCACAACAAGTTCAGGAGCTACACAAACCTTCAGTTTGGGTAAATAAGTCCAATAGACATCAACAGAATTCAGCTGACACCCCTGAGGCTGCATTTTACTTTCTCAAAACTGTGGAAGAGAATAAGGAAAGAAACGTACACATACCAACCTAAGAGCAGTTACCATTTTTGGAAGAAAAGTAAGAAAGCAGCTCTAAAAAACATTAATATTTTAATATCTTTTCCTTCCTGCACAGTCAAACCTATAAACTAGTTGTTTATAAACATTAAAAGTAGTTTTATTTCAGTTGTTCTAGGAAACATTAATCAGGTCACTGTCTGGCTGAGCACCACAACCTGCAAGAGAAGCCTCAGTTCTGACCAATCACACAGTAGTCTTTACACCATAACCACAAGGCCATCTACTAATCACAGTGCAAAACAAAGTGAATTCAACCCGGGTACTCTGTGAGCTCAGAAATTTACTACTGCACATGAAGTTAGCAAATAATGTCACCACTCCAACAGGAGGTGTCAAGTTGCATATTTAGCAGCCCAGTCGTCATTTTACAAAGTGCATTCTATCACTGCCTCACAGCAGTGGGTTTCATTCAAAAATACATGGCTCCTTTCAGTTCAATTCTTTCTAAAATTACAGCTTAAAAAGCTCAACAGTCAAATAATGAAAGGATCCGTAAATACCAACGATACGCAAAAGTGCAGTCATTCTGGCGTATGCGCACCCTTCAAGCTTTCCATCAGCTTTAACCAGTGCCTGCCCCTACCAACACATGGATGTCTCAGACAGCGCTGTGCTCAGTTCAAAGCAGCACCGCAATGAAAATCAGAAACCAACTGCTGCACGACAGAGCCCAGCAAACAAAAGCACCACAATTAGATCTATGCCGACACGTGGAAATCAAATGCTTGTTCTGTTCATAAAGGAAAATACAAAATTTAGCAGCCTTCTCAGAAAACTTGCATTAAATAATTGAAGGGTTTTTAAAGGCTTACGGCTCTGGAAAATTCCACCCCATAGATGTTAGTTTCCAGGGAACTGTAAAGTAGCAATCCCCATTACCTGCTGCACTGCAGGTAAATATTAGCAATAAAGACTGCCTTATATGAGAACAAAGCAAAGTTCATAACGCTGGTATTAACGTTCACTGCTTCACTGCAGAAATCCCCACAGATGGGTTTTTATAGCCATGCTGCTCAAGTCAGAAGAAAACACCCAGGAACATTTTACTTATAACAGAACTCACTGCATTTGCTGCCGTGGCATTTTGGGGGGGGTAGGGGTGGGAGTGGTGGCATGAAGAGGAAAAATCAATTCACTACTTCAGGAATAGAAACTCCCTTGCAAGCCTTGCACAGAATTACTCAGAGCCACGGTTGGTAACCTTCAGATTAAGGAAAGCTGACTCAAAGCAACACACACAAAACAATCCACTCTCAAAATCTGGTAGTACACACTTGTGCTCGTACAAGCAAATCTTCTTTCAGCATGAAGCCAGTTATAACACTTCAGCAATTCTAATTACACGGAAATATCTCCAACAGCATAGAAACACCGCTGCTTCCAGTCTGTCTTCCCCCATCAGACCTTCCCTTCACTAACACAACAGCGCACAGCGCTCTGAGAGAGCGGAGCCCTGCACCCAAACCCACTCACGCCATTCAGGAGCCACACGCTGCTATTTACATACATGTTGCACTCTCTTCCCTGGCGGAGCTCCTTCCATGCTACCCGCAGTGCCCTTGCACAGCGCTCCCGGAGCTCAGCGGTCGCACACAGACAGCTGCACGTACAGGACTGCCGCACGTATGGGACTCACGGGAGGGCCCAGGGAAGCGGCTCCTGTCCCGCAGCCAATCACACCCTCGCAGGCCTCCCATCTCCCAGGACACCGAGGGGTCGCAGGGCAGCAGAAGGAGCACAGCGGTGCGTCTCTGATTCCTGCTCGGAGAATACCAAAAAAGGAGCTGAAATGGAGCTCGGGACTTTGCATTTTCTGCAGCAGCCACAGCTGAGGACAGCTACAAGGTTATACTTTCGCTCCGATCCAAGCCTTCATTAGCACTATGAAATGAAATGTACCTTGGTTCCCAGATGTCAAAACATCTGCTAAGCGCGTTTATAGCTATGTCATCGGCCCTCCACTGAACACTCATTCCAAAGAAGTTTTTTGTTCTGACATAAACCACATATTCTCAATCTGCAGAATGAATTAGGGATTACTAAAAAATTCTCGTGCAGTTTGTTCCCATTTCGGTAAAGAGATGTTCACTAACAAGTATGTGGGTGTGCAATGCCTTTCCTCTTCCAAGCTGCTGAAGGCCCTCTTTGCTGCTACACAAACGACTAAACTATTTAATAGAAACAACAAAGGGAATGAAAGGGAGCAGATATCATTGCTCCTACTTAGGTCTTCTCAGCTTAGCATCCCCAACCACATCTATGCTGTCCTGGATACACAGCACAGACATACACAGTCCTTCAGCTTCTCTGCTAGCGACGTGGCTACGTTGAACTGTACTTTGGGATGGCTCTCCTATATTTTAAAGCAACCTTCCTTAGCAAAAACTGGTATTAAAATTATTTTAATTTCCACAGAGTGCAAAGTAGGTTTCCTCTGGGTGAGGTGAAGAAGATTAGAAAAAAGAAGAAAAAGAAAAAAGAAAAGAGAAAAGAAAAGAGAAAAGAAAAGAGAAAAGAAAAGAGAAAAGAAAAGAGAAAAGAAAAGAGAAAAGAAAAGAGAAAAGAAAAGAGAAAAGAAAAGAGAAAAGAAAAGAGAAAAGAAAAGAGAAAAGAAAAGAGAAAAGAGAAAAGAAAAGAGAAAAGAGAAAAGAAAAGAGAAAAGAAAAGAGAAAAGAGAAAAGAAAAGAGAAAAGAAAAGAGAAAAGAAAAGAGAAAAGAAAAGAGAAAAGAAAAGAGAAAAGAAAAGAAAAAGAAAAGAAAAAAGAAAAGAAAAAAGAAAAGAAAAAAGAAAAGAAAAAAGAAAAGAAAAAAGAAAAGAAAAAAGAAAAGAAAAAAGAAAAGAAAAAAGAAAAGAAAAAAGAAAAGAAAAAAGAAAAGAAAAAAGAAAAGAAAAAGAAAAGAAAAAAGAAAAGAAAAAAGAAAAGAAAAAAGAAAAGAAAAAAGAAAAGAAAAAAGAAAAGAAAAAAGAAAAGAAAAAAGAAAAGAAAAAAGAAAAGAAAAAAGAAAAGAAAAAAGAAAAGAAAAAAGAAAAGAAAAAAGAAAAGAAAAAAGAAAAGAAAAAAGAAAAGAAAAGAAAAAGAAAAGAAAAAGAAAAACTGTTGCAGCAGTTTACTGAGATGGGTTTTTTTGGGTTTTTCTTTTTTGGTCTGTAGTCAAATGGTTCCCAGTTAATAGTCACTCAGTCTTGGAGCAAAGTAAAAAACACTCCGAATATTTCTTCCTTTAAAAAGAAACAGAAAACACCACACATGTAGAGCCATGCTCAAAACCCAACGCTGCAAAGATTAAATGAGTCTTTGTCAAACAGACTCAAGTTTTCATCTTTTACGCCTCATACCAAAATACTTTGTGGATAACAGTCTGCTCTCACCTAGAAGTAAATACCAAAGCTTTACTTCAGATGGGAAGTTATGCAGTAACTCACAACTGCAACTGTCTCAACACGCTTAACTACAGAAAGAACTGTTCCGAAACTAACCGTAGCCAACTACACTCAAAACTATCCTGTCCTTGAACATGTTCAGTGACAACAGCGTGAGAACTCAGAGCTCAACTATTTGTGCTGCAGCAACCTTTCAACCACATTTTTGATGTTCCACGTGATTCTTGATGAAGTGTACGAGGGCTCTGTAGCTATCATAAACATTTTGTCCATCAGTCTTTCCTCCTAATTTTCCACTTTCAGACTCATTCAAGGTGTATTTCACGTCATGTGTTACAATCAGGTTCTGGATCAATATCAAAATAACCTTTATCGCTTATTACCATTAACACATCAACCAGCAGGCCAAATCTATTACTACAGCCACAAACTCTTCTTTTCTACCCTCCAAATTTTGCTCTTGATATGACAGAGCAGTTACCAGCCCAGTCTGTTGTGCAGTGCCAGCAACCTGCTTTCCTGGACTTCTGCAGCATCTCCGGGGCTGTGCTCTCAGCACAGGCTCACACATTGCTGTCACACTTAGCAGATGGATATGAGCACAAGGAAATGGAGAGCTTGTTGGAGACCACACTGACTTACACATATATCTAAACTCAGGAACTGGTAGATCTAGGATAAGGTTTGTACTGATACTTTAAATTCCTCCTTCAGAAACAGGATTTTTGAGTTGCATCCAACTCAGCCCTTCCCTATAGAAATCAGTCACACAAGGCCAACTCTACAATCTTTTTGAATGCAGCGCATCCATGAAAGAGCACCACCTCTCCCTTTTCAGTTGTACCAAGCACCACTAAAGGTGGTTTTGTTCAGCTTCTTTATTATATGGGAACCTACTAACCAATACTAAGAAGAGTCTTCTATAACACCAATTAAATACGTTATTCCTCTTAGCAGCCATCATTCTCTTAGCAAGGAAAAACAGAACCCACGGTAAGCAGTGGCTCATCATTTATCAAAATGAAATCGCCCATAAGAATAAGGGCTTGATTGCATACAAGCATTTTTTAGAACACAACTTCCACAAAACAGCTAGTTCACAAGAGGTATATCTACACAGCACACACCAGCTTGCTTCACTTCGTATAGGCACGTACTCACTATCTGCATGTGTACAAAACCACAGCAGCGTTCTGCGCTGATACTCTCTGGTGTGCTGCCCTACTGGTGAACTCTGGGATTTCTCAGGCTGCTGTAAGCCACTGGGACTGAGAGCATCAGGCAGGCTGCGAGCTGAACTCTCTTGTAATGTTACACAATCACACACCGGGAGAGCTGCAATTCTAGTACCTAGAGGACAATGCCGAAGGTCGTAGTTTGAATAGGCACCGATGGTGAGGTTACTGTGTATTCCACTGCATAGATTACTTTGTTACTCATCATGCAGTTCTAATTTGGATGCACCATAGTGAAGTTGAAAAAAAAATCTACCTCACATTTTAGAGTATGCACTTTCCATACTCAGAAATATCCTCCTGTAGAGACCGATGGAAGAAATTCCTGTTCAAACAACACTATCAAGAATTTTGCTTTCACGTGTATGAGCAAGCGGTCGCCATGCAAACAGCCTTGAGCTAGCTAATGTTGGCTTTTTTTATTTCTTTTTTCCTGGCAGAAGGAGGACGCTTTCCAAATTCAAAGCTACTCCCTGTACAACTACAACATGTCTCTCATCAGTCACTTTTACATAAATTTGTCTCTAGGCCTTTTGGCAGCATTTTTGACAGATATTCTTGTTTTCCTTATCTTAAAGTAGTCTTAGATCGCCACCTGAATCTACAAGAAGTACAAACCAGGGCTGTTTCAACACCTTTAAGACAATCTAACCAAGGTCATATATTTATATGTTCCACAGTCACTTGTACAAACATGAAACATTCATCCCCTAGAGTAATAGACGGCACAGAATGAACACTAGATGAGTCCAGATATGAAGCAACACAATATGGGACAGATAAAATTAACTGGTTTGTACTGACGTTATTTGAAGTACATGCAAACCAAATCTTTATTCTGACAGTAGATTCTCAGGCAATGAAAGAAAAAAAAAACAAGAAAAAAAAAAAAACAATGGCGGTCCATGTATCCAGTTAGGACAGTCTCCTAATTTTATCAAATCGAAGTGCACCTACATAGAAAAGATCCTGTGCAGATCAAACATCAGCAGATAACACATAAAATATTACTCTAGGAACGTTGTAAAATTTAAGTAATTATTCACCTACATGTTTCTCTTGACATAGATCACGAATCTCACCAACTCCCATGAATCTGAGGCCCAACTCTTCAGCTTTCCCTGTCTCTTGGATTGTTCTTTATTCATAATTGCATCCCAAACAAATATCTATGTGATAATTCACTGATAACACATTCACTCTTACACTGATGAAAAATTATTACCTACAAATCAACATACAGCAAGCTGTAGCATGAAGGTAAGGCAATGATTAGGGATTCTGATAAGGAAAGAGGTAACAGTTCCAGCAATCCATGTGCATCTTATTAGCAAAGAGGAAAGTAACAGAAAGCTGCAATTCCCTTTCTTGTGATAGTGCTGGCAATCATGGGAGCCAACAACATACCAGGTCAGGGTATCCAGCAGAAAGCCAGCCCTAATAACATTTCGCCACTTCAGCTGTGAAGACACTGCTGTCAAATTGGCACCGATGGCATCAGGAGGGTGTCTGGCGCAGGTGGCAGAAGAGCAGGACCATGAGGGGCATTTCCAGCTGATACGGACATGCCCTGCAGAGAAGTCCTATCCTAAGTTGGGTAAAATCAACAGTTCAAAGGACAATGTTTAAGGGAAAAAAATCTGACAGAAATCTAAAAAATTAGTTATGAAAGAAAACCCCCACCTCTTCTGAATCCACACCATCCTTTTTCTAAAGAATAGTCATTAAAAAAATGAATTTTTAATACTTCATTACAATATTCTTCTCCCGTTCTTGAGTAATCACGTAGAAGAATCTATACAGAAGTGCTTCCAAGAGAGATACACACATCACTCTTTGGAAGAGCAAAAATTAACACTCTAGGACTGTTACTGAAAACTCATGACTTGAGTGACTACTTAGTAAAATTGGTCTAATGCATCCAACAGGCAAATTATTTGTCATCTGATCAGTTTAACAAACACTTGGAATTCTCTACTTGAGACAACATTACCATTTAAACTGAGTTCTAACCAGCCTACTACCAAAAAAAGGTGCTTTCTGAAAAAGCTACCCAAACCACGCAGAAATGTTTTTAATCATTTTGGGATAAGTAATATAAGTTATCTGTCTTGTTAATACAGCAGTAAGACCACATTACCATGCAGCTTAATCACTGTGCCACCACCCAGTGGCAAAAAATATGAGCTCCAAAAAGACAGATCTCAAGTCAAATTAGAAAATGGAACAGAATTTACACAAGCTTTTATGCTGACTCCTGGAAGACAGGCTATTATCTTGTGTTGCGTAAGGCCTACCTGTGATTTACCACCATAATTTTCTTACATGGCAAATTCAAACTTTCAAAACAAGCCTGCTCCAGGCCTATGCTTTCCGAGATGCAACCCTGGCAATTCTGATCCAGCCCTATGAACCCTAAAGCTTCAATATATCAAACCACACCCTTTGGTACATACACTCCTCCTGCGTTCTCTTCCCAAACTGGAAAGGAAGTTTCAAAAGCTTTAAGATGTCCTTATGAACACGAACAATCCCATTAAAAGTCAGAAAACTAAAATGCTAACTCAAATACACAGTAAATCAAACAACAGAGAAATGAATAAAATACATAATTCAGATTGGAGACATAAACAAAACATTTTCCATCAATATGACTCAATTATGCTATATCCAATGGCTTCAGGCACATTGGCCCAGACATTTCTAATTCAGGATTTTAGAGCCAGTATGGAATTTATATATATTATTGAGAAAAAAATGGAAGTGTTCATCCCCACAATGGCAACTGCATGTCATAGCCAAGTCATATTTCTACATATGTTAGACAAGGAAGAGCAGATAAAAAAAACTGCATGGCATTTTCTAACAACTTAGATACCAAGTCTCCAAAACAAGTTTGTACTTCCGAAACTATCAAACCTGTAGACAAATGATCTATCTGCACAGGAGCAAACACCTCCTTTTACTGTGACATACAAAAAAAAAAGATGAACTACAGCTTACAGCCATGGGGACATGTCAATGCAACAAGCGAATTCCTGCCATCAGGTAACTTAATTACACATGCACAAATGGAAATGTAAATGTCTAACAGTGCTGGTAGGTTATTCGGTTTTTGGTGTTGGTTTTTTTCTGGGGGGGCAGAGGGGGAGAGGGTATTAAGGGTATTTACAGAGACATCTTCACTTTTATTAAATTAGTTACATGAAATGAAATTTGAAGTATATGAGAAACAGCAGTTAAGAATAAAAATACTGCAACCTTCCCACCCAAAGCCAAAAACAACACACAGAGAAATATTTAAACAGAAAAAGTTTGAATATTCCTGCCCTCTAGGCAAATCTCCATGTCTACAATGATAATGTTTTCATTTGCCTAGATTATAACCATACTATAAGCAACCTCCTAATCTATTTTTTTTTAATACAATCTTATGTTGCCTAAGTTGATTAAGTAGCCTTAATCAAATGATGTTGTATCTTAATGGCAGCATGGCACTCACCTTTAGTAGAAAACGGTACCTTTTTACTGAAATTTTAATCACCCTTGAAGAAAATTGGATATTTTGGGAAAGACAACATCACAGCTTTTGGTGATCTTAATGTTTATTTCAGAGCTCTTGTCTGGGATGCAATTCATTTAAATAAAAGCAGTAGAGTTCATACTCTGACTTTAAGGACCAAGATTTACAAGATCTCCTCATAGACAGGTTTCTAAAAGACCTCTCTTAGAAATGCCAGTGTTTTCTTACTTCAGCATCAAAAAAATAAAAATAAAAAAACCCTCAATAATAGCAGATGTATCACTAAAAAAGGAATATAAAGAACAATACGTGTATTCGAAGCCTGCTTCATTTCCGATTGATCCCATAAGATAAATGGACAATTTTTTTTATAGCATGTAATGTTATTAGCAGCTTGTACACATTCATACACACATATGCTCTCCTAATCAGCATCATCACTAACGCATTCAACAATGGAGGTATTGGTACCACAATGCCAGACTGAGAATCACAGCATCAGCATGCTTCTAGTCTGGGTCTTAGTTTGAATTTAGAAGGTAAACCCACATGGCTAAAAGCTCTGAAAGAATTAAGTAGCATTTGGAGACAAAGATAGATACGCAGGTTTAGAAGATGCCATAAGCAGCACACACAGATTGTTTATAACAAGAAGGGTGGAGGAAGAGGGTGGAAGAGAGTTCAGAAGTTTCCTGGAACTCACCCCTTTCCTTTTTCTTTAAATAATCATTTGCCTACTTTTATAGCCCTACATCCTTATTGGCACTTTAAAGCAGTATTATATTCCACAGCAAAGCTTACTCAAACAAAGAACAAAAAAATCCAGTTAACTACTCAAATATTTTCTGGATGTTGCAAATTAACCTGACTAGTCCAGAAGCTTATCAAGACACTTATCAAACAATGCATTTGATAGAAAACACAAATACAGGAAACACATCTATGCTTACACTGCTAAAAAATCAAGTATCCTTAACCTTTTATATCCATTCTAAAGCACTGACTCAAATACACTTTCTCAATTCTTATCTTTGTCACCAAGATTTTATGGACCAAAAGCAACAAAGACAACACAAAATATCCTCTCTTCAAGCAGTTTTTACTGGAACTTTATGAAACTACAGAAGAAAATTATATCAATACTTGTAAAGAAAACAAAATCCACAGCTGATTCTCAGAATTCTCTAAAGAGATCAAATCCAGAAGCCTGCACTTATGTGTAGTTCCGTTACTCATAAATAAAACTGTGACACATAAGCATTCAGAATCTCTGTATCGAGGAGTGTGAAGGCTGAACACTGAGGTGATGAAGAAGCCACTGAAGGAGGGCAGCAATCAAAGGAGTTACAATTCATATCTGCATGATACTAACAGATAATCTAAGAAGAACATAACTCTCCCATCCTACACTTGTCAATTAGAGACCACTTTACAAACACGCTGTGAGCAAGCCTTGAAGTACAGGCCCTCTCTACTATAGTAACAAACAAACTCAAAAAAAAAAAAAAAAGGAAAGTAATAATTAAGTAATCAGCATTTAAAACCAACCCTCATCTGGAAGGGAAGACAAACTGTGCTATGCTCCAGACTTCTCAGTTCTGCTGTAGCTATATGCTGGGTGGCCCTTTCTGTGTTGAAAAGAATACTAACTCATTGTAATGTAATGTAATTAGTATCAATACTAACCCTCTTGTAGGGTCCCGGTTACAGGAACACATCCAATTATTCAGTTTAAAGCAAGTAAATCTGGCACTGTTCCATTATATCTAGTCTCTGAACAACTCCGAAGAAACATTATCTCCATTAATAAGACTTCTGTCAAACTGCACGCTACTACTAAGTTTAATATGTTAGCTTACATAATCAGTGGAGGACACTAACAAAGAACAGCTTTCCTATTTTGTAGAGTCCCATAACTAACACCACCAAAAGTTTTGCTGCTTTAGGATGACGTGAGCTCTTTTAGAGAGTATCTTTTTGTTTGACTTCCAACTAACTGTCCATTTTCAGGTTCAGATTTCCCGCATCTCGGATTGATTGAAACTATCAGGTTATGATATAAAGCACAGAGCTTGTTGCAAAATTTGTGTCCCCACTGGTGATGCAAGTTTAGAACTTCACCACTGACAACTGCCACAATGCATGACTGCTATGCATACTAAAGACAAATGGAAAACAGGATTCTTTTCATAAATTTCTGATATTTCTCCTAACAAAAGTCATTTATTGGGATCTAAGGGGTTTAGAAATGCTTTCTTCAGTAATACAGATAGCACAAACCAGGGAAAACCAAAACTTTAAAAAAGAAGAAAAGTTTACATCCAGGAGATCATTTACAGTTCAGTTTTCATTTCTATCTTTAAAATCAGGCCACTGGAAAGCTGCTGTGGGTCTCTGTTGTCGTGGTTTTATGATTTGTGGTTATTGGTATTCCACATCATTACATCATGTAGTGCACTGGGAGTTAAAGAGTTAATGCTCCAGTTCCAGGCACCTGTCCGGAAGAGAAGAACTACATTCCCCAGAAGATTGTTCCTTGTTCCGTTATCATTCCTGCTCAGGGGGAACACATATAAGGCCTTGGTAGGTCACCTGGCATCCCTCTTTTCAATCACCAGGCTCTCTCACTGCTGCTCGTTCCAACCACACGCCATTAGTGTAAAGCCTTCAGCTTTTTTGGACACTTTCTCTCACTATATTTTATTTACTAGCTTCAATTCCAATTATACTGTATTATAGCATGTTATCTTGCATTCTGATACCATATTTAGTAAACTAGTTTGTTTCTCCTCAGATTGTTGCTGCAGTTTTTAATTATTCAGGGTCCCATTTCCCCTTTCTGGAGGCACACATGTGCAGATCCCTCTGCCCCACTAGTCACAGAACCGGGCCGAACCAGTCCATAAACCGCTGACACTCTGTCCAGTTACTGAGGAAATAAAGCAGGCACTTCACTAGTACCTTAGTAACCCATGTGAAAGTGAACCAGCAGAGTAACACGGTAATACTATACAGCTTGAAAGAACTCACTGTTTAGATGTATACAAAGCAGTATGCAACACCTAAGTAGAGCTGCAAGCACCCTCTTTCCAACTTCAACAGAGGGGCACTTGTCTGCAGCCACCAACGGAAACTCTCCACTGCTGCAACACAAATCACTGTCGATCCTTGCAGGTACGTGGAGAAAACACCAATTTCTTCAGAGTCCCAAACAATTTTCTAGGGAGACATTCCATAGGACTCTTTCCACGTCACTGCATCCACTCAACGCTCACACAGAACAGTACACTCAGTGACAATCTAATTCCTTTGAGGCCATCTGTCAACAGATCAGGTTATGGATAAAAGCCAAACTTTCTTCTAACAAAGAAAAGCATTACGTATTTTATGCCAAAGCTAGAACCCAAAAGAAATGGTAAAGTAAGAAAATATCCCTTGCCAAGGCATACTCAAAAACTTACCTCTGTTCCTAGCTGTTACACGTGAATTTCCCATGGAACTCTTGAGAAGTAACCCGGCTATGAATGGCCACAGAGGGGCACACATAGGCTCTCCATCACCTGATACCACTTTTCACAGATCCCTTCCTTGATCATTACCTTATTTTAATGGTCCCCATGTAAGCAACAGGAGATTGAAAGCAGTTCCTCAATTCATTCCCTCATATTCCCCCCTGTACTTCGCTTCAGGAATACTATCAGATTCAGAAGATGTTTATCACAGAATCACTGAATCGTAGGGACTGGAAGGGATCTCTAGAGATCATTGAGTCCAACCCCGCTGCCAAAGCAGGCTCCCTAGACCAGGTTGCACAGGTAGGCATCCAGGCGAATCTTCAATATCTCCAGGGAAGGAGACTCCACAACCTCTCTGGGTAACCTGTTCTAGTGCTCCATCACCCTCACTGTGAAGTTCTTACACACATTTGTGCAGAACTTCCCATGCTCCAGTTTGTGGCAGTTTCCCCTTGTCCTATCACTACACACCGCTGAGGAGTCTGACCTTGTCCCTTTGCCTCCTGCACCTAAAATATGTATAGTCATTGATCAGATCCCCTCTGAGTCTTCCTTTCTCAAGGCTGAACAGACCCAGGGAGCTCAGCCTTTCCTCATAAGGGAGGTACTGCAGGCCCTTTATCATCTTCATGGCCCTCTGCTGGACTCTTTCCAGGAGACCCCTGTCTTTTTTGCAATGGGGAGCCCAGAACAATCAGTAATCTGTTAGCAAAACAGTAGACTTGCACAATAAAAAAAAACATTTTATATCTGTATTTTTGTAGTGACACTTGAGACAAGAAAGGCAGTTTCTCCCATCTTTGCCCCAAGCCCATTTTATACTGCCAAACAACTGAAGCAAGAAACAGGTTTTCCATACCATAACGTTGCCTTAATATTCACATTCTTGTGCCATATCACCACAAATCATCTTGATCCTCAAGGCTTCAAAACAAACAGTACAAATGCAAAAGTCACAAGACCCAATATCTCATCTTCAAAGTATGCGTTATTTATTCTTAGGTGAAAACTCATGCACGCTGTACACATACATCACACTTCTTGAAACAAGCATGAATACAAATACAGACATCCCTTCTGTCACTTCCCAATGCACTCAGTTCCGCTGCCTTCCCTAGTCAGAACCCAGCTTGGGCTCCCTGCAGCATCCACAGCACCTTTCCCAGCTCTGATGCCTGCACTGCTATTGTTCAGATCTCCTGTCACCTCTACAGCATCTAAAACAAACTTACGTCTAGAGACAGTGACATCCTTCTCTAGCAGCCATTTCTGAAAAAAGGTACACTTTTGCCTGGTTCCCTGGTGCCTCTGCTGCCAACAAGTTCACTCTGGCTTTGGTTTCTCCTGGCACCTGGAAGTGGCACTTGTGACTTTCCCCCAATTACAGTAGCCTCTTACAGCAACAGATCAGACTGCAGCTCCAATCACTTGACCTGAACCACCTAACCAGTGGTTATCAAGCCCTTACAGACCTTTTCCAAGGGCAACTGGCAAAAAAAAATAAGCTTCTTGTCAATAAGTTGATTATGTGTGAGTGCATTAATCTTCACTATATAATTTTGAAGTCTTGATCTACTCTCCTCCCTCTCCCCTACAAGAAACTCAACCACAGAGCTACTTGATATGGACAAGCAGGTAAACATTCATGCCTTGTACACACTGAAGAACTATATAATCTGGAAGAAGTCCACCTGGTTTGATAGCTATCGTTAGCATACAAATTCTCACCTTACATAGTCTCCAGGACTGGTACTTTTCCTTTATTTTAAGATGTACAGGCCCAACTCAATCACATACGTAACAACTAGCCTGGTACAAACAGACTAGCTAACACAGAGAGAACAGTTCACATAGCCAAGAGATCTCAGAGAGCCCAGACTAGCAATTGCATCTGTCCAGCAAGGCTGCCACTACTGGACTGAGGGTTCAGCACTGAGTTGTACCTCAATGCAAAGAAAGAAGTCGCTCAACCGTTTTGCTACTACTCACTAACAGAACCATAAACAACCACATCATAGCAGATATCACTAACTATATATTAATACATTTAGAATTAGCACAGACTGACTATGATTTACAGATATTCTTTTTCCTGTTACAATTTGAAGCTTTTCATCTTCACTATGCCTTTGTAACTGGGATATGGGATTCACTTATTTAAGATACCCTCAAAATTGACACATTATTCTCATTGAGTAGATGGGAAAATCTTGTTTTGGCTTGCTTTAAGTCAGGGAACTATAAGGAAAAGCAGAATTTGTAGTAGTCAATTTGAGACATCTAATAAATTTTTAGCCTATTCCGTGCATTCAAAACTCAGCATACAAGTAGTATATATTCTCTTTGGTTTGAGGCATATGAAGTTGCTTTGGCTTCTTGTTTCTATTTTGCCTTTCACTTGGGTCTTCTTCACAGCAGAAGTAACTTACTCATGCTCAAGAACTAAAAATCTCAGGCTAGCACCATTTGTTAACATCCAGTCAACTACTGCCATCTTATTTGTCAACTGCAAACCAACTGGCTATCTACTAAACAAGTATGCATTATAAAAAAGTTAAATGTCAAGGTTTTGTAACTCAATTGTCTACAAATGGACCCCTGACTTAAGTAAATTTAAGCACACCAAACAAATGGTTGAAAATCACTTGGGCATGGTGTTATACCATAAAAAATAATAATTTAAGCTAGCATTCTACCAATATTTTGTTCTCTTTCTTGGAGATCAGATATTTAAACTTTTTTGGGGTCCACTGTTCTGAAGGCCTGAATCCGTAATTTCACATAGTTTAAACCAATGGTCATACAAGTAACTTTAAAGAAAAATGCTCTCAACTTTTGAATAAACTCATCTTCAGCTGAAGCACTATCTGGACATATCTGAACATAAAGTAAGAGTATTTATCCTTCCCATATGCACATATACTGTTATATATTACAGTAAAAATAAAACTAATATGACAGGGTGCATTACAAAACAAGTACACCAAATTGAAACTGGTTATATTTTTAAAGAACTTAAATTGCAATCTCTTCATACAGCATCAGCAATTAGATGGCAAGACTGATGCCAAGAAAAAAAAAGCTGGCTGATATTCTTCCTTTTTTTGACAGGTGTACAATGGCAGTTTTGAAAGCTCAAGAATTTGCACAACAAAAAAGTCAGAGAAGTTTTAATAATTTTCCTTGTGTTTAAAATGTAGCTTTCCAGCAACTCTTTTGAACACTTAATTTAAGCTGAAAAAATGTCTCTCCACCCTATCATTATGTAACTATTTGCAAATCAACCAAATATTAATGACAAAAATATACGCCTGCTTAAATTCCTTTTTGGTATCTGACAATGGCAGGCAAGCCCAGCAATGTTAATAAAATCAAGTTGAAAAAGGAAAGGACTGCTGCTGCTCTCGTGTTTTATCACTTCCTTAAGTGAGTCATAACAATCATCTGATGTTATCTGTTTGTTTTTATATAAACAGTGTTAAAATGCATGGCTGGTGGAGTGTAGTTATTTGACAAACAGAAAACGAAGAAATTTACCATCAGCAGCAACACCAACTGTGGCTATTCACTACAAAGTTTCTCACTTCCTTTTTCGTACCCTCGGTCTGTCTCGAAATATGTTTGACATGTTAAAGAAACGCATGTGCTTACACTCAAAATAAACATACGCTTACACAGTAGTATATCCTCACAATAGTGAGGTACAAGCCAAAGAGGAAAAAAGCACGCAAAACACACTATCCCTAAAACAAACAGTTTGAGTATAATCTTTCAATTATTTTTTTTAAGAGAAACAAAGAAGTAATAAATCTAGTAATAGTCTAAATAATAATCCCACCTTATTGTTCAGCAAGCTAATTAAAGAACATGCAATCAGTCCTCTGACTTCACGAATTAAGTCAACCCACGAATGTGTAATATACTTCTCCTTTGTTCCAGAGCAGCACTGAGAAGGTAATTTGTAACCTTGTGGTCCACAGCTTTCTTCTATCATGAACATATTCATCATCTTCATATTCACAAAAAACATTCCTGCTGCTCTTTTTAAGTTTATTTTAATAGCCTTTGGAGATTACATAAAGACATCCCATCTGAGTCCCAAAGCAAACACATACCGCCTCTCTGAAAAGACAAAAAAGAAACCTGAGAGAATACACCTGAAAACCACAGCCTCGTAGATGAGGGAGAGGACAACATCTCTCAGAAGCTACAGTTGTGTCCAAGTGAAGCAAATACTAAGGATCACAGAGACGGTAGTTTCAATGTAGCCACATAATAAGTGGCAAAATACACATCAAAATTAAAAGTAGCAGTATCTTTTCAACTGTAATGGAAGCAAGAATGACTGCTACAGAATCTATATGGAAGAGACAACCAATACAGTAAATTAATGTTCATAGTAGATCAGGCTCCTGCAGGAAACCAGGTTTTTGTTTTTTGCATTCAGGCTCACAATGGAGAAACTCAAGCTCCTGAAATGCCTCAACCTGTGAAACTGCCCTTAACTTCACAGGGTTAATGTCACAATTGCTTAAGAAGTCAGGCACACAGAACAGCTTTCATTTAATTTCACAACACCACTTTCAATTTCACAAATTCACAGTACTTCCTAGTGCATTCTTAATTATGTTTCCATTACTTTGCTTTTCAAGCTCCCTTATGAGGAACCGCTGTGAGACCTGGGACTGTTCAGCCAGAAGAGGAGACAGAGAGGGGATCTTATCAGTGCTTATAAATACCCAACGAATGGGGGTCAAGCGGATGGGGCCAGGCTCTTTGCAGCATTGCCCAGTGACAGAACAAGGGCCAATGGGCACAAACTGGAACTGAGGAAGTTCCGTGAGAACTGAGAAAAACTTCTTTACTGTGAAGGTGACCGAGCGGAACAGCCTGCCCAGAGAGGCTGTAGAGTCTCCTCTGGAGATGCTCAAAACCTGCCTGGGAGCTTTCCTGTGCAATATGCTACAGGCAACCTGCTTTAGCAAGTGGGTTGGGCTAGATGATCTCCAGAGGTCCTTTCCAACCGTCATGATTATGTGATTCTATGTACAGTGGAGGTATACACACACACACGCGTATATATATATATTCATGAACAGAAATAGATGGTGAAGTTTATTAGTTTAAAAACATTAGCACAGGCACAAAACATCTCCCAGGGCTGAGCTAACAGAGGTAGCTATCAGATGTCAAAGCAGTCCACGTGGCATAGATACCAAGCAGCCTAAAACTCTCTGCAAGGCAAAATCCCTACCATAAGCTGGAGCAACCATTCCTCACAGAAAACATTCCTAAGAACTCCATCAGGAGAATGTCATCATCCAGATGCTGCACTGCAAGGAGCAGCAGGTGCTCCTCCCTGGGGACTGGTATAGCAGAAGCCTCATGAGTGAGAGATGAAGTAACTGCAGTATGGGATAACACCATGCACACAGTTAAGATCAACAGCAAGTCCTTGCAGGTCTGCTGCTTGCTGGATGTTGGGATCTAGGATGTTTTGGAAAGATTGTCAAGGCTTATCCAGCTCTCAAAATACCACCCTTTGCTACTTACCCATGTAGTCACCAGCAATACTTCCAAAAAAACAAATCGTTATTGTTGAGCAAA
This sequence comes from Gallus gallus, assembly GCF_016699485.2. Classification (NCBI taxonomy): domain Eukaryota; kingdom Metazoa; phylum Chordata; class Aves; order Galliformes; family Phasianidae; genus Gallus; species Gallus gallus. The sequence goes on from NC_052533.1 coordinate 38,420,896, forward strand.
TTTAGCATAAATAGTGCACTCCACAGGCAAGGGTGAGAAGGCCCAGGTGGCATTTTCAGTCCTTCCAGAAAGAAGCAGAAGGTTCAGGCCAGACTGTATGCATCCACATGGTATTTCCAACAGAGCTTTTATTTCTATGGCCAGCTTCTTTTCAGGATCAAGGATCCACCCGATGAAGTTGGGCAAGAGCATCTTTGCCATCCATCATGTGAAGAGAGCTTAGTAGAAAAAGGCTGTCAGATTTCAATGAAGACATGGAAGAATCCATAACAGAAAAGGCACTCATTCACTTTGTGATGAATGCATAGCTGAGGGTCCATCTCAAGTGCTTGCACACCAACACACACAGCATGGAAAGTAATCAGCAGACTTAGAAGTCAGAGTTAGAGCCTCACTGGAATTACAGAGTAACACTGGAAAAGCTAACATGGCTGGAGTGCAACAACAGATGGATGCAGGCCCTTGAGGAAAGCCAGGCTGAGAAGGTGATGAACATGAGAGCAGAATTCAACCTGCAGGAAGTTGTGTAGGCCTGAAAATGAGACAGCATGCAAGAAAAGGAAACTTACGACAGTTCAAATGTGAAAACAGACTATGAAAGGTGGAAACAGACAGGAGGGATATACAGACACCCAGCTGTGCAGGGGTAGAATTAAATAAGCCAAAGCAGAGCCGAAACTAGTAGTTATTTAGAAGTTGAAACAGATGTGGAGGGCAGTAAGGGAGGAAACTATTTTTTATTCTTTTTTTAACTGAAGTTATAGAACAGAAGCAGAAAATAAGTCTGTACAGGAAGGTTTTATGGCCATTAGCATCTGCCATACATTCTTTTCTTACAAATACAAAATATCTGAAGATTTGGAGATTCCAAATGTCAACTGAGTCTGATCAGTTAGCAACAGACAATTTATTAGCTGCACTCACTCACTCACAACCTTGTGTGAAAGAAAAAAAAAATTGTATGTGCTTCAGCTTAGTATAACTGTTGAGATCCAGAACACAACAGCCTGAAGGTCTTCACAAGGCAACAGAAATGTTGGTTTGAGAAGTTGTCCCACTCCAGAAACGGACACCAAGTGAGATTCCAGTAAAATTTCTAATACAAGTTTACTTTAACTTCTTTCTGTTCTTTGGTAGCAGACATTTACCCTCGTTACAGCCTGATTACAGTTTCTCACATCACTTGATAACTCTACTCTGCTAATGTAACAGTCGTGGTATTGAGAAGTGGTACATTTGTTGAAACAAAATCTCAGCTTTCTCTAGAAGGGCAAAACCTCCAATATTATGTTTACCATAACCTAAGTATTTACAGCCACTTAGCTGTCTTACTCCTCACACAAAAACAGATCCACACCAAGACACAGCCAGCATATGTTTAGCAGACATTAGTCATGGAAAATACAAAAGAATCAGCCCAGCACATAAATGGCTAGGGAAAAAAAAATAATCTGTACCTTTCACTGTAGGGAAACATAGGCTTCTAAAACATACTGCCCATACACGTGCTCTCAGTGCTCATATGTTCTCACAGTGAGAAATGATGACAGCGGAAAAAAAAAAATTGAATTGTTCAGTCAGGTTCTCAGGGAAGTCTCCAGTTCTCCCTGCCTTAAAGCAGAACTCTACATATACAGATCCCCAGTATTACAGCTATACCAGAGGGAAGTAGCAGCAGCGGGTAGAATAGATGGTCAAACAGTAGAAATCCAGTACACATCAGACGGTGGAATCAAAAGAGACACAGTTCCATAGGTAAATCCCACATCCTCTCTTCAGTATCTGTCTGCATGCCTTACCCACAGTAAGCTCCAGTTTGTTTGGAGGCAAATACCAGGAATTCTGTTAAAGCAGGACAATGGTTTGATGACTGGAAACTTCTACTTCAGACTCTCTTTCACTAATAAAAGCCTTCAAGCCTGTTTTGAAGTTTAGAAACATTTTGGTATTGGTCCTAGCCATAATGCCAGTAAGACTCTAGATGCCTTTCAGCACAACTACAGCTTATGAAAAACACTAGTGCTTGTTCTACATCATTGGTTGAAAATTCAAATTTTCAATGAGATGGAATAAAAAGGAAGCACAAAATCACCAACACCGAGTTAGAAGAAACTTCAAAATCCCTCACAGTAGGAATTCTGGGGAAAAAAAAAGACATACCTATACCTTGCAAAATACCATACAATAAGAGAATTTGAAACAAAGATGCTATTAAGGCTCTGGTCATAGAATCATAGAATTGCTCAGGTTCGAAAAGACCTTGAAGATCATCAAGTCCAACCACAACCTAACCGTACTACCCTAACAACCCTCCATTAAATCATGTCCCTGAGCACCACATCCAAACAGTTTTTAAACACATCCAAGGATGTGTTAACCACCATTCTGGGAAGCCTATTCCAGTGCTTAACAACCCTTTCTATAAAGAAGTGTTTCCTGATATCCAACCTAAACTTACCCAGGTGCAACTTGAGGCCATTTCCCTTCATCCTGTCACCTGTGAGAAGAGACTAGCCCCGCTCTCACTGTAAGCACTTTTCAGATATTGGAAGAGAGCAATAAGGTCTCCCCTCAGCCTCCTTTTCCCCAGACTAAACAGCCTCAGTTCCTTCAGTCTCTCCTCATAGGGCATATTCTCCAAGCCCTTCACAAGCCTTGTTGCCCATCTTTGGACCTGCTCCAGAACCTCAATGGGCATCTCAGTACAGAAAGGACAAAACTGAGCACAGTACTCGAGGTGAGGCCTCACCCATGCTGAGTACAGGAGCAGGATGACTTCCCTAGTCCTGCTCACCACACCATTCATGATACAAGCTTGTGTTCACCAAGAAGAGCATTCAGAACAGAAGACTTGAAAGAGCTGGGGAAACTGAAGGCCTAGCAGGTGACACTTCTAAGTATAAATGCAGGTTAGACACTGGTTACTTCACCAACAGGGTCAATGAATCGAACCCTAAGAAAACCATACATTTTAGAAAAGTGGTTGCTGAAAGACGATAGGAGGCAAGGCAACAAATACAACATTTGAAATGTTTCTGCTAAAATGAGACTTGCTAGAACTAGTAAGCCAAGGGTTTGTTTTTTGTTTTTTTTTTTTTTTAAGGTTGTGGAGCACTCTATCACTGCCAAAATGAGTAAGACAACTTGTGCCAATATACCCAAATAGGACAACCATTCCACTGCATAGTTTTGAGTCAGTTTAGTTAAAGCACTGGAGTAGGAAAAACAGAATCTCAGTTCTAGGTGCCCTTCCTGCTCAGAAGTCACAAAAGCATCCAGCCTGAGAGATCCAATAATATGGATCAATATTCTGAAATGTTACTTCAGGTATCACAAGGTGTACAAAACCTATAGGGCTCTACTCCTGTTAGAGTGGATAATTCGCAAAGATAAATGCAATGCTCACAGAGCACAAGCATTCACTCTTTTACACACCCATAAAAGTGGAATAGTCTTCCTGCTGTATAATGCTAACACTGCTATTGGAAGAACAAAATATTCGGTCTTATCTGCAATCAAATAATAAAATAACCACAGGCCATACCCTAAATACAAAATGAGCAGACTTCAAAAATATAAAGTTTTTTAAGCTTATGTAAATAAGCATGTTGACATGCAAATAAAATGGCTCCATCTAGTGGTTAAAATACACATTTCCTTTGCCACAGAAACTGAACAAATTTTAATTCCCAGGGAAACACAAACTCAAAGGGTGCCAAGCACCAACACAGACTCTTGAACAGATAATCCCTACTAATAACCATTGAGATATGCTGACGAGGTAGATTTGGGATGCTTGCATAATTGACGTTTATTGCCAGTAACAAAAAAAAAAAAGAGGGAGATTCTAAGATGTCAGGATTGATTTTTTTTGTTTTAAATGCAAATGCTGCACTCTTTAAAACTAGTATTTTGATCATCCCACCTCCTGCTAACAGCAAATTGAGAAATACGTATTTCAAAACATCTGTCAAAGAATCAATATTCATCTTTGCATTCAGACATTTGCTGATAAAGTGTGGTGCACAATTTGTGGAGCATTTCTCAACCTGCTGATTTATGGAACCTGTATTTGAACCTCCCTATTCATTCATATCATTATTTCAAAGTATTAGCTAGCCAACTGCCTTAACTTCAGTAAATACTGTGAAATGTAAATGTTCCTAAACTTTATCATTTCAGAATATGCTATACCAAACCCAAGACAATGTTTCAATCACGTGGATATTACACTTACTGTACTCTGCAGCTCATCTTGGACAACAAATCAAATCTACAGCAATTAAGCCTAATGAAAGCTCTGAAGTCTGGGGCAGCCATAGGTAACTTTCTAAGAACTCAAAAAGGCTGACAGCATATACAGGTAATAGCAGCTTACAGCACTCCTAATCCAGAAATGATCACAAGCCTTGCACCATATGGGCCTGTAGGCAATCTGTACACACCTTAACCAAACCTAGAACATCCAAACAGCACAATACAGAAAAGCAGTCTGCCTATCAAAGTCATAGACCCAAGTCAGGAAGGTCATCAGGCCAACAATACTCTTTCTGGGCAGGGTTATTTAGCAGGGACATCACCACATGAGTGTAACCGTACTGGTTTAACTCCTGCAGAGCACGTGTTCAACCAGATGCCACAGACTCACAGGGGATGAGAGTTTCCCGCACTGTGCTCAGTTATGCAGCACAGACATGCCCTCAGTTACCCTCGTCTAGCCATAATGAGAAAGCACCATCTCCAGCTGTGTTAATATGAAAAAAAAATGTAAATCTACCAGCATAGTATTCTCCAGAGACCTGTCATTTGACTTACCATCACAAAAGCCACATGTCAAATGGGAAGACTAGCAATCACACCAAGAGAGAACTTCTGCATCAGCTCATTTGTAAAACAGCCGTACAAGATACGTGTAAAGATATGAAGCAGTCAATCCCATCAAAGTTTGTTTTACTGTACTGATGGTACTCACGTTCTTATGCATAAAGAACCACTTGGGTACATTGAAACTTTGAACACTTTTTAAAGGGAACTGTTTCAGTTACTACCCAGTAAGACAGAGTTACTGGGCTATCTGAAATGCAGTAACTGCACCAAAGCTTGGTTCCAAAGCCACATACTCCAATCCAGCTGCCACCAAACACCTGGTTCTCCCCAAAATGTGTTCATGAAAACGTATCTAACGTTTTTCTTGAAAAGAAAACACAATCTGTACTTTCATTATAAAGCTGCAGAATTGTAATTACCAGCAGATTCTGATAGGATAATTTTCATCAGTTTGTGTATATTTTTCACTTGAAGAGGCTCTGATCTTTGTTACCCTATATCGCTCTAAGCCTTCAAGGGTTTTATCACAGATGAGAAAAGTTGGAGTACCAAACACTATCTTGTTGCACTATAAAAAAAAAAGCATAGGGATAAAGGAATGGGCAGACTCCACTGCAGTGATTATGCATGTTGCTGAAGTGAGCTGTATCTCATAAGCGTTCAAGCGAAGCCTAAAGTAAAAGCCTGAAGCTACCACTGAAACATGATCACTGTTGAACAGTAAAGACTAAAACCCACCTGATAATACACATAAAGAGCTGCTGAGAAGCAAAGGTGGTAGCCAATCATGTAGTCACGTCAGGAAAAGCAGAGAAATGTGAAAGCTATCTTCAGCACTATCCTGCAGACCACATTCTGTCATGCTATCATGTCATGGACAGCCAAAAAGAACACAACTACAGCACCCATTACTCGGCCATAATGCATGGTCTACCATTTACTGCATCATGCATATCATAAAGGGGTCACAATCACTTGAGCAAAAAAGTTCCCACATTTTTTTACTGTCTAACCTACCCTTCAGTCCACAAAATCCTCTTGTATACAAATCATATAGCAAGTGTACTTGTAAAATCCCTACAATGAGTGGAAGAACCACCTCCTTTTGTTTGCTCTGAACCTAGCTCCTGTTGGCTTCGTTTAACACCGCATGCCTCTCTTCCCCCTCCATCTGCTTTTTCCACAGTAACTTCATAGAGCCTCAACATACCATTATCCCATCTCCAAGTTATCTCTACAAGGCTGACAAGCCCTAGCCTGTTCAGTCAGTTCTCATCTAAGACCTATATGTCCTATTGCCCTTAAGTGTATCTTTTCCAGTAACAATGCGGAGAGGGGAGCAGAGCAGCTTACAGTATGTAAGGTATGAAAGAACCATGGATTTATTAATTTGCTTATCTTTTTCCTATGGTATTCCCTATTCACACCAGATATTCTGACCAACAGTTTCTCTCAGGTCATAGTAACTACAGCAGGAAATTGTGTTGCCTCCACCTCTTGTATACACATTGCCACCATGCCGCCTCCTCAAAATACCAATATCCTATGGACATGGTGATTCTCATCTTTAGGACTGGACCTGTAATATAAAATAAGCAAGGTTAAAAGGTGTTTTATGCTGCTGATGAAAAAAGTCCCATGGGAGAGGTGGGGGTTGATTGACAGAGGTGCTAATCCACCCAAGAAACACCAAAGTTGCCTTTTATCTATCCATCTAACTTATCAAAAAGTGGAAGAGGACGGAAAAGGAAGGAGCTACTTGTTTGATTGTGTTTCTGCATTTGTAAGACCTGGCACTTGATTCACACTTCCTACAGAGTTTGTCACCTTTCAAAGATATTTATTCCTTACAAAGCCTTACATGTGTAAGCAGTTTCAGCAAGCCCTGCTAGCAGCAGTAACAGAGGCACAGGATTAGAAAAACTACACTGTACAGTCAAAAGCACTCATATTTGGGAGTCAGTAGTGTTATACTAAAGCTTCCAGGTACATAGCAGGGCCATGGTTTAGTGTGCATGGTGATGATGGGCTGACAGTTGGACTAGATGATCTTAGAGGACTTTTCCAACTTTACTGATTCTATATAATCTTACTTCTCACACAGAAAAATCACAACAAATCCTGTGCTGTGTTGCTATACTACGTAACTGCTAAAAGATCAGCATATGTCCTGCTCTTTCTTTAAGCCATGTGCTTCATCAGTCATCCCTAGAAATTTTTTTCTGTCCTCCTCTCACCACCTTTCTGACCATTTCACTCACTCCCAATTGCAGTCGCCTCCCAAATACCCCTCTGCACCCAGGCTAGCCCCTGCTGATACACAGAAACCATCCTGGACCTCTCTTCTGAACACCTCAGCTCCCAAGGTCCACATGAAAAGCAATTGCAGCAGTACAGCAGCTCGTGTGGCTGACCCGAAAGCTCCTCCTTAATTTCTAGTACAACAGAGTCTAGGTGACTCCTGCTGGGCCTGACAAAGATGTGCTGGGGCACCTTGACTTTCATGAAGTCTGTAATCCTCTTTTCATTAGGATTCACCTGAGGGTAACTAGTAGCATCTCTCACATTAATCTCATGCACTGGAAGCCCCTACGGCTTTGCAATGGGCTCCATACAGCCTCCTATCTCCCTACTGGACAGGAGCGTTCTACTGCCAGCTGAGGAGTACCTCCTACAGAGAGGCAAGGCAGCTTTAACACGGTTAAAGGCACCAGCTGTTTGCTTTCACTATGGATTTACCCTAAACAAGTGGCCACCAATTTGGAACATGCTATTCTGGCAGCAGCAACAAGACGACGGAGCAACGGTCCGGAACAGATTTACAGAAGTGTTAAGAGATGCGCGATTTGATTTCTGAAGCCACCGCGCAAAGCTGATAAGAGCACAGGGAAGATGCACACCCTGGACCTTTGAGAGATGGAGTTCCCAGAGCTCCGTTACAACAAAGGAAAGGCACCGAGCACACTGATGTCACAGGAAGGCAGCACTTCATTTGAGTGCCGGTTTTGTCAAACGTGACTCAAGTCTCTCCTTGAAGAGCTGCGGGCAGATGAAAACCGGCCAGTTCCGTGCGCTATTTCTCTGTCCGTCGCTGCCTTCTTTGTGTCACTCAACTCACATCTGTCCTCTTCAGGCACTGAAAAGATGCCGCCGTGCAACACCTTTTTGGAAAGGGCCTCGAAGGAGGATATCAAAGCAAGGGCACAGAGGCTCATTAACAAAATCCAGACCTTGAGTCATCCGAAGGGAGGGGAAATTACAACTGGGGAACCACATGTATTTTTCAGTAGCACAGGAAGTAAGGCAACAAATGTCTGCTTCGCCTCACCGCCGGCCCTGGAAGGAAGGAGCCCAAGCTCGGGCGCTCCATCCGCCCCCGCGAGCCCCCCAGGCCCGCGCCCCGCCGGGATGGCGCCCGGCCCGGCCCCGCGGCACGCGGAGGGGCACCCCGCCGCCAGGAACACCGGCGGCAGGAGCGAGACACGAGCCCGGCGGGCGCCTCACAAAGGCCGGGGGCCGGGGCCGGGCCGCTCGCGGCGGAACAAAGGCTCCCGCTGCCCCGGGAGGGGATGCGGTGCGGAGGGCGCCGCGCACGAGGCCGGCGGGCGGCACACCTGCGGCCCCCGCCCCGCGACCAGCGGCGTCCCGAACGCCCGGTACCGGCGGCGCCGCTTCCGCCTTCCCCGGCCGAGGGGCGGGAGGCAAACGAGGGGTCCCCGCCGCCCCCTCCTCTTCCCCGCGGCCCCGCGGCGGCCCTTTGTGCGCGCCCCCGCTCCCCCCACGTTACCGTGGTGAGCAACGGTCTCATCTGCTCGCCGGCCCGCTCCTCTTCCATCGCGGCCCCGCCGAGTTCGCCGGCAGCGAGACGAGAAGCGGAAGGCGGGCGGGAGCCGGGCGCTGCTGCCTGCCGGGCGGAGGTACGCGGCGTCGCTGCCCTCGGGACGGGGCGGCCGCGACTGCTCCGCCGCGCCGGGGGCCGAGCCCAGGCCGCCTCGCCGCGCCCCCTCCCCCCGCGCGGCCGGCGCCGCCGCCAGCCAATGGCAGGGAGAGCAGCGCCTCGCGCGAAGGCGCCCCCGCCTGCCGTGGCCCCCCGGGGGCTGGCTGCGCGCTGCGGCCCGGGCGAGGCCGGGCGGAGCGGGGCGCGGCGGGGCGAGGGGGCGGCGCGGCGCGGAGCGGCGCCCTGCCAGCAGCCGCGTGGCTGCCGCGCTGCCGCCTCGGGGCTGTCCGGCGCGCCTTGGGGCGTTTTACCGGCAGAGCTGACGTTTTCCACCCCACGTGTTTGCCTCGGGCTTAATCTTTTTTTCTTTTTCTTTTTTTTTTTTTTTTTAATGTAGCCAAGATCAGTTAGTCACTTCCAAAAACAGTACTGCTTGCCCTAGTCTAAATATTCCAGCAGTCTTTCATTCTGAAGGCTTGATACCAGTGTTAGTGCCAGGGATGTGCTTGTGGCTGTCCCTGTGGAGACTGACTCTGGTACGAGTCCATAAAGAAGAGCTGGTTACACTTGCCTCAGAGGGACAACTTCACATTGCTGCCTCAGTAAGATTACACCCTCCTCGAATGCTCTCAGTTCTAAACCAGCTGGCGCTGGTGGGACTGAACACGCATGGGAGAAGAACCATCCTTTTGTGCTTGCTGGGTTTGTTAATGTGTTCACATCACCGTGGGGCTTCTCCCTATAACTACAACCACCACAGTTTTTACAGCCCCTTCTCCCACCCTGAAGCCCTGCTTAGCACAAGGCAGCCTCCGTTGGTACAGGACTTTTGGAACTGAGGTGTCAACGGATCTCTACTGCCATAAACGCAAGAAGTTGGCATGCACCAAGAGGGCAGAGGTGCTACATAGCTACAGAACAAATCCAGTGCAGCCCATATACCACAGCGCCTGAGGGATGCTGTAGGCCTAGCACTAATTTGTTACATCACGTGAACTCCATATGATGTGGAAATCTCAGGAAGAAAACAGTGACTTTCACTGCAGGCCTGGTCCCAGCTTGCCTTCTGAAAGCACTGAACTCTGAGTGGATCGCTGAGAGGCACGGAGATCACACTGTCATCAGGGGGATGCAGCGTGAAGACAGCAGGCTGACACGAGTGTCTTATGGTCAAGGCAGATCACAGCAAGGGGAAGACTCAGCCTGCGTCTCAGACAGTCCCTCTCAGATGGAGCTGAGAGCTGCTGGTCTTAGCAGGAGCTTCAGAAACAGCAAGTGGACAGAATGCCCACATCAGCAAAAAAAAGGAGGCCCTGCAGGGCCTGCAGCTAGAAATGTACTCCTGGCTGTGGGAGCACACCGGGCCTCTGCTGGCCACTAGCACAAGGCACTGCACAACCTCAAGGGCCACACACTTTGGAGGTCAGCCACAGTTGAGCACAGGGCCCTGAGCACAAAAACCAGCAGCACTCCTCAGTGCTTCTCAGAGAGGTGCCAGTAGGGATCAGCCTGAGCTAAAACAGCTGGAGGTTCCTCTGGATGGCCTGGAAGAAGCAGCAGGCCCACGCTGCTGGATGGCACAGGGGGACTCCTGGCATGAGGATGGAAGTCCCAACGCAGACAACTCAGAGGAAGCTTTCAGATGAATGACTTGGCATGGGTCTATACCAGGTCACCATAACCTGTAGTTTGATGAACATATAATTACCAGCAGCTATACCTGCCCAGTTGTGCAGACAAGATAAATCAGCTGTGTAGAGCTGATTGAACAGGCAGCATGCTCTTCAGTCTTCTCAAGACTGTGGCCTGGTTCATGCCTCAGCTGATTTTGAACTCAGAGAGTTCAGATAGCACAAGAGAGAAAAGTAAAGCACTTTGCTCAACCACCACAAAAATACTGACCATGCTGTGAATTGCCATGACACACTTTCAGTATAACTGTGACCCATTCTGTCCTTTCCTCTTCCAGTTACAGGTGGACTGGCAGAGTTCCAGCTCAGACTGTTGAAAATGATCCTGCACTAGAAACCATGGGTGTAATGAGGATAAACTGTAACCCCACAAGTAAGCCCTATCATTAATGTCTTGAGAGAGAGATCACAGAGGCCTTTCTTTGATACAAGCCATCTTCACGAGCACGGAACTACTTGGTTCTCTGAGGGATGAGTCCAGAGGACAGTAGTAAAGTAAGGACTTCCATAGTATGCAGCAAACTGCAGTATTTGATGAGTCTCCTCAGGGCACAGAAAACGGTTTCTGAAAAACTCAGAGTCAGAAGAACGTTTAGTTCATCAAAAAGGAGTCTACTGGCATGGATGTCAGTTATGTTTTGGCATTAGAAGATGCTCCTTTTCTCTTGATCTGTTAAGTAGTTTTTTTCCTCTGGCAGAGAACAGGTGCTTTAGCACTCTTCTCCATGGCATCAGAAAATACTCAAAAAACAGATCAAGGTGCAGAACAACAACAACAAAAAAAACCCAGCATTCATTCACCGTACTTCCTTTGGCACTCAGTATGAGAGCAGCATCTCCAGGTGAACACCCTCTTCAATCATTTGCTGAGCTGAAAAACTTGTTTGCTCACTGCATTCCATCAGGTCACTGTACATAGAACTATAACAGAAAAGGCCAACCTGGCATCCCCACACTATGCTGCCCGAGTGAAAAGAAAGTGATGCGTCTGTTCACATGAAGTTGACCAGAACATGGTAGTGCCCAAAACCTGCATTTTCCAAAACAAAACAAAACAAACAAACAAAAAAAGAAACACTATTGAAATAGAAAGAAACCAGCTTTATGTACGTAAGTGCAACTGTTACTGACACTGACACACTGGATGATGTCCAAAAGGAGCTGCACAGGGCTAGTACACCACTGGAAGAGAATTCTCAGTATTTTAATATGACATACCCCGTCCACCAGAAGTGTCACGGTGATGCTTTTCCTTCCTCCACTCCTCTTCCTCCTTTCCCTCCCATCCCTCCACCCCCACAAACATTCTTGGACATGGATGGAAGAGGCAGAAGTTGTTGGATAAGCCAGATCTCTGATTAGGAAACCACCTGTCTCCTTAGGGCAGAGCCATCAGCATCAGCTTCACACCTTACACTCCTGCTTATGCGTTTCTTGCCAACCATCATGCACCTGCAGAGCTGAAAGGAAGCTAGGTGCTGGTACAAGCACCTTTCTCCCATCCTGACATTAGCATCCCATTCACTGCCATCAACAGCTGCGCTGGCAAGTATGACCTCTGGCAGGAATTTACCACAGACTTCACGAACCGGATGACAAGACCATGTCTGATGGGCCATTACGACAGCCATGACCACTGCCAACGCAGGCTCCTTCTCAGGGTTTTTGTCTGTTAGTCAGGGCTGTTTCCACAGGCTAACAAAATATCATTAATGAAAACACTGACAACGGTGGGAAGTACCTGTTGCAGGTAATTGCAAGACATTGTTTTGGCAGCAGTATTGCCCCTAAGAAGAGCCCTAAGGTTGATGAAGAAAGAAAATGCTTTAGGAGTCAGTATTCCCTAGTTCCTGTCCCTTTTCTCCATCTAGAAAGGAGAAACCATTCCCATGGCTAGAACAATGCCTCAGACTGAGGAACCACTAATGGGAAATAAAAGAAGAGAAGTGCAGGAGGGGAAACAAGATAAGAGGTCAGCCCTTCCTATTAGAGCATCTGATGGTGGCAGAAAAAAAGTACAAATTCAAGAAATGAAACTACTGTGTGAGGAGAAGAGGGATGCAGTATGCAAACAGCTGGTTCCTATAGCTCCACTAGGACAAAGAGCATTGAAAAAGGAGTAACAAAAGTCAGACAAAAGGGATAAGGGCAAAGACAGACACAAATACTAGAACAAAGAATCACAGGTGCAGGAGAAATACCTGGGCAGGATGAGAAGCCTGGCTCCAAGCAAATCAGTGCAGATAAAGATGCTGATCTCTGGGGAACTAGAAGTATAAAAGCCAAATGTTAAGGAGAAGGAGGCAAGAAAGACACAAAAGTAGGAAGTAACATTTTGGCCAAATGCTCTGAATGAAAAAGAAAAGGGTGTAGGGAGAGGAATATAGCAGAAAAACTGAAGAGTCTCAGGACTGAAAGTTAAAAGGAAAATCATTTAAACTGAGAGTGACCCCTGCCAATGTACTTCCTACATCACAATTTCAAAAATGAAACTTTCTCTTACGTAGTCAACTAAGTTGTGCATTCTTTACATTCCAGGTGCCTGTTCATCTGGTCCAAACTGTGAAAAGGCAAATACATTTGCAAATAAAGCTAAAGGATGTTGCATTTTGAATATTTGTGTCATAAAGAACTAAACACTCAAAAAAAAAATATGAGTTGAAGGTGTTTAAAACTGGATATGGTATGGAAGACTAATTGAAGCTCTCAGCGCTCTCATTAAAACTCTCTTATGTGTGTGTTGAATGCAGTAAGAATGGTGTTGTAACTAAACAAAACAAACAAAAACTTAGGCAACTGTGTAAATGAGTATCATACCATCTTAGAAGGCATACGAACAACAGGATCAAATAAAAGCCAATAGCAACCTGCAAAAATTGTGACTAAATATTTATTGTATATTGTACCATCCTTGTATGGTCAAGGAGCAGAGTTATTCTTGTATCTTTGCTGGAGATTTATTGTTCTACGTGGTTTTTAAATGCTTATGAAGAAATAATCACAGGCCTGAGGAGATTATAATCTAAAGCTCAGGAAAAAAACAGACTAGAGGACAAGTGCAGCATGTTTGAGGTACACCATCATAATTACCAAATTCCAAAGATGAGGCATAATCAATACCTGTCCTAAAACCATCTCTGTTGCGATGCCCTCAAAAGACATTTCAGTGTAAACAAAACAGTGATGTCACCATTATTACAGTCACTAACTTCAATCAGTACAGGTTTAGATGAGTAAAGTAGATTTGAAAGGCATACAGCAAGTCAAGGCAGGTTTCTTAGGAAATAAAATCACTTCCCCTTCATTTTCTCTCCTCCTTTCTCTTGTCTTTAAAAGATCAATTATCCTTATGTTTCTTTGTTCTCCCACATAAAGATAAATACACATTTTTAAACTGTGATGTTTGAGGAGTTATACTTTTCAGTAACAACTTTAAGCGTAGGGAAATTTGTTTCAGTTTCAGTATATCTTTAAAAAAAAAAACAGAAAAGAAAAAAAAGTCTGCTTAATCATTTTCAGGTACGTCACAATACTGAAATCATTACAGAGTTCTGACAATGGGCGTTTTACTTGCTTTGGTGAACAGAAACTGGCCATTTTAGAATGCATGGCTGCATAGTATATGAAAGGTCTCCAACAAACTACCAAACATCCTTGCTGTGTGCCCGTCTATATTTTTATTCCTCTTTAGTATTAGCTTTTCTCATAAATAGGTGATGGTAACACAAAGAAGGGTTTTGTCAATCAGCAGTAGCAACAGAAGGCTTTACAGAAAGTTTTCAGTTATGTATCTGTACACGTGGAAAAAATACGCAGCTGATTTTTAACAAAAAAATTATATTCTCTTATCCTTCTTGTGTACAATATCTAAATGTAAGACATTTCAGCCTCTTATATAGAAAAGCAGTGAAATACATCCCCAGACTTAATCATATGTTTAGTTGTTCCTGGTTTTAGGTGATCAGCTCAGCATCAACCATGTCCAGCTTACCAGCAGAAGAGGCCTTCGTGACATCCGTCTTCACATTGTTTTGCTCTGTAGCAGCCATCATCTTTGATCTGTCTGTAGGATACAAAAAAGAATGGGTGTTTAACTTAAAAGACAGCATTTGCACAGTTTAGGCTAGATGGAGTCTCTGGACACCAGTAGTATGAAAGACTAGAGAACCCTTTTGAGACAGGTCTGGGGCAATCTTGAGAAAGTAAGAAACTACTCCTTTTAGGCCAGACCTTGAAGTAGTCCTTAACAATGTTAGCATGTAAATGCCTGCAGTCAGAGAGAACTCTTCAAAGAAACTCTTTCAAATCCTGTGGTATTAACACATTTCACATCTGCACTTGCTCCTTGTTGTCTGTATAGGTTCACTATGTAATATTTTAACCTCATGCCTTCAAATCATCAAAAAAATTAGCACCCTTTATTATAGCAGTAGCTACCCTAAGGTTCCAAGTTGAACTTCTAACTCTTTCATCAGCTAAGGAAAAATATTAAAGGTTAGTCAGCTTTTATATATATGTATCCTTTTTCCCACATGCACAGAAGAACAATAAAAAATAAATAAAGAAGATATTTATATATCACAGAATCACAGAATGGCCTGGGCTGGAAGGGACCTCAAGGATCATGAATCTCCAACGCCCCTGCCGGGCAGGGCCACCAACCTCCCCGTTTACTAGACCAGGTTGCCCAGGGCCTCATCCAACCTGGCCTTGAACACCTCCAGGGACGGGGCATCCACAACCTCTCTGGGCAGCCCATTCCAGCACCTCACCACTCTCCTGGTAAAGAACTTCCCCCTAACATCCAACCTAAATCTTCCCTCTTTCAACTTAAAACCGTTCCCCCTTGTCTTGCTGTTATCTACCCTTTCAAAGAGTTTACTCCCTTCCTGTTTATAGGCTCCCTTCAGGTACTGAAAGGCTGCAATGAGGTCACCCCGCAGCCTTCTCTTCTCCAGGCTGAATAAGCCCAGCTCCCTCAGCCTGTAATATCCTAGGTTCCAGGTAGCTGAGGTAAATTGTGCAATATGGGACACTAAATCTCATTTCCCATAAGGCTCTTTGGATGATCCTGCTCTTCCCACACAATTTCTCTTCCATCACCCCAGGGAGTTTAATCATAGCTGTTGTGATGAAAAGCCAACTTCTAAATGAGTTTGGACACCCTCTGGACTCAGTTCCAAAACGCCCAATTAACTACATGCCAATTATTTAAATACTAAATGTCTTCAGAGTTGTCATTTCTTCCTTACAACATCATACTATGAGGATTTCACCCAAGATTTGGAATATGTACCTTTAAAAATGCATTAGCATCATTTTCCTTTCTTTCAATAATCAATGTAAATATAGAAGTTTTTTTTTTCTTAACATTTTATCAGTAGATCTATTCTTTACTCAGCATTCTATCAATACGTTAGTTTTTGTTTCCAAAATACTGTATAAGTGGGTTAGAAAAAAATATTAATAGACACTATTTTCTGTAATCACAACCATCCTGAAGTATCTTTGCTGTGTACAGAGTTTTCAAACCACTGCTGTGGTGTTTGCTTTCTGACCAGCAACTAAGCCAGAATATATATCTAACTACACATATTTCTAGATTTGAGGTATCTCAGCTTGTGAGAAGTTGAGTACATAGCGACAGATAATAGCTACACATTGAAGTCACAATCCTTTAATATTTAAAGAAATTATTATAGTAAATCAAGTTATAAAATATTATCTGATTATAGCTTGAAAATTAAGTGTTATACTGAATATTATTGCATCTGTTACAGCTTGCCATTTCCAACTCATACAGGGATATATACAGGGATAACGCTGTTTCTGTTTTCTCCCCAAGAGTTGGGAAACCTTTATTGCAGATGAGGAATTAAGCAAGGAGATCAGATAGTTAGGAAGAAGATTTCAGTAAGACAGGGAGGCAACTCTTTCCCTTCCGTACTCCCAAGAGAGATCAGATTTGAATGTTGTTTCTTGCAGAGCATAGGAAGGATCGTGAAAAAGGTGTTTGTTGCCAAAGGATGTGACTGATGCAAATGTGTTACATGTCCCACTAGACACAGCTTTGTGATATTTTGGAGGAGGAAGTGGGTGGCATACTTTGCTTCCTCCTTCACTTAAAGAGATAGACTAGCTGCATTTATTATCATCCCCACTATCTCTGGTTTTCCGGCTCTGATAGAGGAGCATGGATATAAGGGAACACTTATTTACAAGGCAAATTCACGTCTCATATTTCGTTTTGTTGTAATTAACCTTAAGATGACACTGCTGCTAATGAGCTGCATGTATTCCCTAGTGCAAATCAGATTAGGATTTACTGACGCTATAACCTCCTCAAGAGGGGATGGCTGTCGAAGTCCCTCGTGTAAATGCTACTTCTATAAAGTTCAAGACTCTCATCTGAGATTTCTAAAGAACCTAGCAAATATCATAACAACTTCTTACAGTAAGATGTTTGAGTGAAAAGAAAAAGAATTGATGGCATATTTGACTGTGTTATTCAGGAAATGCAGGGATTACAACACAAATCCGGAGATTACTGTCTGAGCAAAGACAACTCCTCACAGATCACCAACAGGTAACACAAACAAAGTACTACTTTCCAGATCCTTGTGATCTGTTCTCTTCTCGTATCTTTTTCTTAATGAGAAAAGCATTTATCAGATTGTTCAAAAAGGTGGGATGTCTGCAAAAAAGTCTATAGATGTTAGATCACAGGTGTGCAATTCCCTGAGCCATCGTCCAACCGCGCTCTTGTTCTTGTCACAAAGGCCTTTCCGCTCTCTTTCTGTTTTCACTAATCCCACCATGAGGCAACTTAGGACAAAGAAGTTATGCGGGCTACAGTGAGAAGAAATGAGATTGGCCAGCTGAGGAAAGCGAGGTACAGCACGATCTGTCCAAGTCCTAAATTGCCTGTACTCTGTGCAATTAGTAAATCTCTAGTAAATCTACAAGATTTACTGAGTGAGCTGGCAGTGTGCTTAGAAGCACACTGAAAATGGAAAGTGCTACCTGCACTTTCTGTACTATGTGACTTAAGTTCTTGTAATATTCATGAAAGTACTGAACTGTAAGTAAATGCTATCCAGGACAATTGTTCTGTCAACAAACGGAACACATGTTCCTGCAGCACTCTGGTAACTGAGCAGGAGTCAGATTACATCACATCAGCCAGCTGGGAAGCTAAGTTTTCCCTTGTGATTGTGAACCAAGTTGTTTTTGGCAAGATACAAATAGCTGTGTCCCTGACAGACATCTAGGCACTGAATTTCCAATTATGGAGAAGTTGCGTTTATGGTTGAATTATGGACTTCACCTTAATTCAGCAGCTATTGCAAAACAATTTGCCTGTCCAGTTACAGACAGATCTGGAAAAAAATACTGTGTAGAAGTCCAGCAACAGTTTGCTATTTTGCATGCCCTTGTCTAGCAAAGAATTAGAAACGTTGAGCGAGAACACCTGGATTTTCAGCTATGGTAAAATGTGGCTATTGTATCTCAGATGTGCCTTTTTATTTTCTTTCATTGTTCGATTGATATTAGTTGGGGAAGAGGTGAGAAGGCGGGTTGAAGTCTAGCCATATGAAAACTTAGACAGGAAAGATAAAATGTTTCTTTAATTTTCTTCCTTTGAATTGGCAAAGCTAAAACTTTATCCAGTGTCCCCTTCTTCTGGAATCAAATCTGGC
Source organism: Gallus gallus (assembly GCF_016699485.2). Classification (NCBI taxonomy): domain Eukaryota; kingdom Metazoa; phylum Chordata; class Aves; order Galliformes; family Phasianidae; genus Gallus; species Gallus gallus. The sequence goes on from NC_052533.1 coordinate 38,439,051, forward strand.
TGCACTGACACAGTCGGCTTCCAGGCAGATGCTGTCAAAATTCCTTTCTTTGTGCTATTTGTGTTTCATTTCTTGTTTGTTATTGCAAAAAGTTCTGCACAGCTCTACAAGTACATGGGAGATACCAAACTATCTTTGTGCTGCTGAAATGCTTTTTTGTACTTTTCATGATGCTGCTTCTTTACTATGGTCTGTTTCAAACATATGGTGTAGCTAGACAATCTCAAATTCCTGTCTGATAGTAAAAAAAAGTCAGATTTGTTGAATGACAGAAAACATGACAGTGGTGGTGCCATTCACCATCCATAGCAGAAGGTTTCATAGAAAATGTTAACTCGGGAATTTATCCGATGTGACTTTTTAAAATCAGATATTAGGTAACTTATGAAATAAATAAGGAAAGAAAAAATACTTGGAAGCAAGCAGAATAGAGAAGTGGATTATTAGGAAGAGATTTACAAGACACCAGTAATTACTTACATCTTTTAAACTGGACTACCTGTCCTGAAATACTTTATAACTCTATGTTATATTAGTGAACAGATTGACAGGTATGCCAAATGAGTTACTGCACATACTCAAAAATTTAAGAAAATCTAGGTTCTTTACTTAGAGCACAGGTAAGAATTTAGACTTCAAATAGTCAAACTTGGATGAAAACAGGAACCTCTCTTGAAACTAAGTCAAGACCTCATTTCAAGTCAGATCTCTTACCAAACTCATGCTTACTTTGTTGACAGTTGAGTTCCCTGAAGTATTTCCAACGTGAAGTACTAAACCTGTGCTTCTCCATCAGGTACCCATGGCATCATGCAGGACACATGCTTGGTTTGGGCTCATTGTTCAGGATACCTGCAAGAAGAAATGTACCATGGTAACAACTGCTGGATCAAATCATGCTTCTTTCTGTTCCATATTCCACTTCTGACACTAGCCCAAAGCAGAGTCTTAGCAAAAGAAGATACATGTACGTAGGAAATAAAACAGTTCTGGTATAATCTTTACCCTGGCATATCCTTCCAGTTCTCAGTAGCCAGTGCAGGGATCTCTTACTCTGAAGGCTGTCTCCAGAACACCCTGCTCAAGAACTGCCAGCATACAAATCGAGCATGACTTGTATTTGATTGATATTTTTGCTGAGCCAACTGCCTTTTGTTTTTAAATTCACTGCCTTGTAATTGAAGAAGTATGAGCTTCCAGTTAAGTTGTAAGAAACAGCCAATATCCATTTCTTGTTAACTTTCCACATATTACACTTCATCTTGTAAACCTCTGTCATTTCATTCCTCCAATGAAGTGACAAGCTTTTCCTGAGAACAGGAGTGACTAATGGGACTTGGCCTCTACAGACCCTCCTCTGCACAAAATTCAGTCTGTAGCACTGAACCAATTCCTACATCTCCAGCTGTGCTGTACTCTGAGGCACAGCTGTGCATGGTGTTGAAACTGTGGGTTTCTAATACTTACACAGCCATATCTCCTTTTTGCTTGCTATTCTTTTCCTAATGATTTCTAATGTTCCACCAATCATTCTGCCCACCACTAAACACTGAGTCATTTTTTCATAGGATTTCCCAAAGTGACATGGCCATTATTTCCCTATCAGTGATATTAACTGCAAGCAGTGTCTCGAGTTACATCAGCAGACTCACTGGTAGAGGTGAATTTCCAGCCCCTCTGATTTTGATACGATTTTTCAGATTCTGTCTTCTCTAACAAAATATAATAAAGTTCACTACTATCCTTGTTTAAGCATTTCATGAGTGGATATAAGAGTTTTTGAAATAAGTGGTATTGTCATCTTTAGGACAATGGAAGTTTCTATGGTGCTTAAAGAAGAATGTTGCCGCAAATACAGAACGTCAGCAGTATTACCTAAAACATCCTAAGCTAAGGTGACTTTTACAATGGTCATTTTGATGATTTCTACCCATTATTTGAACGCATATTTGCACTTGTATTTAGCGTATATCCATTTTCAAGATCCTATTTACAGCACTTAACTATCGTACAGCCTGTTCATCTGTTTTATTTGAACTTGGAAAGATTTTTTTTTATTATTTTCATATGCATAATTCTAATACTCAAAGATACTTGAAAATAAAGACAGATACTTAATATGTGTAAGAGAAGAACACCTTGGTCTGGAAGTAGGAGGCATAGAAAAAGGCAAATACTGTGTCTGCCATTCTCTTATTCTTCCCTGGACAAGAAATACTCCAAGCAAAAGTCTTCCTTACTAAAGATTTGCAGCTTTACAAATCATTTTGGCTACCCTGGCTTCACCACGTCTGTATCAATGTGTCAATGTTCCACCCTAAGCAATAGTAGTATATCCTCTCAAAAGCGTACATGAACAGAGGAGGAAAAACAAACAAACAAACAGATATCTTCACATAGGCAAGTTAAGACAGATTAGAGAGTATTCTGCCTTCACTCTGAGCTGATCAGATGTGAGGCCTTTCTGAGCTGAGAACCACATTGGTGTGCTAGCATGGCACTCTGAGAGCTCTGATCACTTCTCAGAGAAACAGTCCATATAGACATACCCTAAGAGTTACCAATGTTTTCTCTCTCTTCTTTGTATTTTAAGGAAATGGCCATTTACTGACAAGAAACAGTTCTTATTTCATTCCTTCCCAACTTCTGGATTTAAGATAGAATTATCTAGTAAACTTTAGGAGATTCTTCCCAGTTTAGAACTGCCACTACCTTGCTGAACTTGAAAGGCAGCAGGCACCATCGGTGGTTTGGCATTCCACCTTATCTCCCCATTAGCTTTTGTCTTAACCTTTCATTTATATTATTCTGGCAAAGCAAAAGTACGCAGAGGCAACTCTTTTTATCTTCAGTTGAGTGCTTTTGGCAATTTCACTCATAATCAGTCCAGCTTAAGTTGTGAGTAAAATATCCATTTACATCAGCAGATGAAGAAATCAGGTTTGCACATTCAGTTTTGACTTAGTACAACTAGTAGTTGTAACATACTTTCTGTTCCCTCATTGCAAGGTACAATAAGAACATCAAGTCTTGCTATCATTACGCAAACTTATTGTTCTCGGTAATATAAAATTATTATAATAGCTACAGAGAAACACATTCCAGAACTCTAGCATACTAAAACCCTCTGCATAAACAAAGTTTCTAGGATTTGATTTCTCAGAGTAAATATAAATACTAATGACATTGTTAGGGCCCCTAGCACTTACATTCTCCAAGATGTTTCATTGTTACTGATGTGTTTCATTTCCATAATAAATTTGCTCTCCACCTTCTTCTCTATTACAGCTTTATTTGAAAGAAAAATAAAACAATATTAACAAATCATCATGTATTCAATACTAACATCACTTCAGCAAAGCTCTGCTCAAATCTTCCAGCACAGGATATGGCTTTCTTTGTTTAGGCTTCTAAAGTAGGTCATATAGAAACTTATTAGAATCTATATCACACACCCAAAACCCTGTATAAACTTTAAGCTCTACAAAGTGTAACACAAACCAAAGATAGAAGGTTGTAGCTTGAAATAAAATGCCAAACATAATCTTCATGATTTGCCAAGAAAACTGTAGATAAAAATAAAGCTTGGAGGTTAACTCTAATACTTGGCTGTAGGAAAGCTTACTTTGCTGAGTTTAGAATAACTCCCCGAAGAACTCTGGCACTGCTCAGAGCCGACTGCAAGGACTTATGTTATTTAGAAAACAATTCCTTCCAGAGCCAGAATGATTAGCTTTGGAGAACATAGCTGGCTTTCTCTCTTTCCAGTTTTTAGCTGAAATAAAATTAGTTTGCCAGTAGTATTTTTGGAGAAGTCCCATAGCGTGAATGATGAGAACTCTGTCAAAAGACAGCTTTGTGACAGTGATGATAAATTCCATCAGTGTCTCAGAGCAGGAAAAACAGCGATCAAACACTTCTGGCTGCTACATAACCAGGGGGAAAAGATTTTTCCTTCTAAAAAGCTACACCCAAGATATCTCAAGTAGCTTATTTTATCACTGCCCTCTCAAAATGCTGAGGCCAGGGACAAGTTGCAATCCTGCTGCTTATTGCTACAACCAGGTTTTGAGTTCTGCTGTATATGGGAGTATGCCCAACAACTTATTTCCACCACTGAAGTACTCTGTTCAAAACTAGTCCCAGAAAACAACATCGTATCAGCTGTTTGCAGAGCTCATAGCAATAGGCTCATAAGACTCCTTGCCTTGCACCTATCAGTTCTCACTTAGCTTCTGAAGGCTGTTGTGTGGTCCCTTGGTTGGGCAGTTTCATCTGAATCTGGGCCACTGCAATCCTGCTCCCTTCTGCACGCTGTCATTTCCCTCTCTTGTGCTAGCACTGCTGCTTCTGCGGTTACACAGTGAGCTAGCTCAGGGAGTTAAGGCAATTGAAAATCAGTCCGAGTCAAGTTTTGACAGGCTTGGTCCCTCATGGACAGGACCTCACACCCCACTACATCAGCTGCTGCAGAAATACACCTTTAGTCTCATCTCCAGATCAACCATCACATCAGACTCTTCTGTCTCACTCTTAAATCTTCAAACGAGAATCTTTTACTCTCCCCTTGCAGCTTCTCACATTTAGCAGAAGCTTTCCATCAGCATTCCCTTAGCTATCGTATTCTTCTTCCAGTCTCCCTGCAATTAACATGGGTGAAACTGTTGACCTGCCATGACGATTTTCTATAAACATGGATCAAAAGCATCCCTTTGGTTTACTTATCCTGCCCATTTGCAAGACTTGTTTATGTGACTGTACTCTCTGAAGCACAGGCTGTGTCTGTGCTAGATATCGTACAAGTACAGAACAAAGCTGGAGACGTGATGTAATAAAAATGACATACCCTAGATCCAATAAAGGGCAAAAGCAGTCATTCTCAGACAATGAGCTGTGCATATCAATAACAGCACCCTCAGTGACCGTACCTGTTGCTATTGCCAATACTTGTAGTGATTCATAGCAAATAAATAAATGAAATGAAATGAAATAAATAAGAGTTGTGAAGTACAGAACAGTTGTGTTACTGCTGGGCTGGACACTGCTACATAAACTAGCCATTATATATGCTCACTGTGTGTGGATTTCCATTGTCTAGCCTGAAGGAGGGAAACATATGGATTGTCATGATGCTCAGCAAAGAGCAAAAGGGCTGCATGATGAAAAGGCACTCTAGCCACTGCAGCTGCCTGTGCTTTCAGCAACAGTGTGCCCCAAGCCAGCAGACCTTGCTATACAAGAGACGCGTTGTGCTTTGCCTGTCATGCTGCCTGAGCACCACTGAAAGCAGATCTTCCGCTCTCCTTATCCCAGACGCAGCTTCTAAACTTGAGCTCATTTTAACCTTGGTCCCAGCAAAGTCAGTCCACGCTTCCCAGCTTTGATGGCAGTCCTGCACATGCTGCTGGCATGAGCCTTGGTGCCTTTCATGCCATTTCTGTTTCTACATGAATCTAGAACAAACCCAAGAGATTCCTCAGGATCTCCAAGCTCTCAGGATGAAAAGGAGGTGACTCAGCACTAGCAGCATGGTTTTTTCAAGCAGTAAGGCTGGGGCAAGTCAAAGGCCGTTCCTTCTATCCTTGCTCCAGTCCTCAAGCAAGATGCATACTATAAATCTTTGCCAACCCAAATTACCTTTGTTAACAGGCCCCAGCATGATTCCTGGTAACAAAGTCTAGACTGCGTTACTAAAATAAGACAGTAAAATAAGACAGCAGAAACCAAGTACTCTCTGAAGATACTCTGACAGCAGATTGCATAGGTACTGCAAGACCCAACCTGGTAAGAGCAATCCCCACAGCTCTTGAGGCAGCCACTTATTTGAGCTCTACTACCCAGAAATCCCAGCCATCAGAGCCTTCACCCTGTCCTACAGCACTCATTTCCTACCTGCCTTGCCACGCAAAAGCTCCAGTTCGACATTATACTGCTGCCTGGGAAAGGACTCTTGGATTTTTTAGGCCTGTTGGCCTGTACTGCCCCTTACAGCCCACCACAGGCAACATCTATGCAGTCTCTGCAGCACAGAGAGCAAAGCTGGGCTTTGCTGGGAAACATGCTAAGCAAGGACACAACAAGTACCCAACTAACACTCTGCCCATGCTCTCCTCTGGAGCAGAGAGAGGCTCAACAAAGTGGTGATGCTCCTCCAGTCTTGACACTCATGCTTCGTAGGGCCAAGGAGGAGGCATGTCAGCAGTGCCCACTGAGGGGGACTTAGGGGTTGCAAATACACACTGCAAAGGGGATATAGACTTCATGTACAACAGAAGAAACAGTGTTCTTACCTTAAACCCAGACTTTGAAAGGGACGCAGAGAAAGGTTTCAAGTGACTATATGGCACATGCATTTCTAAGTCTGAAATCTACGTTTCCATTCTTTAAAAGGCATCTGGTATATACAGGTGGCTAGGGAAAAAATGGTGGTGAGGCCTTGGCACAGGCTGTCCAGAGAAGCTGTGGATCTCCATTCCTGGAAGAGTTCAAGACTGGGTTGGATGGAGCCCTGTGCAGCCTGAGCTGGTGGGGGGCAACCTTGCCCATGGCAGGGGGTTGATGTTCGATGATCTTCAAGATCCTTTCCACCCCAGGCCATGCTATGATTCTATGAAATAATATGAAGTTTAAAGACCAATCTCATCCAAAGGTAGTCCCAACAGAGCAGACTGTAGCAATGGGCCACGTAGTTGCAGTGAGAAGCACGCCAGCAGGCTAGGAGGTCACTGAAAGTGACCTGACACTGTGCCATATCACCTGACAGCCTATCAGCCCATCTGCAGGGTACGCAGTGAGCAGCTTCAGCTAACACCTCCCATTCCTAGCTGGGGTACGCACAGACCACACACACCACCAGTCTGTATGCTCCAGCCAACAGGCTCTGGTAACACAGCTTGGCATGTGCCCACACCCAAGCACATTTCTCAATCAATGAGTTTTGACAGGGCACTCACTAGACAGCTTTCAGACATCTTGCAAAAACAGTGGCTGCTCAGCCCATGCTTAACTCAGTGCCCATAGGACCACGTAACTGCCCTCCTTATCTGTCTGTACCGTGCACAAACCAAACTTACTGATACAGATCTAGGCAATATCTGGAAATATTCTTTAATTTTTATACATTTATTTTTTTAAGATAAATTAATATGTAAGGATTTATAGCTTTTGAAATTTCTTATTATTAATGCAGTCTCTTTTTTACTTGTTACTATCAAACTTTTTTGTTATTAAATCAATATATGTTCAAGTAAATCAAAATGTCACAGGTCATATTAGCATCTTTTCACCATATCTACGTGGACTTCGACAAATATTTGAGCTGGTGCACAGACATCAGCATATTATAATGCCATTCCACATAGTTCAAATTATCTTTCCCGGCCTCACCCAGTTTTACAGTGCTGAATGCATTCTTGCAACTACAAAGGGTGTTTAAGCATTACCAATTAATGTCCTGACCTTCTGTCCCTTCCACCCACTGCTACATTTCCCCGCATATATGCAAAGTATAGTAAGATCACGTACAACAGGAATATAAAATCCTGGCCTATCGGAGACCTGTCAAGCTGCCAAATTAACATCCTGTGCCTGTTCAGATAGCAATTAAATCTGTCCTTGCTCCTATTCAACACATGGCTCTGGGAGCCAAGGAAGGCCGAAAGGACAAAGCTCTTGCAGTTATTACTGACACTGTAATGGTAGCAGTACAAGCATATCAGTCTTAGGACATGTTTAAAAAAAAAAAAAAAAATCTGCACTTCTAAAAAATGTGAATATCCTTTGCTTTCTCCTTCAGTGCTCAGGAAAAAAGCTCCAGAAAGCACCCAACACCAGCAAAGTTCTCTCTCTCTTTGTGCTCCGGGGCAAAGTCACATGCTGCAAAGGAAGGCATAACTGAGTTCTGCCAGCCCACCGGGAAAAGTATTCGTTCTGAAAGCCCTCAAACCCTTCTTATTTCTAGTGCAAAATCTAGAATCACCACTTGCAATGGAAGGGCATGCTTTCCAGCTGGGTGAAGCCCATTTCTTCCTCAGATATTCACAGAAAGTCCGTGACTAATCAAGAGCTTTCCAGAATTTCGGGCTTCCAGGGCTCTATTACAACGCAGTTTTTATTGTATCAGAGAGCTCTCTCTTCCAAGTCTTATGTTCTGATGCTACACTCGATGGGACCTGGTCTTCTTCCCAGCAGTATGTCATTCTCACATAGATCCAAAAGCATCTGTCCTTAACTGTTCCTCCGATAAAGGCTGTCCTAAAACAAAAATGCAACTGCACCTAAAATGGAAAAGCGACAAGGTGACAAAATTGAGAAGCAATGATGGGTTATTTTTAAATGCCAAGACATTTCTGGAATATAAAAATATTATTGCAATGAAAAAAAAAAAAAAAAACCCAGAAACTTGACCTTGAGTATAGTGCCTGATGGACAAGGAGCACAGCAAAAGGGTCTTACAAATCAGTAAAGGATGCTGGTAGGATGCTCTTCACAGTGCCTTGTGTATGTTATGTATGTAGTTTCTCATATCTATGACATGTCATTAAAATTCCAACACAAACAGAATAGTCAAGCAGCGAAAAGTCATTAGCATTTCTAGCTTTCAGTGTCAGACCTGGCTTTAGCCTAGCTTTGGCCAAGACTAGTGACAAGCATAAAGAAATTGAACAGTTGGCCTGAGTTTCTCTATTCAGGATTATTCTAAGTGCTATAGCCTCTTTCTGTAGTTATATTAGCAGAGATTGATTTGCATTCACTGTTCTGTGCTACACCAAAGTTCTTGGCTTGGGGCTGCCAATGTGAGCCTGCATCACATAAACCCCTGCTGCCACACTGTTTATTGACTACTGTGCGTATAATGTTTGCTTCTTACGTTATCTTATTGGAACAGCCTTGTAGAAATAGAAGTCATTTAAGCACACCTTATCAAAGCTTCAGGTCAGGTTTTATCTTTCTGCTGTTCTTGTGAAGGATACTATTTGCAAAATATGAATCTGACCAACCACAGATTTCTTTTTATTTCTACACCCATAAAAGCATTTACAGTGAATTTCTTTTCTTGCAAGTAGTCAGCCAAGTTTAACTATTTGCCAACTTAATCAGTAAATATGTTTGTAACTGGGAAAATATACCTCCTCCTACCTCATGATTAAATGCAATCATAGTTAAGTGTCAATTTTAAAAAGTATAATTGTTTTTATACAGTAGATTATTTATCTGGCATCTGCACAGGCCTGTTGGATATGCTAAGCATTATACATTTTGGATCTCATAAGTGCAAGGAACTACCACACATTAACTTAGCACTCTTGAAGAATCAGTATTGGATACACATTACATATTTTAATGAAGGAGGAGGATTAATAAATAGCAGGCTTGGACTTCAGCTTTTTTTTCTAGGAAGTGTATATTTGACAATGTGGTAATGCTATTTTCAGTGAGTGAAGACTCGCTAGAGCAATAATAAAATCTATTAATTACAGAAACAGAGGGAGAAAAGAGGCTGAGGGCTTTCCATAAAATACTTCGATTCCTGCCTTGATTTGATTTAGCTTTGTGTTTAGCTGTTGCCTAAGGAAAACTCCCTGATCGAACACATCACCACCACTGTTAGATGCAGTAAACACATCTAATGTTAGATATAGTAAAACCAGTGCTGTGTGTCAAACACTGTTAGTTTAACAGAAAGTTACACCAAATCCCTAACTGGTTCAAAGGGTGGAAGCACAAGTTATTATTTCCCTAGAGATAGAACAATCCAAATAAAATATTGTTTCTGCTCCTTGGACCAGAAAGAGAAAGGCTAATTTTGTAGTAACAGAGCCTCTTAGCATTTGGCCTTTTTGAGCAGGTAGAAATGGCTTAAAGAATTGTCAGCTTTATGCCTTAACTGAGGACTGTGAAAAGATCACAGGAATATCACCTAAATACATAAGAACAGAAAGGTTTGGTTTTTTTTCATTATAAGTAAATTTCTGACATCTCTAAGTTTCTTTTGTACCACTAAAGGGAAATTAGCTAACTTCAATGTTGCTGTAGAAGATTCCATTCATGAGAATTAGATTGACAGTCTCTGTGTCTCACACTATTCACAAAAGAACACCCCATGCACATATTAGCTCATGTACCATTATGAATTGTATCTGCTTACAGCAGCACAGAGAGCTACGGAGGCCATTTGATGTAAATGCTGCAGTCGTTTAAGTCAGTGAAGCTTCAATGACTTCAGTACACATATTTCAGATTTACGTAAGCACAAATATGCAAAACCAAAACTGGAAACTGTGCTTAGCAAACTTTTCTCACAGTTAGTCCTACTTGCAGAAAGAATGCTTTGGTCCTTTCCTTTCAACATATTTGATTTAAAAACTCTTCCTCCCTCCCACATGCGCACATAGGTACTGCCAGAATGCTTTTCTGCCCCACTTCTCTTCTTTAGGAAAGAAAAAAGATGCAATTCTGTGTCAAAAACATGGTACAGGGTATCACTGTTGGCATAAACAGAGCTATCTTGTGTTGGCATAACTTCAGCAGAATCCCTCTGCAGCCAGCTGCACTCGGAGTGGATGCTTTCACCATGTCACGTATTTATGATCCCACAGGAAAGCAAAGCCAAATAATAATAAAGAAATAGCTTAGTCCAGCAGTACTTTTAAAATAAGTGAGAGCAGGTAAAAATGTGCTTCACTTAGAGCAGCGCCAGAAATATCTCACACAAGTATACGTGGCACCCACTCTTATTCCAGTCTCCTGGTGAGCTTCCACCTGCGTGCCTGTCAGCCAGGCAGAACAGCTCAGAAATATATTGTTATCATTCTTACTGACATTTTACTCCGTATCTTTTAAGGTGCCTAATTCCTAAACTGAGGATTTGAGAAAGTTATATCTTTGAAGATCCAAGCCTAAGCTTCACTGAATGTCGAATGATTCAGCCTGATTCATTGAACATATATACACAGAGGATTTGAAGAAATGTACCCAGAAATTCATATTTACCAAGTCACAATACCAGGTCTGCTATCCACATCCCAAAATTACCTGTAGCCAAAAACTGCATTAGTCACCCTCCCAAACAATGGGCACTTCTGAAGAGCTAGCAGGTGGCAGTTTATAATCAAGTGGCTCCCCTCTAGGAGCTGGTGAGCTAATGGGAGATGTTTGGGGCTTCCCTAAGTGGACACGATTTGCTGCATTCAAGTTGTGAGCCCAGGCCTCGGGAGACAAGTTCAGACAGCGAGCAGCTCAGCTGGCAATCATCCCTGCCTGGAGGAGACTAGGTAGTGGGGAAGGAAGCAGAAACCAGGTACCAAAACAATGAGTATCGAAAACTTTAGGCAGCTCCTGTCACAACACCCACATGTGATAACCATGTGTATCAGGTTAGCTGACTGTGGCTTCAAAATACTTTGAGATTTCAGTAGGAATCCTAAATACACACTGATCTGAGAAATGGCAATCAGGAATTTTTTTTTTCCTTTTCCTAGGTTCACAAAGATCCTCATAGGATATGTATTTCCTCATTCAATGAGAAGATCCTTGCTTGTAATCTGTGTTCCTGAGACTCAAGACAAGCAGACAGATGGCTTAACCACCTAATTGGAGGCTCCCTGGTCATGATGAGGCCTTGCTGAAAAATACAATGTCTAGCTGCATTTCAGCAAGCCCTTACTGTTTTAATTGGCAGAAGAGGCTCTGGTTTTCTGGGCACAGTCATAGAACACAGCTCCAGAAGGAGCCTCACCTTGAATCACAGAATACGCTGAGTTGAGAGACTCACAAAGATCGTGGAATCCAACTATTGGCTCCATACAGGACCACCCAAAATTCAAACCTCATATCTGAGAGACTCCGAGCCTTGAGTCAAGACCATTTCTACCTAACTGACGGCTGACATAGTGATTGAGCATTTTTTTCCCTTGTTTTGTCTGTCTGAAGAACTGTACCAATCTTTTGAAAAATGTATTCAATTATCAGTAGGTGGATGGCAAGCTGGACATGAACCAGCAATGTGCCCTCACAGACCAAAAGAGAGCGGCCTTTCAGTATCTAAAGGGGGGCTGTAAGGAAGAATGGGACAGACTCTTTAACAGAGTCTGATGTGATAGGACCAGGGGAAATCGTTTCAAATTCAAAGAGGAGAGATTTAGGCTGGATATAAGGGAAAAGTATTTTACAGTGAGAGTGGTGAGGCACAGGAATGGATTGTCCAAAGAGGTGGATGCCCCATCCCTGGAGATACTCAGGGTCATGCTGGACAGGGATCTGAACAACCTGACCTACCTGTGGCTGTCCCTGTTCATTGCGGGGGAACTGGACTAGATGACCTGTAATGGTCCCTTCCAACTCTACGGATTCTAAGATTCTGTGATTTCAGAAGCAATTATGTTTACACCATTTACAAACAGGCATTTTCTCAGTGGCAAATATATTCAGGTGCAGCGTGCTATGAAAACAAATCATTTATAAATGCACAGAATTTTTTATTAAACCCAAATTCTGCAGCTCAGCTGACTGCAGAAACCACCTAGCACTGAGAGGTGCCTAGGTTTGTTGCTTTTTTTTATAACATGTGAGAAGAATATGCCATTCCTCTAATCAAGTTCCCTTTCACCCGCTGACAGCAGCTACAGTCAAGATAGCTGGTCTAGTAGCAGAGTGAAGAAAAAAGAAATGATTGCCCCTCCCTTTTCACAAACACATTTTTCATTTTTCCAGTATCTGGCATTTAACAATGTTTTGATTAAACAGCTCTTTGTACCAACAGCTGATAAACTGCCACAGTTAGAATGGAAAACTGCAACTGTGCAGGAAGTGTCCACAGACAAGAAAATTATTGCAGTCATTACTTATTCACGTTAATGATTTCTGATTTTTCAAGAATAAAAATGAAAGTGTATCTGTTTTGCAAATTATGTAGTATCTTTTACGTTTAGGGTTACTCAGATGTGCGGCATGGAGTCCTTCAGATCTCCCTGGTTAGAAATGACCACTACAGTACAGCCTGCATGGAAAGTAATAATAGAATAAATCAAAACAATTCACACACTGACAGCATAAAGCAATGCTGCAAAAATAGCAAGAAGAAAAACCACAAAGCTCTTTGTTTAGCAGATAGACGAATCAGTTTCATTGTCCTTAGTAACAAGATCATGCACTGTAATTAACTCTTAGAAAGCTGATGACATAAATAATCCAAGACAATTGAAATCAGCCTGTTGTATCTGACTCTTGGAAAGCCTGTTGACTTTCCAAGCCTTCTTCACAAGAACTGATCACAGAAAATAGGCTAAATATTCTTTTTAGTTTGTCAGATAGAGATATTTTAATCGAGGTGTAGCTAGATCTCTTTAGAAAGACAAAGAACAAGAGGAAGAGAAAGATACTACTTTTTGCAGTTCACCTTGACAAGGAGAAAAACAGAATAAATGAGGCTTCACATAGCTAAGCAGATTCTGTAACTAAGCAAAAATGTTCAAAAATAAGCGCCTTTGAGTCGGGGACCTGATCCATCCAAGCCTTGTCTCTCAGTGGTTCCCATTCAGGTCTGAATATTCACAAAGAAGAGTTATACGACTGAGCTTCACACCTCCCCCAAGGAAAGCAGGGGATAGAAGATGGAAGCAGAACAATTCTGTACATAGTTGTATACATTGTCATTCTCACTCAGGCTGGGATAGACAGTACGTTATCACAAAAATAAACTGAAATATCAGCATGGCCAGAGCTTAACAGCTCTCAAAACACGTGAGCTGGTCAGAGCTATCTTACACCACACGGAACACAGGTAGGAGCCAGGAGCCAGTCTGTTTCTTGTGAACTGGCCCCAGAGCCTCAGGTCCACAACAGGCATCAGTAGCACTGCCTTCTCATGGGTCCTTACAACCCAGCTACACTGAAGACATTAGCCCTGTTTTCAAAGCAAAACACCACTGTGTTCGGAGACATCAACATTTTAATATGCACAGATACAGACACCGTTATCTTCCATTCTTTGGTCTTTGCCCCGCTGTCAGAATAACTTCCTCAACAAAATGCTTCCTCTGTGACACCCCCCACTTTTTAACTCTTCCACTGTCTCTTCTTTCTTAGTCATGGCACTGTTTCTTCTTGTTCTGGCCTGGGAGCTCTCCCACAGTTCCTCAGCCTTTCTAGCAATGCAGCACATGGCTGTTTTTCTACCTGCACTCAGCAACAAGATAAGCCCTTCACAGTGACACAGTAGGCCACTAACCTGTTTAGCAGACACTCTTAAAACACCTGTTGTCAGATAGAATGTAACCAACAGAGCAGATGGACAGAAGGCAAGGAAAGAGAACAGCTGAGAGGTTTCGCTTGAGCCTGGTATAGTTTGCACTTGAACATTCTAGGACCATGCTGAAGCTATTTCGGAGCCATTAGTAATTATCTGTGAAAATCTGTGAGGGAAAGATGAGGCTTTTCAGAAGCAGCAAAGGGTGAATGCAGCAATCGAAAGGAGGATCCTAGAAATGACACAGCTCTGAACCTAACGCTTCAGTTCTTGGAAAGACACCGGAACAAATCAGTCAGCCCTTATGTAAGCACCTCGAAGATAAGGACACGTCAGTGGGGATTTGCCATTAACAAGTCACTTCAGTCCGAGATCGTTTCCTTTAAGGCAAGAAACAAGCCCATAGCCCAGCGGAGGTGTTCTCCACTGCTGCTTTGCGAACGCTTTCACACTGCAACACGGAACATTCCCACAGGCAAGCCGGGGCAGCATCAGGAAGCAGATGCAAAGCAACATGCAAAAATCATATCCAGAATGATGAGTTATCAATGAGAAATTGTCAAACTGGAAAGTATGTCAACCTGTGAGACACAGGGCACCGCTTTAGGGGCCCAGCTATTCAATATATGTATTTGTGAGTGGGATACAGGAAGAGACTACAGCTGCAAGCAGGGTCAAACTGAAGGGAGCTCTGAGCACTCTGGAAAATTACAGTTAAAAGCAATTGGGGCAGCAGTGAGTAACTGCTCTGGGTTCCTTCCAGATGTATTCCTTATGACTGTATTTTTCTTCCTATTTAACCCTTATGCAAATTGTAAGCTATAATCCCCTAGTGTGACATTGCTTAGAGCCTCTCCTTATCCATACTGTGCTTTTATTCAGTTCATTTCAGCCAAATCCAGATAACTGTGTGCCTCCCCTCAGGCTCTCACAACTTGTTGCTTGATTGAGAGCTCTTTGGTAGCAGAGGGCTGCCTTTTACTCTACTTGCACATTATCCTGTACAATAATTCCCAACCTTTTGCTGTGGATTCTAGAAGTTTACAAGTTACAAGTGGATTAAAAGAAAGGAAAAAGTCAACATAAAACAGCAGACTGCTCTTGCCAATTTTAAAGTATTCTGAATAATTTAAAACAGGGCAGCATACTGGACAGGAATTCAGTTCAAATTTGCATTCACTTTTAATTTGCTCTCTTTTCATGAGATACCTAAGGCAAGAGTATTAAGCACTGGTACGCAGTAATAGCACACGTACTGAGGGCTGACACGTGGAAAATGAAGCAAAGTCTGTGTAAAATGAAATCATTCCATACAAGGAGAGCAGGGCCTAGGGGATGGAATTACCAGCCCTAAATGGCGCAGCAGCCAGCTTCTGCTGCGTCTGATCCTGCAAACATTGAACACACATGCTCAGCTTGACTATGAATAGCCCTATTGAGTTGAACAGAATTATTTACAGTAGTAAAGTTAAGTACGTGCATAAGCACTCACAGATTTGGGGGCTTAGCATTGGGCAAAAGCAAAAAGAGGAAGACAGCCATTTCCTGTGCTGCAGAGCAGTTTCGGTCCAGCAGATCTGCTCAGACCTGTTGCCCAAGCCTGCAGCTCTCCTCTCCACAGACACCGCTCAAAGGTCTTCCTGGCAAGCAGACGAGGGGAGCTCCCCCAAGTTATAGGCACTGCTGCTTCTATCCCACCACCTACACAACCTCTCTGTAGTGATTCTGCGTCTAAGATGGCCACTGAGAGCAATCAGATTTGGCACCTGTGGCCTTTTCACTCAGTTCAGAGGAACTGAATCCCACACAGCATTTTCATTGACAGGGAAAGCATGCAAGCCAAGAATAAAATCACACAGGCTTTTACAGACTGTCCTCGCCCTCACCACACTGGTATTTTCCAAGCTGCCAGCCAAGCGAATACATACATCCACAGCCCTGAAAGGACCAGCCCCTGTACTGCAAAGCCTCTTTGCTGTCTCTGCTAAAAGTCATTCAGATCCACTTTTGGTTTGCTTAATGGTTTTTAATGATTTTTTAAGGAATAATGCCATTCACAGGATCCTATAAGGTACCGAAAGCCAGCAATAACAACAACAACAGAATTATCTACAGTGGATTTAAAGTAGGCCTTAATTCTGAGTGTTGTAACATTTTATTATTTAACCACTGGGACAGAGAAAGGATGATCCTGTGGTCAAATCGCAGGATTGACACTTAGGAGATGTGGCCTTTTTCAGGCTGCTATGAATCTGTTCTATGACTCCGAGCATGTTATTCAAATTCTTTGGCTGAATTTTCATCAGTGATTCATTATACCGATGTCCAACCAAAAAGCCTTTGCTTACAGACACTTGCTCTGCATTCTGGAAACCCAGCAGATTTCCTTTTGAATACATCATGAGCTGCCTACCCAGTCACTGACATTTTCAAAAGGAAGTGGAAGAAAATAAACCCTTAGAAATCATAGGCTTCAAGTTGAAAACCGGACCTGAAATTCAAGTCCTAAGGCTAAATTCTTTAATGAAAATGTCCAACAGGAAAGTGTTCCGGACACGGTGTGTTATTCCTTAAACCTCCCTCTCTGGAGCTTCCTTGCTCCAAAAGCCAAGTCTACATACCACTCTCTTCAGGGTTAACCTAAAGGCTTTGTACTTACGTAACTACTAGAACTGAAATAGCCCCACCAGCAAACTGCTTCATAGCAGAACACTGTTGACTTTGTCATGGGAAAACAGTATTAACCACAACTTTCAGATTGATACTCCTGCTCTGCGCAGAAGGAAGTGGTACACTCTGCTCTCATAATGCCGTCTACCACATTGGTTCCTCCAAAGAAGAGATACAGCAGAGCAGGAGGCATGGGCCAAGAGGCTGTACCCAGGTTTGCCCTCCACTCTGCACAGCAAGGCAGCAGAGCATAGCAGGTGGGGCTGCAATGACAGCAGCAGCACTTTCTGCCACTGCCACTCCCTTCTCTGAGAGCAGCAGCACTCCAGTGCACAGCTGACTGCAAAGGCAGTGGCACAACAAAGGGGGAACAACCTGAAATGATGTATAGTGTATTTACAATTAATCCCTCCTGACATAGCCATACTCTGTTCAGACGTCACTGGCAGAAGTTCAGGTTTGCATCTAGAGCTTGTGGTGTTGACAAGGGCTGCAGTAAGTTACATGAGCTACAGCACAGCTTTGCTGCCATGAACGGTGGCCATAGTGGACACTGTGCTGAAGAAACCCAATGACGCAGTGACATGGGTACCACCTCCAGAGGCAGAGCCTGACAAAGAGACAAGCTATCATTATGCTACCCAGTCCTCACTTCCTGCTGCTCTTTCCACCTAAGGAAAATCAGAGATATTAGTCACTATAGAACCAGTAATTGTTTTTTTCACTGGTGATTTTACTGTAGTAAAAGCCTTCAAAATGTTCCGTGATATTTACTTTGATTTAAAAAATGCTGGGAAAAATCCACTGTTTGTATTTTACCTCAAACTTATCTGATTACTTATTTTTTATTTT
This sequence comes from Gallus gallus, assembly GCF_016699485.2. NCBI lineage: Eukaryota > Metazoa > Chordata > Aves > Galliformes > Phasianidae > Gallus > Gallus gallus. The sequence continues at coordinate 38,456,818 of NC_052533.1, forward strand.
TACAGAGGGATGACCAGCTCTGATCACAGGACCAATGGTAAATAATCTTTCATCAGAATTATTCTGAACAAAAAACGAGATTAATTTTAGTCCCCTTCTTCCTTAGTAAACAAATAGTAAGAAATCTTACGTAAACAGGCATGTACATTATACATACCTTATTATATCCTGTCAGTTTGTTACGATTAGACTCTCATATGACAACAGTCCTAGTTATGTCACAGGTCTCATTTGACAGTAATTTGAATTTCTAAATATTTGATGGGTGGGAGCATTTCAGAGAGAATATACCAGTGGGGCTATTTAAGCAGGTGGATGGATAGAAGCTGTGTAATACTACTGAGGTGAGAGTAGTACTACTGAGGTAAGGATATGTAATCAGATTCTTTGTTTTCATTCCACAGATCACTCCAGCTGGCTTAAGGCGAATGGAAGTCACTACATTCACGTGCTATTGAAGAAGAAGAAAGTTGGTTCTATCTTCTGATTCTTGGTACTGCTACACTGAGCTAAACCAATCTGAAAATTATCGGAGAACTTGCCTGAACTTTCTGGCCACAAGTAGCACTGTTCTTAGACCACAAGCTCACCAAAATGAACTATGTCTGGCATGGCGCATATCTCTGGCTGTGGATTTTCTTCCAGTCAGTGCCAAGACATTTGCATTACTCAGCAAGCAGGCTTGTTTCAGCTGCTGAGATCAACCGATCCCAGCACAGGAAGCAGTAGGAAGCAGAGGCTGCCCAAAGCAACAGAGATTGTAATGGCAGTGACTTGTTACCCTCAGAATGGGACTGGCTGCTTCACTGGGCAGAGGCATCTCCAAGGGTTGGTAGGTGAAACAACCTCTGAACTGGACTCCCAGTTCAAAATGACAGGGACTGCATTGCCAAGAAAGCTGAGGATAAGAAACAGAAACTACAAAATGACCACACACAGCAGTCTGAAGTCCTGGAGCTGTAGAGAAAGTCTGTAGTCCACCAATGCAGAGCAGAGGTGCCACATAAGCAGGAACACAAGCTAACCTTGCAGTAAAGATAACTCTCATGTATTTCCTGGTGTTTAGTATTTGTGCAGAATATTCATGTGGTTTCTTCACTGCAATGTCACCTGTTAGTTCTAAAGTTTCAGCCACAACAGTTTCATACAGCGGAAATGTTTTTCCTGGCCTCAAAAGGTTTGCCTTGCCCAGATAGCAATCCCCTCACATGTTTATCTGGAGGTCCTGGAGTGTCTGGCCCAGGGAAACAAATTAAAAAAAAAAAGAATTTTTTTAAAAAAGAAAAATAAATACAGAAGATAGAAAAGGAAACTGGAAAACAAAGAGATCTAAGGAATGGAGAAGTGCATTAGCATTGAAGGTAGCCAAAGAATAGCTCCAGCTGCAACAATAGGAAGGTGTGGTTTATAATTCTTGCTTACTTTGTGTATAACAGAGGGGTAGCAGCACAATTCAGTGGAAGGCATTATCATCACTTGTGTGCAACAGCACCCCTGAAAATACAAATGGAGAGTTTTAACCACCAGGCCCAGCTTTTCCCTGAGGAATCATCTTCATCCATAACCTTCAGCTCCTTTTTCTAGCAGCCAGTACTGTAGCTACCTAGCAGCTCCCACATCTTTTACCAGTGTGCTCACAACTCCACAAGGTGGGTGAAGAGTCAGAATCACTGTTTTTAAATGAACTAAATCAAATACCAAGAAATGTTAACCCTAGATAATTACATGCTCATTTAAGAAAGCAAGGACTGGGCCTTATGCTGCTAAAATTTGTTTTTCATGGGTTTAATCCAACAGGTTTTCCTTGAAATTTGGACAAGTGCATGACATGGTCATTTCCGTAGCTCAGCAGACAGCTGGCAACAGCTTACACTGTAGGAGAACAATGAGGGTCTGCATCAAGAAGTCCAGGTGACAACGTAGGCCAGGATGAAGGAGGAGATTACCTCACATGTACTAAATGTGCCTCCCCCTGAAGCATCCTGTACTGGCCACTGCCATGGAAGGGGAACTGCCTTGCTGAAACAAACCCAAAAACACATCAAGTCCTGTGACTTATGTCAAGGTAACACAAGACAGACTCTACTCCTGCTTCTGGTCCTGCTAATAACATTCAGGGAGTAGGTCACTTGCCCCAGTTTTATCAGCTTTCAGTGGGGGACAATGAAACAGACCACAGCTATAAGCAAGAGGTATCACACATGGCCAGAAGAAGTTGGGTTATTTTGTGCCAGACAGTTCGAGAACTTAAGAACTGGGGTTCTGAGGGCTGCTTTGTTTAGTTTTAATATATACTATGTTTTGCAACTAAATCATATCCAGACTCAATTAGTTACTAAATGCCCAAACTACTATTCCCTCAATGCATTCCTACTCCTTTCAGATTTTATACAATAGCTTATCTAGATACTATTGTTAAGGCCAATGTCAAGTGCATCTAAAACTGGATCTATGCAAGCAGTACACTGAACCAGAGCAAGATTAAAAGGGAAAATGCGGGCGAGGTGGTCAAAGTACACAATAGATTATTTTGCTGTTTTTTTAAAATCAGGCAACTCAGCAATTTAGCACAATGATATCCCTCCCACACACTGAGTGCTGTTATCTTTGGACTTAAGAGGTAAGCAAAGAAAATCTCAGCTCTGCTGATTTTGGATGCATTAATTATAGGTTATCATAAGTTCTACACGGGTCATAAGAACAAATTGGTCACTGCTTCAGTAATCTAGTAATCAAACGGGCTTAAACATTAAGCACAATGAAAAGCTGGGGAAAAAAAAGGCTTGAAGCATTGCTGGCATCAGTAGCTGATGAGATACTTATAGACAGTTTTTCTGAATAAATCCTTGATTTTATTCACTAGAGATCAAAAAGAGGAGAGGAGAGGAGAGGAGAGGAGAGGAGAGGAGAGGAGAGGAGAGGAGAGGAGAGGAGAGGAGAGGAGAGGAGAGGAGAGGAGAGGAGAGGAGAGGAGAGGAGAGGAGAGGAGAGGAGAGGAGAGGAGAGGAGAGGAGAGGAGAGGAGAGGAGAGGAGAGGAGAGGAGAGAAGAATCTGAAGAAACACAGAAGTGCCTCACTTCAGCATGAAAATTATCAGAGTGTTCCTCACAGACATGAAGGGGAGAAAAAACAAGAACAAAAAAGATATTGAGTAGGAAAATAGAAAGGATCTAATCTGGTTTCACTGATGTTAGTAAGAGTCTTTCCATTGAATCCCCAGGGCAAATATTTCCAAACACAACAGTTAACAAAAAGGCCCTAAAAGTGTAAGTGGTGGATGAAGCATATGAAGAACAAGAACAGATTAGCCTGGAAATATGATATCAGGATAAATTTGAACTTCACTAGTACAGTAGTGAACTGATGGCAGGAGGGTCGAATATGTCACAGCCAAAAAGGTGATCATACCCTTACTAGAATCATAGAATTGTTGGAGTTGGAAGAGAGCTTTAAAATCTAATCCAACTCCCATTCCATTAACAGGGACATGTACAGCTAGATCATGTTGCTGAGAGCCCAGACTCCTTGAATGTCTCCAGGGACAGAGCATCTACCACCTCTCTAAGCAACTTGTTTCAGGGCTTCTCTACCCTTATCATAAAAAAAACTTCTTCCTTATATTCAGTATCCTCTCTTTCAGTTTGAAAAGATTTCCCCTGGTCCTATCACATCAGACTCTGTTAAAGAGTCTGTCCCATTCTTCCTTAAAGCCCCCCCTTTAGATACTGAAAGGCCACTCTCAGGTCTCCCCAAAGCCTTGTCTTCTCCAGGCTGAACAGCCCCAGCTCTCTCCACCTGTCCTCATAGGAGAGGTGTTCCAACCCTTGGATCACATTTGTGGCCCTCCTCTGGACACAACAGGTCCACATCTCTCCTGTACTGAGTAATCCATATCTGGACGCAGTACTCCAGGTGAGGTCTCACCAGTGCTGAGTAGAGGGGCAGCATCACCTCCCTTGACCTACTGACCACACTTCTTTTGTTGTAGCCCAGGATATGGCTGGTTTTCTGGGCTGTGAGGGCACATTGCTGACTCATGTCCAGCTTGCCATCCACGAGTACCCCCAGGTCCTTTTTAGCGGGGCTTGTATTGATAGCAGGGGTTGCTGTGACCCAGGTGCAAGACCTTGCACTAGGCTTTGTTGAACCTCATGAGGTTCTCCTAGGCCAACTGCTCAAGCCTGTCTCTGGATGGCATCCTATCCCTTGGGCACATTGACCACACTATGCAGCTTGATATCATCCACAAACTTGCTGAGGGCACACTCGATTCCACTGTTGATGCCATTGAAGAAGATATTAAAGGGCATCAGTCTCCAGTACCGATTCCTCATGGACACCACTTGTCATTGATCTCCATCAGGATATTGAGCCAAGAACCACCACTGTCTGGGTACGATCTTACAACCAGTTCCCCATCTGTTGCACAATCCACCCATCAAATCCTTATCTTTCCAGTTTGCAGAGAAGGATGTTGTGAGGGACCATGTTAAAGGTCTTACTGAAGTCCAGATAGATGACATCGGTGGCCCTTCCCTTGTGCACTGATGCAGTTATACCATCATAGAAGGCCACTAGATTGGTCAGACAGGATCTGCCCTTGGTGAAGCCTTGCTGCTTATCCCAGATAATCTCCCTCTCTTCCATGTGCCTTAGCAAAGCTTCCAGGACAATTTGCTCAATACTCTTCCTTGGCACAAAGGTGAGGCTGAGGGATTGATAGTTCCCTAGGTCATCCTTTCTATTCTTCTTAAAAATGGGTGCAGTGTTGCCTTTTTTTCCAGTCACCAGGGACTTCACTTGGCTGCCATGACTTTTCAAATATCATTAACAGTGTCTTGGCAACTACATCAGCCAGTTCCCTCAGGACTCTCGGATGCATCTCATGACGACCCACAGACTTACTGACATTCAGGTTCCTCAGCTGGTTGCGAAACTGATCTTCACTTGTAGCGGGAGCCACATTGCTCCCCCAGTCCCTGCCTTCCAGCCCATCCACTCAAGGAGTGTGTGAAGAGCAATTACTAGTGAAGACTGAGGCAAAATGTTGCTAAGTACTTCAGGTGAGTATGCCTTCTTGGACTTTCATTTTGTGGTTGAAGTACCTGTAGAAGCCTTTCTTGTTCTTCTTTGTGTCCCTGGCCAAGTTCAGGTCCAGCAGGCCCTTGGCCTTCCTGATTCCAACATTACACGACCTAGCAGCATCTCCATGCTCATCCCAGCTTTCATTGCTTGTGCATTTTCTTCTTACTCTCAATTTTGACCAGCAGGTTCCAATTTAGCCGTACCCTCCTTTCCTGACTTCCTACACTTGGGAATGGAGATGTTTTGCACACTAAGGAAAGTTTTCCTAAAGATCTGACAGCTCTGCTCCTCTCCTTTGCCCTTGAGGCCAGTTTCTCAGCAGGTTTGTTTGGCTAACTCCCCAAAGAGCTCGAAGTTGGCTTTCCTAAAATGCAGCTTCATGATCTCAGTCTTCATCTGTCCCATATTCTCCAGGAGTGTTAATTTTACCACTGCATTATTACTACAGCCCAGGCAGCCTCCAATCCTGATGTCAGCAATCAGTTTACTTGCATTAGTGAGCAACCAGTTCTGATATTTCATCCCCCTAGTGGGGCTGTCTATCATTTGGCTCAAGAAGTTATTTTTGATGAATTCCAGGAGTCTACAGCTCACCATGCTACTTTTCCAGCAGACATAAGGGTGGTTGAAGTCCCCCAGCAGTACATGAACCCATGACTGTCACACCTCCTGTGGCTGTAGAAAAAAGCCTTCATCAAAAGGCTCTGCTTCATCAGGTGGTCTGTAGTAGCCACCAACCACAAGGCTCCCTTTTTTGCCTGTCTTTAACTCTCACTCATAGACTTTCAATTGGCTCTCGGCCATTTTCCAAGGATAGCTCTCCATGCTTTATTCTTCTCTTCATGTAGAGGGCGATACCTCTGCACCTCCTTCCTTGCCTGTCCCTCTGAACAGTTTGTAGCCATCAACAGCCAAATTCCAGTCCTGGGAATCATCAGACAAGGTTTCAGTAATGGCAACTACGTAATGGTTTTCTAGCAGCGCAGCAGCTTCCAACTCCTCCTGTTTGTTTTCCATGCTGCGTGTGTAGGTCTACAGGCACTTCAGCTGGATAGCTGGATTTGTTGTCGTTTTGGTGGATAAGTCCTTAATTCCTCTGAAATACATCTCAAACCCTATTGCCTTCTCCTGTTGCCTCAGTGATCCCTGGCTCATTGTCGTAAGATTTCAAGTGTGCTGCAGCGTTGCCAGCACATCTCAAGGCAGCAGGTTCACGCCATCCACTAGTACCCTATCCCTCTAACACAGCTATGCCACCCCATGCTTTATCATGGGCAGGCTTGCTATTGCCTCCTCCTGCCCCCACTTCAAACCTAGTTTAAAGCCTGGCCAATGAGCTCTGCTGGCTTTTTCCCCAAGGACCCTCTTTGCCCTCTGAGAGAGTGAAAACCCATGTGGACTGCAGGTCTGCTGCCATGTAGGCCACCAAAAGTTTTGGCAGTGGCACCACCCATGAAGCCAAGTACTGATAGATAAGATTCCATTTCTTTAGTGCCCTTACACAGTACAGGAAGCAGAGAAGAAAAGATGACATGTGCCCTCAATTCCTTCAGCAGATGTCCCAAGGCTCTGAAGTCCCTTTTGACGGCCCTTGAACTACATGCAGCTGCTTCATCACCCCTCATGTGGAAAATCAGTAATGGGTAATGATCTTTTGGCTGTACCAAGCCATGCAGTTTCCCGGTTATCTTTATAACTTTCTTTTAAATCAAATCATGAGTGATGTGAAACAGAAAGACTATTCTACTCCTGGAAGTCTAAACTTCATTTGCCCCAGTACTGACTTGGAACTTCATGTTCAATGAGAAGCAACACTTCTCATTGGAAGTGCGCTATCAGGATATTAGAGGATTGGCCTGCACAGCTATTTGGTCATTGTCTGCAAGGGAAGCAGGGAGACTGTCAGAGAAAGATTTAGTCAGTCTGGCTGTACTGGCATTGTATTCACTGTCCACCAATGCCCTTAATTTCTGTAAGAATACACTAGAGTTGGAGCTGATGAAAGGAAAAGGAGGGGAAGAGATCATGTCCTAGAGCCTTTCATATCAAGTTGGAATTTTTGTTTAGAATCAAGCCTGGTCGTTCCAAGTCCTGTGTAGAAAGCCATGCCACTCTCTGCTCAAATGGCCAGAAGCCATCTTTTCCACAAGAAACAAAAGCAGCTAAAAGCTTTAAATCCTATCCCATTGTAGGAACACAATTGAATTCTCTTGCCAACATGAGGCCAGAATATACATAGCCACTGCATAGAACTTACAGTCTGTGGGAATTACCAAAGTCAGGCTGCAAATTTTCCATATACAGACATTTCCTGCCACGAGAATGTTACAGTACTAAGTTAACATCCAATGTAATCTAAAGAACAAAAAGAAAGCCTTTAAAATAGCAAGGAAGAAAAAAAATTATACACAAAGAACACTTCATACTTTCAATACAGGCATTTAAAGTAGAAGATATCAAGGTCATATCCTGCAGCTTTTTTTTTTCAGACACATCAATAGGAGGGGGTTGTTAAAGTGAAGCCTGAGGCAGTATCTGACCTTTTTTCCACTTTTTTTCTTCCTCCTTTAGACAAGATGCTGCCCAAGAACAGAACTATAGGACATGCCAAACTGAAACATACATCTGCAACTGAATAGTATCTATGTTTCAAAATACAGCCCCAAAGAAGCTCTATGAATTTCGCTAAGAGAGACAAAAGATCCTTGGATCTACAGTATATAATCTAATCTTGCTCTAAATGGACCAAAGGGAGTTTAATCAATCAGACATTACATCAGCCATATTTAAAATGAACACAGCTATTCCCATTCAGATCTGATGGCTTCCCAACCTGTCAAATTCATTTTGTGGCTAAAAGTGGACTAACACATAATACACACTGAAGCAATCCCTGCCCACCCACCCCCCAAGAAATCTTTTTCAGCATAAAGGAAGAAGAGGGATGTAGTCTTTGTATCAGACGAAATACCCAACTCATCCCTCTGAGCTGGAATCCAGGTGCCCAACACAAGGACAGATAGAAGAAAAATTTCCAGAAGCACGATGGAGAGCAGCTCCCTCTTCCACAAATAACGTATGTTCATTATCACCCTTGTGTCCCTACATACAGGTGTCTGAGGAAAGCAGCTGTCATCCTTGCCAGCTCTCTTTCCACACTGTCTCAACTTGAAGATAAAAATGATTAGGCCTACAGTACTCTTCTACTGTCCTCTCACTAGCCTTTTTCTCTTCTGCAACGGCTAATCATAACATAATAAACCCTTTGATTTTCTGTTTGCCCAGCTGGTACACGTGTGCAGGGAGCCGGACTGCTGGAGTGTAACAGCCCCAACTGTGACATCATTCTAAGGCACTAACACTGTAACACTCATGAGCTGCTCTGTACACTCCCTGTTGTTCACTGCTACTGTTATTGATCAATAGTTCATAAAACTAATTCCAGTGTTATCAGAACAGCTCTTAATAGTCATATAACATGTGCCTGAAAACATTCAGATGCCTATTTTGCCTGATTATTTGCTTGAATAAAGCAATTACTACTTTTTTTTGAGTGTATGTTTAGAAGTCAGTAATTTTTACAGAATTTCCACATTGAATTTTCAGCTTCTAGAAGAAGGCAGCTTTGGAAGGCATTCTAAAACAACCGGGTACATGGCATATGGGAGGGAAGAGAAACCCCTCCGTTTATGCGTGCTGTGCTGGGCTTGGTGCTCCCCTTCAGAGGGGCACTGCTACCTCATGCTGACGGCTTACGCATGTGTAACATCTCCCTCTACCGGCCAAAAACCGTGGGAATACTTCGATTCCCATGCATAAAAGCTTCTTTTGAAGTAAGAATCCCGAGTTTAGGTCCATCCTCTTGTTCTTCCACACATTCGTAATCTCTCTCCATTACCTTAAAGCAGAGAAGATTTGTTTGACGGAGCAGCTGAGGAAGAGCTGGGCATTAATTCACCTGCTGCTCCCCGATGATAAAGTCCTCAGTGAAACTCTTTGGAAAGAAAGCAGATGTTGGAGCAGTCCTTGGGAGCCCAGGATTAAAGGGGACAGCTGTTTTGCAGAGCAACATCTGACGTAGTAACGCTGCTTACGTGATTCTGAAAACTAAGAATGTAATGGTGACCTCTGCAGTAAAATCTGAGTCCAGTGGTAAGCTGCTGAGGTTTTGATGCATATCAGTTCTTCATTTTTGAAGATGGCTTTCTATTGTAAATCATCCCTTTGTAAACAAGGAAAATAACTGAAAATTTCAAGTTATTTGTAGTAAGAGAATTACATCGTCTTCACCATTCTCCATTTGAAAACCTTTTTAACTTTTTCCACTTTTATTTCCCTCCTTCCTCTGCTGATGACCTTTTTGTAAGCTTCCCTTCCCTTCATTCTGTGTGTGGAGAATCATTCGTGCAGAATTCACCACAGGGAAACAAACGTAATATCCAACTCTTACATTCTCAAGAGGGAATTAGCTGAAACTGCCACTCTTTGTGAAACCGGCATAGAAAAATGCAGGAGTTAATAGTATAGTCAAGTTGTCAGAGAAACCATTAGCACTCTGGTAGATCATGGGCTATTTTAAACATTTTCTTCTAAATACCCCAGCAAATTATAGGGTCCTTTATGGAGATGGGAGGTGCACAAAGCCTGAAAGCATTATTGCTTTTTGAAGGCTTAGTAACTGCTGGCTGCTGAGGGAGAGCTCTCTGCATAGTGGACGCTTGCTACATTTTTAGAACAGGCATATGGTTCTCCGAGCAGGACCTGGCTAATTCCCCCTTTGTGGAAGTCCTTAGCAAGGTTTCCACTGTGTAGTCCATTCTATAGAACTCCTAAAGCCAAAAGATAGAGTGTCATTTTCAAAGGAAATTATTTATTTTAATAAAGCATTTTTAAAAATTATTTGTGCCCAGCCCTGCTACATTTCCACTGCCACTCAAGGGACGGCAATTATCACAGCCTGTACTAGATTGACTTCTACAACCAAACTTCACTGCTGTCAGGTCTGCACGAGTACATGAAAGAACAGCACCTTGCCAATTCCAAACATGCAGGCAGCCTCTAGGCTGCTATAATTATTAAATAAGCCACCCACCTAACATGCAGTATCAGGCAATGACTACCTGTGCAATACCCCTCTCCTGCACTCTGTGCTAGAATCTCTTCTGGTGCGCCTGGTCTGCAGTGGATATGCACTAAGTAAATCTATCAATCTGCTTTTATACATTACATAAGGAGATGTCTCAGTCATCTCGTGGCCAAAGGTATCTGCATTGCTCTCACAAAACATGCCCAGTCTCACGCTCCACAAGCATAAGCAGCCAGTAGCAGAGTTCACATTATCGCTGTATCCAAATGGATGAGATTCACATCAGGTGATCCTTGGTAACAGCTCTGTCTGGGTTAGTCTAACCTAAATCCTTCCAGGACACCCAGAGAAGGTCTGAGTTTTCAATGGAAAAAAAACAGCAGAGTAAAGAGAAGGAAAAGGGGAGAAAAAAAAAAAGAAGAAGAAAAAAAACCCCAAACCTTGCTGACAATCATAGCAGGTTAACATCAAAGTCAAAATTAAGAATTTCTAGACCGTAGCAAGTTTTTTCTTCCCACTTCCCACAGAAATATGGCCAAAGCTTATATAAATACTGTTATTTGGTTACAGACTTGGAAACCTGATAAAGACAAAGTTTTGTGTGCTGATTTTAACTTCTGCGGGTTACAGGAAGATTCCTCACACTTGTATAGCTCACTCATGGAGTATTAAAGTATTGCTTCTCCGCCAGTTTCTCCATTTGCCTGCTTAAGAACTAGAGACCTACCAGTCCTGGAGATCCACTTGACTTGTATCTACTCATCCTCTCCAAAAGTGCTTGCCATCCTTGGCTCCCTTCACTCCAGAGCGTGAGGATATGCACGCACATATACAAGGTGTGTTAAGAGGTTAAAAGGGTGAATTTGTGCTGGGAGCATCATGCAGATGATTAGAGTCTCAGTTTGGCACAAGAAGAAAGGCCTAGACATGCCAGAATTTGCAGAGACACATTCCTCATGTTGCTTAAACTGTACTTGGCTCTCAGATTCCTAGCAAAGACCACAGGACTCAAGGTCAACACATTCATACAGATAGCTGTCAAGCACAAAAGCACATATACAGGTAATTCAGGCCACATCTTAGGGCTTGATATCAAGAGTGTTTTGCCACATACATCCCACATTTCCCTGGCTATGAATCTCTTGAGCAGCTCAGCCTCGCTGCGGTCTCGTCTTCCCCTGATGTGAAGGGGAAAAAAAAAAAAACATGTGCTAATACTCCACATTACCAAAGCACACATTAGAAATCTATTGGATTTCTAACAGGAATTTGTTTTTGTTTTTGTTTTTTTTTTTCCACGGGAAAAAGGCTAAAACCCAATCCTGTAGCCTCAAGGGCATGAAAAGATTGCACAGCGCTGTCTGGACAGGCTGCCCGCAAAGTTTGACTTTTCCCAACAGTGCTTACAGTCACTTTTCTTCTACATGAAGCTGTATAAGCCATCCATACCAACTGTCGAGGCTTGAAAAATGAGCTTGATGAACATCTGCAGCAAAATCCCTATTGCTTCTATGAAAACCACTCTGTTGAAAACAACACTCAGTAAGGATACTTTGGCAGATGCTGGGACTCAAATTCAGTCAAATTCACAGCTCACCAACAGATTTTCTGCAGTGATCTGAATAAGGTGCATTCTTTGCCTCAACTTCCAATGTGTGACATGAAAATAGTACTGTCTTTCTACCAAAGGCATCCCTACTGGTATGCAGAGCTAGGCACACAGCAGAATTTAGAAGAGCCTCAAAATAACTAGACCAGCTTTCAGATAAACTACTTTAGAAGGTGGAAGATAGCCACATTAAGTATTGTCCTGTGCCAGTGAGGCCTGATGAGAAACAGGATCTAACATACAGGATCCCAGCTGGAGATCATAGAACGGCTTGGGTTGAAAAGGACCTTAAAGACTGTCTAGTTCCAGCTTCCCTCCCATGGGCAGGCTTACCAACTATTAGATCAGGCTGCCCAGGGCCCTATACAACCTGTTCCAGTGCTTCATCACCCTCTGAGTAAAGAATTTCTTCCTAACATCTAGCCTAAATCTCCCCTCTTTTAGTTCAAAGCCATTCTTCCTTGTCCTATCACTATCTGTCTCTGTAAAAGGCCAAGTGCAGGGTGCTGCACTTGGGTTGGGGCAATCCCAGGTATTTATACAAACTGGGAGAAGATCTCCTTGAGGGCAGCCCTGCAGAGAAGGATGTGGGGGTCCTGGTAGACAAGAAGCTGGACATGAGCCAGCAGTGTGCGCTTGCAGCCCGGAAGGCCAACTGTGTTCTGGGCTGCATTAAAAAGGGGGTGGCCAACAGGGAGAGGGAGGTGATTGTCCCCCTCCACTCAGTTCTTGTGAGGACCCATCTGGAGTACTGCATCCAGGCCTGGGGCCCCCAGTACAGGAAGGATGTGGAGCTCTTGGAGCGGGTCCAGAGGAGGACCACTAAGATGATCAGAGGGCTGGAGCACCTCTCCTATGGAGAAAGGTTGAGGGAACTGGGCTTGTTTAGCTTGGAGAAGAGAAGGCTCTGGAGAGACCTCATTGCGGCCTTCCAGTACTTGAAGGGAGTGTATAAACAGGAGGGGAAACAGCTGTTTACGAGGATGGGTAGTGATAGGACAAGGGGGAATGGTTTTCAACCAAGACAGGGGAGGTTTAGGTTAGATATTAGGAGGAATTTTCTCACTCAGAGGGTGGTGACACAATGGAACAGGTTGCCCAAGGAGGTTGTGGATGCCCCATCCCTGAAGGCATTCAAAGCCAGGCTGGATGTGGTTCTGGGCACCCTGGTCTACTGGTTGGCAACACTGCACATAGCAGGGGAGTTGAAACTCAGTGATCATTGTGGTCCTTTTCAACCCAGGCCCTTCCCTTTCCTCCAACTAACATCAAGATCCTCAAGAAGAGCAGGACCTCACAAGTTCCTCCAGCACTGGGTCATATAGCCAAGACAAAGCTGGTGATCCTCAGCTCCCTTAGGGAAAGATTCCTCAGCTGAAAACCAAACTCAGTTTCTCTTCCTGGACACAGAGCATCTCTACTCTGAGGTTGTGCTAGGCAGGAAGAAAATGATGTCACATGGAGCTGAGAATAAAGACAGTGAAGAGTGTGCACTCTCAGGAAGGAGAGGCTGTGCAATTAGCTCAGATTGAAGAAAGAAGCATGTCATTTGGGATAAGGAAACAGGGAGAGCAGTAAAACAGAAGGGGTATAATATCAAAGGCAAACATACTATCTATAATAACCTTTAATACAGCACACGTTTGAAACTGAAAAAACACCTACAGCAGCACAGATCTTGAAGCAGGGTAGAACGAGGCCATGTAGACCTTCTGAATGTCCAGTGCATTCAGACACCCCATTCCAATCAGCTTTAATAGCAGATGCACACCTAAGATTTGGTAACTTTCTATTTCTGTCCACGAGCCTCTACTGAGGAACAAATGAGAGCATTGGTTGCAGAGTTTTTTCTGTCCAGAGGAGCACGGGAAGTATTGAAAAAAAGACACGGTATCGCTCCATATCTGGGAGATGCTAGCTCCAAGATTATGCTATGTCTTGAATGTACACTAGCTTCCAAAGATGTTATTTTTCAATCTGCAGGCCCACTCCCTACTGCTAACTATCACCTACTGCATGCTCCAGCCTGCATTCATCACCACCCTGCTCACAATATGTAATTTTACAAGAAATTGAGGTGGTTTCAGCATATTTCAAGGTATTAAAATCAGTTCAGTAAATATCAAACTCTGAAGTAAAGTAGATAATGGGCATTAATCACTCAAGTGAAGCCATTAGTCAGTTGTGCGGTGTTCACAGTTGTTCCTGTACTTACAGCATCAGTGAAGCCAGAATGAAGTAAGTGTTATCTGACTTGCTATAGCAAATCCAGCTGTTACTTTAATGGAATCAGAAATTTCACTTTCTGTGATTATCCACTTCACTTTCACTAATCATACTGGTACAGAGACTTTAAAAACATTTTTATGGAATACTAAAATGGTAATGGCTCATCTGATCTACAGAGACATAATTACTGCAAGTATACTTGTAACGCAGGTGATTCTGAACAGCAAGTTTCCACAAGCAAAAGGCAAAATGAGCAAGTAGGCAGATGACTGTCACTGAATGCCTATCTTCTAAAATAGTGATCCTTCTAGAAAGATCAACACTTCTGCCTAAAAGCCAAAAGGCTGAGGCGTCGCCTACTATTTTGTCTTTCCTCACATTATAAGTTGAGATTGAGTATTGTTTCAGGCTTTTTTTTTTTTTTCATCTTTTGACATTAATATCAGTTTTACAGTAAGCAAAATGAATTGTATAGACAATCATTAAATACACATTGTCTTCCACTCCAAAAAGTCAGACTGCAGTCTGTTGTTCGTCACTATGGAAACAGTTGTTTGCTATTTGTTCATACTCAGTGCATAGTTTATCTAGTTTGGTTAAAAAAAAAAGCTAAACAAATTCAGATGTAATAAATATGTATTATATTATTATTGTAACTATATATCTATAAATGGGATTCTGTAACTATATATATGGGATTATTTAACTATATACGTAATGGTACTCATCAGTCCAGTCTCATTCTATTACAGCCAATCTCCTTAGATATCTTTCTAACATCTCAGAGAAAGTTTCCATGCCTGGAAAAAAAAAAAAAAAGTCAGGTTCTTAAAACTCCCCTTTTAAACCATCCTCGTTCTTGAAAGAATGAAAATGAATAGAAAGTTGGGGAAGCAGGGAAGGAGAAAAATACCTCCGTTGTTTTTCCTTTTTAGAGTTCTGAAAATTAAAAAACAGTGAAAGGTGGAAAACAGTCTACTTTTAGCAAAGAAAATGTTTTGCAAGTTTCAAGTTCTACTGAAAATTGGATTGAGGGATTGTGAGGAGGCCAGACAAGTATTTCTCTCAAGCCACAGGTAATGACTGTTTTCATTTCTCTTAGTCACAATGTCCAGAAAAATTTTACCTTAAAAAGACTACAGCAACTATCTTAAGAATGAACTGCCTCTGCTACAGAGAGCTGCTGCTCTATTAACACCCTTGTATCTACACTAGTACATGCCCAGTTCAGGAGTCAAATGGGACCAAATGGCTACAAGTTGGAGGTGCTTCCCTCCTTCTGTGAGGTGAATTCACAACTGATGAGACAGAGACTGTCATTCTGCAGGTAGGTGCTGAACAAACACATGCAATCTCTGCTTCTTTACAAGGCTCCTGTACTGCACATGTGCTGCCTGCTGCAAAGCCCTAGGCAATTACTTCTGCCAGCCACCTACCTTCGGGTCACGTCCTTCTGGACAAAGCAGCACAGAAGTTTGGTGGCAGCTGCACAGCAAACCACACTGGTATCTGAGCCACTCTACACAGCTATTTTCAGTCTCATTGTTTTTCAGACAGACTCACGAGGAGAGACTGGAAACAGGAGCTACTTCAGTTGACTCCACTGACAAAGAAAGTTATTAAAAACAAAATTCTCAAAAACAAGATCTAACATATCTGACTGCCACAGTTCACTCTGTGTTTCATACCCTCTCCTCCAACCACCACTGCTTCCAGAAAACCCATAGTCCTGGGCTGTTCCTTAAGCCATATTTTGGAAACTTTTGTCACACACACAGCAATGGTTAAGCAGATCCCACCCTCTTGTTGTCTTTTTCAGGCACAAACAGCCATCCCTGTATAACCACACCAGGCAGACTAGAATTCTCCTGACTGGATGGGGTGATTAATTCACATCTGAAACACTATATCTTGCCAGGTTATTTTGGTACTTCTACTCCTGTCTCAAACAAGACTCAAAAACTGACAACAGGAATAGACAAGTGGACAAAAAATGAAAGAGAAAGTGGACAAACAATAAACATGTTTGAAGCTTAAAGTGATAAAAGCTTTTTTCCCAGTTCTTCCCTAGCAATAGTCCTAGAAGATGTACTTGCCTGAACCAATCTGTCCATTGTCAATGAACAACTGGCAGTCAGCAAACACGTTAATAGTCTTCTTTTGAGTCATGCTGCATATTCCAGGTTTTTTTGCAGCCAGCAGCTCAAGTTATTTAGAATGATTTGTTTTTCTCTGTTGTATTAAAAGCATGATGACAGGCAGAGCAAGAAAGCCGTACGATAGTTAACATTGTGCAAGCACTGGAATGATTAGAACTGTTCTAACTAAACACATCCATTTCTCCAAAATGTATTTATTCAGTTGGTAGACTCTAAACAGCTGTCCAGACTACCAGAACTACAGAACACTAGATCTGCAAAATGTTCATTTAACTCCATTAGGAAGTCAAAAATTAGGCTGAATACCACAGGATCAGATGGGAAGCCTTGTATGAAGATCACAATTCCGTAGAGAGAAACTGGAAGATCTTAGTTATCACACAGAGAATTATGGAGACAGAACATTGCCTGTTCACAATTAAGTCAATAGCAAAATTTAATTGGCATAGGAATCAGCACCAACATCGAATGAGAGCAGATCTGAAACACATGTCCAGGCCCTAACAAGTCACCTTGGTAGAATGACTCATTCATAACCACTTCACTAGCTGTATTTTCCTCATGAAAAATAAAACCTTTTTTTTCTTTATAATGTACTTGCAAAGAGAAAATTAATTTTACCTCCTGAGAGGTCTCTTTTCTCCTCATCCACAGTGAGGGGATATTTTCCTCTTCTTGTCTCTGTCTCACTTCTAAGTCAAATTCCTAGTGGCTGCTTATTCAAGACTTCAGTGGTAATTCAAGCTGGCTGAAAGCAGCTTGTTCCTTCCAAAAGGTGAAGAAGGATACACCATGAGAAAGATTTCTTTACAGTTCCCAGTGCAGTGGATGTGTAATTCCAAAGGCATCAATAGTCTTTCTCTCTTGCAATATTACTCTCTTCTGCTTTATTTAGAGGATACAATGAAAAGACAAACTAGAAAATAGCAACAAATCTGTATCACACAGCATCTCCATTACAAGGGGGAAGGATGCAGTTAACAGCTATCATATATGAAAGTTAATTGCACTTTTTTTTTTTCTTTTTTGCAGTGGAGATTCCTGATTCCGTTTCAATTGTTCAGCAAGATAAAAGAAGATAAACAGTGAAAAATAAAAAAGATGAACATCTTTCCCTACCCTCAATGTATTGAGACGTTTCAGCTTTGTTTAGAAGATAATTTAATTTGCCACTGACTGACAAGTAGATGGTATATAAATAACCACACACACAGGCTTTGCTCTAAAGCTCAGAGAAGATTCCAGAAGAAACACCAAACTGTAACTTGCCATAAGTAAATTCAACTGTTCTTGAACGCCATAGTGTATTTAGTATTCATTCACTGTATCGGTGGTAATATCAGTGAGTGTTCATATTAAATCTCTGCCATACAAGAAAAGGTACTGCTTATGTACAGCTTGCGCTCCAGGGATCTAGATGCAGTTTTGATGCACTATTGACCTTGCTCACACACGCAAATGCTCAAGAGAGCTGCTGACTTTTTGAGGTGTTACATATTTATATTATGCATTATTAATACCAGAGACACAATGCAATTTCCAGTTAAGTCAACAAGAACATTCTTGTTGTTCTAGCATGCCTGCTGTTAGCTAGCTCTTAGAAAAAAAGAAAAAAAAGAAAAAAGTTTCCATTCTTGCATACCTAGGAATAAAAGTTCCATCAATCCAGATTATTCATCAGTTTTGTAACGTCCCTCTGCCTGACATTTGCTGATGTAACAGGCAACCTACTCCATTTTCTTCTAAGAAGAATGCATCTTGGTAGCCTATTCATCTAATCTGTCAAACAGAAAAGGAGTAGCCATGCTTGTCAAATTCATGCAAGAAGCATGTTGAGATAACTAACTCAACACTGCGATCCACACCACCTTAACAGTTACCCTCTAGCAGACAACAGACAATATCATGGTCACCAGACAAACAGATCTCTGACAACCAAATTTAACCTGGTCCACTTTAGGCCAATGCCACGGTAAGAAGAGAACAAGCAAGAATTCCCTTAAAGTTACATCCCTGAAAAGCTACTTATGATCCAGCTTCTAGCTTCCATCTCCTTTAGGATGGACAACACAAGTATTATTTTATATTAGCCTACAACATCTGAAAACTTGAATTCGTGTAAGATATAAAAACAGAATGAGCATGGATTTAGTGACTGCAAGAAAGACGCTGGTGAGAGTTTGTTCACATTGCAAAACTACTGCTGAGAAAAGTTTGACTCTAGCTCTTGATGTGGCCGTAACTGAGAATCTACTCTGATGTGCGTTTTAATTGCACAGTAATAGAATCTGACAGAGATTCTCTGATGGAGTTAGTCCTTTTCATACCTTGACCCATATATTTTTCCTTACCCAGCACAGACGGTTTAATAGATTAGACCATTAAACATTGCTCTGTCTCATCATAAATCAGTGAGACAATACTTGCAATTTAGATAGCCTCTAATGACCTGTTTTTCAGTGTCCACAATCTAATACACCTATCTGGTTTGCCTTATTATTGCTGTCAATATTAGGTGGCATATCAGAATCTAAATGGCACATAGGACAAATCCTGGAAATATACACCCTTGCCTCTTTCCCAGACCTGCTGACCTCATTTTCCTAAGCTCTATCTACCAAAGGACCTCTACAATGTATTAAATTTTTAACATTTCCCACATTTTTGTATTAGCAGCATGATACTCTACTGAAAAAAATCCAGCAGGAGGAAACTAAAGGCTGCCATAGGTGGAGAGGTAGTGGCAAGAACTAGAAATAAGGTCTAGAAAGGAACTGAATTGAATTTGGGGATTCATCCCTTTAGAATTCATTTTAAAAGAGTTAAGGTTTCTTTGTATTGTAAAAGGAATATTGATTTCCTCATTCCTTATCCCAACAGAATTTACACTTTAGGCCTTCCCCCAAAAAACTGCTCTTACAGAAACACAGAAGGTCAGCAGATTTCATTTTACTGTAAATCACTCAGTAGCAGCGCTCCCCACTCCATTACCAGTTTGTTTCAGTGATTTAAATTCAGTCATATCTATGGAGACCTGGCTGTCCAACAGCTCATATCAGGGAGAATAAGTCCATGTCTTATTCTTCTTCTAAAACTTTTATTCTTCTTGGGTGTTGCTCTTCTTTGCTAATTGTACAGCAGTTTTTTAAGTCCTCCATGCACACCAATATGTTACAATATGGCTTAGCCTCAGACTGACTGTACAGCACTGTACAAGGAACCGTTAACAGTTTTGAAACACGATCTCATTCTGCTTTTTTCTTACTGCTTAATCAGTTCCTCATCTCATGCTTTCTTCTACACTAAATGAAAAAAGCCTCTTGTCAGGGGCTTTGCCACAGACTTTTTGAAACATTATGTTTGAATAAAACGTTGCTGTGAAGACAGAGACCATGATAAAACTAAACAGAAAAGGGATCGGGAGACCAACTGTCTGTGCATGACTCATTTTCTGCCACACATGAAAACGATACCTTGTGAAAGGCACAAAGGCAGAGATCAAGAAGTCTTTGATAAGATGGGTGCTGCAACTTAATGATTAGTAACAAGTGAGCAACACCACTCTGAAAAGTCATCGTTCGTGCAAATCAGATGCTGGCTCCCAGCAGACCCTCCTGTCTAAGCCATTAAGACTCTCCCTCCTACCACCATTAGTCATGCTGAGTATTAACATTATTCATTATTACTCATAGTTTACTCTTTGAATAACCCATTAATTTCAGTGAGACTTCTGCAGTAGGAGGTAGCAGATAATCTACATGTTTGTATATGTATACGTATATAATTAAAGGCTATCAAACTAGAAGACTGACTTTCCCTTGCTGACTAAGCTGATCCTTAAAACTCTGGCCCCAGAGCTGAAAGTATTCGTGGCTGTAACTGAAGACATGCTAAGTCAAGCTTTCAAAAGTACCCATGGCAGAATCAGTTTTAACAGCATTTTTCATGAGAATGCTGCAAAGTTACACAGCCTTTCACCTCCAGGCTCTAGTGTCTCCAATAAATTTTGAAGCCAGTATCCTCCTGTCCCTCAGAACTCCCTAACAGCGTGCTACTAACAAAGTTAGTAAGGAGGTTCTGAAGAAAACACACCAAAATGAAGGCAGCGTAGTACCTCAGGGGCCACTTCTCCAGATGTACTTGCTCTTCTGAGGATCCCACTGACATTCAGAACATTTCTCCTCTGTGGGTCTTCCTTCTTTAGGAGCTGGGAAGAGAAGCAAGCCAGTTAGCCATGCACTGTGGGATCAGACTGTACTTTACCCCCCTCTGTAGGCATCCTGTGATAAGAACCATTCGAGGGAGGGGGGCAAAATCTTAAAGAACCAAAGCACTTAAAGAACCAAAACAAAACACAAAGAATGAAAGCACGTCAATCACCCAGGTCCTAATTAACTTCAGTGATGCTGCTTTTATTTTTCAAAAGGGAGAGATACTTCTCTGCATGATTTTGGTGTATTTTCAAACTTCACGTGTTGCAACACTAACTAATTCCTTAATGATACTTTTAAAGAGGACAATTCTTGCGATAGCTTTCTGCAGAAATAGATAGGGACAGGAGGCAGGGAGGAAACCGAAGGGGTATGCTGGCTGAAAACATGACAGTGAGTCACAAAAGCATGACCGTTGTCTGCTCCCTGGTCACTTCCTTCACTTATTTAAAGGAATTTTACTGGGGTTGAGGATTATGACTTTTTTATGCTGTCTCATATCTTGCCCTCACTCCCCTCCCCCAGGTGAAGATTGCGAGCACAGCTACAGTCACCCCCCATCCTGTTTTCTCACCGCTACTCCCTGTTTGAGCCAGCTGGAGCAGGCAGTGCCTCTGAGAAGCCAAGCTCATAATCCCATCAGGGGAGGGTGATAGCAATCTGAAAAAAGCAGGCAAGGCGGGACACTTTCTAAATACTACCACCCACAGGAAAAATTGTGCTCAGCTGCTTACAGACTGTGCAAGCCTGTCTGTGCTCTTGGCCGGGACAAGGAGAAGAAAAACAAATACAGGGTCAGGCTGTGCTGTTTAGCTCTACCCCTTTTGAGAACTAGAGCATGCCTTTCCTTGAGCTATTGAACTTGCTCAGTCTCATGCACTGGGTGCATTAACTCATAGGAGTGGTTCCCAGTTTTTGTTTGTTCAGAGACGGGGCTGAACTTGACATTCAGGCGGGGAGCACCAGGCTGCCATGACGGCTGAGGATGGCTCTGTGGGTCTCAAAGAGGTTGCAGCAATTTTGCCATCAGATCCCACCTGCTGAGTTCACCAAATCTCCACTCCTGGGTGCAGCTGATCTCCATGGAACGCCCTCCTACCCACCACCCACTGCACCAGAAGACTTCCCTCACCACAAACCCAGCTGCGGCAGGGGAGTGATTAGGAGGAGGCATGCAGAATGATACAATTGCTGCCTTCTTCCTCAAATTGCAAACATGAACCATCCCCTGCAGCTGAGGATAATTTTAGCCACCAGAATCTGTTAAGAAATAACAGCTATGTATTTTCCTGAGAACTGGCATTGCATTTTGTTCTGATGCAGACAAATGCTGAGGCTGTGGAAGGAAAGAAACATTTATCTCCCACACATTGACGCCGAAGGAGAGGCAGGCACTGTGTAATCCAAAACAATTAATAAAATGATCCTACTATTAACTGAGCTTGGATATACTTCCTTTACTTCAGATAGGCTTCTCTTTAACATAGTAGAAGGGGTGGAGTTCTTCTCAGATTGGTAAATATTGTCAGAGTTACATTACATCTAAGGTGTGTTTCTAGATGGGGGCCAATACCAACATGGATTGCAATTGCATACAAACACTCCACCTATCCTTCCAAGAACTCAGTGATAATCTCATGGAGGTTGACCAAGGCTGACATAATTTCGCTTAAAAAATATCTGCTCCCGGACATTTGCAAATAACTAGCATAAGAACCAGAGTCTGTCCAACAAAGCCAAGAATTTCCATGCCTCTGAAGCTCAAGTCTTTATTGTTACTATTATCAGTAAGAATTCTATAGATTCTGATGTATCACCCCATCTCAACCAGAAATTTCTGAATTAGTCTATTTTGCTGTTTGAGAAATAGAGGGAACAGTTATTTACCCATCACATAAGAACATAGTGAAGAAATATTAGGTAACATCTGTCTCCCAAGTCATAAATAATTGCATAACTACCAAAAAGTTTTATGACTTTTTTTTTTTTTTTTTTCAGAAAGTCTCATCATATAATCTGTCCTTAGCAAATATAACCACAGCAGCTCTCATGGGCATAATAAGTTGTGTTCTTTTAAAATCTGTATTTCATAGAGGATCTAATAAACAGGTGCTTTTTCATAGAATCAGTCACAGAGCCATAGGATGGCTTGGGTTAGAAGGGACCTTAAAGACTGAGTTCCAACCCCACTGCCATGGGTATGGCTGCCACTCACTAGATCAGGCTCCCAGGATCTCATCCAGGGGCGGGGCAACCACAGTTTCTCTGGTCAGCCTGTTCCAGTACCTCATCACCCTCTGATTAAATAATTTCTTTCTGCTTATATGCTCCCTTCAAGTACTGGAAGGCTGCAATGAGGTCTCCCCTGAGATTTCTCTTCTCTAAGCTAAACAAACCCAACTCCCTCAACCTTTCTTCATATGAGAGGAGCTCCAGCCCTCTGATCATCTTCTGGTCCCACTCCAACAGCTCCACATCCTTCCTCTACTGGAGACCATACTTCAGATGGGGCCTCATGAGGGCAGAGTAGAGGGGGGGCAATCACCTCCCACTCCCTGCTGGCCCAAGATACAGTTGGCCTTTTGGGCTGCAAGCACACACTTCTGGCTCATGCTCAGCCTTTCATCTACAAGAACCCCCAAGTCCATCTCCACGGGACTGCTCTCAGGAGTTCTTTCCCCAGTCTGTACTCATATTTAGGATTGTTCCAACCCAAGTGCAACGCTATGCACTTGACCTTGTTAAAACTCATTAGTTTCTTATGCGCCCACTTTTCAAGCCTGTCCAGACCCATTTGCATGGCATCCCTTCTATCTTATCAACTGCACCACTCAGTTTGGTGCCATTAGCAAACTTGCTAAGGGTACTCTCAGTGCCATGTTGTTCATAAAGTTGAAGGGCGCTGGTCCCAAGACAGACTCCTGAGGGACACCACTCATGACTGGCTTCCATTTGGACATAAAACCATTGACAACTACACACTTTTTAGTGAAGTAAAAGAAAAAGAATTGTTTAAAATTATCTCCATTTTGATTGTGAGATATGCTAACTCAATCCTTTTCCTGCTTACTGGTAAGCAAATGGCAAAGCTTCCATTGACTTCAGTGGCAGATCAGCAGGACCCTGAGGCAATATATTTTAAGTTACTGATATTCACAGGAGTTTCCCTGAAAGCACAAATGTCATACAGTAACCACTGAGCAAGAATAAAATTGTGACATTATTACTAGTGCAGAATAATGGTTCATGATCTTTGCACTGTGCCCTATAGTGCAAATGTCACTACATTTATTAAGATATTTCCTTTTCTTTGAGTTTGAGGGTATGGATCACAGCAGGAAATATTTTTATTTTCACAGTGACCTTTGCAAAGCTTGCAAAGCTAGATTATGTTGTGGTAATGGGACAACCCAAAGGTCATGAAACATTATTCTGCCCTAGTAACTATTAGAAATGTGATGGGAGTTAAAAAAGGTATTTGTCCCCAGGGCTGGTTTTTCTAATCTTCCACCTCTGGAGACCTGGGTTCAATATTGGCCATGCCAGTTACATGCTGGAGGCTATTTATAGTCTTCGTTAACATTTCATCTGCTAACTGGGGGCTATACTTCCTGACTTGATGAAGTTCACTCTCTCTTTAGATACTACTGAATCATCCAGACAGTAAACTTCGTTATAAGACTGAGTTGGAGGGAGTGAGAGCTAATGTCCAAATGCAAAGCCAAGTTCTGTCATTCCCTTTGGAAGAGATGATGTGAAACTACAGAGCCGATTTGAAGGTAAGGAAGAAACACTATCCTGGATAACACTGCTAGATAAAAGCTCCTTACACAGTGCTGCATGGCTTGTTGACAGTGGTCCATACTTGTGACATTCCATGGTGCCTGTTCAAATGTTAAATTACAATGATTTAAGCACAGTATTACTGTGTTAGTCCTTACTTGTCAAAAATTATAGAAAACTAAAACACACTGCACAGGAAGCAGTGCAAATCTAAACCAGCAAGAGTGTTGGTATGTGAAGTGTAAAGAACAGTAACGGCAGCTAATAGGTATAAATGACTGCAAAGATGTGTATTTTCAGCACTATGTCATTTGAGGGCACCAGATGCAAAATCACAACTGAAACAAAGGTAAAATCCAAGGCTGAAAACCACGTGTTTGACAAATGCAGAAGAGATGGGATGCAAAAAGCAGACGCATAAACTACTACATCCTCTGTTGAGTTTAAACTGTCCTGTTGATGCACACATAAGCAACACGTGAAGTAGCTGCAGCAGAAAGATCATGACTCCTGGGGATGACACATGAATTAGAAAAGCAATTGCCTTGCTTTGCTTCAGTACGTCCCGTTCTGGTAATGCCACAACATGTCACTTTGAAACCAAAATGGCATTGAGAAGAATTATACAAACATTGGCATGCGGTTAACCCTGCTGAGACTTGTTACCATGATGTAACAACCTGTTTTTTTTCCTTAGTGTTTTGCATGCCAGGATTATATGTACATGATTTTTAAAAACATTTTTAACCTAAGGGTCTTTATTATATTTGCTTTTTACTGGTAAAACTTAATTTTAATAGAATACGTAGAATATTAATGGAATATATAAT
Source organism: Gallus gallus (assembly GCF_016699485.2). Taxonomy (NCBI): domain Eukaryota; kingdom Metazoa; phylum Chordata; class Aves; order Galliformes; family Phasianidae; genus Gallus; species Gallus gallus. Next base: position 38,481,810 of record NC_052533.1, read on the forward strand.
AACATTAATAGAACACCACCTTTCAGGTCACAGAAACAGTGAGTGCATTGCTTGGTTGTCTTCACGAGAATCTGATGCTGAAAACACCTTAGATATTTTAATATGACAGAAGCAGGGAAGAAATGTATTGGGATAAATGAATCAGAGATTATTTCAAAATTTTAGAGAAGAAGAACACATTCTGGGGCTAGATTTTTAGCATGCTTCAAGGTTACCTGCAGGATCACATCTGGTTTTTATTATTCTGTGCTAATAAGCATATATATGATAAACTTTTCAAGGGAATCTACCACCAAAAGCCTTTTTTTCTGCGTTCGTACGTGACAAAACGAGCGAAGAGATTTCATGACACAAACCTGCCCTCTGCTGGCAAAACAAGAAAATGGTCAATACAATCGAGAATCCCGTTCTGAAAAAGTTGTCTTTGATATTTTTTGGCTTTGCTACACACGAGCAGCACTTCTCGACTTCATACGTTCTCTTTCCTGTAATATCAATGAGCTCCTTTTTCAAATTCTGAATAACTCGATGAATAATGCCCAAATATCTACCAAAAGGACATTATTGATCCTGTGTAGACCTAAGCCTAAAATGTAAAAATGCAAATGCTGGTGCAGTCGATAATCTGCAGGAAGCGCTGGCCTGATAAAACTATCTGTGCCCTCCTTTTCCCATGTATGCATGTGTCCTGTATCCACATACACAAACATCAACATGTATTAACTAAACGCCCTTAAGTCTGCCACGAAACTCTCACTTGTCATCTGAACAGAATAACCTTGCCAAAATTCAATTTTCTTGCAAATAATAGTCCAGATAAAAGAGTGCGACCAGTCTTTGCCCCGTGACATATTGAAATTAAGCAATGTCACAGATGCTAACCATTCTATATACATATTGTTTGTGGGTACTGCTTACTTACTATGAAAGAAAAACCCTTCTTCCAGAAGCCATCTGCTCCCACCTTAGAGCTAACATATAGCTCTTTCTTAAAATTAATAATAATAAAATAATAATTAAAAAAATATAACTACAGGTATTGCAACTTGTCCTATGAAAGATTTCAACCTGGGCATGTTGCTAGTAGAAGTTATTAATGGCACGAGCTCAAAAAGACATTTGTGCCAAGAGATGAACTCTAGGCTAACTTCCATTGTGGCTCCTGATCCTTCCGGGACTTTCTGCCAGTAAATAATTGTTTCCAGGTGCTCCTTCACAAAGGTAGAGTTGAAAGAACGTAGCAGCAAAACGTATGGTTATCACTGTGCATTTCTCAGAATCTGCAATATGTCTTCAACAATGTTTAGAGATGATTTTTCTTGTAATTTGTTCCCCCAGCATGGTATTCCTATAGGGTAGGTGGGACTAAGGAGATCAAGCAAGCCTTTAGTCATCTCCACGATTTCATGGGATGCAAGGGGATTTAGCCTCTGCAAACTCTCTCAGCACAGCTAGCTCTCTTCTCTGGGAAGCACTTGCAGCTGTGCTATTATTCAGCCATGCTTTTACGCATTCTGGCACCAGCCTTCCTCATAGACAGAGGCTGGCCTCCTCTGGAGATCTACAGGCTGCATAAAGCTGCAAGACAGTTCAGCCCACAGCACCCCTGGCAGCTCAGTAAAGTACAGAGCCATCACCCTGCTGGGAGCAACAGATCTGTATTTTACTTCTTTGTGAGCCAGGGGGCCCTGGATGCTGCTGATCTCCTTCCTGTGCCAACTGGAGCTGATGTCTATCATGAAGAACAAAATGAACAACCTAGCTGATCATTTCGCCTTTGTGAAAATCAAAGCCTTCCAGCTGCTGTACTCAGCTGTGCTCTGATTTTAATAGCAGCTGAGAATCAATGTTCATGTAAGCACTGATGACCCCAGGATACTGTTAGCCTTCTTTCTTGAAAGGTGTTGCAGTTTGACTCCAGTAGGCAGCTGAGCACCACACAGATGCTTGCTTACTCTCCACCAGCAGGATTAGGGAGAGGACTAGAAGGGCAAAACTGAGAAAAATGGTGGGTTAAGACAGTTTAATACATAAAAGAGGTGGGAAAAGTTAATACAAAACAAAGGAAAACCAGTGATAAAACAAGCACTTGCTTACCACAAGCAGGCCATGGTCCAGCCAGTCATGAAACAACAGCAGCCTTGGCAAAACTTCATTCCCACACTTGCCGTACAGTTTTTATTGTAGAGCAAGAAGTTACCTGGTATGGAATACCCCTCTGGTCAATTTGGGTCAGCTGTCCTAGTAGTGTTCCCCTCCAGGCCCTCATTCACCTTCAACAAACCCTGCAGTGCTGCAAGTGCATGGATGCAGCAAGCTTTCTGATAGGAGGAGATGCCACCAAGGTAGCTCAGGGGTTCTTGGGACCCTTGGCTGTGCCCTCCTTAGGCTGTCCCACTGAGACTGGGGCATGGCAGGGTTAGAGAAAGCACTACAAAAGGGGGAAAGCAGCCCCTGTGTCACAGCAGCATCAGCTGTGTTGTGAGTGAGACTTGATGCTGTAGTCATTGTTTTTTGTTGTGTTTTTTTTTGTTTGTTTGTTTTCTTTTTTTTTCTTTTTGGTTCTTGTTGTTGGGGTTTTTCCCCCATTATAAATGAGCTGGAGCCCTGCTAGTGCTGCTGTGCTCTTGCAGGGCTGGGGAGAGTCCTGGGGGACTGCTGGCCCTCCTCCTTTTTTTTAAAAATATTTATTTATTTATTTATTTATTTATTTATGGTGGGGCCACAGGTGAATAGTTCCTGCCCTGGCTAGGAACAAGAGGCTGCAACTGCAGCCCTGGCCAAAAGGGCTCTCTTCCATCTAGCCGAGCTCCTCATATGGCTCCTCCTGCTGTGCAGGGATACTAGCAGAGAAAGGACATCTGGGATCTCCACAGGCCACCATGGCTCAGGGCCCTAGCTCCAACGTGGGTCTGACAGGGCCTGGTGTTCCCCAGGCAGTGCAAGTAGAGTGCTGGTCAGGCCTAGGGTTCTGTGCTCCTGGGCAATTAGAGCAGGGTTTGGGAAAGGAGTGGAGCCCAGGCTTCTGCCCCCCACATCTGCTCCTGCTCTAGGAGTTCCTGGACAGCCAATCTGGGCAATGCCATCACGAGACTGGAGAGTAGGTGGGGCCTGTTGCCATACTTTTCCCATCGTATTTGTTGGCAGGTGAACAGACAGACAGCTCCAGCACATGCTCCTGGCTGTGGAGAAATGCTCTGCAGGTCCCAGGCAGTCACCCCATCATCTTCACCACAAAAGAGAGAGTGGCAGGGCCAGGGCACCCCTGCATGGAAAGGAAGGACAGAAGGGCCTGAATCATAGAATCACAGAATATCCTGAGTTAGAAGGGATCTATAAGGACCACTGAGTCCAGCCCCTAGCTCTACACAGGACCACCCAAAAACCAGACCATAAGTCTGAGAGCAGTGTACAGATACTTCTTGAATTCTGGCAGTTTGGGGCTATGGCCACTGCCCTTGGGAGCCTGTTCCAAGCCCACCACCTTCTGGTGAAGAACCTTTCCCTAGCACCCAGCCTGACTCTCCCGTCACAGCTCCCTGCCGTTCCCTTGGGTCCAGAGGGTGACACTGCTGTCACGAGAGAGCAACACTCCCCTCTTGAGGAGCTGTAGGCCGCCATGAGGCCTCCCCTCAGCCTCCTCTGCTCTGAGCTGAACAAACCAATGGACCTCAGCTGCTCCTCATATGTCTTTCCCTCTACAATCTTCCCAATCTTACTCTGCGAGGAAGGCAGCTGTGGTGTGTTACAACTTGGCCACTTGCAGTTCACGTCCCTAATTTTATATCCTGCTCCACTCCTGACATCTGGCTGAGCAAAGGCAGGCGGTGGGGGAAGTCAGTGTGTGTTGGCTTCTGCCTTCCACTGGGCTGGCAAAACACTGGCGCTAGAAGGGAACCAAAGGGGAGGGCCACTTCTGCTGGACAGCCTCCATCTCTCAGGTCACAGTGCTGAGGGCTCACGGGAGCCTTTGCCCAGCAGGCAGAGGCTTTGCCAATACCTTGTGTTTATATAGTCAGTGTACTTAGGGTGGAAGAAATAGAATCCAGTAAGTACAGAGTGTAACAAAAACATATTTACATTCTCGTATTCTTGAGCAATGAAACTGACATTTAATTAATAGGATCCTCAGATGAAAAAAGTCTATTTTAATTATCTTAAACAACACAAACTTGCCTTGACTGGGTTAACGCCATGAATTTGACACATAAGCAAAGCCAATTTTTATTAAGCCCAAATAAAGCAAGAAATAAACTAGTTTTATGGTACACACAGTTCCTTTCAGCTATGGGGCCCTAGCTTATGAGCACCGTTTGCCTCAGGAAGTTGAGAACACACGGTGCTACCACAAATCCAGCTGGATCTCAAATTGCCCTCACCTATGGGCTGGTGGTGGCTCTTGCAGGTGGAGGCCTCACGCCATGTAAGGACCAACAAGAAGCAGGAAGGACAGACTGGCTTTAGGGCAAGCCAGCAGATCTGAAGAATGGGAGCAGGATGACAGCATAGTGATGATCAAACTCTACTCCCAGGTACTTTCACGCACATCTTCTGGCATACTGCATCTATTTTCTAGTCAGGATACCATCCCTTTCCTCCTTTGCCCTGTTTAGCTCTTCCTCTCTGCACAGCTCAACCTAATTTGCATTTCACCTTAGCAACTCTTTCCTCATTTTTGCATCTCTCTCTCCAACTTCCCCTCTGCAGACTGGCAGGCAAGCAGAGCCAGGGAGGAGCAGCACAGTTTATAACATCTGAAGAAAATGTTTAGAATATAATGTTTAAAATGAGGCAAAGTAGGCTTCTGAATCTTCAAGCTGATTAGAGAAAAGCATGGTAGGAAAAAAAAAACAGTTTACATTGACTGCAGAGATGCTGCATTTTTTTGTCTGGATTTCAATGGAAATTGAAGTACTTAAGGCTAAAAAACCCATGCCAAGTCCTTTGAGTACCACACTTTTTCTTCTCCTAATCTATTTTAATTTTCTCTTTTTGGGTTTATACAGTTAAATGGTCTGTATCAAGGAACTAAGTTTGGATTTTTCTTTTTGTTAATGTTATGGCATTCTTGCTCTCATATTTTAAGTCTTGGTGATAAAGTAACAATTTGCTTCCCTGTCACTAACACTCCCAACAGTTTCGTCACGAATTATACTCACAAAAGGATGGCTATAATTTTAGATAATCAACATTCATTTGGTCAAAGGAGCGGCACAGATCCCCCTGAATTTTCTATGTCACGGTTGAACTTATTTGCACAAGCAGGTATTTTTCTTGGCTTATAGCAGTCTGGAAACACTGCAGTCACAGCAGATTTTCGCTTTGCCATTTTCAAATGATAATGTGTCAAAACCCTCCTGGGTCTGTCCTGCTCACTTAGTTCTGATCATTGTGCCCTTTTTTTTTTCCCTGGAAGTTTTCTTCTTTTTGACCAATCAAGACATATTAATTCAACCTCTCTAATTTCAGAGACAGATGAAGTGCAGCTGACAATTTGGGGTAGGGGGAGGAGGAAATCTGCCTTTTCATTCCTGCAAAATATCAACCATGTTTGGCTACTTATTTTTTGCTGCACGATTAGAGCTCCGCAGCATGGTAAGGGTGGTACCTCAGAGACAGTGCCGACCACAGCCGGGAGCTCCTGTCCATAGCAGTTCCCATGGGCATCTCCACAACAGAAATAGTAAGTGTTCATTTTCCAGCTGATGCCAAAATACTAGCAGAATGCAGAGCACATCGTAAGCTGTAAAAGCCCGAGGGTTGTCCTTATATCGTATCATATCACATCACAGAAACCGAACAAAACAACTCCGCAACCCAACAGATCGGTGACTAACACACAGCCGCAAATAGCCACAGCAGGAAGAGGATTTTGTCTGCGGTTTCCCTCCTTCCCTGGCAGCCAGGAGCGGAGCTTAGGAGACCTTTCCAAACAGCCTCTGCTCATCAGCGCTCACACGCACAAGAGGGCACTGCAGCCACACGCATCAAGGCAATGCCTCAGCGCTGTCCTCCCGCAGAGCCGGGCTTTGAGAGCCCTCATCTTCTCATCCAGGCTGGCAGAGAGCGCAGCAGTCCGGGCTGACGCGTTGCGCTGGTACACCTTGCACAGACGAATTGCTCCGAGGTAAAATATGCATTGCAGAGTTCATTCCTGTTAGAAACTTGGATAAAATTTGACAGTTGTGGTTTACCTGCATGCATGCCCAGGGAGCTGAAGTCAGGGAGACTATCACAGCCTTTTTAATAAATAAACAAATAGATAAATCCTCTGGAGTTCATGCTGATTAAAGGGGGGGGGGAAACACAACAGTCACTGCTTGTAGGAATGTGAATATTTTGATTATAGTGGCAAACTAAAACCTCCTGGGTATTCATAGGACTATTGATTTTAATCTGAAGGGCATTAAAACCTTATCCATGTGTCTGTCCGCTTGTCAGCCTTCAGGTGTGTTTCAGCTTTCCCCATGAATGCCCTGTCTTCAGAATCACAGCATTTGCAATTCCCATTAATTCAGACAGGAGTAGAAATCATGGTACTATATCCATACCATACCCATACACCATAGGCCATCACTAACACCAGATAGCTGCCTGATTTACCTGACTTGAGGCTCCCCACTTAAATTTTTCAATTGTATTTATAATAATGGATACAAAATATAACAATGTGAAATGCTATGTCCTGTCCCAGTGCACCACAGTACCTGAGGAGTACCTGAGCTCTAGGAACAAAGTAAGAGAAGCCTGCTACCTGCAAAATACATTTATGTACTGATATGACTCCAGTACATGGTGCACAGGAAGGCTGTTTAGCAAAGAGTATGGAATGTGGAAAAGAAAAAATCTGTACATCAAAATCATATTTATCAGTTACATATGAGGCCATTCCTGGTGAAAACAAGCAATAAGACAATAAGCAAATCCCTTCTTGCACTTAGGAGTGCTTTTCGTTTGTCACTGATGGTTAACAAATAAAGGCTCGAAAACAATAAATCTCAACAGCACAGTTCCAGCCCATCCCTGGTGGGGCATCTGCAACCAAACTAGTGCAACACTGTGCAGCAGAACTTGAAGGGGCTCCTATGGGAAATGAGTTTCACTTATGGGATTAAACCACATCAAGGAAGCGTTAAGCACAACAGTTCAGTAACAGCTGGAGAAATCCTTAAAGCTGATTGCTGGAAGCTCTCAGGAGAAATATCAATCTATAAACTAGCTTATACTCTGCCATTAGCTGCTTGAGAGATAACATACTGGACAAGATGGATTCTTGGCCTAATGGCGCATTCCTATGCTCCACCTTGACACAACGGAACCCATAACATTACTAATCCTGAGAGATGATGGGACAAACATAAACAGGTCTTCAGGCTGCCTGCCCACCAACAATATCCAAATACTATCACCATTATAGCACAAAACATCCTAGTATTTTCCTGCTCAGAACACCTTTCTTGTGTCACTTCTTATTTCTCTACCTCACTCTTTCCATTACCCACACCATTAAAAAAATCTGGCTCAAATAATGCTATTCCATGCAGTGCTCCAAGAAGCCTCGGATTAAAAAAAAGAAAACCCAGCCAAAAACCTAGAACCTAAGCAGCTGACATCGACTGAAGTTTGCCAGGTCTCAGAACATCTAATAAATCCATATGATTGACTTGCTTTTCTATAATGGTAAGACTGTTAGAAAGCCACCTACTCTAATCGTAGGTCTCAGCCTTTCTGTTTTCTATTCTTTCTTATTTGCAGTTATGTTGTCTTGTTTTCCGTTGTTCCTGTGAAGTAGAATTGGACTACAACAGGCACAGCAGCTATAATCGGGATGCATGATACCATCTTTAATTCCACATAAAACATAAGATTAATAATTTAAAACTGTCAAAACTGAGGAAGAAAATTGTTTAGAAATCCGTTCTGTAGGTAATAAAAAGGAAATATGAGCTATTTGTAAAATTGAAACTTTTTTAAGAGTTCAAATATATATATATCTCCCTCTCCTCTTCAAAAGACTCCAAGTGACAATTATTTGCCATAGTACTTGATAGACCGATATCTCTGTTCCTGAAACACCAGATAATGGTTATTAGCTTGCCACAGTGTGATAGCAACTCCACATAAGCACCATGAGTTCTCTGAGACGTCTATTCTAACAGAAATAATACATCAGATATGTGAAATCAGATCAGCTGTTTGGTTTTTGTTTTGTTTCTTCTTCAGATTCACGTAGCTGAAATTTGATCCATCTTCAGACTTCCTACAATTCCTCTTCCATGTGCCCAGATACAGACATCAGTTCCTCCTTCCGTAAATTGTCTGTTGTGAATGGGAAAGCACACTGGTGAATTCAGTGCTGGCATTAAAGAATAGAAGCCTTTCCTACCCATGAGCTGCTGCTGCAAACGGTATGTGTAAGGTATGAAGAGCTGTTTGAGTACAACCTGGTCTAATATTTGCTATTCATAAAGGCAAAATAACTACAGTAAATTAATTCTACCAAGATTCTTTGCAATAACAACACGAGCACTACAGGTGCATTTGTAAAGCCAAAGGGCATAGCACTAAAATAGAATAATCTCTTGTGACATAAAAAAGCAGTGTCTGATTTGCTTCTATCATCCAAAGACATTTGCTTGTAGCCGTGTGCTACGTAAATCTAAGGTGTTAATGTACTAGCCTGACTTCAGAAATCTCAAGAGTTGCTCACCCCAGGCAAAAGATATGCATCTTTTTGGGGGGCACTATGTAACATAACACATGAAGCTCTATTTCTTAGAGAAATAAGGCAGCATCTTAGATAACATCTAAGGGAGTAAAACCTTCTCCTTTTCTAGGCCAATTTTTTTTTCATTAGAACTGAAAGAAAAATAATTATCTTGTTCTTCCCCTAACAATCCCTCTTCTCATTCACCCACACCCCCTGAAACAAACAAACATCAAAAACCAGCCAAAAAAAAAATCCCAAGTCCCCTCAAAAAGGTGAATTCTCAGGGCCAGCATCACATTGGTCTATATGTCTCTGTTCAAATCCATTTTAAAGAGCTACAATTTTATGTGACTAACCTAGGGCTTAATTCAATATATTCTACTCAGACTAATTTCAATAGGGATACATGAGTAAATGGCATTCAGTGAGACTCCTTATAATAGCAAATGCTATTCAGTGTACAGACGGCAACACCTGGCCCTTTGTGACAGTGTCTATTTTGCCTAGCCAGAAGGCACCCTGGCTTTGGAAAATCTCCGATTCTAACCAGTACCCTACTTCCACAAGGAAAGTTCTCCAACCTGTCTTCATAGAATTTATATCCTTCTTCTACCCAAACCCCCTTATTTTTGCCTCTCCAGATTGAATAGGAAAGGCTGTGGGCTATGTGTTTTTGCTCGCTTAGGGAAGTGCTAGGTTGTCCCTAACCATTACTACACCGAATGAGGTATACCTGAAGTGCTACATTTGCAATCAGAAGTGCTCAAATTGCAAGCCCAGAAAACAGAGAAGCTATACTATTTATATATATATATCCCAGGTATTTATACAAACTGGGAGAAGAATCTCTTGAAAGTAGCCCTGTAGAGAAGGACTTGGGGGTCCTGGTAGACGAGAAGCTGGACATGAGCCAGCAGTGTGTGCTTGCAGCCCGGAAGGCCAACTGTGTTCTGGGCTGCATTAAAAAAGGGGTGGCAAACAGGGAGAGGGAGGTGATTGTCTCCCTCCACTCAGTTCTTGCGAGGACCCATCTGGAGTACTGTGTCCAGGCCTGGGGCCCCCAGTACAGGAAGGATGTGGAGCTCTTGGAGTGGGTCCAAAGGAGGGCCACTAAGATGATCAGAGGGCTGGAGCACCTCTCCTGTGAGGAAGGGTTGAGGGAACTGGGCTTGTTTAGCTTGGAGAAGAGAAGGCTCTGAGGAGGTCTCATGGTGGCCTTCCAGTATTTGAAGGGAGCACATAAACAGGAGGGGATACTGTTTACAAGGATGGGTAGTGATAGGACAAAGGGGAATAATTTTAAACCAAGACAGGGGAGGTTTAGGTTAGATATTAGGAGGAGTTTTTTCACACAGAAGGTGGTGACACACTGGAACAGGTTGCCCAAGAGGGTTGTGGATGCCCCATCCCTGGAGGCATTCAAAGTCAGGCTGGATGTGGTTCAGGGCATCCTGGTCTACTGGTTGGCAACCCTGCCCGTGGCAGGGGGTTTGAAACTAGATGATCACTGTGGTCCTTTTCAACCCAGGCCATTCCGTGATTCTATGATATGATTCTATAGAGAAGCTGGAAGTTGAGGCTACCTGCTTATAGAAGACCTGAAACCTCCTATGTCAGCTAGAACTTCTTCATAGGGATGTCCCATGTTAAGTGACACTGTAGATCTTACAACAAGTTTAAAATGCAATTTGGAAATCGATATCAACAGGTTACAGAGCAGAATTTATCATGATGCAAGCAAGATCATCCTCGGCAGTAAGAAATGCTATATACAGATGAAGTGGCTCCTGATGGATCTGGCAGCTCAAGCACTGACAGAAAGGTGTGTTCAGAGCAGACATACACAAACTGTACTTAACTGGAACTAAAACCCTGCTCTAGCAAAGAGGATCCATATGCAAAGCCTTCATGCTTCCTCCTGATGTACCTCTATGTTGTGCTTTGTTCTGCAGGATTGGACCCCTTTTTGTGGAAACAACAAGAGAAAAGCTCTGATTTGGTATTTAAATGCTAGAGCTCAAGGGCCTGTCCTTGGGAAGTGCTGACCACTTGATTTTTGCTGCAGTCAGTTCTTTTTTTCAACACCCTGCACCCAACACCCTCTGTAGACCCATGGTCTGCCTTAGGGATTTATGTCAAATATTCTTATTAGAAACACAGGACAGGAAGGTACCTGACCTACTCAGAACCATCTTTGAGAAAGTCATGAATGGCCTTCAGAGTAGAGCAGGTCAATGAAAAGGCAGGAAAAGGCAGCAGACCTTCAGGACTGTACTAGAAATGAAGAGGACATTTCTCATTTGGAATAGAAATGTACAGAAGTGTCTTAATATTACACAGAAAGCATGGTGGAAAGCTGACACAAGAACCAGAGAGTCTGCTCCCACTGACCTATTTCAATGGAACTTTTGACTTAAAGACCCCTTCAGTCGCTAGCAAAGAACAATAGATATTATTTGTTCATGAACACAACCACATGGCAGTAAGATAAATATGCTCTTAACATTATAAGCTGAGGTGATAAAATCCAAATCTTAGCCATAAGAAAAAATAAATAAATAAAGTTGTACAAAACATTCGTTTGATCTGAGACATTTTTAGTACTTTTGGAAAAAGCACAGGGTGAAAACCTACTGTCTGGGACCCAGCCCATTTAATACCAGCAGAACAGTCATTCTACTCAGAGGCGACACCGGGATGTTTCAGTTCTACAATTCATAATTTTGTAGCAAATCCTATAGGAGGCCTCGACATTTCTGTAGGAACTTCAGTAGCCTTTTCAGAAAAGATAATACAAAAGAGGAAATAAACAAACAAACAAACAAATAAATAAAACCCAATGCTCATTTACCAGACTGGCTTCTTTTTTGTAGCTTTAACTTTTTTCCCCCGCAGAAATAAAGCAGTGGTTTGAATAAAGTTTTCTTTGTCTTAGTTTTCTATATAACATAGCATAATACATGGATTATGTGAGTACAATGATTTATAAACTTCACAGCATTCCACAAGCTATCCATGCAGTGGAAAAATATAAATTCAGGGTGTATTTGCATATTCAAAATAATAATAGCACTCAAAATGCATGGTCTATCAAACACACGTTGTGACACTGATAATTCTGTGACTGAGGATTGAGCATGACTTCCTGGCGACTACCAACACCTCTCCTCTAAAATAGAAATATGGTGCTTATAGCCATAGTTTCATAAAATGAAAAGCCTAGTTTTACAGCACTGGACATTGGGTTAAAAAAAAAGGTGATAGAAGCACCTGGCATTAAACACCAAGTATCTATGAAGTTACTTAGCTTGACTAAAACTCTTCAGTAAGTCATGAAAAATAACATTCTTTCAGCAGGTTTTGTTTGATGGGTATCATCTTCACACTGCTCTGCAGCTGACCTTCCTCAGTTGGATTGGTCCACACTCGGGGTGGTGACGCACTGGATCAGGTTGCCCAGAGAGGCTGTGGATGCCCCACTCCTGGAAGCATTCAAGGCCAGGCTGGATGTGGCTCTGGGCAGCCTGGTCTAGTGGCTGGCAACCCTATCTACAACAGGGGGGTCAAAATTAGATGATTTCTGAGATTCTTTTCAACCCAGGCCATTCTATGATTCTACAATGATTCTTTACTGAGTACCTTTCTGGTACCCTTTCTCTTGCCAGTGCTCAGTATTCACAATGACTGGTGTCCCAAGAGAATGTGTCAGTGCTGCTACAGGCATCTAAGTTTTCTCTTTTCCTTGCACATCAATAATAGCCAGGGCTTCAGTTTTCTGTTCTTGAAACGTCCCATTAATTTAAAACCTTTCAATCCAGTCCATGTCCTTGTGCAATCTTGTGCTCAGAGAAGCTGCACTATACTTGCTTACTAGATTCAGTCATGACTGCAGGAATATCCTTGGGCGTATCAACCCCCAAGGATAGAGAGCATCAGTGCAAGATCCTACTCCCAAACAATGCGAGGGCCAGTAACATCTACCACGGCATCCACAAAGTAAGCATCTCAGCATGAGCTCTTGAAGTGGTGCTGAGCCTTAGCATCGCTTCAGCCTTAGAACCACTGAAGCAGGTCTTCTGGAAGGCTCGAGGCTGTAAGGTACCCAGGGGCTGCTAGAGTGTCTGACTCCTATGTCACAACATAACTAGTGTAAAGAGAGACTGAAGTGCATGTGGTGCTACATTTACATGACAAAGGAGACAAGAAAAAGGAACAGATCTCTGAAAAAAGAGGACCAGCATTCAGGGAGGTAAAGAAAGAACAAGAAGGCACGGCTCCAGAAAACAATACTCAATCTGAACTCTTTGGAACCTAAAGCAAATATCTGGGGTCTGAAATCAACTACAGAACAGAGATTGTTTGATGGCACCTAAAGGGGATTTACAACTTCACAGTGGGACAGGTCATGTGGCTGGAGTGCTGCAATGGATGGATGCAGGCTCTTAAGGAATGCCAGGCTGGGAAACATGGGCTTCAGTCTATGTGAAGAGCTGTCTGCAACACACAGCTTTGCTTGGAAAAAAGTGACAAAGCAGTCAAGACCTTAAGGGTAAGAATCAGAGAAGTCTGAAATGGGTCATGTCATGCTAGGTGCCTGCTGCAGGCTTCCTGATCAAAAGGAGGAAGTAGAAGAGGACTTCACTCAAAAGCTGAAACAAGCTTCATAATCTTAGGCCCTGGTACCCAATGGGAACTAGAACCACTCTGATATCTGCAGATGGAATAACACTGCTGAGCACAAGCAACCCGTATTTCTGTCCTCTATTGATTCCTTGATACAAGTGACTGACAAGACTTCCGGACTTTGGTACAACATAAGGGGTGAACCCACAAACCAAGCCTAAAATGAAAGACAAAAGATGAGTAGAAATCTCTTTTCTCAGTAGCTAGTGGAACTTTAGTCAGCTCAAACGCCTTCCAAATGCTTCACTCTTCCCCCTCAGAAAAGAGGCACCATAAGACTCGAGATGCTTTGGCCTAGCTATTAACTTCTGTAGCTGTTATCATAGACGGGACTGAAAGCTTTAGCTGTTAGACAAAAGAGAGTTAATCCACTCAGTCTCCATCGGGATTATTTTTAGGCGTGGTTATGGCCAGTCTTCAAGTCTTTCTATGGTGTGTTTTCATTATATATTTCAATGACCTTTAAGCATTATGGGTGACCATTAGCACTTCTCAGCATAACAATATTAATAGCAGGTTGGAGAATTATGCAGATCAAATCGAATGAAAGTGAATAGAGTGGAGGAATGTAAGATGCCATGTTTGCTGCTGCTTTGGCTCACCCTGAGCCACATGGTTTGATGAATACCCCACTGAGATAAGAGGTCCAAATTGTTTTCTTTTATTTTTAATCTCCATTCCCTGGGCAGAATGATGAATACCAGAAGGGCATTGCCCCTCATCTTGAATTCCCCATGCATCTCTAAAGAGACTGAGTGCAACACAGCGCAGGAGGACACATGGCCCACTACCTCAGCTACCTACCATGAAAAACAAAACAAAACAAAACAAACAACCAAGCAAACAAAAACCCCACAGTCTGGTCTAGCAGAAATCAGTCATCATGCTAATCAGAGCAATCTCATCAATGACTGTGGGGGTTTGTTCAAACTCTCTGGTGAAATACCCCAGTATGTTTTGGTTTTTCATTTATTGTGTATTATAATGTATTAGAGTCAAACATACTCTTCATTCCTTAGAATCATTTCAAATGTGAAACAGAGTGGTTTTTATCAGAGCATCCCTCCTGCAGCTGCTGATCAAAGACATTGCCCTGAAACCCCCAGTGTTTCAGATCATTTCCAGGGACACAGTTCCCTAATGACTCTCACTGAACAGAAATATCAGAAACACAAACTGAACCCACACCATCATATTTCTTGTGAAATCAAACCACATTCAAATTATTACGCACATTCAATTACTCTAGATGTTGATTAATGCATTTTGTAGCACAGACAAAACAAAACACAAAAATAACAACTAAACAGTAACAACAACAACAACAACAAAAGTGTGTTCTCTCATACCTATGAGAGTGGTTTTCTTCTCCCATAGTTGAAAACAGGAAAGTGCAAGATCTACCTACCCCTTGGTAGAGGTAGCAGACTATTTCCATGTCCACCTGAAGTACTTGCACAGTTGTCCCTCACACAGTATTTGAAGATGTAAATACACGAGAAAAGCAACAGTAAAGAGCAGACTCACAGCATATCCTCTGATGAGCCAGCTATCCTCCTGATGAAAAGGGACTAAGTGCACTGTGGGGTATTGAAAGGTGCTGCAAATCTGTGTTTCACTGCACTCTGGGCAGCCTGGTCTAGTGGTTGGCAACCCTGCCCACAGCAGGAGGGTTGAAACTACATGATCTTTAAAGTCCTTTTCAACCCAGGCCATTCTATCATAGAATCAGAATTGCTAAGGTTGGAAAAGACCCAAAGGATCGTCCAGTCCAACCATTTGCCCATCACCAATGGTTCTCACTAAACCACGTCCCTCAACACAACATCCAAACGTTCCTTGAACACCTCCAGGGTCGGTGACTCCACCACCTCTCTGGGCAGCCCATTCCAGTGCCTGACCACCCTTTCAGAGAAATATAGTATTTCCTAACGTCCAGCCTGAACCTTCCCTGGTGCAGCTTGAAGCCTCTATGATTCTATGATACTCTCACAGCTACAGAATTACTCTGATTGTACCACTGTGGATTCTCTATTGGACCAGAAAGTCCTCTCACACCGTCTTCCAGACAGGGAACTTATACAAAGCTGCTCAAATGCTTTCAAGGATTGGCAGCTAAACGAATCACTACTTTGGGTACTGACTTTGCCATTCAAGCATTACCTGTCATGCACTGTTATTGTGGGGGGAAAGTAATAAAAAATAAATATCACACGTGTTGCTGTTTAAACAGATAAAAGAAGTCACCAACATCATTTTGCAGGAGTAAGGATATTTGGTTTTCATTCTAACTTCCTGCTGTTTCTTTTTTTCTGCTCAGTGCCAACACAAACACTTCTGCTGCTGTATTAGAACTGTATTAGTAAATTGGTTTGTCTGAAAAATAACCACATTGTTTGCTTCCAAGCCATCAATCTTACATATTGACCCATTCAGGCCAATACATGAGGGTGACCATTGCCAACAGGCATTCCAAGAAATCTGTTATGGACATATAATTTAAGCAGATTGAATAAAGAAATGAATTGCAGATTTCAAACTGACTTTTACAGGGTAGATCTATCTGCTATTCAGATCGTTGCTGGCACAAAATCTAGGAACGCTGCAAGTAAAACCAAAACCACAGATTCAGCCATAATTCTTCTAGATCAAAGACCTTTCCCCCCCGAAGAAACATAAAACAACAACAACAACAAATAAAATAATAAACATCATCTGATTGTTCCTCTCAAATGATCCCAAAAGTGAATTGCAATGTAAAAGTAGCAAGGCAAAATCCTTCCTTCGCAGGAAGAAGTAACAAGAGATGGGATAACAGTAAGAAATATCTTGCTGAACAGTAATCTTGAGACCTAAAAAACAAAGCTACTGAAAAATAAGATACTTTTTTGTGTATCGGTGGAAATGAGACTACACAGGTGAGGCTTTGTCTGCCTTATTTGGAGTATGAGAGAGGATAAAGTTTTCCTGCTACAGTGAAGAGCTGCTGAGAATTCTGTGTGTTGACACATCCTCTGAAGAATCTAAGAGCTCTCCTTGCCTAAATTATGACTTCAGTGGGACAGGAATATCATTGTCTCATATTCTTACTTGTTATAGGAAGCAAAGAGAAGATTTAATAGGTGAAAGAGAGTATTTAAAGTAATAATATTTCTACCATTGGGAATTTATCAAGAAGAAGAAAGTGCTAGCACATTACAAGTAGGTCAGTTTCTGAAGAGTTCTCCCCAGAAGAATACAATAGCATTACAAACGATTTAGTGAACACGAAGATAAGACCCTAAAATCAGTCTGCTTGCTATTCTTGAGCATACAAACAAATAGTCCAGGTTAAAAATAAAAGTGGATTTTTTCCGTCCCTAAAGGAAATTTGCATTTATGTCAAGGAATTTTCATATACTGTGTTGTTCTATAAACAAAAGTGATCAACTTTTTAACAATTAATGCCCAATGTAGAGTATAAAATCCTTACCCCAGTGTAAGAAAACTAGAACAAATCATAACAGAGCTGGATCCCTTGTGCTCAGTATATATAGACAAAGTGTAAATGAGTTCTAACATGAAGTCCATTCACAAACCTGCTAAAATGATACTTCTTTACATTACAAACACTGTAGTAAAGCTACTTCAACAGTAAATGTCTTTCCATAAACCACAAGTCTGCAGAGCTCATTCCTCAGTGGAACAGAACGTGGATTTGTATGGCAAGTTCAGAGCTCCTGCTTCAGACTTGTTAGCTGTCCTCCTACTCCACATACATATCCTTTCCTCATTTGCAGATATCACACCCCACTAAAAGAGAGCTGAAAATTGTCCTTGCACAGAGAACACTCCAGGCTGAAAGAACTCACCTTGGTCTTTGCCTGGTCTTGCTGATAAAAAAGCACCTGGTCTTGAAAAAGCTCTAAAAATATCTGAACAGATTCAGATCTTAAACACTCAAAGGAAGCCTGACTTCATGAAGTAGCAGGAGGAAGAAGAAGGAGTGCTTTTCCAGTTTAAAATATCACTGTGTGAATTCAGGCATTCATAGTTTTAATGGTCTAAGACAAAAAGTGGTATGCATTAGGAAAATGCAGCTGTTCAGCACCTTCCCTGAGAGCAGTAGGTGATGAAAAGCAGCCAGCCTGGCTTTTGGACTGTTACAGTTACCATCCACTTTCTCAGAGTAAGATCTTAGAAAGTAATGATCAAAATAGGTTGCCCTTGATATAGCATTAGCTCAGCTGTCTCTATCTTGATCCAAGGGGATGTCGCCAAGTATGTGAAGGATTGGAAGACTATTGTCATTTCACCCTGTGTGCTGTACAGCCCTGGAAGGCAGTCTGAGACTGTGACAAGAAGGGCCCAACAGAAACAAAACGATAGAGGCAAGAAAACCATCCCTTTGCTACTAAACACTATCAATCAGCAACAGATCATTTCCTTGCTGTGGATGAAAACTAAACAGCATACAACAATTTTACTTACAAGCCCATGACTGAACTGATGGTCAGAGAGGAACTTCTCCAGGCACACACCTCCTGCAGCCAAATAACACCACTCACATGTGGGAACCCTCTGCAGGTAGGTAGTTACTCGTGGGAGCAAAATCAGGCCTTTATTTACCATTCCCCACAGGCTCAGGTCTGCAGACCGACCTTCTTCCCAGCCAGCACTCCCTGCATTAGTTCAGTCATTCAGGCAGGCGAATGGCCCAGCTCTCTGTGTCTTTATTTCCCCCCCTCCCTCTCTCTCCTATCTCTTATTTGACTCCAAAATGAAAAGGAGGGAGAAGGCGGCAGGTTAGAGGGAAGCCTGCAGAGGATTCCTCCTCCCCAGATTAGGATTTAATTGTATTCCGAGTGAGTCCCTTCTGGTTGCGCTCAGTCTTTCAGATGAATGTTTCATCAATATGATTAGGATCACATCCCTCAGTCTCGTCTATTCACACAATTGGTTGTGACAGCTCGGAGTATAGTACTCCCTAAAGGAAATATTAGATACCACCCTATCACTTTATTCAAATCATATTTTGCACTCCGCACTTTCAGCCTAATGGCATTCGCCCCCGGATTACTTATTTGCGAGCACTAAAATCCTTCCAATAAGGATTAGATCAACATTTATATTAGAGATATTATTATTATTATTACGAAGAGGGCTGCGGGTGTTTTGGAAGGTGGGGAACGAGGTTTGGATACTTCAGGGGAGGGGAAAACGTCCAAAAAAAAGAGAAAGAAAAAAAAAAGAGGGGGGAATGAAGAGGAAACAAACAAACAAACGAATAGAAGAGAAAAGAAAGAAAGAAAATCAGCATTGACGGTGACAAACTCCAGCTCCGTGGGATGGATGGCACAGGGGAGGTGCTGCCAGGCCCTGTCCACCACCTCAGCGCCATTTTCTCCACAGAGTTGGGCTACCCCATCGGCTCACCGCCGGCTTCCCCTGCAGCCCGGGCCGGGATATGGGCATTTCCGAGGAATACCACAGAGGGTGGATCCTCTCCTCGGCCTCCAACGCCGCTCTCCCCTCAGGGCCGCCTCAGCGCGGCTCGGCCGCGCTGAGGCGGCCCTGAGGGGAGGGCGGCAGCGGCTGAGGGAGCTTCGAAAAAACACCGCTACCGAGAAAGCCCCCTCGGGTAAAGCCGCGAAGGGGAGGCGGAAAGCAGCGAGCGGGGCTGTGAAAACCCGGCGTTGGGGATGGGGCAGGGTGGAAGAAATTCAGACTGAAAGTAAAACCTCCTTCACGTACTCGAAAAGAAAAGAAAGAACGACAACAAAAAGCTCGCTCCTTCCTCCCGCGTTCACGGCCCGGGAGGGCGGCCTTTCTCCCGACGAGGGGAAGAGCCGTCGGAAGGGATGGGGCTCGGGGTCGTTTCGTTTTCCCCCACGGGTGCGAAGTGTCGGCGGTGAAGAGCGGGGTGAGCAGCGAGAGGCGAAGTTTCGTTGGGAAAGCGGGCCGAGAGCAGGCATGGGGCTGTTTTAACGAAAAATCCCCAAATTCTTCACCGAGGAGAGGTGTCCATCCTGCTCAGCCTTGGGAAGAGCCCCTCTGATCTACCGCTGCTCGCCCACGCTGTTAAAATAAATACAAACACCGAGCTGAAGCGTCTCCCCTCGAATAACGGAGAACGACGTGAGATAATCGTTAAATCGCGGCAAACGGCCTCGAATCGTTAGGAGGGTGCTTCAGGGGTGGGGAAAGCGGAGGAGGGGACCCCCGGCGCCGCGCTCATCCGCCCCAGGCCCGCTCCCGGTGTCAGGGCGTCCTCGCAGCGCTGCCGCCCGCACTGAGGGACCGTCCTGGGGCCGCCCCCGCCCTCCTCCCCGCGATAAGGAGCCCGCAGCCCGGGGTCGGGGCGCTCTGCTGTTTGCCGCAGTAAAAGGCGTTACGAAGCAAAGCGCAAAGGTAGTTAACTTTATCTTCTGCTAACATAAACAAATAGGCGTCCGGCTCCTTGATCTTTATTTAAATATAGAGTTGTTTATCGGTGTCATCCTATGAAGATTAATTAGCTGCCTTTATTCACAATTTGGCGTCTGACACCCCGTTTTAGGAATGCATTATAATCACAAGGTGTTAATTGGGGCCAGCCAGGCACTTATGTTTCTATTAAATAGTGTGAGGACTTTTCACAAGTTTTTTTTTTTCCCTTTCTTTTTCTTCTTTTTTTCTCTCTAATCGCGAGTTGCAAACTTATACGTGCAGCCCTCAGTCGGTACCACGCAGCGGAGGAACCGCTTTCCCCAGCGCTGCGATCGGGGCGGGCGGGCAGAGGGCTGCAGCTGCGGTGCGCTGTGCACGGGGATGAAAGCGGGGGGGTGCGGAACGGGTTATCCCCACTGAAAGCATAGGGGAAAAAAAAAAGAGAAAGAGAGAAGAAAAACCATAAAAAGAAAAAGCTCTTTCCGCCGTCTCTGAAAGAATTTCGGCAAGGCTCTTTCCGTCCCGAATCGGCAATACGCCTCGCTGGAAGCGCACCGAATTCGCTGTTGGAAATCTCTTCGGGAAGATGCTCCTCTCCCCCAGTGAGGAGGGGCCCGCTGCAAAAGCCCCCCTCGATTGCGCTAACTCCTCCATCCCCAGTCTTGGCATTGTTTTGTTTGCGGCGGGCATCGCTAACAGCTTAATCCCATTACCGCCTGCATTTCCTCAGGAAAGGTGATGCTGCCGAGGGAGCCGGCGTTCAATCGCCTAGCCAGGAGGGGCTTTCTCCCCAGATAAGGGCGCGGGGGAGGCTTTAACGCGTTGCGGGAAGAGGCGGGGGCAGAGCCAGAGACGTGCCCCGCTCCTCGGGACGGGCTGGGCTCGCACCTCGCCCCCCGTAGGGCGTAGGGGAAGAGCCTGTGGGGTGGCAGCAAGCAAGGAGGGGATTGGAATCCTTTTGAGTAAAGGGAAGGACAAGAGCACCGAGGAAAATCCCCCATTAAAAGAAGTAACATTAATACCATTAGCAGCGTGCAGATGAGGACGATGTGAGACAAAAGAGCAAGGAGAAACTTTACAAAAACGCGGTTGGATTTAAAAGCCATCACAACCCCCCAATCCTTAGCAAGGCAGCGCATTCAGGTTTGTGCTCCCTCCTCCCCCCAGCCTGGTAGAGGCAAAGAAGCAGATAGCAACCCACACTCTCATGCCTGGCACCACCACATTTATTAAAAATTACTACTATGTACATATAAAAGCAGAACCAAGTTTCACCAGGAGAATTGTGTGTGCCAGTGCTCTAGGGTTGATCCGTTTAAAATGGCTGAAACTATAGGCAAGAAGAGTGGGCAGGTTACATCACTTCCAGTTTGATACAGGGCAGCTGAAAGTCACTTTACATACACGCAAATAGAAATCTGCTAATGCTCTTTGCAATGCTCCATATGCTAAGTTTAACCCAAAAAAGAAAATGCATTTTGAACTTCAAAGCACCACCGGAGGTCCTTCTGACTGAACAGCTATAGGTCAACTATTTATATATTATTTCACAATGTTCTACAGTGTACCTAGACAAAACACAACTGTACACTTGGATTTTTTTGCCACCTCAATAAGGGTTAGGCTTTTGGGATGGAGGCATGTTTTCCTTAAAAGTCAGATTTGGCCATTGTAAAAGCATCACTAGCAGCAAGACCTTCAAGTTAAATTCCTGCCTGGAGCAGGCCTTATTTTAACCACCTTCTACCAAAGAAAGCCTTAGCTGAGCAATGCCTAACTCAGCCAACTGCTCTGCGAACAAGTGTTGAAGAAAACAGTTCTGTTTAAAACAGAATGTGCAGCCCCCCACCCCGGTGCCCTTTACCAGAGGGGCAAGGCAGGGAAGAAAGTAAAATTTGGAATCCAACTGCTATTTCCTCACTCAGTGTACAGATTTGATCAGGCCTCTGGGCCAAGCCAAACTGTACACTTCAGTGTCTCCAATAAATAAACCACCTTGTAGAAATCTAGGCTCCTGCTTACAGCTTTTCCACATCCTGTTTCTAAGAAAAGTTGTATCATGATTTGCTTTTCCTACTTAATTACCTGCAACAGTCAAAAAGCTTTGGCACCTTCTTTAGAATTGCACATGACAATTTAAGGTGGAAGGCAAGAGTCTTTTTGGCAATCGTAATGCAAAAGAAAGAAAACAAAGGCCACCCTGAAAAAAAAATAGCCAATTGGAACAAAAGGATGCTTTAAGAACTGGTATAGAACGCATAGTAGCCCATGCCTTTTGAAGTGTCTTTGCTATAGTCCTCAGCATTAATGTCCTCACATTTCATGGATGGGGAATTTTCATTGCTCGAAGTGCTAGGGGAGAGCCGTCTTCTCTTACAAGCACCCGTGTAGACCCCAGAATCGTTGGAATCTAGAGACTTGATGGAGGGCGGAGTCTCTATCCAGGATGAGCCAATTTCTTCTTTCACCTTCTCCTTGGAAAGCTGATCTTCAGAGAAGCCTGGAGGACTTGTCCTGGAGCTCCAAGGTAATCCTGTTGTCATTTTTCTCTGGTAGGAGCCCCTACTCCCCCAGCCCGCCATGGATGGAAACGTAGGGTCAGGGTAGTACCCCAGGGCATGGGATGTCTGAAGAGGGAGGGATTTAATGCCGTAGGGGAGCAAGGTGCTAGGAGAGTACTCCGTCTCATAGGAGTTCATGTCCAGTTTGTTGGCACTGGGCTGCTGCACAGGAGTAACGAACCACCGCTGGGGAGGGCTGGCCACCTCTTCGCTCTGCTGTGGGGACAGCAAGCCGTTGGTCTGCGGGACGGTTCTCTCACCGTTGTAAAATCTGGTGGGGGGCAGGTTGTTGACAAACTGTTCTTGGAAGAACGGTTGCACGCTGTATCGGGCACCAGGGACAATCTGGTGGGATCTAGGAGAATCCGTGGGAGATGGAGTTAATCTGTCATTTTCTGAAGCTGTGTACATGCTACAACATAAAAGAGAAACACTGAGAGTTCTTTACAATTCCAAATATGGTATTAGAAAACAAACAGGAAGAAAGCAGCTGTTCTTAACAAGAGTCACAACCATGTTTATCTGGAGGTTCTATCAGCCTTCCGAGTTGATGCTGCTTTTCCTAGAGCAGCAGAAAAATGCAGAATACCACTGTTACACGTACCCACTGTTCTCTGCCAGCCAAGCCATCTTAAATGAAAGGCAGCACTTTCAGAAGCCAGATTTGAGTATATGCACCTTTCAAAGGCCATTTGATGTCAGAAATTGCTCATTAGGCAGAAGTCTTCCTTACAATTGGAAGATGCTTATTTTGTGACACCAACAGCAGACGCTTTGCTGCCAGCCTGCAGGCCAGCAAGGTTCTGCTGGGATATTTAACCCAAGCTTGGAATCCGGCTAGAAAAATGTGATCAAGGCAGCGTATTAAATAGTTAATGGGCCATTTATACCTCCAGATGTATTTAACTTTTAAAGGAGTGCGTGAACTAGAAAAATTGACGGTATTTCTACTTCTAAATAACTTCAGTAGCATCTCCAAGTTTCTCCTTTTTCTATAAAAGCATTTGAGGGCAGAACCATGCCTCCCCAAAACAGCTGCAAGATACAGGCATACTTACGAGTCATAGTTGTCTCTGAAGCCCTTTGCAAAAGGATTGTGATCAATTTTGAGCTGAGTAATCTAAAAATGAAAGCAGAGCACAGTGAGTTGACCTGCTGAACCCACGACACTTCGTTATATATCCTTGTCATTTTGCACAACCCATTCTTACATCGGTGTTTTGATAGGCTGTAACTGCTATGAACTGCGTTTCGGGGAAAATAAACGTTTGAGTCTTTGAAGAATCATTCAGATCCTCAACGCCATCTTCAGTCACTTCCACTATGTGAAGCCGAGGCTGGTACTTGTGTAGAGACTGCAGGACTATCATCTGAAAGAGTAGGAGAGAACATTAAACTGCACCCCGCATCACCATTCACAGGCTGCGAGATTGACCTCCTCATCTTGGGAATTGAGAGGTTTTTCACTGCTAGCAAATGAAACAAAGGGCTACAGGCTGTGTAGGTTGTTAATATGCTGGGTTCTGTAAATGCAGGAAATTGAGAACCATGAGCTACACACTTCTACATTTCGAGCGACACCGAGCTGAAGAAAATACTGGCCAAAGATAGAAATTTACACATCTACTTCTGATGTCACTTCTCCTTTGAAAGGCAACTACAGGAGTAAGGGGCTAACAATCCACTAAGAAGGGAATAAGTCAGAGCAGTGATGCAGCAGTTCCGTTTGCTGCACGGCACTGACACGGCTCTCGGGAGCACCATCACTACCTGCGCGTTGTTGTTGTTGGCTCCCTTGTTGTTGGTCAGCTTCAGCTTGCCGAAAGAGATCTCCTGCCGCATCCAGTGCGCTCCGGTGTTGGGCGACTCAGGGTGCACGTACACCTTGTTGCCTGGGGGAGAGCAGCGCGGCAGTGAGCAGCCGGGCACAGCACGGAGCTTTGTTCCACCTCGACCCCCAGGCGTCCCCGTCCCGTATAAGAGTCTCAAAGAGCCCGTAAAAGCGCAGCTCCTCCCGCATCGGGATGGATCTCCGCACAGGGAGCCTTCTCGGGAAGCAGAGCAGGCGGGAAGCCCACACTTACCCTGCATGTTGTTGTCGGCTTTGCCGCACGTCACCCATTTTCCCCCTTGGAAGCGCCAGTGGTTGGGGTCCGCCAGCACCACCTCCACGAAGACGTTGTAGTGGGCGGTGGGGTTGAGGCCGGTAATATTAAAGCTCAGAAACGGAAACATCCGCCTGGGGAGAAAGAAAGAATACGGCATGCGGGGCGGCCCGGGAAGAGGGCTCGGGCCGCAGGATTTCCCGAGCGGCCCCGTCTCCCTCCCTTTCCCCCGACAATCGCCCCCACCCGCTTACCGGCCCTGCTTGGTGATGATCATCTCCGTCTGGTGCCGGTGGAACTTGAGCCAGAGCGGCCGGTTGCAGAGGAAGACTTGCGCCCGCAGCCCGGGCCCGGCCGCCGGCACCCCCAGCGCCCCGAGCCCACCGCAGGAGCCCGAGGCCGGCGGGTAGGGGCCGTAGAGGGCTCCGCCGGCCGCCGCCTGCCCGTACTGGTACCCGCCGCCTCCGCCGAACTGCGTCCTGCCGCCGGGCGGGCACACGGCGCCCGCGAAGCCGCCCGAGGACAGCACGGAGCCGTAGGGGTAGCGCGGCCCGCCGGGCGCCTGGTACACGGCGCCGTGCTGCGCGGCGGGCGGGTAAGGGAAGAGAGCGCAGGGCCCCCCCAGCTCGGCGACCGGCGGCCCGGGGGACTGCAGGTAGTAGCGCTCGGGGCTCAGGCTGTCCATGGAGTACCGCGCGGCGGCGGCCGGAGGCAGCTCTTCCTCCCCGCAGGGGGTAGTCTTGCGGCCGTCCGGCTTCGGGGCGGCGAAGGGCGGCTCCCCCGCGTCGGGCTCGCCCAGCATGGCCGGAGCCGCCGCGAACTTCTTGGCCGCCTTGTCCAGGTCGAGATGAGCCGGGGAGCCCGGGCGCGGCGGCCCGCGGGACGCGGCTCCGCCGCCTCCTCCGGCTCCGGTCCCGCTGCCGCGCCCGCCGCCCTCCAGCGGGTAAAAGGGGGCTCCCGGCAGGGCCCCCCCCGCCGCCGCCAGCAGAGGCTCTCCCAGCTGCATCCTCGGCGGGCGGCGGCGGCTCCGCACAACCCCCGCGGTACCCAGTGCCGGCCCCGACCCGCGGCCGCGCAGCGCTGCGCCGAAGCTCCGCCGAGCCCATTTATACCGGCACGCCGGGCTGCTCGGGCCGCCGGGGAGGGGCTTGCGCCGAGCTGCCTCCTCACCGCCCTCCACCCCCGCCGGCCCATTGGCTGGGGCGGGTGACACTAATTTAATTAGACAGCTACTAATTGGAACAAGTCACCTGTGACTCTGGTGCGCGTGTCCCCCCGCTCCTCGACCCCCCCGCCCGCAGCCGGCGGGTCTGCCCCGCGCCCGTACTGCTGCGGGGGAGGGTCCGCATGGCCCCCAACGGCGGGCCCGGCTTCCCTCCCCCCCCCCTCCCCCCCCCAAAAAAAAGAAAAGAAAAAGAAAAAACGAACCTCTGATCTGGGTGGCGACGGGCGCACGAGGCTCGGGCACAGCAGGGACTGGGGGGTCCAGAGGGAAACAGGGGTGGAAGCTAACACCAAAGCCCAGCAAGGAGGGAGGGATGGAGGACGACCGCCCGGCGGGCCGCTGCGACGGGGCGGGCCACCCCCGGACCCCCCGGGGCCGCGCCGCCGTTCGAACAATTGAGGCTGTTCCTCAGCCCCGCCGAGCGGCCGCCGGCCCCTGTTCGCTCCCCGGGCGGCGTCATTCCCGGGGGAGTCTCGCCGGGAGCCGGGCTGCAAGTTCAGTGTTCGGGAACTCGGTGGAGGATTCTAGCAATGCGCTTTCCCCTTCAGCATCCCCGTCCGGGAAGGCAGAGCGGGTTCTGTTGGGTGCCAGATCCCGCGCCGTGGAATTAATCTGTTCCGCGCATTTCTCGAAGGGGAACCTTTTGCTCCGAAGCGCGGGGGAGCGGATATTAAAGAATATTGAGGCGCCCGTGCGGTTTGGCACCAACGACTTTGCAGCTCCCAAAGCGCAGCTCCTCGCCCTCTTCCCGCAGCCCGGCGCTTCGCGGGGAGCGCTGCGGAATCCCTGCCCCCTCCCCGCGGCACAACGTAAAGGAGACCCGCGGCGCAGCCGAGATTTCGTTGCCGGGTGGACAGACGCGCGGGGAAGGGACGGAACTCCGCAGCTCTCCCCGCGCTGAGCTCCGGGGATCCGCACCGGGGCCGCCGCAATTAATCTCCGACAATTAACCGAGCCTCGGGACCGGGGGCCGAGGCGCGGTTGGGCCGTCAGGGGGGCTCCCTGCGTGCCCCGGGGCGGAGCGGGGGCCGGGGGAAGCAGCTCCCGCTGTGCCCGCCTCCGGCTGCGGGCACGCACGTAGGGATGTGCGGAGCCACGGGAGGGTTGGTGGCACCGGCACTGAAGCACTCCCGGCCCTACCCACCTGTTCTCTCCGGGATAAGAGTATTCCCAATTTTTTGCGTCCGAACGAGGGGCGCAACAAAAATGTCCTACGCTCGTCGCTTCTGCACGGAGCAGCGCGGCCGCTGGGCGCTGCTGCCCCTTCCCCGGGCAGCTCCGGCCGGGCGAGGAGCAGGAGGGGCAGCGCCCGCCAGGCAGCCCCTCTCCGAGGCTGAACGGAAAGGTGGGATGGGGAGCGATCCGCCGGTCGCGGCCGAAGCTCCGCTGAGGCTCAGCTGCCGCTCCCCTGCCCGTGGCCGCTCCGTCGGGCTGCCCATCTCCGGGGCTTGTGCGGAGATGAAGGAGCTTTTGCAAAACTGCTGGGTAGGGTTTGAGGGAATTAATTTTACAATACAACTGCCACGACTCGAAGCAGCCTCGCAGGGCTGTTGCCGTTCGGTTCGAGGCTTCTGCGTTTTTCCTCCAGAATTCCCCTGACTTCACGTTAGGCAGAGCCGGGCAGACACCTCCCGGTGCCGCTCGGATTTCCCTTGAGCAGGAAACAGGGACGGGAGAGGGGATAGGAAACCCGTGGCCGTCCTGCAAAACTAAGAGCTTTACGGTTCGGATCGAAACACGCTCGGCATAAAGTTTTCCTAACGAATTACGGTTTCCGTGCGGTTCTCTGCAGAGAACGGAGTACCTCAAGCTCAGCTCGGACGAGTCTCGCCTCACTCCCCGCCTCGGGTCCCGCAGTCCCTACCCGGCCTGGTGATGGTCGGGGCAGAACCCGGGGCCGCGTTTCACTGCGTTTCGCCCGTGCCAGGCTTGGAGAGCGCGGACCGTCATTTGGGTGCTCGGTCACACAGCCCGCACGCCGCGGAAAATCAGCGATTCCACCCACCGATTAAAGCTACCGTCGCAGCCGCCTGCCAAACTCTTGGGACGCAGTCCCTGTCATCGCCTCTGCTTCACATCTCCCCTCCCGGAGGGTCGGGCATTGCCCCCCACCCAACCGCGATTCAGTTCCGTTCCCGATGCCCCTACGGGGTCGCGCCGGGGAACGCCGCCGTGCAGAGCTGCGGGGTGTTTCGGTCGTGAGTGGGGCAGATTTCCGAATGGGTCCCGCAGCCCTGCAGGTGTTACCTGATAGAGCTGCAGAAGCAGCAGGCTGGTGAAACAGAAAGGAGAGTTAGGTTCGTAAAACTATCAGAATAACCCCCAAACCACAAAAAGAATGTTGAAAGAAAGCGGAGGTCTTTGAAGGGTTACAGATTATCTTGTTTTGTTGCACTTTATTCAAATATAGTCCCTGGGTTTATTCAGATAAGAAGCGCATCCGACTCTAAATGAGCCGTTCCAGAATGCAGCCTCAATTACGGCAGAATGATGCGGTGCTGAAATATTTTCCCCTTCGCCTTCGGGATAGGATTGAGTCCTTTCCTGCTTCTTGGAGGTCAGCGATCAGAAAAGAGCTTCAGCAGACTGTTTAAATTCATGAGGACTAACACTGGTAAACTGAAGCACCCTGCATGGAAGGGCCTAGGAGGAGAAAAGAAGCTGAAAACCATATAACCTATTCCATCAGGCTACTGTGCACATATATATGTCTTCATACGTCACCACATGTAGCCATGTATATCCATTATCCTTACCTATATGAGTATGGATACACACACACAACTGTTCTACACAGACAGCTTAAGAGTTCTGGTCAGCAGAATGCACTGCTATGCTATGCTCCTGTCACCGTGCTCTTCTCCTGGAGTGCTGCTGTCACTGCAGGACATCCATGTCCTGAGCTCGTTTCCTGAGTGCTACATTTGAACAGTTTCTGTGAGGTAATTTGTTTCCTTACTTGATTTTCCTTGCTCTCATTTTGGTGGAAAAAAATAAATAGCTTGCTGTTTCAGGATGCCCTCCTCAATCTGCTAGCATCCAATTCCCAAGAGGCTGCAATACTTTCACCTTTACAGCAAATCTGTGATGGGAATTCACAGATTTTCTCCGGCCACCCAACCCGCCCTCCCTCTCCCATTGATTCAACCAAACACGGAGTGCAGAGCTGGGCAAAGGAAGGATACTTTGAGATGCCATCATGAGACTTTCCACGCTTCCACCGTCCTTCAGAGTCCTTTTTGAAGTCACTAAATCGGAGACTTTTCAGACGCAGTCACTCACACATGAGTGCTTCTTCTTCTTCCTCTCTTCTTCTTCTTTTTTAATCTCCATACCTTTCTTTTCAAGGCTGCAGAGAGCTTACAGCACGCAGAATTATCAGAGGCACATTAGTATGCTCGGGAAAGGCTCAGGGCATTTCAGCTTGATGCTGAACCTCGGTGAGTATTTCTATGAAGAAGCCAGCTCCATCCTTCCACTGCTCGGGCTGTTTCAATCTGTCACATGCAGACAGACTGATCCTTCGTTGGAATGTTAGGAGACAAAATTAATTGAAAATGCTTCCCCTCCTCTCCCCCTTTTATTTTTCTGTTGAGAAGCGCTGCCCTACAGCTGCAGAGCTCACCAATCCATTTGAGTTGATGACGTGGGATTTTCACTGTGTAGAGGTATATAGTCCTGAAGATACAAGAAGTGCAGCTTCAAATATACTATGAGGTGTAAAAAAATCAAACCCCACAGGGTAAAAAGCCAGAGAGCTGCAGTTGAAATATATGTGTGTATACCTTAAATAGGAGAAATCAATAGCTGTACAAAAGCAAAGAACTATTGTATTTAATATTAAATGGGATGGTGTCAAATTATCAGCAATTTTACTCTTTGGTAACCAGTTAAATTTAGCTGCCAATTTATTATGTATCATAACCAATTTGAAAAGGCAGAATATAGACATACCCATAAAAAATGTACATTGGTATCCATAAATATAAGCCCCATACTTATCATGGGGTTAATTAATAAAAATGAGAAGGAGCAGAACACCTTCTTCCAGACAAGGTATTTGGAATAGGAAGAACAGGTATGAGTTACTGAATCAGAAGATGAAAGAAACAACTCAGGATTTGAAAATAAAGCGGTATTCCAGGTAGTCTGATCAGTCGTGTCCTTCCCCTAATTTATAAGGGAAATGATCGCTTAAAAACCCTGTATCTTCAGCAGCAAGATTGTATCAAAGGGAACTGCAATCATTAGTAAAAGCTAATCCAGATCTGATCCTAAGCACTGAAGTATGGCAGTATAACACAAAGTTCAACAGACTGTGCTTGAATCACATTCTTGGCAATGGATAACTTTGCTATGTAAGATCACGTAACTGCTCTTTGTTGCTGGGCCTAAGGCATCCTGCTGGCTACAGAAACAAAACAAGACATGTTTCAGAAAGTGTAAGGCTTTGCAAAGGAGGTGCTTCTGTCATCTTCACATATATTTGGGAAAGCTGCGGAAGGGAGATGGGAAAAAAGTATTCAGTTGGATTTAGTTTTTGAGGTGACATTTCTTTCTCGAAATAGAACTGTGGAAACCTAGGGAGAAGAAGAGAATGAAATCAGGATCACAGAGCCAAACATAACCACGAGCAACACTTCATATTCTGTATTATTCATGCACAGGGATCTCCAAACAGCTCTCTTTAAACGCGTGTATTTCACCCTCCGATAAGCCTAATGAGGGATGCCTATCACCTTCCCCTGGTTTTAAAGCACGATCGCTTACTGGCTTATAGATCAGTGCCAATTGTCAGCCTGACAGCATGCGATGGAAGTATGGGAACACGGCAGGATCCGCGACGTGGCTGTAACGGCCGTAGATCTGCTCTGTTTGAGCTTATTTTTATTTACATGTCTATCCTCGAGACTCCTAAACAGCTGATTTTGGTTTGCTCGTCTGTTTTGGATCACAAATGTAGACTCGGAACGGTATTCAAAGAGCGCGGACTCAACTAACGCTCTTAAACGGCAGCAATTGGAAGCGGCACCCCAAATCCCATTAAAAGACGCTCCGCTTTTTGTTCCAACGCTTTAAGAAGATACATTTTCACCACGCCGAGGCCCCGACACAGCCAGGCCTGGCGGGAATCCGCTGTTAAACAGCCACCCCGACGTGTGGGTAGCGGCCGAACGCGCGTCGGAAGCGGCAGCGTGCCGCGGGGCACTGCGGGCTGCCCCCGCCCCGGGCCTGCCTGGGGGAGCTCCGGCCCGGCCGGGTGTCAGCCGGCGCTTTGAAGCCCCCGCGGCGGGGGGCTGCGCTCAGCATTGAGGCCTCAAGTGCCCCTAAGCGTTTCTAAGTACCGGGCTGGCAGGGCTATGCGCCTTCACAACGAGCTGATGCCCGCGGGTAGCGCTCCGAAACGGCCCATCTGCGGGCAGCGAGACCAAAGACGGAGCGGAGCGGGGTCGTTAGGGGATAAAGGGGGGTCAATGGGCACTTTCTTCCCCAGCTGAATTCCGGCTCGGAAAGCCGCTCTGGCAGAGGCGCGTTCCGCGTAGTCTGAGCTGGGTGGGCTGGGGCAGTCAGAAACGTGTGAAAGAGCTGCTATGGGCAGCCCTAGCCACAGTTCCCTGGGCAGCAGAGGAGATACACGGAAGAAAGAAGGAGAGTCACGAGGAAGAGTAACTAACTTTCTGTTCACGGTGGATATTAGGGAAATTTTCTTCTCCGAAAGAGCGGTGAGGCAGTGGCACAGCTGCCCAGGGAGGTGGTGCAGTCACCGTCCCTGGAGGTGTTCAAGAACCGTGTGGATGTGGCACTGAGGGACGTGGTCAGTGGGCATGGTGGGGGTGGGTCCACGGTTGGAATGGATGGTCTTAGAGGTCTTTTCCAAACTTACTGATTCCATGGTTCCATGGAATCCAAAAGGCCACCCACCACCCTCCAAAAAACAAACAAACAAACAAACCAAAAACACAACCCCACACCAAAACAATACTGAACTCACAACTCACCCCTCACCACAAAACCAGTCTCTATTTTGCCACTGGCCCCGTGAAAGCATCCACACACCCTTTATCTCCAATTAACTCCAGGAAGTATGAGCACCACTCTTTCCTCTTAGCATGGATGGTTGTGTTGATCCTAGCACATTACTGAGGGGAAATTTTAGCTTGAAGAGGTTGAGTTATGCAGATGAGGACAGATAAATGGGCAACATCGCGGCACAACCATCACACAAACGCATTTTCTTCCTTCCTTCCTTCCTTTTTTTTTTTTGGTCTATACTCTTTCCGTTCTCCATCAGTCACGTTCCAGGCAGTTACTGGTTCTCCCGCTGTCCACAGCTATTATGGATTAAAGGGCAGAAAAGGAACGGATGTAATGAATATGAAAAGGGCGTAGAAAAAAAAAGAAGTCTTCTGATCTTTTGTGGTAGGTGTTGGTCTGAATTAAAATACAGCCTCCTTTAGTAAGACCCATTAGAAAGCAGCTGGTGGCCTGATAGGAGTAGTCAGACCCTGATGTCACAGGGTGGTGGGGTCTCAGTCACATAATACTATCATGGCAACATTTCTGCCTACTTTACACCTTATTGAGCCTCCTCAAGATAAAATCCCACCTTCCAGTTACCCTTGTATACATCCCGAAACAGGGTTGGCAAGCTGTGCAACCACCAGGAAAGTAAAACAGTGTCCTGGCATGATGTTAAAGGTCGGAGGGCTGCAATCTCTCCATCCCAGGGAGTGGTGGCTGCTCTCTGCCTACACATGTACTCCTGGTGACCTGGGACCAGATGTCAAGGTGAAGGACATGTTTTTCTTTCTGTCAATACGGTTACAAGAGAAGGAGCTTTCAATGCCTCGGGCAGATGCCCTTCCTTCATCTGCCAGCCCTTGGGAGCAGGAGTGGGACACCGCTGTCATACCAAGAATGGTCAGGGCAGCAAGAACTGATGTTCAAGTAGCAGAGCTGCACTTTGCTAGGCAGGTTGAGCTTTGTCGTATTCGAGCATTTGGTTGCTGTTAGGCAGGGGCATGCTTTTGCCAGGAAGGTGCTCTAAAAGTCCACCTGGAGCTCGAGGATGGCATACAGGCAGCCTGACCATTCATTTAATCACTTTTCTGCCTGTGGTGCAGTAGGTGGGAGGTGCTAAGGGTAAATTTTACTTCATTGCCTATTTACCCACATTAACAACTCTGGGGAGTAGTTGATGAAGAGTGAATGTTATGAGCCCCTGAGTAGAATAAGCACTGCTAAAATCCCATCATTACAGCAGAATAATACACAAAGCCTCCTGCAAAACACAGAAGACTATCCCACTAAGTCAACAAGTATGTACATTATAGAGAGAGGGAAAAAAAAAAAAAAAAAAAAAAAAAAAAAAAAAGGAAAAGACATCCTGAATTTCCACTTAGTAGCTGATCAGTTCTGGAAATATTTGTCCATTTCTTTTCGTCTTTCTCCTTCTAGGGATTTGAGTCTCGCCTGCCCCATTTCATTGCATCATCTACCAGCCCGGATTCAGGTGCCAGGTGGATGGCAAGGTCCTCCTCAGGGAGCATCCACACAGGGCAGGGAGACACTAGTGGGCGCCACAGCAAGGCACCATCCCGGTTCGCTGAGCACTCCGTCAGTCCCTGGGGCTCTCCGATTCCACGCTCTAAGAAAGTGGCCAATTATTTTTCTGTCTGAAAGAGTCTGTGATGTGGCAGAGAATGACAGCTCCAAGGGAGAAAACACCTCTTCATTAAAAAGTGCTGCTAAGCACGCTGAATATCCAGATCCCGGCACCCAGTTGCACAAAGGTTAGGACGAGAGCCAAGAAATTATGCATTTTCATAGATTGACATGTATATATATATATGTTTACAATGTAGGCACACACACTCACATGCACACAAATACACAGCGTGCACACGCACACACATAGTGGCCAAAATTCCTAGTCAGGCAAAACTTGCCCTGAAGTCCAGTTTTGCTTTGGCTTTTGGTGTGATAGGAATCCTCGAGGAAAGAAACGCTAACATTGGTTACCAAATGCAAGAAAAGACTCAGCTTCACAGGAACAAAGATGATCAGGAGTGTGTTGAGTGTAATGATTTAAAAAAAAGGAGAGAGAAAAAGCAATAATCTGTGTTTTGCTTACCTCCGTTTGAGAGGCTACAGTGAGTAGAGGGTTGGGCTGCTACTTTTGTAAGTTCCATTTGCTTTTATTGCCTTTTAAGTGATTTTAGTGATTGTATGAGCTCACTTTAATCTATTAGCAATTATCTCCAACATAAAGATGCAAAATACATATGAACGATGCGACAATGCAGAATTGAGTTTCTTGGTGAGGTACGTTGTGTTGTGGAGAAGAACCACCCTACTGCTGAAGTCAGGGAAAGCTTAAAATGGAAGCTGCACTGGGGATGTGGTGTTTAAGAGCCCTTTGTATTCTTTGACGGTGCCCAGGCATTGTGCAGTGTGGACTCAGCAGGTAGCTGCCCCTCACCCATAAGACGAATTACACCAGTTCCCTCAGAAACATATTCCAGCTACACTGTAGTCCAGAGGCACAGCAATGCATAGAGAAGGGGATGGACTCACATAGTTAATGTTTGAGGCTTGGCCATAAGAAAAGTGGAAATCTGTACTGACAAAGTGGATAAACCCCTGTAATTAAGCCTTTATACATTGTCATGACCAAATTGTTAGGCAGAACCTTTTCCTAACCTTCCTTGCACTTTTGTTTTGAAATGTCCGCCTCTCCATGCTGTATAGCAGTGCCTTTCTCCATGTTCTAAAGAAGGAACCTGTCACAGTGAAGAAGAGTTCAAAATACAGAAATTCACTTTTTTTTTTAACAATTAACCGATTATAGCCACTGTTTTTCAGTAAATATTTTAAGACAATCATTTGTTTTCAGTAGAATTTTCATTTCTTCAACCTCACATTTGTCTTCCTATGTTTTGATGCAGAACTGCTGTTTTTGGGGTATTTATATTCACTTGTTTTCTGCCTTAAATACACTGTAGTGTCACCGTAACAATATACCACTTTTCTATGCTTAGCATATTCATTACATTGTCTTCCTCTCAACTTCTTGATTTGCATGCAAGAAATCTGTGTAGGAGCAAATGCAATCTGCAAGCCAATAACATCCTGTCCCATGGGAGGAAGGAGTCAAAGTGATATGCCTAGCTTGGATGAAGAATACAAAGCACATAAAAGAGAGAGGTCCAAGTACAGTGTGCCAGGTTCAGAAAGCTGCTGCATGAAGAAGCAAAAGGTCTCAGCTGTATTTCTACCAGACATTGGCTTTATTGATGAAACCAGGCCATGAAGTCTACAGCTCATGGGTATCACAGAACAGCCCAGATGGGAAGGGACTTTGTAAGATCATCGGGTGGTAATTTTCCCCAGAGCTCTGCACCTTGACACAGGCTGTCTGCATGGCAGGGGCTGGGGCAGCAGTGGTGCGCTGAGCAGGGCAGCAAGCAGGGACTTCATGTAGCTCAGGCCGGATCCCTCTGCAGATCTGACCTCAAACACCCAGGGCAGAAGCAGTTACACCTCCCAACCAACCCTTTGCTGCCTTCCTTCCTCTATGCTTACTTGCATGAAACAAGAGTTAGAACTTTCCCAATTCAGAATCCCAACAGGCAGTGGCAGGTTGAGCCCAATTGCCTTTTCTGCCTCTCTCACCAAAGTGATACCTGGTGGCAATTGATAGGGCTAAGAGCTAGAATGATGGGCTCGTTTGCAGGTTAGCAGAGTTTTGCTTTGGGCCATGCCCTTTTCTTCACTCCTATTCCCAGTGGTGGCCAGCAAACCTTCAATTGATCCACCCCAGCCATTGATGGGACCTTCCTAATAGTAAGAATCTTCTTAAAATGCATGCCCTCAGCCCAGATCCCAGGTTCTCATATCTGTACTGCAGAGGCCAAGACATGCAAGAGAAGAGCAAGGTGACTCCACGAACCCATACGGTCTGCTCAAGCCTTTCTGACACCACAGTCTTGCAAACACCAGCAGTAGGCTTGCATGCCTGAACTCTGAGCAATGGCTTTGCCAGAATAGTCCTTATATTGCATCCCTATGACCCTTCCTCTCATCCCAACTGGATGTGAATCTGCCAGAAGCTTCTTATTCCTCTGAAAAGATGTGGAATCTGGGCAGTGCATTCAGCTGAAGTTTGCCTCAGTCTATTCATTCAGCTACTGACAAAGGGGTATCTGTTACGTCCTGACTGAATAGGTGACTTGCAGAAGCATCTTGCTTTGGGAAATTCTGACTTTATAAATCTCGCCAACAGTTACAAAGATGAGAAATGGAAACAGTGATTGCAACAACGAGCTTTATAAGAATCTTCAGATTCTTATAACATTCTCATAACACTATATATGTGAAAAAACAAGTTAAAGAAGAAGATTACGTAAGGACATTAGGTATAGCCACGCTGCTGTTAAAGCGGTCTGCTTTAAAACATCCACGCAGGGGCATTTGAACAGTGACGCTGAAAGAAAGTTTCACAATTACATCAGCTTTGTAGGCTGAACTGTTACTATCATTCACAAGAAAATAGTGACTGCACAAAAAAAAAAAAATGATGACAAGGTTTCCCCCCACCTCTCTCAGCACATCTCTTAGCAGCCATGGGAGCAGCTCTCCTTGCCACAGCTCATGTGAAGCTGGCAGAGACGCGGCAGGGCTTCCACTTGTAAGTTCAGATGCAGGTGGGGTCCATTGAGATGGTTCCACGCTGGAGCAGCCCACTTTTGACTGCATCCTCAGCAGACACAGCCTGGCTGAAGGCTGGGAGCCATGCTGCAGGACCTAAGCAGCCACGCGCCTGCCATTTCTTGCTCTCCTTGCACCAGCTCAACCAAGCGGCTTCTGTTGCACATGCTGATGCTCTGCAGTTGAACATGCATCATACTGAAAACTGGGCGTGTAACATCCCAGTGGATATCTGCAGAAATGCTCTCAGGTTGAGTTTGGCTACCTCACTTGGCTCAGCTAACAAAGTGATTTTTTTCCTCTTAGCACTTTCCTCTAGCACATATTCTAATATGGTCAGAGCTTACTAAACACCTCATTCATGGCTACGTAGGCTATGTTTTCAGAAGGAGTAAAAGTGTTTGCAGCTGGAATACATCTTTTTTTTTCCTTTTTTTTTTTTTTTTAACTTGATCATATAATTCACTCAGAAAAAGCAAATACGGGTTTTATCTTCCGATCTTCTCCTTATCCCCTACGTGTAAATTCAAACTAACACTTCTCCCATCTGGATTCCTGTGTATTTAAATTGGAGGCTTGGAATATATATATATTTTTTCTTTTCAGAATAAAGAAAGCTTTTCAGCAGCTGCCACATTTGGGGAGCAAAGGGTTGGGCTGCCTACCATGCTCATGTCTGACTAGGAAAACCACAGCCAGCACTGAAATTACTTTGTCAACCATTTTTTCACATTACATGTTTCACAGCCTGCGGAAATGGGTATCTTCATAGGCAGGGCGAGTTAGCCGAGAGGTGTTTTGCTGTGACTTCATTAAACCTTATTCTTACCATGGGTGTGCCCTTCTCAGCCCTAGGTTGGGCAGGTCTGTGGGTTGCTCAGGCTGAGTAGGACATGAAGGCAGGGCTGGCTGGATCAGGACTGGGGAACAGCCACTCTGGTGGGAGAGATGTCCCAGGAGCCTGCCCACAGGATGGAGAACACTGGCAGGACACTGCAGCACTGTGAAGGAGGGTTTGTGTCCTCCCCATTCATCACTCGCTCTCAATGGGGAGGGAGTCAGAGAGAAGAAGCTGTGTTGAGAATCCCCCAACAGCTTTCCTGCCAGAAATCCAGTGATGAGGAGAAGCAACCACTCTTTGGCCTCCTCCTCACCCTTGTGGGAGCCTCAGTTGCTCCTCATGGGGGGATATAGGGAGGAAAGCTGTGGACACATGCTCC
This sequence comes from Gallus gallus, assembly GCF_016699485.2. Lineage (NCBI taxonomy): Eukaryota > Metazoa > Chordata > Aves > Galliformes > Phasianidae > Gallus > Gallus gallus. The sequence goes on from NC_052533.1 coordinate 38,519,432, forward strand.
CTGATCCCATCCCTCTTCCTCCTTTCCTGGTACTAGCTCAAGGGGCAGAAAGTAGCAAATCTGCCTGGGCTGCCTTCAGCTTGCTCAAAGAGAGAAAAGCTTCAAAAGCCAGTTGGCAGAGTTTGAAAGCAGCCCCCCAGCAGCCCCAGCATCCCTCCAGATCTGCTTCCAAACCCTGCCAGGCCCATTGTGTTGGGCTGAGGTGGCTGTTCCTTGGCCATGTCCCCATAGCAGCCCCAGACCTGCCCGCTCAGGCTGTGAGGGAGCTGGGTAGGCCGGACCCCCTGACCACACCTCCTCTGGCCACCTCTGTGGGCAGTCAGCATGGGCTGTGCTCTGGTTTTGGAAGGAGGCTGGTAGGAACGTGACAGGCCGTGCTTGCTGACATGATCACAGCTTTTTTAAAACAAGCTTGTGCTGTGTAAGCTGAGGCAACTCAAATGATGATTTTTTCTGCTAGCTGAAGCAGCCTTGCAGGAAACAGACAGGAAGGCAGGGCAGAGTGCTGCACCTCTCGGTCCTATGGGCAATAGGGCAGGAGGAGTCCACTGGTCTTCAGAGATGCTGCCGTACTCTGTGCCCCACCTGCCACCATGTCACGTTTTGCTCTCCTCCTGACTGAAATCAGTGCCAGGACTCCTCTGTCCTGACGCAGTGCCACCATGCTGTGGGAATCAGGTCTCCCATCTGCAATGCAGGATAAATCAGATGCTGCATCCACGTGTGGCTGCTGTTCCTCCTGCTCCCAGTGCACCAAAGAAGGTTCCTTCAGCTGTCTGTCCCTCAGCAGTGGGCTGCTGTGCACCAAGGTCATGCAGCCATGTCCACGCACTCAGAATCATAAAAACATACAATGGCTTGGAGTTGGGAGTGTCCATGTAAACCCTCTAGTTCCAACCCACTGCCATGGGCCATTGCCACCCACTATATCACACTTCCCAGGTCTCCATTCAATCTGGCCTTAAATGACTCCAGGGATGGGGTATCTACAGCTTCTCTAGGCAGCCTGTGCCAGGACCACACCACCCTCTGAGCAAAATTTTATTTCTATTATCTAATCTAAGTCTCCCCTCTTTTAGTTTAAAGCCATTCACCTTTGTTCTATCACTATCAGCCTGTGGAAAAAGTCAATTTCCTTCCTGACTATAAATTCCCTTCAAGTAGTGGAAAGCCATAATGAGGTCTCCCCAGAGCCTTCTCTTCTCCAGTCTGAACAAGTCCAACTCCCTCAGCCCTTCTTCATAGAAAAGGTGCTTTGGCTCTCTGATCATCTTTGTGACACTCCCCTGGATCTGCTCCAGCAGCTCCACGTATTTCTTGTGCCAAGGGTCCCAGGTCTGGACACAGTACTCCAGATGGGACCTCATGAGGGTACAGAGGGACCATCATTTCCCTTGCCCTGCTGGGCACCCCTCTTTTGATGCAGCCCAGGATACAGTTGGCCTTTCAGGATGCAAGCGCACACTGTTGGCTCATGTTAAGTTAGGAGGACAGTGTCGTCTTACCATGAGAAGAATGATCCTCAGGAACTTCTGCTCCATTCAGAGTCTCAGAGGCAGCATTACATCCATGGCGTGCAAAGTCCTGCCTACTGGTGTGCCATTCAGAAACAGCAGTGTCAGCAACAAGTACAGGGAAAAGAAGGTGGCTTTTTCACGTTGGCATCACTACCTATATATATGTTCCAGTTTTTCTATAGATTATGTTCTTAGCCTTACAGCCACATCATTCAAAAGATGTAAAAGAAGAAGGAATTCTAGGGAAAAGTAGTACTCTACACACCTTACTATTCTCTGTTGCTAATTTTAGACAACAGAAGTCTTGGAGGGGCTGAGTATTTACCTCCCTCAGCTTCCACAGTAACTTGCAATTGAGCAGAAAGTTTCTACATATATATTATCAGTATGCTTGCACATGGCAAATAAATGAGGCACTACTGAAAGAAATGGGTCCTATATTTAATTTGCTAAATAAGAACCAACTTCATGCTCTTCAATGAGGAAATTAGAGTTGGGGAGGAGTTGGGCTGTTCTGTTTGCTTTTCTCCCAAAAACAAAGTCCCAAAGAAGCTAATGCTGACCAGTTCTTGCCTAAAGTAGCAATTCATCCAAGCACTTTATTAGAAGATTGACTTGTCTTTTTGTCACTTTATCTTCAGATTTGATGCTCTTGTTCAATGAGAAACTGGGCTTGACAACGTAGTGGCTGAAAGAATCTCATGACTTGCATGCAGACAAGCCAGATTAGAGGTATTAGTGGTTGTCACCAGTTTAGTCAGCCTAGGGCACCAGGTGTGGGCACAGATCTTTGTTGTGTGTCAAAGACTTAGCCAAACCAGACCTTGCTGCTCACACTTAGCTTACTCTTCCCTTGCTTTCAGCAGAATCATTTGCTGTTTTGCTTGGATTCGGTGAGTCTTTTCCAGATTAACCAAGAACGTCTTGCATTTCTGCAATATGGTATGATCAGCACTCCAGCCCTGTCAGTGGTGCATCCAGCACAATCCCATCTCTGCTTCAGTCCTCCATTTTTGTCAAGGGGAAGAAACCGAGACACAAAACTCTGTGCTTGGACAAGCTTGAATCTGTAAGGTTAGAAATACTCAGAGGAACCTTGAAAAAAGCAAAGGAATCAGGTTCATCAACAGTTTATCTATTTTGTTAGTACAGTGAAACTTGAGCCAGAATGGAGCACAATGAAAAGACCATATGTCTTCAAAAGGATTTCCTTTGAATTACGTACAAACATCAGTTTAGCAGATTATTTCATTAAAGGAGCAGAGATTCTGCACTTAATTTATTCCTGGCCTATTGCACATCTCACTGCATGCAAATGTCCAAATGTTTTCTGGGGACAGAGGGAAAGGTTTTGTTGTTTCATCTGTCTCCTTAAGCCCATCAAACAAGCATTTTGACTTCGACCTCTGCAGTCCTGATTTTATGGGGCAAACTGGGTGTTGCAGTGATTCAAAACACCTAGTGAAGCTGCTTATTTTCTGCTGTTGGGACGGTACCTTATGGTATATGGACAGCTTCAGGTCTGAGCTGGTGATACTACAGCGGTAGGCACAGCATCATTTCTCTCTGCCTCATGCCCTGGCCCAGGGGAAGGAGGCTGCAGTGCTTTGCAGAGCGGGGAGCCCACAGCACAGCTTGCTGAAAAACAAGTGGAGAGGTGGGAAGGATCAAATTCATGGCATAAGCAAATACTCTGCAAATCATCAAGAGACCAACTCGATGGCCACAAAGAGATTTTTGTCAAGGGTTTTATACAGCTAAAATCAATTCATTCACTTCATCTGTTTTGAACATACTGGAGATGCAGCTAAAGATGTCACAAATGGTTAGAGTTGCCTGGAAACCTTCAAGGTGTCAATTGACCATATTTTTAGGCGCAGGAATGTTACATGGACACACCACGATTTCACCAGCGATTTCTTTAAAAAACAAATGGAGTCAGAAATCTACAAGGGAATAAAAATATCAGGAGAGTGAAGCTGAGTTGAAGCAGGGTAACTCAAAATCAATATTTTGCTTTTAAACTCTTAAGGGGAGGCCCAGGAGGGCTGCACTCATTTTGTCCTCCTTCCTTATTGTCCTCAGAGGGTTGGCTGAGAAGTGACAAAGCTGCTCCATGCTTACTGCAGGACATTCCTCACTAACAAGCCACTTGTTAGAGTATTCAGCTGCTGCTTCCCTGCCCAGCTCCTGGCCTTTGCTGAACAGCATCAGACCATGGTCAAGCTCGACACAAACAAGAAGGGAAAGAGGCTCCTTTCCATCTACTACACACATGTTGGAGTCCCCCTGCCTGCCCACGTTGCAAGCTCACTTCTGTGCATAAATCTGGGTCACCGCCCTTCCAGCACCCCTGCTACAACCCCTGCAATTTGCACTCAGGGACTGAATTCAACCTGAGTTCATTCTGGGCCACTGCTGACAGGAGGAGGTGGCCACAGAACTGCATCGTGCCTGTACCACGCGTACTGGGACTAGGCAGTGCTGCCAGCCTGGAGTGGGTTTCCCCAGCACTACGGGTACAGAGCGCATAGTTTGCTGTGCTCTGAGCAGATTTTGGTCCAGATAAAGACACCAAAGTGAAGCATCCGTGAAACAGAACCCGTGTCCTCACGTGCTCACATTTGGTGGACTTCAGTGGCCAAGACGCAGGATGGAGGCATGACTACAAATGCAACAGGAACATTTTTTTTTTTTCTTTGAACAAACAGAACTTCAGAGAGCAGTGGCTGGCCAGCTGAATGATGGATGTGACATTAAAGACTCCACCCTACCAACATCGACCGATGCATTCCTCTCACTTTTCCAAGGCATGGAAAAGTGCTTTGTGGCCCTGCAAGCCCTGACCTTGGTGTCATGAGGGCATGTGTGATGGTAGAACCTCTTTCTTCACCTACTAGGCAGCACACACGTCAAACTTCAAAACCATTTCATCCAAATACTAAGGTGATGGAAACTAAGTGCATCAGGAGTTTCCAAGCTCTGGCCCCAAGTCTCTAACAAAAAGTGGGGTGAGCTTTTACTCTGTGCTCTTGGCAAGCCAGTAATGCAGAGGTAGCACAAGCTCAGGGTGAAACAGCCATAGCCCTCATCGTTGCCCTGCTTGGTCCATGGCTATTCTGGTCAGCAGCAGCTTTACCCCAGGTTTTGACATTATCTCTTGAATATCTGTCTCCAGAAACACCTGCTGCAGCAGACACAAACCTTTAGGTTAGGTTCCCATCTCCCTATCCTGTGTGGTTGTCGATGCAGCCACAGGACTTAGCTCCTGCAGACCTCGGCAAGGAGGGGAGCTCTCTGGTGCAGCTGAAGCATAGAGCTACATAACCTTGGGCCCTCTAATCCCTCTCTGGCCATGTGTCATCCAATCACCCCACAGACCAGCCAGGGTGCGCTGCCTGCTCTCTGTGGGATCTGTCTCCCGGTTGCAACAAAGAAAATTCTAACCAGATGGAATATATTCACTTTTATGAAGTGAGTCCTTCCCCTTCTCCTGCCCACTGGAGATTTCCAGAAGCTGTGCAAAGCAGATCCATAAGCACTGCCAGCTCCAGCCTTGGCAGAAGGACTGGGCGCTGCTGCCCGGTGGAAAGCTCACAGCAGAAGAGCATAAAAATGCTCTTGGTTTCATTCTGTTTTCTGTTCTTTTTCCTACACATTTCCACTTGTCTTCTAAATCTTGTACAGGTCCATAACATGCTAAATTTGGTTTACTCCAGCTCCGTGCCCCTGCACTTGACACTGAAATGAACTACGCACGGGGCTGCTCAGACTCCAGATACCCAGCTGACAGATGTGTGCATCAGTGGCACTTCATTAAGTCGTTTGTTTAAAACCCCCAAACAATCCCCTCTCATGCAGATGGAAATGCCAGCCTGCCTCTTAGCAAGGAGATGTGGATTCTGCCTTGGCAGATACGTGTTGATCCGCTCAGTTAAAAAACTTCAAACCCCTAAAATTCTGGTCTTTGACCCTACCCTAAAACTAATTTGAACTATTCTCAGCTGATCTGGAGTTGAAGGGAATGGCTTTTAACTGGAAATACCTTATCTTTAGACAAGTAATTGTTGTTAATTAAACCAGTAAAGAGACATTAGCCTCTGCTTACTTAAGTTTCAGCCTGTGGATTAACAGGTGGTCCTTGATATCCTTTTAAATGAGGATGTTCTCCTGGAATCGGACAATTCTAGCACCCATATCCCTTTCCTGTGAGCTGAAAAATAAGCCTTGCAAAAGAGCAAACTTACCTGCATGGGCACAAAGCATCATTTCCAAAGCTTGTTTTTTCTCTTCAAAACAAAGATACAGCTCTTCCAACTCTGCAATTATTTTAGCAGTAAAAGAAAAAACAAACTGTAATCAGCTGTTAGTAATAGGAATATATATATATGTATATATATTTCCTGCCAATATGTGGAAATAAAAGGAGTGTATGTGATTGCACATGAAGATTTCTCTCTCTGACACTCCTGAAATTTGTGATCACCGTGGTGCTAGAGCTGCACCAATAAGAGTGTGACAGAAAATGGAAAAGAAGCAGGTACAAGATCAGGTAGTGCAAGAAAAAAATATTTGTGGTTATATTTAACATTGCTCACAAACTCAGCTGCCTCACTGTTCACTTGCAGAAGGACAATAACTGTGATAATTGTGGAAATGGTGATAATGCACTGTGAGAAAAAGCTGGGGAGATGAAAGACTGCCTGGAACAACTCAGGTAAAATCCATCTGATGGAGTTGTCAAGCATATTCCTGTAATGCAGGGGGCCCTCGTGTGTCATGTGGCATGTATGCCACTTCCAGAGAGGAGAGATGGACCTTTGAACTGATCCAGCAGTGTGCATGCACAGGTTATTTCTATCTGAGGTTTAAATGCCCTGAATCACGTCTGTGCAACCCTTACCTTAGGCCAGAGCCAAACAGCCCCAGTGAGGCATTGTGGTTACACTTGCTCAGCTTCATAGGGCTCAGATCTTCTAGTCTTGCAGTGTCATTTGCACCTGGGAAAGTGAACAGTTGCAAAATGCCAGCACTTGACACTTATTTCCTGTCAAAAAAGTCCGTTCCATGGCGCTAGTCAATTGCCAGTTGACTCCAGAGAAAGTTTTCCCAGTGACTACAAGTTGGAGAAAGTCCCATGCAACGTATTATTTTCTGAAACGTCAGACGCAAAATCATGTTTTCCTCCTCCTTGCTCCGCTCACATACTGTATCTTAGCAAGCAAAAGAATTCTGGATTGAGTGGTGGGATGGGTCCCAATATATTTAAAGGCTCTTGTTAAAAATGTGCTTAAAACCTGTTGATTTCTTTAATATGGGCATTTACTACTTCAACTGAGTTACTTTAAAGGCTAGATACTGTTTGTGACAGAAGACATCTCCATTTTTTTTCTGCCTATGAGACAAAGCTCTTGCAAAGCCACTGGTTTTCACCCTTGCAGCTGGTATAGCCCTCATCTTAAAAACAGGAAGTGGGAGCACAAATAAAGTCTCACTGCAGCCAATAACAAAGCCAGCAATAAAATCCAGAAATCTGCCCTGGCTTTGTTTCTGCTCTACCCAACAGGCCACGCTTCTTCCCTGGATGCAGAAATAAATTTCTACTTTTCAAACCTTGCACAAACCTCAATTTTCTGTTTCAATTCTAGCATTACAATCCTTTGGTCTTTCTTGCAATGTGTATATTAGAAGAGCCACCAGCAGCAGCTTACTGCAAACTTAAGTGGAACATACCAAGAAACAAACTGAAAACTTTTGTGGAGAACCACCAAAACTACATGAGGCTTCAGTACTCTTTAAAGTTAGAGAAGGAATTCCCACCAAATCTGGTGATTTAGTTTCAAATGTTAATTGAGCAAAAAACAAACGCAGCACTCTGCCTCTCCCAGCAAGATGATCTCTGTATTTGAAGGGTTTCCACCATCTCCCAGACTATCATTACCAAAACAAAATACGGCATTAATGAATCGAACCACTTATTAATGGGTGACAGGAAGGGTCCACTTAGGAGTAAGACTGGAACAAACCCTTCCAGAGATCTGCTCTCCATCTTGCCAAAATTCTCATCCTGCGATTCCTCCTTTTGTTTGGCACCAAAGAGGATGTTGGTGATGGCTGACCCAACAGGGAGCAGGACCTCAGCACTTCGTCCCTCACATTCACTGAGGTGGCTCTGCAAAGTTTTCTGTGCAGAAGAAAAAGAAAATTATTGCAAATACTGGAAACTAGCATGAGTATGTGAATTTAGGAGACTGTGTTTGAATTTGGTGGAAAATGGGGACAGAATATAAATGAACACTAACCACACTACTTCAGAGGGTGCAATAGCTACTGATAAGATGGATTTACATTCTGTTTTTTCACAAGGTAAGAGGGATCCTCAAGTTCTAGAAGAGATAAGCAAACCAGACTTTCAACTCCCCCATTTTGGAGCATTGCTGTTTAAAGCAAAATGCTTACTGACCTTAGTGAGGTTAATACAAAAGGGGATTGGGTATTTGCACATCAGTTTCTGAACCTCCAAAAGAAACACGGTGTCTGAGAACAACACCCAACAGAACACCTGCATTCTAGAAACAACAGTATTTAGAAAAATGATGTATCACTTCAGGCTTGTTTTGTTCAGTTTTAAATGATTTTTGCAAATCATGTAAAACTACCAAGGGGACTTGTTTAGTAGAAGTTTAAATCTTGCTCTAGGATTTCTGCTACAACATATCATTAACTTGAGAAAAGAACTTACACTTACGTGGTGGTGGCTGGTGTGAGTGCTTTCTTTCCTAGACAAGATATATCAGGACAGGAACACTTGAACATTAGAGTATAAACAAATCTGTAAATGATTAGACATGAAAAAAGTCCATCCAATTATTTGACAACCCTTAACTGTCCACTGCAAAATATATGCCTATTGTCTCCAGTGGCCAGAGCAGAATATAGTAATAACAGCAATAATAAATAAAATAGACAGAATACTCTATGCACTATGTGGATTATATGTTATTTTATGATGTACTACAAGGCCAAGTACATGGTGCTGCACTTGGATCAGGACAATCCCAGATATGAATGCAGATTGGGAGAAGGACCTTGGGTTCCCAGTGATGAAAAGCTGGGAATGTGCCAGCAATGTGTGCTTTTAGCCCAGAAAGCCAACAGTATCCTGGGCTTCATCAAAAGAGGGGTGGCCAGCAGGGTGAGAGAGGTGATTGTCTCTCTCTGCTCAGCCCTTGTGAGGTCCCATCTGCAGTACTGCATCCAGACCTGGGGCCCTCCGCACAGAAAGGCATGGAGCTGTTGGAACAGGTCCAGAGGAGGGCCACTGAGATGATCAGAGAGCTGGAGCACCTCTCCTGTGAAGACAGGCTGAGGGAATTGGACTTACTCAAACTGGAGAAGAGAAGGCTTTGGGGAGACCTCATTGCAGCCTTTCATTACTCGATGGGAGCTTATAATCAGGAGTGGGACCAATTTTTTACATGGTCCGATAATGATAGGACAAGGGGAAATGGGTTTATAATGAAAGAGGAGAAATTTGGGTTAGATGTTAGGGAGAAACTGTTTACTCTAAGAGTGGTGAGATACTGCAACAGGTTGCTCTGAGAAGCTATGGATGCTCCATCCCTGGATGAGTTCAAGGCCAGGCTGGATGGGACCCTGAGCATGATGAAGTGGGAGGCAACGCTGTCCACAGCAATGGGGTTGGAACCAGGTGGACTTCAAGGTCCCCAACTCATTCTGTGATTCTATTCTATGCCTACCTTTTCTTATTTTCACATAACATTCAGAAGGTGAAGAGATAGCATAATATACACATAAAATAAATTGAATTAGTCTGGCAATCAGACTCAGTAACTGATCACTTTTAATCCATTGCTTGTATGAGAAAAATCTAGCTCTGAGTCACAATATAAATCTTTGTGTTTTACATTTATCAATGCCGAAATGGCCTGTTAAGGCCATGTCAAACTTTATACCTCTGTTTAAGCCCTATTTATCACAACACCACTTCCAGTATTTTGCTGAATCAGAAGTTGGATGCAGTGCTCCCATGGACAGGCAGCCATATGCCATGTGTGCTGTGGTATACAATGGTTAATTTCCCAGGGGAAAATAAATCTTGCAGAAGTTTCTCTTCATCAGGCCTTTTATTAGACACTGCTCAATCCGAGTCCCAGGAGAGCACGATTTCCTTGGCTGTAATGGCATGCACACTCCTAGAAAATACAGAAATTGGCTGGATGTGCCAGCACTAGTGGCAATACCAAATCCAGCTCGCATGTTTATTATCAAATTATCAAGAAAAAAAAAAATGAAGAAATGAACGTATCTGCACCTGAAGCTACCTGCTGTATCTCACACCTGCCTTTCCTGGCTGCTCACTATGCACCAATCCCTTTCCTTCCACAGTCTTCTCCACATACTGGGATGTGGCACGGGAAGCAGCAGCTCACTGCTATAGCAGAAGCAGATGTGTGCACTGGTGTTCCCATGCCATTGCTTTGCCCACCTGCACCAGTGCTACACAGAGCACTTACTAAAGTCTCAGTGTGTTGCACGTGGCCCAGTATGTCCCTGAGCCAGGGGAAGGAGTCTAGCTGGAAATGACCCTACGGCTGGGTGGGATACCAGGTGTCCCCACGAGGAATAGCAGCCTGGCACATGAGCAAGCCTGCCCAACTGCCTGGAAGGCTGATGGGAAGGAGACCGCTGAGGCAGGCTATGCTTGGTTTCCTTCTGCTTCCTCCCCAGCCAGATTTTCCCCTCTCCCTCTTTCTCACCTTTTCCAGTCTTAATTCACCAGATATTCTCTTAATGGGTTGGCACCTGATGGAAATCAAGAGCAATTTAACATGTTCCTTCTAATTGATATACCAACTACTTCAGCTTCCTCCCTGTGAATGCCATGCTCTTGCTTATCCATTGCTGTTTGTATTTTACATGAGGGACAACCAAATCTGCCCTCAAAAGGACATCACATGAGACCTGTTCTCCTTGTAATGCCATGCTCTCAGGGGCACTCCCCCTTACCACTGGGGAAGAGGCAGCTGCCACCGCTGTAATATGGCTGGAGACTTTGCTGACTGCTGGGAACAAGTCGTTCTCTTCCAACATTGCCTTTCCCTTCTCTTTCATCATATGTGTGCAGTAAGATTTTTCTAGCCAAGACTTTTCCCACCATATTCCTGTGTAGCTACGTCAGCCATGTTGACAGATGCATGCCAGAACCCTACAGTATCAGAGACAAAATTAAAACCAGTTTAGTTCCTGATGGCTTATTTTTTATCTTCACATTCAAAGACTGATTTTTCTTCTTACTTTTCAGCCTTCCTTCTCTCTCTCTCTTTTTTTTTCTTTTCTTCTCCATGCAGCATTGCTATGCCCGGGATGCCCCAGGGTGAGGGAAATGAGACACACACCATGGTAGCTGTTGTTGCTCTCTCAGATGCCTTATTTGAGCATAGGACAGCATTTGAAAAAACATTGCTTTCATCAGCTGTGGCTACTTCAGTTGTTCCCTGTGCTGTGTTTGGTAGCACAAGAACTTTCAGTATCTTTTAGCTCCTATCTGTCCATCTGCAAACATTTTCATGTTTTGATATTGTTTAATGCCCTAATTAATTTCTAGAGGAGGAAAGCAAGAAGGACATACAAATACCGACCCATAAGTATGCATCTCACATTGCAAAGAAGGTCGAGGTAGTGGACCAGATCAGTTTCTTCCATCTCAAACATTTCTGATCTAAGACACCACAAAAAATGAAACTGCTTAATGTCTACCCATTTTGAAGACAGCTGTCTTTAAAACTGCACAATATGCATTTGTAAAAAGTAACAAATTAAACTGAGCCCACTGCAGGAATTATCAATCTGCATCACCAAGGGGGAAAAATAAGACAGGCAAGCCATCTATGTCTAACATGCTGTAGTGAGAGAAGTGTCATCATCTTTGGGTTTTTATAACTAAAATAAATACAAAAAGACAAGTAATTTTCTCACCTAATTTTCCTGTAGAACTGATAATTAAGTGTTGTTGGATGCATCACCGGCACACATTTGTGATAGTTGATATAGTGTCTCTGCATATTTAGAAGCTAAAAATCCTCTCTTATGCTAGAGTAAAAATATCTACTTCATGGCCTTAATATCTATTTCATGGCCTTTTATCTCCTTCATGTAATAATCCAGCTTTTATTTTTTTAAAAGTTGCCATCAATGAAAAGTCCTCTATCTTTTGAATCTTTCATGTATCTCGGTCCTCATAGAAAAGCAATTACTGTATATATTGTAGAACAACTTTAAATATATTGACAAAGCCTTAAGATGCTACCATATATATTTAAAAAATCTACGTTAAAATAATTGGTTCTGACACAGATTCAAAGCTTGGAAGATAAGACTTCTGGTTGGGGTGGAAGTTCTTAGATCAGCCAATAATTTTACTTCACTGTGTGACATTTTGCACATCCTTTAACTTCTGTTTTTATGTGTGAAGTAATGAAAACGAAGCTAAGACAACACTAGACATGGAAAAGGCATCATCACATACGAGGGAAGAGTTTGTTGGCTTTTTCACAAGCACGTACTTACATACCTTCTATGTGTGGCTCATTCCTCATGTAGCAGCTTGGCAATATTGTTTTACAGAGCCAAACCTTTTCATCCAAGAGCTATGCAAAAGGAATATGGACAGATTAAATTTAAAGATACCCAAACTGAAGATAGGCAGTCAGGGCCTTTGACCAAGAGAGTAAAGACCTTTGGAGGTAAGTGAACATCTCTGTACGTGGCCCTTCCTCCTTTAGTGGCTGTTACCATCTCTGCTTTGCTGTTTGCAGCGCTTAGAGGAGATATGAATGCAGGTGGGTTTTAAGCCTGTGAGCAAGAATGGTCATTCTTCTCTTCTGTGTGACCAGCACAATGGTCAATCAAATGACTCTGCCCATCTTCTTGGAAATATACTCAGGATTTCCAGTGTCTGATAGAAATTGACACCTAAGAGCAGAGACAGGGATGCTAGAGACCTGGCTATGCCTGCACAACCTGATAGATGCCTTCAGAAAGCAGCAGGATGGCTGTGCTCCACTTTCCTGCCCACAGCTCCCCTCACTGTGGGATTTTCCACCACAGGAATGCCATAGGACAGAGGCAGGAGCTCTCAAACTCTTTTGACTTCCCGAACCCACACTTGTTTTACTGAGGGCCCAGGTTGACTCCAGCCAATTACTTTGTCTGGTACAAAGTAGTTGTATGTGTCAGAGGATATCTGGAGGCATCTCCTCCTTTTCATGGAAGAAAGAGGTCCTATAGAAGACATATCCATCTGGGAAATTACAGACTTGGCTTCTGCACTTTCTGCTTCCAGTGAGAAATAGGTAAGAGATGAGATACCTTCTCTAACTCACCTAGCCAGCTGTTTGCATGATGATACCCCAGTACCCGCTGAGGGACATCTTTCTTGCCCCTGCTCTGGGGAGCTCCTGGCAGCCCAGCACCTTCCAGAAGAAGCTTAGCCAGTTCACCTGCTTTACAGCACCAAACCCTCCATCCAAATGAGTGCTCTTCCTCAGTCTAAAGTACCAGATGTCCCAGAGCTCTCTTCTGTTCCTCCTCAAACCAGTGTGCCCTGCAGAGACCCAGCCAGGAGCTCTGGCTTGTGCCACCACTGGTGAACCAAGAAGCAGGGAGAAAAACAAGCTGGGGTTAACACTGGGTGAGGAGATATCTTCAAAGGGCCAGCTGGACCCGACCAGAGGTGATCAGGTTAGAGCGGGAGTAGGTGTCAATGGCATCGTTAGCACCCAATGTGGTATCCCACTTGGAAGTGAATCCCCAGTGCAGTCCACCTGGGGAAGTCCCTCACATCCCATTCCTACTGATGAATTCAGCTGCAGCTCTTGCCCTAGAGGAAGAACATGCTGTTATGTCACAGTATGTCTAGGACTCACCTCTGACCACATGGACGGATGGACAGAAAATGCTGTTTCCACACTCACAAGTGGCCCAATGACTGGCTATGGAGATTTGGTGCAGCAGCACCCATAGCTGCCCTGACTGCTCTTAGGCTGAGGTGCCCCATCTCTGTGGTGCTGGCAGAGGTAAAGGCAGACAGATGGTTTGCAAAATTCAGAAACTGCCTCAGAAATATTTGCTTGAGTCTCAGTGCAGGGACCATAATTACTCCAGTGCATTGCTTGTAGGCAGACACCTTTCATTTGGTTTCACTCATTTTGGTTAAAAACAACAACAACAACAAAAAAACCAAACAACAAAAAGCACCTTTCCACCCCCAGAGGTGACTTCAAAATAAATGGTGTTTAAACTGAAACCAAGTGCTTGCACAGAGTTTTTCTCAGCATGACACTTGTTTTAGGTTAAACCATTGAAAGTTCCCACAGTACAGGAGGCTTTGAAGGGTGCATACTCACCACCCATGACACTGCAAATTTTGGTGCTAGCCCATGTTAACTCTTGTGCCAGATATGCAGTAGAGTGCAGTGTTAACAAAACTGCTGTCATTTACCACATCCATCATATGTAAGAACACTGCATGATCATTCTGTGGAGTTATAGCTCCCTGAGCATGGTTAGTCCCATCCTGCCCACCTGGTCTTGCCCTGCTTGTCATTGAACCCAATGGTAATGTCACAGAGGCCAAGCATTGGTGGGTACAATGCCTTCGTAGCAGCATGATAGTCATCAGGTACTTTCAGGACCAACATAACTCCTTACATATTCAAATAATATGTTTAAAACACACTTCTAATCAAACGGCATGTTATTTTTACCAAGTACGTATGAGTAGTTCCAGCTTTCTCCTTTCTGCACCTTCCCTCTTCCCCCACCACTGTTGTGTAACAACCCATAAGATACATGACATTTATCACAGCAATTCCCATCCCTTCACTTGACAATTAGAAATGCCCTATGGGAGGGCTGGAGGTCTGATATTTGTGTTTATATTTTTGAGTTTCAGCATTTCTGTAACCCTTCGTTACCATTGGTATGGACAAAAGTCAGCACTTAGCTCATGACAGCAACACATTCACATCGCTATCATGCATTATCTTCTCAATAGAATGGAAGGGAGCTTGCCGTCGTGCTTGCATAAAGAAGCATCTCCATCAGTATCTTCTGCTCAGCTGATGACCAGTATGTTAATGTCTCCTTACTCCTGCAAGAGAGATGTCAATGTGGGGCAGAGATGAAACGTTATTTCTTTGCCAATGGACAGCGAAGGCCAGATTCTGCTTGCAGTAAAGCCAGGTTGAGCTACTGCTTAGGAAAACACATCCTGACCCCACTACTTAGAGACAAATAATAATAATCTATCTTTTTTGTTGGTTTTTTTTTTTCACATCTAACATAATTTTAGGGATTATAACATCACTGTGTTGGTATTTGCTCATCACCTCCGCTTATTTTGAAGTACGACATGGGCATACCACGCTCAAGGTAATCAGGACAACCAGAATTCAAGTAAACAGGGTGAGTTACTGCAGAATTAAGATGAAATGAAGCAAATTATAATGAGCTTATCCTGGTCCTAGTCCCAGTAGAGCTACTACGATTAGTATTCCTCAAACCACTTGCAGAATAAATAATTAAAACAGCAGCACATTCTGGTTTGCTTAGACGTGTCTGCAAACAATAAAGCATCAACAATCTCACAGAAAACTTTTTGTATTTTGGGGTATTTAGGTTAGGTTCCTTGCTTCCTGCAGTCCCCACAGCACTGCCATCACCACTAGTTGCAAGGGAGGAGGTTTCACAGGCAGTGGCATTCCCCTGCAGAGGCTGCAGCACCACACTGCCCAGAGGCACGGCGTGTTGATTGAAGCATGCACTCTATGTGTCATGTGTCAAGGATGATATGTCACCAAACAGTCCTTGCATCTCTGCACAAGGTGTTGAGATAACACTAGCAAATTGTGGTCTCATGACAGGTTTCTAAAATCTGGTATAACAAATCACTATAAGCTCACTCAGTGTTAGTGTAGATGTCTGTTACTAATGCATAATAAACCTGGAATCGGTTCAAGGAAAGGATTTCCAATGTAAGTTTACAATGAAGTTGAGACACAGAACTGACACCAGCATGAATTACAAGCAAGTTTACTCTGCACTGTGCAAGGGCAGAGTGCAATATTTATGATAAATTATTAAGGAATTTAAGCTTCCCTTCCTTCTGTCTGTGAAGGAGCAACTAAGTATTGGCTACACTGGTTTGCTACTTGCAACTGCTGCATAATCGTGCTGTGAGCGAAATGTGGTATGTGCCTTGTCAGCAGACCAGTTACTGCATGTATTCACCGCTCAAGCTGGCTAACTAGTGTCACCTGGGAACCCCATGCTTTCTCACTCCTCTTTCTCCATGCTCAGTGACTGGATGGACATGTCTTCCCAAGCCCTTCAAGACAGTCCATACCTATACCAAGTGCTAGCACAGCACACATGGCTCTCTAAAACTCCCACCTGTTCCCACCCGGATAATCCATGCAGCCAGTGCTGCACAGGGGCCCACAGCTCAGAAGCAAACAGCCAACAATGCTGATTTGAGGGGAGCATGCTGTTACTTTCAGTTTTAATGTTTTGCCACTTCTGTTTTAAATAGCGTTGCAAGCTTGCCTTAATAGGCAAGCATTTATTTGACATATTTGACGTAGGGTGATACTTATTTTAACAAGGGGATTTTGGCAGACAGGTGAAAGAGAGATTCCCCCAACTCAATTCCCGGTTCTTGCAGAGCTGGAGAAGGTGTCTTGCTCTGTGTTGATGTCTAACCTCAATGTGGGTTGTTCCTGACTCACTGGACATCACCAGGCATTCAACTCGTTGTTCACCAGGCAGACATGCTGGAGTTCTTCATGGGGCCAAAGCATGCAAGAGATAAAGGCCAGGCGCAGCCCTCCTTGTCTTCTCCCTTTCTGCAGCTCTGCAGCCTTTGTACTGCGAGGCCTGACCCGAAGGAGCCAGGACTACCTCATCCAGGGGGTGGGTGACCACACTGACGTAGTCCACATCAGGCTGCATGGGGTGAGCTGACACCTCTGCTCCGCACACGTCCGCAGGAAGGTGAGTGTGTTTTCACAGCCTTGCAAATGAAGAAAATAAATGTTTCTTTTTAGCAGTCATAGTTTCACAAAGAAGTGACAGTCTTGGAGCATCAGTGCTACGGCTCCAGACTGAATATCAGCCTGGAAAACTACTGCCTCTTCACATCACTGCATCCAGACGACCTCAGCAGGCTCATCACTTTCCACTTCAGTCCTGCTCATTGCAGCAAGGCCAGGAAAGCCTGTGTAAACCTGTGTGACATGACCGTGGGCAGCTCTGGGAGTTCCTGGATCTTGATGAAGCATTGGAGCTGGGCCTGCAGCACGCTTTGGGAAGGGTTGCAAGATGGTAGCAAAGAAGAGACCAGAAGGTCCTCACTACTGGTGCAGCCACATGCTGTCCTCATGCTTTGCTGAAAACCATGGGGCTAATCATGCTGCAGCCCTGTGTCTCGGTGTCCCCACCTGGTGCCAACAAGACCTTCCTTCCTTCCAGTGCCAAGCCACGGCAGTCTCCACAACAAGAGATGACTGCTTGTCCAAAGCACTACAGTTACCACCTCAGCTGCTCCTTTCCAGCATACCGGGCTTTCCTTTTCCAGCACCTGAGTAGACAAAGCACAGAGAGCACCAGAGGCTGTGTGATGTTTTTATCCATTAATCTGTCCTTGCAGCACTCCTGGGTAAATCAGAGAGAGCAACTAACCTTTTGATTCCAACACAACCGGCAGCTTGTAATCTAAGGCTGCCCAAATCAGAAGACCACAAAACTTCAGCTTCAACCCCCCGCTTTAATTTCCTTCAGCAATTTATCACCTCTTTGCAGCTCACACATATAGAACAACCAGGAAAATTTCTTAACACCCCTTTGGCAAGCCACATGGAAGCAACTGCCAGAGTATTTTTTCCTTATTGTTTCCAGGGCCCACGGCAAAGCAGATCTAAAAAAAAACCCAAAACAACAAAAGGAGTACCCAAAGCCAAACAAAATTAGGAAAAAAATAAGTACATAGCTTCCACACGCAAAATGTGTGCAAAGTGCAGGAGAACCCTCGTGAAAGGGCAAAGGAAATTTCTTTCAAACAGAATTATCCTTGAAAACATACTGCAAATAGAATTATTTTCCAAATGCGTATATATACATACCTACATATACTTGTATTTGCGTGGGCATAGATGGTTATATATTCACATAAATTATTTTAAATGCGTTAAAGAAACACGTTGCTTGAAGCTTTGCCTAGGAGCAGGAAAATGTGAAGTAAAATCTGTTACGTTCTCCTAATAATCAAATGCACATTCAGTTATTTTGAGCTCAAGCTCAAAGTCTGGTCAGTTCCAGCACACAAGGTCTTGCCCTTCTTATTTCCCATTCATATAGCAAATGGTTTTGTAATGAAGTGAATACCTGGGCCTGATTCTTTACTGCTCCGCAGCCCACACTGCTGTGTGTGCTTTACAGTGGTGTGAAGTGGTGGTAAAATCATGCCTTACTGACTGGTAGCATTTACACCCACTAACCAAGCCCTTGGCACTCATGTTAATGATTACACAAAGTACAAAGCCAAGATGATGAGACATCAAAGGTTTGTGGGCCGGGGGAGGGAAGAGCAGGGGCATCTTGCAGGATTTGCAGTGCTGCAGCCCTGCCATGCAGTTCATTTTGTGCCTGACAGTATCAGCTTGAAGCCTCACAGATGTGCAACCTTCTTCAGACTGACATGAATATCAGCTGTCCCTTCTCCAGTGGGCACACTAATGAGTTTTGTATCCAGGTTTTCATGCCAAAGTTGATAGCTTTTACTCAAGATTCACTTCTCTCCCCATACCCTACACCAAGGTTACATTTAAGCTACTCTGAATGCCGAAGACATGCTCAAATGGGATTTGAGACCACTACACAGCAGAGATGTGACCATCTCCCCTGGGGCCTGTAAACCTTTTGCTGCTGCAGTTGGTGCTTTATGACCTGCATGTGTGTGACCAGGTTAATGAATTTCCCTGTACTCACCATCTTTCTTGACTCTGAACTTTGAAGGGATGCATTTCCACAAAAGTACTCCAACCATGAGCAATTTCATTTTCAATTCACTGCTCTTCATTAGGTGGGCAGCCAGAACATTGAGCAGGAATGCCTCACTGTTTCTGAGCAGCACCTGGGTCTTTGTTCAGAGCTTCTGGCCTGGCTGTCCAACCACAAGTTCTGTGAGATGAGGAAAAACTGTTTGTTTTGAATCTGTCAGTTTTCTGCTATAGTGAAGTCCTGACCTGTGAGCAGGACACAGACACATCTTCTATCACTTATACAGACAGGATGTAAAAAAAGAATTGCGCTCAAATTCTTTCAACTAATCCTCACTGAAGTGTTTTGTTCCACTGCTCAACAGGGGGAGCATTTCACATAGGGCAGGTAACTGATCCCATTACCCTTTGCTTATGAGACTCTTTTTTCACATGTAACATGTCTACTGCGAAGGAGAAAAACATTTGTGTAGTTTCATTTTGCTCTGACAGCCTCTCGGTAGGAGGCAAAATCCCTTCTCTTCTATCTCTGTAGTTGATGGCCTTGCAAAGCCCACTGAGAAGAGGCTAGCATGCAATCTGCTAAGTGCCAGCACTGCGGTTCCCTGCTGTGCCCTATCTCCTGCATGCACAGTAGATAGCAGTCCTAAAGCACTGCTAACACAGGATCCAAACGCTGGCAAATCTGCTTACAGGAGAGCTTTCCTCTTATGCCCTGCGTGTTTTGTACCAAAGACTGTTAGCTTCTACTGTTAATACCAGAGGCATGAGTGAGTGTACATGTATACATAGACTTAGAGTACTTGCATAGGAAACCCTATGTAATCCATAACAGATGATGATATCAGACCTTGGATCTCTTGGTTTGTCTTTTTCCATTCTTATGCTACATACAGTGTACTTTCAGAAAGAATTCTTCCATTGTACACACGATTTCCTTGGAAAGGGAGGATTTATCTACTCATCTACTGGATATTAGGCATCTGTCTGAGACTTCTAAGCTGCCTGCCCTTCTGTGCTGGAAGAAGGAGGACAGGAGACATCAGCTGGTGTACCTGTGTCTTCCTCATTAAGAGCTGCTTCCACATACAGAGCCATGCATTTGTATTGCAGTTTATGCAGGTTTCCTGAACAAAGTAAGCTATACTGACCAAAGCTTTTACTTTTCCCTTAGCGTAACTGCATCCACAAAGGGCTTTTGGTAATATAGAAATGCTGTTGAAAAAGATCACACTTCTAATCAAGAGTATTTTTCTGGTAAAAGTTGCTGGAGTGTGATCTTAAAGCACTTTGCACTTATGATTCTCCTCTGCGTTCTACCGCAGCATGGCACTGCTGGAGTCAGGAGTCCTCATGCAACATCAGCACAACCTTCCCTGGTCACAGCACGTGCCTGAAGTACATATTAAACACCCACCAATATTTGGCAGAAGGCACTATTTGCCATCCCACTGTGACACAAAGACATTTCAGCCTTAAAGCTCTACCTATACAACTCTAAGTTAAACGTGCTGGCGACTGCTCTCCACCACCAAGGCCATCCAGCAGAGGATGGCTGGTGTCTACACTACCACTTGCTTTTCTATTCCAAAACCTTGTGACTGCCTCCAGCCTGATCCTGGGAATGGCCCCCGCTGGCTCCCAGGCACTGCCCACATCCTGCTGGGAGTACTGCTGCCGGCTTGGACTGGGAACTGGCACAGATGACTGAGTTCCTGTACCGGGGATTTTCCCTGCGGCTGTTTTGTTGACTCAGATGGATGAGGACAAGGTGCCTGCCTAGCGTATAACATGCACAGATCTTCACTTAGGTTACTGCACATAAGTATTAGGAGTCTGTAGGTTCAGCTCAGCAAACAGTCTTTACAAAGATCAGCTCAGCTCAGCGTTCACACATACACTTAACTACTGATCAGCAAAAACCTGTGAGAAATAAATCCTACCTCTGTGCTTTGCCATAGCTAAATGGAAGATCTGTTGGAAAGGTAGGCGCTCCCCAGATGCCACCAACAGCCCTGCAGCATTTGTGTGGTACGTGTCAGAGCATCCATTCAGCACACAACCAGAACGTGCTCCACTTGGACCATGAAGACCATTGCCTCACAGTTCAACCATTGCCCCCAGGGACTTGACATACTGCCCAGTAGTTTCACAGTCCTTCAGAGCAGAGAGAATGGAGAAACTGTAGAATGCCACAGCTACTACAAGAGAAGCTCTGAAGGGAGAAACCAGTCAAGACAACTGGCAACAACAGATTTAAAAACAAAAAGGAAAAGAAAAATGATGTGCCCAGAAACTTCTCCCTTTTTTTTTTGAATGACATTTGAACTAGTAACAGGTATTGCCCTCTTCTTGCCATTTGCCTTAGACTAGCCCAGCTGTTGCTGTTAAAATTAATTCTGCATCAGCTCTCTGTAAAGGAAGGGATCACCTAATGGAACTAAATCTGCTGCCTGTAAGCATGATGCAACTTCTTCATACAAATATCAGAGCAATCTGCCTCCCCTTTCATGGCATAATCCCCGAAGCCAGATACTGAGGACTAACTGTCACAGCTCTCAAAAGGCACGTGGCTAAAGCTAGGAGTAACTTCCCAAGCCATTGTGTGAGCATCGTGCCTGTAGATAGCATAATGAAGTTCCACTGCTCGGACAGACTTGAGATTAGATTAGATCAGATGAAATCAGATTTGATTAGATCAGAATTAATTCAATATGGGTGCCTTATTATCCCTTGACAGGGCACTCGCTCTCATGCTGAGATTTCAGGAAGCACCGAAACATCTTAAATGGTTAGAAAACATAAATACTTCTCTATTCTATCCACAATTTGTCATTTTGTTATTGTTAAAAGATTTAAGAAGAGACCGAGGTGAGAAAGCAAATTGTAATCCTGCTTGTGACAGATGTACTGTATTACCAACTCTGTTGGAAGTGCTAAACGACAATGTCACATGGACAATTTTTAGCTGGGAAGGAGAGATGCACCAGCAGTTTAAGGGATAAATAAACACTGCATGTTTAAAGATCCTCACAGTACAAAATAAATATGTTCAGAATAGGATGATTCCTCTCTCAGGATACGGTTACCTGTTTGCACCACACAAAACCAACAGCAGCAAAATGTTCCCAACCCAAAATAGCTGCTATGCTTCTGTTCTGAAAGTTGTTAGACAACATTTTTGCATACCCTAAAAGTCCAAATGCAGCACTGAACAACAGTGAACTTCTTCTATGTTTAGCATTGTGAAGACTAAGTGCTGAGGTCTTATTCATTTAATAACAGGATTCCTCAGCCCCCTCTTGCCCTATTTTTTCCCATCCTTACACAGCTGGAAATTTTTAATTGCCATATATATATATATATAAATCTATATATGATAGCTTCATTCTTCCGTTGCCCCATCTTCTTATCTCCCTAACTTTTTTTCTAAATTTAAATAAAGTATGGCTTCAAGGTTGATCCGCTTGTTATTGCTTGTACCACTAAGGTGGCTGTTATAAATGTACAGAGGAAAGGAGAATGAAAGGGAGGGCTGGAAGATCTCCTGAAGTTCTCAGGCTCCCCCCTCTCAACCTTCTGAGAGCGGATGCAAAAGTCAGTTTAGGCATGAACTGGGAGGATAAAGCCAAATCAGTTCTCCAGACTCCGCTGATGTACAGTGATGGAGCCACTCAATCAAATCAACAGCAGCCCCAGGCTTATCCTAAAGGCAGGTCAGATCCAATCAGCTTCCTAAATACTATTTCTCTTTTTTACAGAGGTCTTAATAGGAATCCAAAGAATTAGGCCATGCTGATGTGAAGGCTTCTCTTCTTTTGAGGGGCACCTCTCTGGTTTTCTGTTTGCTAAGTTAACTGCAGGGCACAGGATGTTTCTCTTGGTTAGAAAAATAGCACGAATTAATACTATAATTCTCAGGCATTTCGAATTCCAGAGTGGAAAAATGAAATGGATGGGGGTCTCCTAACAAATGAAGGAGGGTGTACACTTTCTACCAGTGATCTCAATCTGTGATGAAATTGTGAAAGCCACAGTCATGACCACAGATTTAAATGAGTTTGAAAGGCAAGTGCACATTCGTGTGCAAAGAATATTCAGTTTGGGCTAATTATAGAAGAACCCAATTTGAGGTATTCTTGGGTTTCCATAACTTCCTGCCCCGCACTATTTTAGTTCACATCCATCAGATTGCATCACATACAGCCCTGTCATCTATGCCTTACATTTCCTGATGTTAGTTATACTTCTAGGAATCAGGTACTACCTGTCATTTGCATGGGCTTATCTTTGTTTACAACTCCTGTTCTATTTTGCATGAAAGAACTATTTCTTTAGATGTACTTAACAGTTTTCACATGTTCTGGTGAAATACAGAAGTCAGATTCTTCACTCTATCTCTTCATTGTATGGGCCCAGAGATACCAAAGAAGAGCAGCAATTATAGAAGTGCAGACACAGAGATAAAATATGGTCATCTTGAGGTCTGGCATAACAGTTGTCTATCTAAACCAGAGAGATTGCTTCTAGTGAGAGGCAGAGGATTCCTTATATGACATTTGAAAAGTGCAGGTGAGAACCTTTAAACTATCATGTGTTATTAACACAGCTAAACCAGCTTGACAGCCCCTAGCAGACATGGTGCAGCCTGGGCACTCTGTTCCAGCTGCTTTCCTTGGCCTCTGCCTGACAGCTGCAGCCTCTGAGCCTCAGCAGGCAGAGACGTAGCTCCTTCCAGGGGATGTTACTGGGAGAAGTTTTTGCTTTTATCCACGCTGCAAGATGGTGCTTTCCCTTAAGTTCCTGTGGTGGCAGAACACGTTTCTTTTTATTTTGCTCCAGGAGAGAATGCAACCACCAGGTTTCAGAGGTGGTGGATCAGTTACATGAGTCACCATGGCTGTGCTGGTTTAGGCTATTTTGTCATGACTCTGGTGGCATAGCTCAAGCCCAAAATATACAATGCAGCTATGAAAATTCATTGTTCATTGTTGCTGGCAAGCTGGAATAATACCACAGCGAAACTAAACTCCAACTTATGGATTGCATTTAACCAAGGAAGAAAATACATTCTGTAAATGACCCTGTGCCATGCCATATATTTTTAGCAGAAGTCATTTATTCGTTGTTTGAAGTCATTTTGTTACAAGGATATACAATCTAGGGGAAAAGAAAGCAAAACCAAACAGAAGAATGACAGGTTCTAGAGACTGATATTGACACCTAGGTCAGCATTTGGCTCCCACACAGCTTATCCACACAGCCAGGTCTTCTTTCAGTTCTTCTGAAGATCTTCCAGGAAGAACTCATATGCAAATACAGTTACAGTGGTATAAAATTACCTTGTAACGTAAACGTTATTTCCCATCTTCAAACAGAATCTCTACAAAATTTGTATAGTCTTTATTCTGACCTGGGTGTCAGGCGGGGGGTGTGTTACTTTAACTAAACAAATTGACCTTATTATACACAATACACTTCAGCAGCTTAAGTGCCTTATCAACTAGATTTCTAGTAACAGAAGGCTCTTTAATTTAGTTTGCGAAATCAGGACACCATGCTTATGGCTAAGAGATGAGGAAAGGTGCTTTTGAATAGTACCATTAAACAAGAATGAACTACCAACGCTCACTTGCATGGTACATATCACTTGCCATTTTACCACAGTCTTAAGAGTCCCTTGGCCACGTACTCCTCTCTGACCCCATCTGGAGTTAGAGTGAGAGTGGGATCTACATCAGCTCTGTTGTCCCTAGAGGAATTTTCTACTGCAGCCCCAGTTGGTCTGATGGAGGCAGACCACATTGCTGCAGCACAAGGTTTTGCTCCCCTTGTTGTGCCAAAACCAGCTTCAACCCCCTATACAGCTATGCACGTGCTAATTGAGGGGGTGGAAACCACCGGTGAAAGACTGGGAGAAGAAGGGATTCTTAAGCCAGGTCTTATTTTTCCTTTTTGCTTCTTTAGGCAAAATTATCTGCTTTAACTCAGACTAGATGCATGCCTTGCAATAGTGAAGGTAATGAACAGCTGGACATGCGCTCATCTTTTCTTCTCAAAGCCTTAAAACAAGAACATATATGAAAAATGAGCACTAGTTCAAACAGGCCTTAAGAGTGTGTTGGAATATCCATTAAAAATAGCATCTTCTTTATAATATTCTTCCTGGTGTAACATACATTATTTAAGGGGAACTGGCAGGCATAGAGAAATCTTATTACGCTGGTGCAAGACCAGTTTACTTCAACATTACAATGCTTGTTGAAGAAGCCTTGAGACAGGCAACTATGAATTTGCAAATGACGATCAAGCAGGTACATCCGACATGCTTGAGGTGCAATGAGATTAACTCTGCTCTAACTTATCCCTTCTTAAGGAATTGGGAAGTTGAAGTTCAACTTCCCTCACATTAGATCCTCCCCAGCCCTTCCAGACTCATTCCTGAGCTGGACTTCTAATCCAAAGCTTGGTGCAAAGCTCAAGTGTGTTTGAAGACTGAGCAAAATTACCTGCAGAGAGCTCAGAAACTAAATGACCCCAGATTGTGTGTGGGGTGGCATGGAGGGATTTTCAAAGAGCAGGATTTTTCTGGGGTTATCTTATTGGTTTCAGTCAAAAGGTTACAAGTGGGTGTAGGAGTTAGATTAAAGAGTGTTTGCCTTTCTTCATTTCTCTTGTTTACCAAGTTAGCAAAACCCACTAAGAATACATTGCTTTATAGAAGTTTATGAAACTATAGATAATTCTGAAGCTTGTAAGAACTTTATATTTGCAAAATTGTAATAATGGAAAAAGACCAGAAAGGAACTGGAGGCTAAACTAGCAGATAGATTTCAGCCCTCTTCTTTCTTTGAGGTAACTTGCGCTGGGCTCCACTTTGGCTCACTGCTCTGGGCAAGACCCAACTGCTCTCTTTTGCTCCGCTACACTGTCCTCTTGCAACCTCTGAGCTCCATTACACAGCAATGCACTTTCCAACACTGACAAGCACAGTGAGGAGTTTCTACAATCACAAGCATTTAGTTAATTGAAAGTCGTCTTTCCAGATAACTTCTCTGTTAGTGGAAGTTTCCTCAGCTGTTTCTGAAAAGGTTGCTTCTGTACCAAAGTGAAGTTTTCATCAAAAATAAACAAAGCTTTAATGGCACTGCAGAAACTCTTCAGAGGATATCTTAAATGGATATCTTCAATCACTGTTCCCTCCTCAACAGTATAAGGATGCACAGAAAGCACACCCAGGCAAGAAGAAATGATGACAACGCTGAAAGGATGGCAGGACTAGATTTAAACAAAAATCTGGATTCTAAAATCAGGGCTTGGAATTAGCTGTCCCCATAATCTTTGAGGCTCAAAAAGCAGTGAAAATGGTGAAGTAGCTGCCTTGGAAAACAGAAATGAAACAAGATAACAATTTCAGTCAAAATGAAGCCTATATCGCAAGGAAAATTTGTCAAGTCCTTGTTGGTTTAATTTTTTTTTTTTTTAAGTTTGTATTTAAGCCAGAACAACAACAACAACAAAAACCACAGTAAAAAAAATTAGTTTAAAAGCATTTTCTGCTCCCAAAAGCTTCAAAACACGATCCAAACAGATGTGGAAACAGAATTAAACCAATAAATAACCCATTGTCAGTCTTCTTAATTTAAATCGATCCCTTGCCTTAAGGATTCTAAACCAATGTAGATTCTTAATATTCCTAAGCTTCTTGAAGGTTTCCAAACCAGTTTGCCATTTTTCTCAGAGACAATACAAATAAATTCAAAGAAGCTCAGAGCACTGGTTCTCATTTTGTCTCTTTGTCCAACTAAAATACAGGCCACACTGAAACTTCACTTCTTCCACAACAAAATTAGTAACAAACAAACAACCACAACAACAACAATCAGAGGTTTTTAAAGGAACTTTAAAAAATAAATCAATACTCTTACATCAGTTAGAACATGAGATTATCAGTAGTTGTGTCACATGTTGGTTTTTTTTTTTCTCTGAATCCATTGTGCTTTATCATCACTTACATATTTTTGGGTTTTTTTTCCATAGAGAAAGCAAAAAAGCAGGAAAGCATAGTGAGCGTCACATCTCTTTGATGCTTTCATACTGCAGGATCACTGGGAAATAAATAGAACCAGATACAAGGCAAACAGCTTAATGATTTTTTTTTTCCACATTACTATAAGAAATGCCATAATCACGTTATAAAGTCTGTTCAGGGTTAGACCTTATATCATGCAGACAGGAAAATGCATCAGAAGAGGAAAGCACGTAGTTATACTTCCTGAGACTATCCTGTAGCTTCCAATAATGTGAGGCTTGGAGAATTCATAGTAGCCCCAAATGGTTTTAAATGCCATGAATTTGTCTATTCCCCTTTCAACTCATGTAGAAAAAGAACAGCTCCCCATATATGCTTCCCCATATATGCCCACAATGAACGCTATCACTAGTATAAGCGCATGCTCACTGTGCTCACACGCTATTCTCATCACTGAGTTATGGCAAACTAGTACGTGATACCATAAGGAGGTTAACAACTTCAGAATCATTTATAGCAAGTGCAAAATACTGTGTGAAAAAAATCTCTGAATATGGTTAGATCTGATAGTTAATATCTCACGTACGTTCTATCTGTGTTTTAAAAACAGACCATTCCAGGCATTCACAGCAGTTGCTGCTATTATTTTAAACTTTATTTTCTTTCTTTGAGTCTGTTAAAAGCAGTTACATTACAAACCAAATACTGACAGTAGTCAGAAAATTCATGAAAACAGAAAAGACAAAGCTTTTTTCCCCTCTTTCTGTATTTAGAATATATACAGATATGTAATGCATACATAAAGGAATGAAGTACAGCTTCGGATTATTTTCTGTATTCGGAACACACTTTTCTAGTTCCTGAGGCTGGAAAATTGTTAATTTTCTTCACAGGAGGCACAAGAGAATGGGGATACTTCATCCTATGAATAGGACCATAATTGGAAAGTCTACAAACTGGTATGTTTTTATTTTTAATACCTATATAGCCTTAATGGTAGGCTAGCACTTTGATGAAGGACTATCTGTCTCAGAAATGCAATGGTCTTAACACTTTGATTAAGGTGAGAGAGATTGTGGTGAAACACACTTTCAAGAACCGACAGAGTAACCTCAGAGTTTCTAAGGAGATGAAGGCAACAGGAAAATCGGGAAAACTACAAGTCATTTTAAGGTATCGCAGAACAGCTGGAAAGACCACGTAGCTCAGATCTTCAGGGTTACAAAGGGCTGGAGGCTAGCACTCCATAAAATAAAAGCAAAAAAGAAAAAAAAAAAAAAAGCAGTTTTGAGGGCAGCAAAAGTAAGTTCAAATGGATTTTGAAGTGCTGGAGATGATGAATGCCAAATCCCTTTGAATTAGATATATCTGGTCTTTGCGACTAGGTGATGTGGCTGGGACCAGGCATGCACTGTCCCTGCATTAGCAGAGTGCTACTGGGAGCCCCTGCTATGGGAAGGAGAGCAGCGCTCTCCATGCCTTTCAAACACTAAGAGCCCCCAGGGCTGGGTGCATGGGCAAGAGCTGCACCACTGTGCATGAAACAGGCAAAGACAAGAGAGGGGAGGGGAAAATAAAGAAAGATTGTTAAATCAAATGGCAAAACATTTCTACATCAGTCTGTTAAAAAATCCCTGCATTAAAAAGAGCAGAGGGCTGACAGAAACCACATTGCTACAAACTGGCAGCATATCAGAACATTTTTAGAAATACTCAAAGAGGTGCAAACCACTGAGAGGATGCTGCTGCAAACTGGAAAGCAGCCTGTACTCAGGACGTGACTGATTTCGACTCTTTCTTGTGTATTGGCACATTTCCCATGTGAGCCAAAGGTAAGGGCCTCTGCCAGCTGATTGCAAGGAAGCCTGCAGGGACCAGCCTGGAGGTGTAGTGGCTCTCTTTGCCAGGACTAAGGCGATGGCAAGGCCATATTTTTTTCTGGGCTGAGGATAGAGATCTCAGCACCTCTTATGATTCAGGAAGGGCTGGCATGCCCCCAGGGCACATGATGAAACCACATATTCATGCAGCAGGCCCAGGGCACCATCACGTGCTGTATGGGCCATGAACTGAGACTTTGAACAGATTCTCAGCTTCACTACACAGCTACCATGGCCGTGACCTCATGGCACAAGGCATCTGGTGGCAACATCAATGAAGAATGCTGCAGCCTTGCTGGGCTGATGCTCTTCAACCACCCTCCTCCTCATCCTTCTCCTCCTCCAGCCAGGCAACAAGGTGCCAAGGAAGAGCCAGGCTGGTGGGCTCATGCTGGGTCAGTGCCTGAATGGGCAGGTCAGAGGAAGAAGGTATACCAGCCAGGGCTGGAAAGTCTCGTGTGGCCAAAGCACAGCTTCTCCTCTAGGCCCAGCTTCTAGGGTCCTCCTCCACTCTTCCCTACAAACCACCCAATGGGGAGATCTGGAGCAAGGAGCCAGCCCTGGCTACAAGCAGCGTTTTGACAGAGGGCAGGGCTGGGACCTGCCATCACTGCTGCCCAGGCAATGGGACCAGCTTGGCCTCCCTTGGCAGCTTCCCACACAGGGCAGCAAGGCCTGATGAACTGCAGAGAATGCTTTGCTTGGGCTGTCGGAAACAAACAGCGCAGTTTCCCTCTGCAGGATCGCTTTAAGTCGCAAACAAAAGACTACAAACAAAACACACAACAGATCCCTGTTCAGGCCTGCTGGGCAATCAAGGAGAGGCTAACAATGGCAAGGCCCCCAGACCGGGTGCCAAGGACAGTCACCCCCAAGGACAGGCACACGCTGCTGCCTTGCAGAGCCCCTGGCCACCTGCCAGCCCTTTTGTCTAGCACGTATCAGGCCCATCCATGCTCACAGACTGCTCTGGCTTTGCCAAAGCTGTATCTACTGCCATCCTCCTTGCCAAGACTTCAGCACCTTCTCTTCCCTGCTACAATCTCAACCATCCTGTGTCACCTCCTGCCCAAGTACCTCCTCCTCTTCCTCCTCCTCCTCCTTCCCAAGGAGTGACAACGCCTGCCTGAACTGTATGTGACATGGTGTTAACACTTGGCATCCAGAAATGAGTCATTGAGTCCCTTTGCTCTCACAGCTGTGGCCTGGTTTCCAGAAACACTGACCATTTCCAGATACCCAAATGTCAGTTGAATACACCAGATACTGATTCTGAGCCTCAAAAGTGGAAGAACTTGCAAGCAAAAGCCAGTGCTGTGCTCCTCAGGCAAAAAACTTGGAGGGGCGTGAGAGAAGTAGAAATCGCTTTGTCAAACACTCATTCGACAACCAAGTGTCTTCGGTTGGATGCAATTATATCTGTGCAGTTAATAAAATGTTTCATGTAAACCTTGCTGCTTGTATTTGTTTCTGACATGGTCCCCATCCTACCTGCCTCTCCTGCCACTACCTCTTTTTTTTTTTTCTTAACAAAAGGAAGCTCAAGGACACTTAAGATTTCAACTTAGCAGCACAAACCACATTAATTCTTTCCTCACCTAAGAACTTATGGTCAGGGCTGATAGAGGATTAGGAGGTCAAGGTCAGTTTGGCTGAGTGCTGGAGCATTTGGACGTTGTCTAAAGGGCTATCGGGATCCTTCAATGTTTCTCAACAACCTACGAAAACAGAAGAGAATTTCTGAGCTGCTGCTGTGTGAGAGGCAGGAAATACTGTGAGAACAGGTTTTCTCTGTGTACACCAGTGTTTCCACTTCCAGTCCTCCACAGAAAGGCTTTAATCAAAACCCAGTCAGCACACAAGTTCATCAACATAGGATCAATTTCAAGGAACTGCGGGGACTTCAAGGTGCTGCTAACGGCCTCTGCAGTACATGCTTCACAGGAGGGACAGTTTTTCTCTCATCTACAAAATGTTGCAAGCAAATGTACACACTAGCACAATTTCTGGTGGATTTAAGCAATGTCTAAGAAACAAGTGCATACATTAGTACTCTGATAAAGAACTTAAATTTGGAAATGAAGATTTTGTATCACAATCAATGCCTGCTTACTTTCAGCACTGTCAGCCTGTACAGATTACTTCAAGGCTCATGAATGCAGTACTTTTGAAGTCCTAAAATCACGTTACTTGGTAACAACATCAACTTCTCAGCTTATTTTTTTTTTCTTTTTGGTATGAAAAAAAAAAATAAACAGATGCACACTCACTCATGTAATTAAATAGCTCAGAATGGTTATCAGACAGTCAGTGTAGTGTTTGAACCTTGGTTTCTACAGCTTTCATTAGCAAAATTTTAGCACCAGTAAGAACCTATAACTGATTGGAAAAATAATTGAGATTCTGTGGGAAAAATAAAAATAAAAACAGCAAAAAGAAAAAAAATGTGAAGTTGTTTCATTTCAAGGATTTCCAATAGTTTTCCCTATTTCCTTTCATCATGCATGATGAAAATGCATGAAGAAAATTTTATTTTCTTTTTAACTGTAAAGAGCAACTTTACAGATTATTTATTTTTAAACTTTACTGATTATTTTTATTTATGAAATTCTTTTTTTTTTTCTCCCCTGGTTTTTCCATTTCTCCCTGTGTACTCTCATTCCTAGAACTAGTCACCTACATTGCATGTGATTGTTCATTTGACGTAAGTGGCTTGCAGCCATTCAGATTTACATTCTGCTTATTAATACTGATTCCAAATGATCATTTTCATTTTGGCTCACACTCACATGCATTTGATTTCTGCAATATTAAGCTCAAACAGTCCCTGCTTGTAGCTAGGGAGCAGTTCTTATTTTACTACCGATTTAAAAAAAAAGGCACAGTGTAGTTTATTAAACCAATTCTCCATTAGTCATCACGAGTCATACAGCCAACAAACATGGTTGTCACTTCGGGTAGCCATTGGCTGCTCAGGGTGAGGGTGGAGGTATGTGGGCTACGAGTGGGAGAAAAGAGGTTACTGAGGTTAAAAGGAGGAACGTATGACTATGTCCGCCCCTGGTGCCACTGCTGCTTTATTCCCTCTTTGGTTTTCACCTCATGCTGGTAGGCACACAGCCGGCACACTTACCCACAGATCAGTTGCTTAGGTAGCAATTTATTTTGTGCCTTTTTGGTAATGGATGTGGTTGTGTGTGTGGCTTTTTTTCAGCGCATACAATTTCAATACAACATAAAATGCTGCACATGCCTCTGTTGTTGCCCATGGTATCTGGCTGACTTATTTAGCTATATAATGGGATGTGTGTCACTAGAGGTTGTGTGACTTCATTTATGCCTAATACACGTGCAGAGATGTGAACACACCCGAACACGTGCACACACCTATATTAAAGAGAGATATCTTCCTACTCGGTCTCCACTGCACATGATGGAGGGAGAGCTGTGCGTGGCTGAGAAATCACATGGATACCAGAGACTGAATGCCCCAGTCAATTCAGGACACGCTCCAAATCACCCTGCTGGCTCTGTTACCTCCTTACAATAAAACACTCACACTTTTCATTCTGCTGTGTGTATGCCTTTGCCACTGTCCCAAAGCCCTGTTCTCACTTTTTCAGAAAATCTCTGGACAAGGATATTCACTGCCCTCCTGCAACCTCGGCATCACCCACTGAAGACTGCTGGCACTGGGGCACTGTGAACTGAGTTCTGGTGCTTTCCTCTGAGCCTTTGTGTGAAGCAGGCTCGATGTGGTAGTGGGCTGCTGCTGCCTCTCAAAAGAGGGCTGGCCAGCAGATGTAGGCTGCAGAGCCAATTTTATTCCAAGATTATCTGACGTATTCCTCTAGCTCTACCTCTGACCAGCACTGGTAGCTGTTTCTAGGCACCGTCCCACTGCAGAACACACAAGTAATGAGGCCTTAACAGGATCAGCTGCCAGACAGGTCAGCACTCCCAGAGAAATCTGCGTGAGGCACTGTGCTGGAAGGGCTGTCCCTGTGGAAATCTTCACTGCTACCAGAAAGAAGAGGCAGTGACTGTCTTTTCCTCTTTGCTCCCTTCCTTATGCTCTTTTCTGCTCACCTCTAGGGAATTCTGTTCACCCCCTATTTATTATTAGAGTGTGGAAAGCACTTACTGCCTTCCTGATTGCCCACACTCTAAAGTAACACTTAAAAGAATAGAAACAGCTGAAATCTAGGCTACTTCAGAAACAAATAGAATGGCAGCCCTGGTTACTACACCTGTCCCCGAATAGCCCCCCTAATACTATTTGTAGTTTTGCATCACATTTTCCTATGTTAAAAAAAGAAGAAAAAGAAACCTTTTTGTTGCCAGTTGAAGAACCCACAAACAAATGGGCAAATCTGACTAACTGGTTATGCAGAGAAAACAATGGAAATGTGTATGCACCAAAGGCTGTTGACAGCCCCACAGAAAGAACTGGAAAAGTAGAAAAATATTATTTAAGCTCTTGTAACAACAAAATGCACAATAGCAGGCTGACGAGGGAGCTAAGTGTTGACTGTGTCTCCTCAAGAGCCTAGCAAGCAGGGCAGTGCCAGGCTTCCCCTGGGCTGCCCCAGTACTGCCCCGGGACCGTACTGCAGCTCTCCCTTAGTCTAGCCCTACAGCCCACCCGTCAACAAAACAGCGCCTGACTTGAGCCAGAGTTTTCCTAAGTAAAGGCATCAGATGATGCATGGCATTTTAGTGTAGCTATAGGGAATCCTTCCTCCTACCCTTGCTCTTTAATCATTGTTAACAAAAGCTGGTTAAAATTCTGTCCTTATGTTCAAATACTAGTATTTGCAGTGCCTTTTTTCTTGAGAAAGCTGTGAGTTTCCTGGCTACTGTGGGTTCGCTAGGAAATTCAATGTTACTATTTTGATGTAGAATGTTGACATTTTTGTGGTCATATTTATCATAGCTGAGCTAAACTCAACAGGAAACTGCATTTATGTTTGCCTGTTGGCTTAGCGTGTGTATATCCCACAACTATAGCATAGAAACAACTGATAAGCTGATGGGAAACCCATGAAAACCAATTTAGATACAAGGAACTCATAGGTGTTATGCCAGCCATCCGGGCATAAACTACACCAAGAAAATATACTGTAGTTTTGCATTCAAGAGTTTGTATAAAATCATGAACAGTTACACGGTTTTGGTAACCAAACTGAAGCTGTTTTTACAGTCAAAGAGGGAAGGAAGCTTCAGAAGAGAGACTTTCATGAAGAAGGTTAGAGCTTGACCTCCCTCTCGTATTTTCTTCTGAAGTAACAGGCACAGCTAATCCATCCTAAGGTGAAAAAATAGCTGCTAGAAAACTATGGAAATAGTAATCCAGCCTAGGGAGTCAGAAAACACCTGTTTATAAGTCCATTTGTTTTCTGGGAAACCTCACATAATCCACATGCTGAAAGGTTTGGTTCAAGAGACTCCTAGGACTGATACAGCTAGGATGTTGGAAAGGACAGAAGACTTCAGATAGCACCACAGGTCCTTTCTATTCCCAGAGAAGGATACTGCAGGAAGGATGCTAGAAAATAGCTATAGGTCGGGCAGCTGTTGAGCTGGGTCTGAAAACCACAACATTTTGAAGGGAATCTGTGGAAAATGGCACTGTCCACTTCATTGAACTCTGAACCTGATAAGGAACTAGTTTCACCTTGTCTCTTTTAAAAGGGAATATTCCTATAAATTTCTGTCCTCCTTGAGCTCTTGAATCACAACAGGAGATGGACTCGATGATCTTCATAGAACTAAACTGAAAGAGAAATATAATCTAATTTATCACCCTTGGAGGTTCATCTGACAGTTACTATCTGACCCCAATCACTCATTCTTTTTCTCACGCACTGCAGTTCTGCAAGGGTGCGAGGGACAGCCAGGGCTGTGATCGGTTAACGTCCCTCACTCGCCTTTTCTGTGCCAAAGCTTCTTTTTCTGAATTTAGAAGTCTTGCTTGCTTGCTGTGAAGATCTTGGAAAGCTCTGAAGAGCCCATCTTATGTTTTATCTAGGTTGATACCTCTTGCCGACAAGGTCAGGGGACTTGTCAGGGCCACAGACTTCCTCTGTGATCTCCACCTAAACTGCTTGAAAGAAGTTCTGTGAAACCTGAAGCTCACTTTCTATTAGGCAAGTCTTTATTTACAGCGATAAAAGATAGCACTGAATATTATTAGCCTGGCCAGGGGGACGGTTAGAAGCAAGGTTTCCACTTACGTGTGCCGTGCACCTGGCAGCAGTACCGCCAACTTCAGTTCTGCCACCCCAGCCTCTCTGTCAGCTTTGCCCACTGTTTGTATGGCTTCACACTGCCACAGGGGAGAGAAAAATATATTAAAAATAGGAAAATGTTACTGTCAAGCTCCCAATTTGACAGATGAAATGCAGAGTGGAAAGGCAATCTCCAAGACCACATTTAGCTCAGTTTTGCAATTTCCTTCCTCTAAGTTTTCATGCATCCACTCAATCCCTCTGTTAAAGGAAACCTGGGATATTCCAGGAACATTTCATGTCCTAGCCAGCTAGTGCTATTTGATAGCCGCATCATGATAGTAGTTCAAGGAGCCCTCGAGAGGAAATTCCTCTGAGAATGAGGATAGACACTGGGCAGAGAAGTTAACTGGTATGGTCCTGGCTAGTTTTTTTTTCCACGACAGTCCACTCTAAATCAGTTTATGCTGATGTCCTCATATTCACCCATCTGTTCCACTAACAGGCTAGCATCATTCTGGCCTAATAAAGTAGCTTCACATCAGCTTTGGCTGGTCTGAACATACTGGGTAACACCACCACTAGATGAAACAATGCAAATGGGTCAGAAAATGCAACAGCATTTTAAATCCAGAAAAAAAGAACTGGTCAGAAACTTTTTAGAAAATGTCTCTCACCACAGTATGCCAATTTGCTGTCATTAAACGTTTCATGGAGATCTACCAGGTTGCTGAAACTTTCCACTCTGAAATTGCTAAAATTACTTAAGCAATGAGAATTACAGGCAGGTATGTATCTATTAGCTGTAAATTGATTTAAGTTAAGCAGGTTCTGCTTGCTTTGTTACGAGGATCAATCTTATTATTATTCTAACTTATCTTTTCAATTTCATCCTAGTGGTGGCCACTGTGGAAAAGTCATTAACTTTTGTGCTGGTGATTTTAAGTCTTTCATGCCATTTTGTGTCTGCAGAAAGAAATCCATCTGCTCTTTTTCATCCTGAGCTTACCTTTGTTTCTCACATTTCCTGTCTTTGTAAATCTGCTTATTAACACTTTCACTATATTGCCCTGTATTCAACACTGTCTCAGTCACACTTCTGCTGAAAGTCTTATTCACACTTATGTCTTCTCCAGGCTTGATTATTGTAATTTTCCATCTCCATGGCCTTTGCCAGGAGTTTGCTTTCTCTTTTGTGTCGTACAGGACAGAAAGCATAAGGTGATTAAGAAGTTACAAATGCAAGTCCCCATCTTGCACCAAGGGCTGTATTGTCAGCTGCTTGAGGCGCAGCAGTGGGCAATGCCACAGCCTTGATAAGGAGAGTGGTCTCATTTCTGTGTTGAGCTACACCCTGGAAGCAAAATTTGCTCAGTTCTCACTGTCCAGCTTGAACATGGGACACCCTTACTCATCTTTACACCCTATTTGTGATCATCCTTACACTGTGGGTAATACCACAGTACAGATGAAAGTATTTAGATATCTGAAGTTTCTTTCTCAGATAGATAGATTAATTTTCCCAGTCTTCCTAAAATGATGGTGAAGACCAGGCCTTGATATGTATATAGTACCCTGGGCAACATGGTGCCTGTAGGGATGTGCGTTTGCATACAGCTGTGTACATGGTGGTACACCAAATTACAATGGCACGTTCTAACTACAGCAAAAGCAATTCCCAAATGTCCGAGCCAGCAAAGCAGCAAGGAACATATCTTCATGCTCTCATAACAAATTGCAATGGACTCGTCAATCAAATCATCAATGCGATGGAGATGTCCCTTTCTGTCCTAATGTTCATAGGGTCTTTGAATAGTCACAGCTATACAAACATGACCATGCTAAATCTGGTGTTTTGTTTTTCTTCAGCTAGAGTAGGTCCAGCAGTTTAATATCTTCCAGTTTAACAGTAGACAAGAACTTAGACTCAGTTTAGGTAGAACTACAGAGGACATGGACAAATCCAGCTCTGAAGGAAATGTATTAATGTGGTCTTTTCACACCGATGCAGCCAATCTCTTAGACCTCTCTACACATAGTCCTGCATCCTGTGCAAGAGTTAGAATAAGGCTTTTCATATAGCTGACTAGTATTTTCTAGAGACTGTAGACTTTAAGGCTATAATAACACACCAACTGACTTTCTGTGTAAAGCTGCTGTCACAGTGTTATCCCTAAATTAACCCCAGGAACATGCATTTGACTAAAAAGGCATTCAGCCTTGATAGGAAAACAATTAAAACAAAACTGAAAAACTCCACCTCATTCCCTCTGCGAGTATACTTGGCTTTCCTTTTCATTCACTGAGTTTTTGTGTTTGATTGTTAGGTGAAAGACTTCTATACTTTCTATACACTATATCGAAGCAGCTCTTGACTTTTCTTTTGATAAAATATTGATTTAAAAGTGTTTTGCTGTGAAGCACTTTCTCCAGCCTCCTTGCACTCTCCCTATACAGGCAGCAAGATGTTTATTACTATAGTGCAGGGTATGCTCTGCTGTATTTGGAGGTAAAATTGCTTCTTACCAACTTCCGCCAATGAAAACTAGCTCTTCATTGAGGCAGGGTATGCATAGCCTTCCACATCTTTTCAGCTACATCAGTTATATCTCACATCCTGATTCTAAATAGAATAACTCCCCTTGAATACAAGACTTTGACATATGAACACACACAAAAAAGCATGTTATGATATAATGGACATAGATGCATGAAATAGTAAGCCCATGCTACAGTGGAGGCTTAAGGCTGCAGCTGTATATGTATGCACCCTTATTGCATCACAATCTCAAAGCTGGTTCCCACAGGACACTGGAGTATATGGCAGGTTGATACAAGTACTCCTGACTGATTCCACAGTGGCCACAACATGACAGACAACCCCCAGTCCGGTATAAAACCTGCCAAGACAAAAGTAATTTCACCACTTTTATTTTTGGAATAGATTTAACCTTGCTGAGTGAGCACATGAGTCTCGCTCTAGGAGCTGGGCAACTGGATTTATTGTTCTTTAGAGTTAAAGTCTAACAAGGACAGACTCACTAACAGGATTTCATTAACACAATTCTTTAAAAATAAATAAATCAGCTAACATTTGCCAGAGAAACCATGTGAAAAGCATGTTTAGACATAACACAACCCATGGTAAACCAACTCTACCAACAGAAGACCACAAGGAGTAGGTTCACACCATTCAGAATCCTTGGGGACTCCAAAGGTTTTCCTGTGGGTACTTTGTCTGTTAATTCAAGCACAGCACTGACATGACACTTTATTTTCACTAGATGAATCATTTGGCACTATTTGCAGAGTAATTTTAGTTTCCCTTTTGTGCTTCTTATGAAACAAGGGCATAATCTTTGGTATAATCATTTCGGTTTGCCCTTTTTTCCCCCTCTCCTTTGTACTGTTTTGTGGTGCAGAAGATGCCTTATGTCATCAAGGACAATTCAGAATTTTTGCTGGGTATTATTCATATATCTGTTGTTGTAAGACTAATGGAGTTTAATTCTTCGTTATTACCCCTAATTCAGCCTTAACACATGAAACCTTTGACCAGACCTTAGCTATGCTTTTGGTATTTCCAGATACCAATTACACTTAAGAAATTAAGGCTTGCTTGTATTTGCTCCAGTACAGTTAGCAACCTGTTCACTTTGCAGTAGAGCTGCCCACTAACCCACAGGAATGCTAACAGTACTCCAACACCTTCCCACTACTTTCCCAACTTGTCAACACCAGGCATGTTTTATGGCAGCTTGTTAGCAAAGACTCCCAGTGCAGACCAGGTTCCTGCAGGGACAGGAAGCATGATATGAGCCCCTGAGCATCAAGAAGGACCATTGCAATGCCAAGGAGCAGTGAATTGCTTGCCTAGGTTTTTCCGTGTGACTGCTCATAAATGAGCAACGCTGAGTCCAACACTCAGATTAAGGTCACAGCTGCCAGCAGCTGGCTCCACTGTGAAGTTAAGTTTGGAGCAACAGGGAGGTTGTTCATATAAAAATGAAAAACATCTAGTTTATAAACATTATCTAGAACCTGGAAAAGGATTTTCAGTTAATATTACCAAGTAAACTACTTCTGTTTAGAGTGGACTTAAAGATTAATTGCCAACTTTTTTACTTCATTTTTGACATCGACTAGTGATAGGACTAGAGGGAATGGCTTAAAGCTGCACCAGGGAAGGTTCATGCTGGATGTTAGGAAACACTGCTTCTCTGAAAGGGTGGTCAGGCACTGGAATGGGCTGCCCAGAGAGGTGGTGGAGTCACCGACCCTGGAGGTGCTCAAGGAACGTTTGGATGTTGTGTTGAGGGACATGGTTTAGTGAGAGCCATTGGTGATGGGCGAATGGTTGGACTGGATGATCCTGTGGGACTTTTTCAACCTGAGCAATTCTATGATTCAATGATATGGTGTTCTATACAGATTTCACACTCTTTCCCCTCTGTTTATTTGCTTTCTGCTTTCCCTTACATTTTTGTGTAATTTGCCAAGAAACAATCTCGAAACATTTTAGGTCTTCCTCAACATGATATTTCTCCATTTGAGAGAGTTTTTTTCAAGGAAATTTAATCATTTCCAGACTTCTTTTATTCTGTACAGTGGACTCAAACAGCCATAAAATGAGTCTGGTGGAGAATGAGGGTGATGGTAGAAGCTACACAAAGATATAATACTGTGATATCATAATGTTGTCTTTTAATGGAGTGGCTACATACTGCTGGAAGCAATCCACGTGTGCCCGTGGTGATTCAGGGCCACTTCTGAATGCCTAGTTCAAAATGTCACAAAGTGAAAATGAAATTAAATGCTTTCGATAGCAGACGGATTGCAGTTTAGCTAAAAACATCATAAGGGAAAAAAAAAAAAGAAAAAAAAAAGAGGAATTATCTACACTAGACTACCCTGAAACCAAGAGAGCTCTACAGAACATAGCAGAGGTGTGAGACAATGTGTAGCATACAGATTCATTCCCTTTCCTTTTCCCCTCATATTGGCAATGTCAGGTCAAATCCTCTCTCTCTCATTGCGATGTTTTTCCTGCCACCCTCTTTTTGTCAGCGATTAATGACTTTTAAAGCAGCTTCACACAATCAGCAACATGTTTATAACCCCCAACTTGTAATAAAGTACTTTAGGATTCATAGGAAAAAAATAATTCAAATATTTCATAATCTTTTCCTTTACTCGCTCCAAATCCTGGGTTCAGAATTTCTCCTGGCTGGGTTTTGACCAACAATCAAAGTGTAACAGTGATTTAAACTGTTAAAAAGGAAATAATACCATCCGTATCAAAGGCAAGACTGTCACATTTAGCATCACTGCTCTGTGGTAAATAATGACTCTGAAGAAAAAGAAATTGCACAATGAAAAAAATAAATGGTAAAGTGATGTATTTACATAACTTCAAGTATCTGACTGAGGTTCCTTGTACATTCAGCAGAGACACTTGTGCCTCCAGTGATGAGGATTTAGATGTTTATGGAGATGAGTCCTTCCATCATTCTCAGGGTCCCTACTGGCACTAAGCTGTTTAGCATTTTGTCTTTGGTAAACTGAGCTCTACTTTCAGAAAATGGAATTATACCAAGGCTGAAGAGAATTAGGCTCAGCTCCTGTGTGTTTTTTTTTTTTTTTTAATCAACTTCCTGAGTGATTTTAGTTTGAATGTGTCCTATTAGTTCTACAGGTTCATTAAAAGAGGATGTTCTTTCTTTTTCTGCACCTTGACAGGTATTGTACAAGGCCAAGTCACAGATATCACTGTGATAAAGTTTATATTGGTACCTAGGAAAAACTGTTTCAGGGAGTGCAAAAACATGGAAGTGTAA
Source organism: Gallus gallus (assembly GCF_016699485.2). Lineage (NCBI taxonomy): Eukaryota > Metazoa > Chordata > Aves > Galliformes > Phasianidae > Gallus > Gallus gallus. Next base: position 38,560,006 of record NC_052533.1, read on the forward strand.
TCCCTTGGGAAAAAATGGATAGATTTGCTGATCAGTTTGTAATTACTCTGCCTCTTGTGTTTACTCATCTGTTTCAGGATGAATCCCTTCCCACGGAAGTTCTCCTTCTTTATCTGATGCAAGAGACTTTGTAGTGAGGGCTTGAGAGAAATGACGCCATCAGATGCTTGAAAGCAGATCTGTAGGCAGAACTGTACAAAAGTACATACGTGTTTATCAAATCTCTATATACATTAGGATGTCTTATGCATAACATAATTGTGCTACATGTAATGCATATGCACAGGTGACAAAAAGGAAAGCCCAGATCAGGGGAGATTTCGGTGCACATGAAATATTCCACCCTTTCGCACAAACAGAATTGAAGTACAAAGGTGCTAAGTGACTTGCCCAAATTCATGCAAGAAACCTCTGGGAGACTAAGAAAGTGAACCCAGATCTTCTGAGTTGGTCCTCATTGAGTGTTATAACCACAACCCCCTCCTTCCTCCCCACCTTCTTGCTCAGTCTAGTTTCTCTTTTGATTCTTTTCAAATTTAGTCCTACCCTCTCTTTTACAAGAAATCATATTTTTTTAAAAAGGGTAACTGAAGTGTAAAGATGCCTTCTCTGCTGATTGTACTCCCTCTCTCAACAAATTATACCCTCATGATTACCAACTTCTTCATTAACTTCTATACTAGAGAAGATACAACTTAAATCCCTTTGCTTCGCTCTGCATTTCCCTGCTCTGCTTGCTTTGTAATTAGTTTATAAATGAAAGTGATATTCTGATTGTACCCAGATAGATCTGAGAAACCCACATGTTTCATGGCAATTCCCCACAAGACTCACATGTTTCATGGCAATTCCGCATGGGAAAGGCAATTCTTTAAAGGCCACCTACCCAATGGAGAACTGGCACATACTTTCTTCCTATCTTCATGCTGTTTTCATTACAGGACTTATAGCAAATAGGCATTTTTTAATGCATTGCGGTGTGTGTACATAACCGAAATATAAAGAATATCAGAATCTTTCCACGGCACGTAGGGACCTGACTGTAACTCTTAGTCACACTGGTGAACACTGAGTCACCCAAGGACCCCCTTCTACTCAAAGAAGGCATTACTCACACAGATGCTCCCGCAGATAAGTAAGGACTGGAAATTTGTACCTTCATTGTTAATGTCTAGGAGCTAGTCTAAGGAAGGACTTACTGCACTTCGGATCAGTACTAGAAAAAACGAATGTATGAATACAAATAAGCAACTCTTATTTCAAAATGCTCGTTCATTTTAACTTAACTCTATTTCTGTGTCCATGGGAGGTAAGAGAAGCACTGAACTCATAAAATAAGAAAAATCTTCTTGGGTCATTCCTCACAAACTGCTGTCATAGGTGAACTATATGACAGCAGCTGGCTAAACAAATTAAGGTTCTTGGTGCATTTGGGACTTTTTGTTTCCATTTTCTTTATTTGCACCCTCTCTGAACTGCTTTGCTTCTTCAGTAAAATATATATTGTACAGTGGAGAGAAAACTGAGATTAAAGATGGTCAGCCTGTAGATGGGGGTAAGCTTGAAGGAATATTTTCAAGTTAAAAAAAGGAAGAGCTTGCTTCAGCTGAGCTCATTTCAGCACTGGGACTACCACGTGACTGTTCAAAGAAGAGCCATGTCTGTGTCACACGACAGTCCATACGCTACAAGATTTTACAGCCATGTTTGTGGATGCACATGTGGTTGCCTGATTATACTCAAGCATATAATCTGTCAGTGTGAGCTGGAAAAGAGGAAAATATGACTATAAATCCACTACAACAGCTTGCCTATTAGCAGCTTTTGTTGTTTTGGCTGACGTTCTCCCCGTGGGAAGAGGAAGATGGGATAATCCAGTCAAGAAGCAACCTTCCACTGCAAGAAACCAGCTACATGCAAGATCATTTGCATTCAAAGCTTGTTTTTTGTTCACTGTCAAAGGGATGAGCAGTTCCCATACTGACCCTTATGTATCTGTTTCATTCCTTCTCCTTCCACCTCTCTCCCCCTAAAATTTTTCTTAGTAACTGGCACTATTTGGTTTCTTTGTTAGCAGAGTCAATAAACAAACTGGCAATTAGACTGAATAGAATTACTTTCTGTTTAAGCTAGATAAAGTAGCCAGAGCTAACAACAGGTGTCCGCAGTGCCTGTAGAGGGGGAAAAGCCTGTGCTAGAGCACAACTCCAAAGAGGCTGTGCCAATACCTATTGTTCCAAACACGCAGCATAGGCAGGAGCTGATGTGGTCACGTTAGCATTAGCTGAATGTTACTAACCTCAGCAGAAGGAAGACAAGGCTGTTCACCTGTACTAGTCACTCTGTCACTACAGGTTTATAGTACCAAAAAGTAAGAACGCACCTCTCAGATCATGTCTAAACATGTTGGGCCCAGGGTCTCCTGTGCAGCAGTGGCCAGCAGTGGTTACCTAAGGCAGTCTATAAACGCCACAAAACAACAATCTTTTCTTCAGCACTCTGCAGTGCAGGGGCTCTTTGAGCTGCAGGGGAAGTTTTGAATTTTAGTAAGTGCCATTTGCCTGTAGAGGTAATACACTACATGTGTTTGAATGCAAACTAAACTATTTGAGGAGGCAAGCGGAGAGAGAGGGTCAAGTTATTGTGGTAAAAAGCCTAGCATTATCACATACAGCTTCTCTCAGACAGCATCCAGATGTTAGCTTAGATGTGCCATTTTGTAGAAATGCAGGTGGATTGGCTGACTAGAAAGAGAGCAGTTATGGGATGGGCAAATAAAAGTGGGGCATAGAGAGATCTTATCTGTCCACCTGCTTTTTTAAAGGCAACTAATGAATTTCAGTCTCCTGTACTGTCTTCCTAGGCACTTGTAACACACTGACATCAATGGTATTTGACTGCAATTCAAGGAGTTCACAGTGCAGGTGTTACAGGCCTGGCATTCTCCTTGCTCAACACATCTCTTCCCCACTCCAGCTCAGATCCTAATGCTGCTGGGCTCAGTTCTGCACTCAGGGGGTGCTGCCTCAGGTTGGTCCCCAGCACAGAGCTGGGGCTCAGCTCCCCATACTCACACTGTTTGCTCGGAGCAGTATGATTCTTTTCTCCCTAACACTTTGGTGACGCTTGCATAGCTTGCCCTGCCAATAAAGACTCATTTAAACTGAGCAGAAATCACACTAATAAGACACAGAGGAAAAAGTTAACATTAGCCACAGCAAAGAAAGTTTTGAAGGAGAGAGGGGGAGAAAATTGCCCGTCAAAACTGTACTTTGCACCTAATTGTATGAAAACGTCAACTCCTATCACAGGTGTACAGCTGTGATCCTAATGACAAGGATCGAATGGGTAATGAACGAACATGGGATAAACAAAACGAGATTTATGGAATAGGAATGAAAAAAAAAATGGCAAGAATAACCTCATTGCATCGACAGAGCATTGGCTAAGCCAGCTGTGGGGCAGCTTTAGGCAACCCCTGCGATTCCAGAATTCAGATAAATTTGACACTCGCTCCTCCACGAGAACATGCCGGGGCTTGTAGCTTTACTAATTAAATACGTTAGGTGCAGGTTTCTGATATGATAATCAACGGCAGAAGGGCAGCTTTAGCATTGAAAGCATCTTAATGAGGTGTTAGAACTTTGCCCCTTTGAGGTGGATGGGGAAAGTTTGTACACGCGGCTCTGCCCCAGCCCGTCTGGCTGAACAGCAGAGCAGCCACCAGCGATCACCCTGACGGCCAGGAGTCATCGCGAGTTGAATTCCTGGGCTGTTTCTTACCTCGCTCCCTCTCCGTTTCCAACTGCTAGGAAATGTAAGGTCAACGAGAAAAAAAATAGTCCGACGCCGGATTTACCGGGAGAGGGAAAAATACGCCTTACATCATCAATGTACGCACCTCCCGTTTTGCTTCCAAGTTATTTGAAGCTTCAGTCTATTTAGGCACGGGGGGGAGTAAATGGATAGTGTGTTTTAACAGCTCTCCATTACCGTTTCTATTGTACGGAACAAAACGCTTTCTTTTCCAAACGGTGGTCTATCAGGCGCTCAGGTGTGATTAATCAGCCCCTATTTGCACAGCGCTTTGAAGACGGAGAGGGCTGTAGAAACGCTACGGGTTATTATTGCGAATGTAAAACTCCACGAATTCCACTTCCTCACTAAGCCAGTCCTGCAAACAACTGTCACCAAACAAACAATTGGAGACATAAGTACATCACTTCATTCCCCTCAAAGAAATATTAACTTCAAAGCCGAGTTAGGACCATTTAAATGCAAGTAACTCTAAAAGCAACAGGAGGCTGAGCAGGAAGCCAGGATACAGTCAGGGGCAGCAGTACAAGTGTCAGCCAACAACTATGCATAAGTTGTTTTTCCACCGGCAGCACTGAAAAGAGACTTATCCTCTTGTGCAGCTCCATAGCGGAGCGCACAAGCAAAGTTTCAGACGGACAGAAATTCCATGTTTTACCAGGAGATCCTATTCTGACGGGCAAACACCCAGCCCTGCTTCAGGTGAGGCTCCCCCAGGCGATCTCCTGCACTGCTTTTCGTTGTAGCCAAAGGCCAACATCTCCACCCAACGAATTTTCACTGCTCAGTGGATCTGGGGCCCCACCTGTGGTCTACAGAGTAAACAAATAAATTCATTTGCAATCTACCTAAAACCAACTTTTCACCTTCTTTGAGTTGCACAGTCAGTTCAGTTGTCATATTAGTGTATTTACTGTGCAATTTGCCATCAATCAGAACACGAAGGGTGGTTTTGGCATATGTTCAGGCCTCACCTCATCGTGGTTAGCGTTAGCCAAAGATATCTACAGGTGCCCTTTGCCCAGCCAGCAATTAACTGTCAGAATGTTGGAAATATTAAGGGTACCTCCCAGTATAATTGTTCTTTTTTTTTAGTTGCTTTTGTTGTTTTTTTCTTTGTTTTTAACGAATTAACTGAACTAAAGAAACCAGCTGAGTACCAAAAAGTACTTAAGTGCTGTTCTTAGAAAGGAAGAAAGGAGCTCATATTGATTTATTCAGATGACCGAAGCCCTCAGTAAAAGTCCTCTGCTTGTTTTGTGCAAGCAAAAGAACTGTTGACTCATGGGCCTACCTGTGTTCTTTACAAATTGCTCCTGAGGATGCTCTGTTGAACTCTTTGGTCCTTATCTTCTGTGTAGCATTACGAAACCAGGTCTGAGTGAAGTCATCAAGGCTGCACTTAACCCTTTGTCAGATATGGAAAGCTCTGTCATCTATTTTCAGTATGAAGCATCTACTCCTCTGGCATCTCAGCCTAATTTTAGATTTCTCTCTACAGTCTCATATTTTGGTGAAAAGACTAATAACCAGAACCACACAATTACTTGCATTGGTCTGGTACAAATGTTATCATCTTGACTTGCAGGAAAGATTAGGGGAGATGAGGCTTTTTGTAAAGCGTATGCATTTAATATGAAAACTGGAAAGAAATGGAACGAATAAGCAGATGTAATGTAAACAGTGAACAGTGCTTTACACTTGCTAATGACAATTAGCTATATCTTTGATTGAGGTGAGAAGGCATTTCAAGAGCTTTTTCCTCCCCCAGTTTTCCTCCCTGCTAAGGAATGTTGATTTGCCTTGCTGCAGCCACATCCTTGCCACAGGAATAGAGGCTGACATGCAAGAATGCCAGTTAGAAAGTGACTGATTCAAATCGGCTTTCCCAAAGGAAAACTCCCCAGTGAGAACTAACCAAGGCAGCCAGGCGAATGTCTCCTGTACAACCTGTCTGGAACCGACTAGAAGCATAGGGGAATGGGGGTGCTGCTCTCTACTGTGTTCTTGTCTCCTAGGGAAGAGGCCTCTGTGCCAGCTGTGCACTGCAGCCTGCAGTACTGCCAGTCAGCACTGGGGCTCAGATTGCTGTTTGTTGCAGAACAAGGGGTTTGCTATAGCAAGTGTGTCAGGAGTAGCACACAGCTAAAGGTGTGCTGCATCCCAGCTGTGAGGTTTGACAGGCCTTTGCAAGGACAACATCCACCTCTTTGCACCTCCACCTGTCTGCTCCCCTATGTGAATTTACAGAGCTCCAAGACAAAGAAAAACCTATCACAAAGACAACCAGTCAGCGATCTAAATAGCTGAGGCAATCCTAGAAGACTCCAAAAGCAGAGACTCGAGAAAATCCAAACAGAAGAAAGGAAAGCAATTTCCTTCAACTTTACAGATGACGTTTCTCCCTTTTTGGCTGAATTGGAAGAGAGCGGGAGAAAGATGAAGGACATTTTGCACGTTTGTTTTATATGAGACAAACATCTCCTCATTTTTTACTCCCAGTTATTGTGGTTATTGCGGTGGTTAGCTCATTACACTGACACCAGAGACAATATTTTTGGTCTACTGATTTATAGTTTCCATCTTTTCTTATTTACAGACTGTTGCTTCAGAAAGATTCAGCTGAGAATGTAGCTGTGCTTCTTCATACTGCATGTCTCGCTGGGAAAGTGTGAGACACGAGGTGTTCTCAGCTACCAGGCCCAAGGCCTGATTCGGGTTTCCTGCTCTACCTGCTCCCATTCCTACTCACACATACTGCTACAGGTTGAGGATGTTAAGTCAAGAGGAATATGTTTTTCTGATGAAAACTCATATTTTAACGCCTCTGTGGAAGCCAGTGCTGATGCTGTCAGAAGAGGCAGGAGCAGTGAGAAACTTCCAGGCTGACAAAAAGCCCCAAACTGAGGTGCCAACCGCCCAGCTATCACTGAAGGGAGCTGCCGAGGGTTGATGGTGAAGAAGAGGGAGAACGTGGGAGTTTGTTCAGTTTTGACAAAGGTGGGCTTCAATTACCCTGGAAATCGTGACTCAGATGTTTTCGTGACCACAGCTTGCATTACTCCCAGGAAACTCTCAGATGCTGAAGTCACAGTTTAGTTACATCAGTGACTCAGAAGTGTGAAGATTCATATTTTAGCACTTGGCAATCAGAGGCAGCATTAAACCATTTAAAACTGAACGCTGATGAAAATGAAGAACTTACTTACAAGTGTTTCTGACCATGGGTGTGCATTAAAATCACAATTTGAGACAAATGGTTTAATTGTTCTGTCATTTATTTTGGGTAATGTTTCATGGATAAAATAAGCCTACTGCTCTAAGAAAGGCATTTATTTAATACTGCCAGGAGAATCTGAATTTATTTTCACTTTGTCTTATGTGTTACTGTATAAAAGAGAAATCATCTCCATGAACAATCCTGTACCCTTGGACAGCCTTGAGTTAACAGGAAGATCCCTAACTGATGCCAAAGATGACGTTTTTTGTCTCTTTTGGAATAATCTTTTGAAAAGATAGTCTTCTATATTCTATATATCACAACATGAACAAATTCTGCCCCAACTGCCTATCAAACATGAAAACACAAAAATCATTTGTATTATTTAATTTCCAAATGTTGCAATTATATCATAACTGTGGTGTTATTTGATGATTTCAACTGTTTTTTAAAATATCGGTTTTTCAATCTTGTGGTTAAATGGAGATTTTTTCCCCCTTTTGCTCTTTGTAATGAAATAACTTTTCTTGCATTTTTAAAGATGAAACATGAAAAAGTAAAAAAAAAAAACCAAAAACATTCCTTCTAGGTTTGTAGATATGTTTGTGTTTATGTGCTGGATAGAAATGTCTGCCTATGCATGAATGTTATGACTTTAAAGTCAACATCCTTTGTCAACTACTGGCTGAAAATGTGAACATCAATTACAAATATTATATTAGTTTCTTCAGTGGCTCGTTAGTGGGAACTAATTTAAAACAATAATTTAAAAACTGTCTATTTACCTGGTGCTTTGCAATGGATAAAGCGTGATCCATAAAACTCATCCTTTTGCCTTGAGGCGTTAAGATCTAACGCATTTTATCAACTGGGAGAATGCAGCACAAAGTGGCGTATGGCCTTTTAGCTGGGATGATTTATGGTGACATACTCCAAGTGAGCAAAGAGAGCTTCCAGTTGCTCTGTGACTAGTGTAGCTTTTCTGAATTGTATGTAGGTATCTGAACAGAATAAAGCAGTCTCTAATTTACAGATGACAGTTGTGAGATGAATTCCCAATAAAGATGGTGACATTAAATGAGAACAGCGGATCTGATTGTTCCACTGCTTTTGCTAGAGTGAGAGAAAAAAAAAAACCCCACAGAAATGCCTTTCTTCAAAACGGGAGAATTTCCCTCCTACTGCTGTAGGTCCTCAAAGAGACTAAAATCTCTGTGCAAGCAGAATTCTAGGTAAGATTGGGTAAAATCCTGGGGATGGCCAAGAAAGGTACTCCATTATGGTGTTTTCTGAGAATGCAAGTTGCAAGTCCCGGAGTCAAGAACAACACAGTGGAGTTTGCAATGACAGGCTTTCCCCAGCACCCCACAGTTTCACATGACACTGCTGGCAGCACCCACCTCCAACCCCACTCCTAAATGATGTGTTGTCATATCATGCTGCAGTTCACCATCATACATACTTTGTCACTGTTTACAGAGCTGCACTGCAAAGTAGATCAGTAAAACCATTCCAGGTAACAATAAAAGTGTTCAGATTGCTTTTCACCTGGATCCCACATGACTGTAGCTGCACTGTAGAGGGATAACTCAAATACGAAGACAGGGAGAGGCTCCAGCAACCAAAAGGAGTTGGAATTTTAAAGCTGGTTGTGCTACCGAAAATAGCATCTTGTGAAGCCACAGACAGGATCCACGTGAAATCTCTGTATTTGCATCTTTATAAATTTTCCTAACATAGGAAAGTCTTTGATGTCAGCTCTGTTATTGGTAATAATGAGTGCTCTGTGCCAAACTTGCAAGTGTCATTGCAGAAATGCATGCCTGAGAAGAAAAGTTCTTAATTTGATTTTTCAAGCAGGCTAGAGACTGGTTTGCAGTCTCTTACATCAAGATCCCAAACATCTCCTGTCAGAAAAGATATTCTCACTTATGCCCCATAGCTACTGCTGACAGGATCAGAAATGTTGTTTTTTAATTAAAAATGCTACCTCTAAATACAGTTTGCAGTGTATATTCTTGGTGAGAAGCACTTCTCACCTTGTGAACTTTCAGATGCTGTACTGCTGATCAAAAGATTGCAGACTTTCTCTGATGTCGTGTCTACGTGGGCCAAGGAAAAGTGCTCTCGTTTCCACAGAAAGGTTTTGCTGGCTTGGAGTTGAAAAACCCATGGTGACATAAAGCTTGAAAATGAAAGAACAAAACTCCTAACCTTTTGCAATCATAGCTTATTCATTTTAATGTGGGAAGCTATGTCCATAGAGGAACTATCTTATAAGCATTATCGACACATTATCTATCTTCTGTATTTGAAAACTGTCAGTCACGCTCTGTAATGCCTAGATCTAGTGTGTCTATAGGAGAAACCTAGTAGCAGATTAATTCACAGACTCACAGAAAATGGTTTCAAGACCAGTCTGGACAGGACTTTGAGCAAACTGGCCTAGAGGAAGGTGTCCCTGCCTATAGCAGGGGGATCGGAACGAGATGATCTTAAAGGTCCCTTCCAATCCAAACCATCCTATGAGTCAGGTTGGACTCTTCTCACTGGTGAAAGGTAACAGGATGAAGGGAAATGGCCTCAAGTTGAGCCAGGGGAGGTTTAGGTTGGATATCAGGAAAAACTTCTTTACAGAAAGGGTTGTTAAGCACTGGAATAGGCTCCCCAGGGAAGTGGTTGTGTCACCATTCCTGGATGTGTTTAAAAACCATTTGGATGTGGTACTCAGGGACATGATTTAGCAGAGGGCTGTTAGAGTTAGGGTAGTATGGTTAGGTTGCAGTTGGACTTGATGATCTTGAAGGCTTTTTCCAACCTAAGCAATTCCATGATTCTATGAATCCGGATAGGTCAACACTCAGCTCCCCAGATCAAACTCATTCTCTCTTTTGTACGTGGAAGACCAAACTCTTACAAAAAGACTGTTTTGTAACGTACTTTGGCCAAAATGAGCTGAGTTTCCACTGAAAGATTTATTGTACACTTCTACCAATTAGTATTTTCAAGGGTAAACAAGCTCAAAGTCTTGGCAAAGGTCATGGCTTGGACCTAATAACAATCAGCTTGGTTTTATCTTGTTCTGCAGTTTATATTGTTACTTACACCTGTTATACCTGTGGGTGTGAAATGCCACCACATGAAAGTACTCACGTTTTACACCCTCCTTCACTTACTTTCCATAAGTGTATATAACTATATTTCTTTCAAGATAATATACCCAAAATGTTTTGAACCAGAATATACAGATGAGGGTACCTCATTTTAAAGCCAGGTTCAAAGCACTCCTTCAAGCCTGACAAACAGAAGTTTTTCTCCATAAATTTTCCTTGATTCCGTTACACGTACAGTAATCCACCAGAAGAGAAGATGCATAAATAAAATTAAGTTACTATCTTTTTTTTTTTTCCCCCAGGGATCTTTAATTTGATGTGTCTCCACTGCAATAAAACTCTTACCTCATTCCACCTGGAATAGTTCAGTCCAGACTACCTGGCCTGCCTTAGGGTACAAAGTCCTGAGTGAAACCGACAGTGAAAGGCTCTTAACCCCTTCATTTTACAGTGGTTGTGAGCACAAAACCATTCAACACGGCCAGTAGTCCTCTAATATCTTCCACAGCTTTTATGAGACAGGGGGGAAAGATAAGTCACAGCAGATCCAGAAAAGTATCACAGAGCATTTCAGCTTACCACATTCATAAATATCAGGGGACAAGTCCTCAGAAGCCCTTGCCATGCACACAGAGACTGTGTGTGGCTTTGCACTGTTACTGCTCACCCCCAAAACAGCTTAAACTCAGATGTTCATCCACATCTGTGCTGCTGTGAGTCCATTCCCATACTGACAGGCATTAAGGCAGTAGAGGCAACAATAGCAATGCTGGGCGCATCTCATCTAGCTGTTCTCACCAGGGTGAGTGTGGAGATGGTACAAGATAGGAAAGAAAGGTTTATGTATGAGAAAGCTTAGAGGGCAAGCAAAACACAAGGGTAAAAATAGTCCTCTTATCTGTAAGAAACTGAAAAATCATAATAGAAATACTTTCAGTGATTGTGACTTTACTGCAACACTTGTCACATTTGATAGTTTTCTAAAAGGCTACACTGTCCATTTTCTTCTTGCAGAAACCCAAGGAATAGCTTTCATGTAAAAAATACAGAAAGTATCTCTGTGGTTGCAGGGAAAACCATGAGAGCACAACCCATAACTGTTCAAATCACAAGAACATATCACTGCATGAAAAAGCCACACAGTTTTATAACAATCTCATGACTCTGGGAGGCAAAACTTACAGTCGTTTGGGTGCTTGGCACTGGTACTACACTGGCTCCACTGCAGTTTCCCTTAACAGTGTGAACTTGCCTTCAGTCCCTTTGAATGTGTGCACCACCAGCAGGATATAATTCCTGACATTGCCAAACACCTTTTCTCCTTTCCACGACACTGCTTTTCTTAGCTTTTTCACTCAGCTTTAACTTAAAGCAGACAATAAGAGGCTCATAAGCGCTGTAGCCCTTTCCCAAGAGCAGGCTATCAATTTGCATGAAAGCAAAAAAAAAAAAAAAAAAAGGAGAAGGACTCATCAAATTGTCATCGCATCTGTACAGAGCTTTAAAAAAAAAAAAAAGCGTTTTCTTTTTCTTTTTCTTTTCATTCCTTTTATTTTTTATGGTGGTTTTCCCTGAAGCCTCAGCTCTCGTACACTGTTCAGCTGTTGCTGTGTTTCTGACGGAGGCCCTGTGGATTACAGGGGTCCCTTTCTTGCTGAGACTCTGTCACTGGCAAAAAGATAGAAAGCTTCCAAATGTTACTGCATGCTGCATTATTTCTCATTTTCTCATCCATCATGTGTTTTCAGTTATGTGTGTATGTTGTTTCTTTGAGACTCTTCTAAAAGCTTTTAAACTTCTCAAGCTTTCAATCAAACACTGAGCTGAACATTGTACAGACCTCCATTCTGACAGATCCCAAAGAAAAGGGACAGAGCTGTTTGTAGCAATCAGGAGCCCACGTGTGTGAGCGTGCACACAGACACACGGAGAGCTATGGGAAGCTTTGCAGGAGGAAAGACTGCAGGAAGGACCCATGAAAGCTGAAATTTTCACAAACACACAATGCCTTTCCTGCAACTTTGGTTTCACAGTTTGTCACTTCTAATATTAGTAAATGACCACAGAATGGCAACCAATGTTTTTGAGAAAAGAATATATGAACTTCTATGCATATATCACGAGGAATTAATCTACATGAATCCCAGCCCTTTTCTAAGGGAGTAGGCACTGCTGTCCATCAAATGAACTGTGGTGTATGCTTATTGTAGTAACATCGTATTTTTCTGCCAACAGCCTGTCATTTCTTTTTCTTTCTACTTTGCAGACGGCTGGTACAGAAATCTGCAATTCAGTGACTGTCCTAGATTCATCCACTGCTGCACTGTTAAATCACACATTTGATGGAAAAAGACAATCTAAGTGTTCAGTTCAGCTATGAAGGCTCAGACACCAGATCCAGCTGTTCTCATGCAGCATGTTTTAATAGATGATACAAGCTTCTGACAAAAAATAAAGAACAACAAAAACAACAAAAACATCTCCCAGTGCTGCAGTGCATTTGACTAGAAAACATTTTTAAAAGCATAACTTCTTAATTGAAGAAATGATTCAAAACTTTAAAATCTTAAACTCGCCTTGAAAGATATGGGAACTACCTGCTCCTTCTCTGCAGAGCAAGGATGGACCTCTTGCCCCCATCTTCTTTGTTGCCACCACTAAAAGGTCTGATTCCAGCAGCAGCTTCTATGGAGCAGCTCACACTCCTCACAGTCAGAGAGACTGGGGCTACACTGTGCATCTCTCAGAACTATTCTGGAATAAACACCGTGAAAATTAACTTCTCCATAAACTTTTCTAGAGCATATTTTCTCTAGTTGTAAACCTTTCCTTTCTATCACAACCAACAGCTTCAGTTCCCAAGCTACCGAAATATAATAGGTGCAGGGAAAATAACATGCCTGTGCAGACCTTGTCCCTACCACTATCATTTCACTGGGAAAACAGACAGCACAACACATTTCCAAATCAGAGCCTTAGGTAACCACATACAGCTTTGATTTGTAACGAGAGCATCCAGGTTTGATTTGTAATGACAGCATCCAATCAGCTGTTTAGAAACGGCAACAAATCATTTGCAACAAAAAGCTCTATTTTGTTTCCCATTCAAAGCCAGTCTGGGAAATGAATGAAAAGAATGAAATGTTGCTTGAAACACTTTTACAAGTGCTGCTTCAAACCCAGCCAGAATGACCCTACTGTATTACACTGATTTGATCAATGCTGTCCTTACAGGCGTTGCTGCCAGGAGGGATATTGCACCTCACCTACCCTGCAAGGACTGATAGCCTAAACAACACCGGGGAAGATGTTAATCAGACTCCTTCTTCCAGAGAAGTCAGAAGCTGGAGGGCCTGGCTGCTGCTTTGAATCCTGCTTTCCTCTGGGTTTCTTCACTGAGTGCTTGCAGCTTTTCTTCAGTCCCCATTACTCCAGAGGGAAAGTGTTGAATGCAACACTGGCTGCAGAGACGAGCGCTCTCTCTGGCAGAGGTGAGCCCAAAGGAGCCTGGCCCTGCCTGGCAGCGGACCCCAGGAGCACTCAGTGCTGTAATAAATAATGCAGGGCAAGTAGAGAGGAGGCATGAGACGTGGGAAATGTGATATCTCAGTTCTGAGGCCCAGGTGGACCAAGTTGGCAGTCTTGGATAGAAGCAGAATAAGTGTGAGAAATCACTCATCCTTAATAAATACTATCTTCATAGGCCTTGCTGGTTGTGAGAAGCATTCAGCTTCAGCAAGTCACTGAAAACAAAATGTGCATTTTTTCACTTCAGAGGATTTAGGATTTGATTAAGTACAGAAAGAGGGAGCTCAGCAAGTAAAAGGACTAGACTCTCACTTCAGGGAATTCAGGTCAAGCCCTCTGCGAAATGAGTTCATGTCTCATCTCTGCGTCTCCAGTAGATACTAGCCCACATCACAAAACCACTGTAAAGGATTTGGCACAATATGGCATGTCTGAGGATCCCTGGTCAGAAAGGCGAGGAGGGAGGGAAAAGGCTTGGCCTGCATTAGCGCAGGACTGCGTTGTCCCTCAGCTGCAAAAAGCCAGTCTGGGGAGGTCCAGACAAGAAGGGCTGGATCAACTTTAACCTGGAATCATATCTGTTAGGCAGAGACCATCCGAGTTTTATTTTACACTTGAAATCACATCCTTTCCCACCTCTCTAGAGATGGCAGCATTGAAGAGGAAGAGGAAGACCAAGATGCCCTGCATGGATCTGTCTCTCAGAGCAAAGGGATGATAAGGGATATCAAGCCAACATGGGTGAATCTGTTACCATGCTTACCTGCCATGGGCCGTGTCCAGCTAACATCTAGTCAGCTGTGTTCAGGTCCTCTGGCTGTGTTGTGGCACAGAGACCACTCTGCAGCTACAGCACAAGCTCACAAAATCTCAAATACCGTGCTGAATCCACAGCTGTGTGCAGCACTTGGAAAAGCAAAGGCATATCAACAAACCTGTGTAGTGAGGGCACTTAGATTAAAATATGTCAATGATGCAATATTGACAGGGGACCCAGGAAAATCTGGTTTCTCCTTCTCTCTCAAAGGCTATTTTTTTTGTCTATCCTCCTAGTCTCCTCAGGGTGTGGCAGGCTCGTGGCAGCTGCATCTTAAACTTACCTGGGTATATCTAAAATTACCTTGAGCACAGACATGCTCACAGTGCATGGCAAAATTCACTTTTGGGTACGATGTGACCACAGAATCATAGATTTGTAAGGGTTGGAAGGGACCTCTGGAGACCACCCTGCCCAAACCTCCCTGCTAAAGTAAGTTGCCTATGACAGGTCGCACAGGAAAGTGTCCAGGTGAGTTCTAAATATCACCAGAGAAGGCAACTCCACAACCTCTCTGGGCAGCCTGTTCCAATGCTCTGTCACCCTCACAGTAAAGAAGCTTTCTCATGCTCATATGAAACTTCCTGTGTTCCAGTTTGTGTCCATTACCCTTTGTTTTGTTGCTGTGCACCACTAAAAAGAGCTTGGCTTCCTCTCTCAGTCTCCTCTCAGCTAAACAGACCCAGGTCTCTCAGCTGCTCCTCAAAAGGGAGGTGCTCCAGGTCCCCCATCATCTTTGTAGCCCTCCACTATGCTCTCTCTAGAAGTTCCCTGTCTTTCTTGAATGGAGAAGCCCAGAACTGGACACACTATTCCATATGTGACCTCACCAGGTCAGGGTAGAGGAGCAGGATCACCCTCCTCAACCTGCTGGCCATTCTTTTTTAATGTACTCCTTGATACCATGGGCCTTCTTGCCACAAAGGCACACTGCTGGCTCACGGCCCACCTGTTGTCCACCAGGACACCCAGGTCCTTTTCTGAAGAGCTTCTCTCCAGCAGATCAGTCCCTAACCTATACTGATGCATGCAGTTATTCCTCCCTACGTGTAGGACTCTACACTTGCCCTTGTTGAACCTTATAAGGTTCCTCTTTGTCCAACCGTCCAGCCTGTCCAGGTCCCACTGAATGGCGGTGCAGACTTCTGGTGTGTCAACCACTCCTTTCAGCTTTGTATCATCAGCAAACTTGCTGAGGGTAGGCTCTATTCCTTTATCTTGGTCATTGATGAAGATGTCGAACAAGATCAGACCCAGTACCATTGCCTGGAGAACACCACTACTTACAGGCCTCCAACTAGACTCAGCTGCTAGCAGCAATCCTTCAAGCTTTGCCATTCAGTCCATTCTGAATTTACCTATTTTGCAATCAAAAATGTGAACAATGTGTCTGAAGATATTAGTTTCCTTGGCATCCTCCCCACAACTGGTATTTTAGGGCTATTCTACAATGCAAGTTTACGCAAAATTATCAAGGTTGTGTTTAATTCACACTTTTAATGGTAATTCTAACTAGAAATAGTGCAGTTCCCTGCTCATTAACATAAAGCTCAAAACTTTATTAAACACATATTACTATTAGGGGTAGTTTTAATGAGATATATTCTAAACCGTTGAGAAAGAAGATGCAACAATTAAACACCATTGTAAATTAAAGCAAAGCACACTGTAACTTTAAGTTAAAAAAAAAAAAAGTCCGTATTTTCCCTCATTTGATAACTACCTATGTTTGGTGTACTAATGCAACTGAAGTAAAATGTTTTAATACTGAAGTCTTTTCAATACATTACAGAAAATGTTCTTGACCATCGGACTGACTCAGAAAGATTCTGTAAGTACATCCTTACTTCTAATTACAAGAGCAGTATCAACCAGTGGATATTCTTCTAAGTAAACACATTACTTAACAGTTCTTCAACAATACATTTACAGTGCTGCTTCAAAAACATGTAGCATTTCTAATATTACTGCTATTGAATGCAGTTTTAAATTTTCTGAAGAGCTGCAGAATGATTTGTTGGCTTGACAGCATATTTTTCCTTGCATCTTTCTTATTTAATCCTGTCCGTTATTGCAAGGTCTGACTTCAAAGTATTTATACTCATTCACTCCTATAGAGGTACATGTAATTGCGTTTTAAAGTTCTGCTACAACAACTGCACAGATGAACTAAGATGCATTTGTACTGTTAGCCAGTTTGACACTCTCTTGGCAATTGTGGAGGGCTCAGTCTTCACAATGTAATCTAAGTCAGGAGGAATAAAAATAAACCAGATATGCAATTGCTATGGAGTAACCATCTCACATAGGAAAGGTTGTGAATTTGGATGTTTGTGAGCAGCGTTTGCTTAAAAATAACGATTAGTTTACTCCACTGTGAAAATAAGCCAGCACATATTTTTTTCAGGTAATACAAATTTTCTCAGACTTTATAAGTTGGTCACCTTTGAAGGTCACCATCTGAAAGTTTTGCTGACTAAAGTATCTCACTGAACTCATATGTTCTGGATACAGAGCAGAGTGGTGTGTTAATTAAAAATAATAAAAACTCATAAGCAGGTGGCCCTAAGTTCCAGCACTTTATAATTTTGACTGTAAATGCTTCACCGACTTCTTGACAATTATGAACAGGTTTACGTTACAGATGTGAGGATGTGCAGATGCCCTCTAGTGGAGTGTTTCTGCGAAATTTCGGCAGTCATGCCCTGAAGATGTTGCCGAATAGGAGACCACCTGCCTTCCTCTGCAATGCCACGCACAAGGGAGATAAAACACGGCGCAAACAGAAAACAGAGAGCATGGTATATATAGCTTCAACTCTCAGTAAAGCCAGCTTGAGGCATGACATTGAATCAGACAGCTCTGTTCCGGACATACTGCCCTTTCAAACTTCATGGAATAAAAAACACCTCAAACTTGACCAAATGTGACATAATCTCCACGTCTTCAGAAAGGTTGTGTTTCCCTGTGAGTCTTATTCTTCCTTGACAATTATTTGTCTTCTTTGCCTATCCATTCCCTTCCAACACTGACCGCTTTTCCATGACAGGTCAGTTATTCATGAGAAGCAACCTCCTACAAAGAATGGCCATCAGCTGACAGAGTGCAGTGACCTTGACAAGAATGGGGAACAAGTCATTCTCTCCTGTGAAAAAGGGTCTGAAGAGATCTTCAAATAATGTCAACCAGCCAAAACATCAGCAATGGAAAAAAAGGGAGCTGGATGGAAATTTTTCCCACAGGTCTTTGTTGTAGGTCAGCTGCTGGTGGGGTTATTATCTGGCTTTGTTTACTTGTAGAGCAGCTGAAAATATAATCAGAGCTAAGTATGAGCGATCTATATATCTGCTCCTAGCAGTATAAAGCAGATAGTAGTTTACAGTTCTAGCCACAAAGGCATACCTGATGTGTTCACCCAGTATTTAACTTGTTACCACTCTATGACAGTGGAAAGAAGCTGAAAAATCCTATCCTCCACACTTCACCTACTGCAAGCAGGTACCACTAACATGAATATGCATGTTCAGGAAGCAGATTTCCCTGCTCTTACAGAGGAATCACTTTAAGAGTCCTGGAAAATGTTAATTACTATTTTTAGCAACCTCGGCCAAAAAAGCAAGGACAAAAATATCAGTCCATCTTTGACCCTCTCACGCCTTCTGTGCTTCTTATCCTGTCTTGCCAATCCCAGCCATAAGAAGAACTTCTCTTGCAAGCATAGCTGTAGCAGTTAAAGAAGTGACTGCAGTTGGAGGCTCTTCAAATTAGCCTGACTCAGCTTGCATTGTGAAACAGAGGAGGACTGTTAGTGCAGCTGATTATTCAAATTCTGCACAGGGTTTTAATGAACAGATGGTGCAGTGATGTCTTACACTACATTAGGTGGCTTTGTAAGAGCACTCTTAACTATGGCCTTAGACTATAAACTTTATCACTAGATATAACTAGATTAGATATAACTAGATTGGCAGTTAAGATTACATTTTTTTAACTGATGTTGTTTGTTCCCAGTGTATTTGGAAGACCTAAACACTGCTCTTTTTTTTCACCTAGAATACAATCATTTCTGGAGCACTTACAGTAAATGTAAAGAGAGGTACTCACATCTGAATCCTGGATTGAGGATCAGTGGTCTGTCCAGTCCAGTATCTTGTTACATTATCAGTCTATCAACGACGCCATTTAAACTAGGAATGTAAAATCTTTTATAGATAACCACTAAAGGTTTGCGCAGCATCTAGCACAATGATTGGAGCCACTAGTGCTATCAAACAATAAATTAGAATTCTAGAAGAAGAGAGAATTCACAAGAATGTATGTGAGGTACTATCAAAGCCAGAATAAGCCTCTGAGGAGCTTTTTGATGAGAGAGGCCTTAAGATCAATATAAACGATACAGATGAATTGCAAATGTTCCTTTCTTTGAAAGCAGCATCTCTTGAGAACTGAGCAAATGCTGTGTTCCTGATACCCTCAAGCCTTTAAAACCATGTCCTTGGCAATTTGGTCTGAGCATACCAGAAGATGAGGTTATGAGAGGAACCTACATGGATTTAAGATTTGCTCTGTCTCTTTCTGGGAATGAATCATTACAGATGACCAACACATGGAGAGGGGAGGACAAAGGCCCCTGAGGTTGTCAGACACTCAAGGAACGGTGTTATGAAAGCAGACATCTTATAAATAATTATAAAAAAAATCTGTTCCGTTCTTTCACACTGACCCCAGATGGGCAAGCCAGCCCCTTAAAGATGGTCTTTCTCTGCTCAGTCAAAAATAGTAAGAAAATGAAGCATTTGACAAAGAATCCGCACGCATTTGCAAAATACATTTTTCAAGCCTAACCTAAAGTAGCTGCTTAATAAAGTATTTAAGTACATAAGCTTCAAACCACTTGCCTGCAATTGTTATTATACAGAAAGTTCATTACCTCTTTTACATTTTGCCATTTACAACTATTTCTGTAGTAAGTGATTTTTGAGAAAGGAGCAAGAGGGAAAACCACACAAATGCTTATTACAGCAGGGCAAGAAGCTTTGCTGTAAACAGACATACAACACTAGTTGTGATTGTGTTGGTATACTTCTAGCTGTGAGATCCACCTTTCATTATTTCAGTTACAATTTCAGAATTGTTCAGTAAACCCCCGTCTCTCTGCCATCAACAGACATCAAGGCTACTCATTGCACAAAAGGATGAGCATTCTCAGGGAGTTTTTTTCAGGGCATCCTGATCATTTGTCTGGTTGGTGTCAGTAGTACCTATTGTATTTTTTCACTTTCATATTGATTTTATAAAGGTTTTTTTTTTTTCTTTCCTCTTTTTTCTTCTTTTCTATAAACTCTTTTTCTCTTCCGCATTCCTACAGAGACTTTCTCTGGCTATCTCACACACCTCTCTCATGCATTCATTGTATGTAACAGCCTTGGTGAATGGAACTGAATTCAGGCCAAGAAATTCTTACCTTCTCCCGGGTCCCATGCCACCAGTCATGCAGTGCTGCATAACCTCTAACAAACAAAAACTCACTATTTGCAACCATGGCACGGCTTATCTAGAAGCACTAATGCAGCACTAGCTCAAGGGGAGCAGTCTGCAGGGACAAAAGTTAGGGCTGGTTAATAGCAAATAGGATTTTTCCTGCTTCAGACTATGCTCTCAGGCTTTTAGAGAAGACACTAGGCTTCCAGAAATGCAGACAAGTTATTTTAAGCAGTTCCTATTCCTTGGTCTCCCATTGGGTATAGCTACAAGCAAGATGCAGGGTTATGAAGAGATAGCTGTGCTGCATTTAGACATGTTAACTTAGGCACCAGTAGCCATGTAAGCACAGCAGCATGCAGCTCAATGCAGGGCTAATTTGCCCTGCTGCTTGTTTAACACCAGCTTGAATAATTCCACAGTGATTTGCAGTAGCCATACTCAATTTCAACATCAGTTTCAGCCAGCTACAGCTTGCCCTCCTGTAATTGAGTTGCATACCCTCCATGTGCACTTGCAGATTTAATGGCTATAGGCTCTTATTTATGGCAAAGCAATCTGTCTGGCTGTGGAAGGGGATTAAAATTTCTGTTCTTTGGGCATTTTAGGGACTGCCAATGAGAGTGAGAAATCATCAGTATTAATCTAATTAGCAAGTAAAACTGTTGCATAACAGTAACTCCAGAGGAAGCCTGTATTTAGTTATTTGCCCCATCTGCAGCATCCAGCCCTGAGACCAGAGGGGTTTAATCCTGCGGATTAAACCTGTGTACCGCTTCAGACAAGAAAGAGCTGTAAGAACCATGAAAAGTTGTAAGAAAGTTATTAAATGAAGGAAAAAATTAATAAGAGTTCTATCAGACAGACTCAGGACTGGGGCACTGGAAAAAGCGATATCTGTCAGCAGGTTGTGTGCTGTTTATGGGATTGCACTTACTGCATCCAGCCTCAGGAGTACAAGAGACTGGGAGGGAAGAGCCATATCTCCTCTGAAGGGAATGGCCACTACAAAAAATAAAAAATAAAAAAAAAATTAAGAAGTGAAGATGACTCAGATTGAAAAGTCAGAATGAAGCAGAATTCAGAAGGGCAAAGCCGCCACAGAGCCCATCAAGCGAGTAATGCAACCACATGTCAAAGCCAGAGGCAACTTCACAGCCACCAGCTCAACTGACTGCCTCAGGACTCATGCAAAGAGCCAGATGCTGTGTCTGGGAATCCATCCTCCACAGGTCGGCATCAAGGTCCCAGGACTGTCATCTTGAGAAGAGGAGCAGCGAGTACAATACAGTGACATAAAACAAAAGTTGAACTGGACTGTATTTGGTTTTGTCTGTTTTTTTTTTTTTTTTAACTGCACTGAGTTATAAATAAAACACCTATTTTTGACATACTTTTGCATTGCTACATGTCTGTCTTTGCTCATAGTAAGAAAAAGAGAAGCCTTTCAATAAATATTCAGAAAGGCCCCCAATTACGTTTCCCAGCACTCATTGCCTCAGGCTTGGGAGCCCAAGGAAACCATCCCCATGTTTTCCTTTGCTAAACAAACCCTCAGATCACAGGATGATGAGGCAAACAAACCCCTCCCTGTCCTGCAATAGAGATAGGCCAGCAGAAAGAACATAAGAAACATTTACCAAGTGTTCCGCCTTGCACTTTTTAGATAAGGCAAAGAGAATCTGAGCCATTCTTGATTTCAGTAATCAAGAACTCAGCCAATGACAAATACAAAATCTACCTCAAAGGCAATACCCATTCTTGGAGGCATGTCCATCCGGGAAGAACAAACTTTGAACAGTCAAGTAAAAAATGCCACATTATTTACAACTAAAACAAAAAATGTAACAAAGTGATCAACTCCAAAATGTTTTGCCTGATATTTTAACAGAATCACAACTCAAAGGCGAACTCAAAGTTCACCTTGCAAATGACTCATTCAAAGAATCATGTCACTTCTCTTTGTCATTGTAAAATGTACATCTCCTGTAGCATTTCCAGGGATGAAATTTGCATTCAAAATAGGGAAATTGAGACAATTTATTTTTTAGATCTGTAACACCTGGTATGGGGAAACAGCTGTGTTGTGTTGTGCTATTTTCAGCTATTTTTTTGGGCCATTTTTAGCTTGGTAGGTTGGTGCTGAAGGTGATGTCTGAAGATGTGACTCAGCATTCCAGTGAAAGAAATGCAGGATATCTTGCATGAATGCAGGAGACATCACATGCCTGGGATTTGGGCAAAATTTATTCATGTGCCACACCTGGGCTACAAAGATTGCTTCCTGGAACAACCTGGCTAATCATCTTTGCATAAAGTAAAGTGTTGCTTACCCATAATTACACATATAGTTTTGCTGCTTTGTGTGAACACATATGGTGTATTATACATAATACACCAGACTTAAAGTAGAACTGCACAAAAGGAAACTTTGGGAGATGATGCCCTAGAGCAGCTCCATCCAGCAGGTGGTACAACAGGCAGTGGTCTTTGCTGAGAATCCCACAGGAGGAGAGATCCTTGTGTCCAAAATAGAAATCTTCATCCTAGATGCAAGAAATGTTTTTGCTTCAGTATCCCCATAAGGAACCCCTCAAGTGACTACGAAGCAGCAGGCTGAATCAGACTAGATCAGAGATGATGTGGCAACAGCGACAGCACTGCCTGCTCAGCAACTCCCGGAGCTGACGTCTCAGGGTGGCAGTGAGTTGCACTGCACAGCCAGGGCTGGCTATACTATAATCTAATTTACTGAAGATGCTGTATGC
Source organism: Gallus gallus (assembly GCF_016699485.2). Lineage (NCBI taxonomy): Eukaryota > Metazoa > Chordata > Aves > Galliformes > Phasianidae > Gallus > Gallus gallus. Next base: position 38,582,749 of record NC_052533.1, read on the forward strand.
AAGTATGTCTGAACCTGGGATCAACAACATGAGGCGAAGTTGCATGAAAAGCCTGCTGAAAGTTTAAAACAGACAATAAAGACAGAATTCACTGACCGGCTAAATGTTCTGTTGTCATTAGGAGGAGTGTACATTGATAAAAAATCCATGAATTCAGTCAGGCTGTACGATTCATATTTCTTGTTAGTTGTGCCATACTGCTCAGAGTAACTGCTAATGCAGTTAACTGCTGAGACATTCCTTGTGAAGATAGATACTTTTTACTATTTAGATATAGTTACAAAATAATTCCAACTTTCACAGATTCAAAACCATTAATCAGATTGTTTATGCAAAGAATTAAGAAACTAAGTGTGTTTTGTAAAGAATTATGTAACTGAGAGATGACCTGACTGCCCTCCTGGCTATCTATACGAAACAAACCAACGTACAAAATAAAACAACAACAAAAAACCTTAAAATAATCTGAAGTAAAATGAGGAGAGCTTTAAAAAGCAAAACCAAGAAAACTCAAAACAATTACAAAGATAAATCTGAAAAACATGAAAGAAAAGAAATTGTTTGAAAATAAGCCTCCATCCATCTTAACACTGAATCATTTATTTTACTATAGTTACAATATGAGTGACAAAGGTACTGATACCTTTTCTGTTGATATTCCTTCAAACTCTTTGTTATTTCAAAACCACAGAATTTACCTCTCTGCACAAAGACGAGTTAGGACCACTGTGGAGTTGATCTTAACATGAACTTCTAATGAATCACCTACACAAAATCCATCTAACATGTTGTGTCCCTAAAAGTGAAATTGCATCAGCAATTCTGGTCTAACTGTAAAATACAGCTTCAGAAACCCCAGAAAGGTGCTCCAACATTTAGGGCTTTTTTTCATGCTCCACTCATGACTTTACCTGTCACATTTTCTCCACAAAAATAACACCTTGTATTTACATCCTTCTCACTTATGGGATCCCTTCAGAATGTTCATCTGTGATCTTGAATGTGTATTAAGCATGTATACCTAGATACCTGTTCTGCACATACTTTTTCACATGCACTTAACAATATTCTACATCTGTCTTATCCTGAGTTCACTTGCCACATGCAAATGAGAAAAATGCATATTTCAAACTCATTATTTGCTATAGTTTTCTACAGTGTCAGTCCTGCTCAGAACAGCAAGACCAAGAAGAAATCATGCTAATAAAATATTGGAGCATGGGAAGTGCTAACACATAGCTAGCAGAGAACTGGTATCAGCAAATAAGCTCCTTTATCTGTTCAAAATTCACTGTTTTAAATAGTTTTATCTAATAACTCAAATCAGCGTGAATTTGTTTGTGTGTCACACAGAGGATGATTTGAACACAACAAGCCATAGATTCAGAGAGGTTGCCTATCATGAAGACATTTTCCCCCACTATAGATGTATTGAATGACCTGTGTTTGCAGGATTCAGATGAGACAGTGCTCAGTCTAAAGGGATGGAGCCTAGGTTAATATGCCAGGCTGTCAGTTAGGCTTAGAGCAAGCCCTATTCTGCGATTCCTGCTGCTAGTCTCCAGTGGACGGATAGGAAGGTAAGAATAATAACACTTTCACCAGTGACAACAGACTCACCTTGAGGATGTCAATCTGGGCCTTTAGCACTATATAATGGCTAATTTCCATCACAGGATCTTTACTGACAATGACAGTCTATTCAGCTAAGTATCTGATCTAGGGTAGCAGTCTCTCAACTACTTGTCCAGGCCATGGTAATTTTGCTGTATACACAGATCAACTAACCAGTAGAGTTCCTCTAACCTTAACACACTCCCAGCAGCAACCACAAACGCATACATGGAGCCCCAGGGTGCTCAGCATGAAATAGGTCCTGCATAACCATGAATAATGTAAAGTCTGTATCTTGCTCTGCAGATAACGTAACCCAAGAGTGAGAATGTCTGATCCAGCAGTATCAGATAATCTGCTCATGAACATGCTCAGCACCAATGAAAATGGGAACACACCCTTTTCACCAAGGCTGTCAAAACATGGCTATGTATCTAAATTGAAATAACTGTGCTGCATGTCCTCCTTGTGCTTTCTTATGCAAATTAGATTAAAGCAACAGTGATGTATAAACTAATTCTCTAGTCACATCTCTATTTGTTTTGTGGACATTTTGCTCAGTGAGCAAGAAGAACCTAATTAATTCCTTCAGGTTTTAAACACAGAGCTATTCACTTTCAAGAAGTGAAGGATTCTAAGACTTTGTGAAATCTGGGCACGCTTCTTCAAGATATTTAAAGTCCACAGTTTGCAATTATGAACGTTTCTTCTAACAATCAAGACTCAAAGATGTTTCAGTTGAGTCCTGAAACACATTCACATGGAATCAGACACAAGACACATTTGAAATGGTAGGGTGCAGTAAATACTATTTAAAACTGTATCACCAGAAGATAAGTGCTTGGCTGAGTGGCAGAGCAAACACTTAATAAACAGAACTGTAAAAATCAATTTTGATGTTAATCCATAAATGGTAAAGGAGCTAAATGTATCACAATAAATTATTAGGAATAGTAAGATAAGCATGAGCTTAAGAAAGTCAATTATATGATGTACGATTTGTTCAACAATTTTAAATTGAGCGTCATGTAATTTCAAAGATTATTTGATTCACATCTTTACTTTATCTCCCACTTTGTGCTCTGTTTGCTCTTCATGTGAATTAATTCCACAATTTTAATAGTGTTCAGTTGTGTTATCCATTACAGATTTAGCACAAATCTCACAGTACCTACTGTTCTCTTCATACGTCAAATTTCCAGAGCCAAGTGATCATCTAGCCATCTCAATGCTCTTTTATCTGTGAAGAAAAAGAAGAGAATGTTTCCACTGTTCAGTACAGAAACTAAATCTTGCCATTGTCCTAAAAGTACTCTAATTTACTATTACACAAAATCTAATGATTTGGATACCTTAAGTCATGCTTTTTGAATGCTGGGAAATATGACATAAACTCTACTATTGTCAGTTTTTTAGATAGCCCGCTGGATTTGTTTTAGCTCCCAATAGATAAAACTGCATTAGCTTCCAATGACTTATCTGCATCAGAATCACACTGAAATAAATCCAATTAATTTCTTTAAAGACTCAGTTTTCAATGAGTATGTGAAATAAAACTATCCATTATTCAGTCTATTGTTCTTAATTAGCTACCATTCCTTTCCGTCATCTTAAAAGAATATTATTGCCACATCACTTAAAAATTAAGTATTCAACTTCAAAAACACAGGAAAATTTTTCATACCTTGAATAATTTTACCTTTCAATGATGGAAGCTAGAAAGTTTCCCTGTAATTCTCACACTTAATTATGTCACTGATTGGCTGCATCCCTGACTGGTGCCAAAATATAACAAAGGTTTCAAATAAAGACTAATCTATTCAATTAGGTAGAAGTGAACAGTGTAGAGTTTAGAAAACAAGCTGCAGAGAACAGAAACTACAATAAAGGACAAAAAGGAGACAAGTATTTTGTTTGGGAGTGAACTGCCTGCAAACAGTGGATTGGTGTTAAATCCTGAACTTTAGTGAGCGGGTGATGAGCTGGGTTCATCTAACACCAACAAACATGATATAGCTACAGGGCATTTCACCCTGGTTAAATACCAGATGAATTAAAGGCTATTGCCAGCAGCTGTGATGAATGTCACTGGGATGCCATCTGATTGCTCTCTGAGTTTTATGAGTGAAGTATGTCGGCTCCTTTGTTAAGGTCAGCATGTATTTCTAATGGTTCATCTGCAGGGCTTTGCTGAAGGCACCAGTGAGAACACAGGTGCTGGAAAATGTCTGTTTCATGCAGCATGGACTGGAAAAAGCAGGACTGAATAGTGTCAGGAGGAACTTTTGCATCAACATGTTTGCAGCATGGAAGCAGGACTCACAGATAAGGACATAAACTGACAGACATTTGTGGATGGGACAAACCAAAACAGACATTTTTTTTAAACTTACATAAACAAGTAACTTTCCTTGAGTTACCAGCTTATGAAATTCAGAGACACTTGCACAAATTTTATATAAATGCATTTAAAAAGAATCTCAGACTAAGAAAGGACCAAGGTTTGCGTGTTTTTTGTTATCAATTTTTGAGACAGTGATTCAGAGAGGGGATTATGCACCTTTTAACCCTCCTCATTTAGTTTGGGGGATTATCTAAATTAATCTCAGTGCTCGTACTCCTCTGTTCTTTTCTACAGTGAAGTCTGGACTTCATAGCACTGTAAAATTTCAGCTCACTCTCTTTCTCACCCACTCTCAGATCTTCCTCCTTCAGTTTGTCTCTACTGTCAGGAAAAATTCCTAAATCTTTATTGTGATCAACAGTTGTATACCAAAATAGATACCTTAAAGCATCTTATTTTTCCTTAGCAAATAAATAAGTAGCTAGATGCATTACTTCCCAGAGAACTCCCATCCACTTTTAAGATTATTTTAAAAATAATAATAGATAGATGTTTCCAATGAGATGAATGATCTAGCTGACTCAATGCCAGAAAAACACGTTCTCTTTAATTCCCCCATCTTGCTCCCTAATTGTATCCTAACCATCTCTTGAGATAATAGGACAATTAAGACTTTGTCTATACCCAAAAGTAACTCTAATCCTGAATGTGGTACAGGTAAGTATAGACCATCTGGAACTCATATTGATCAAATGAACTCACTCACACTTGCCAAAGTCTATCACGAAGAAATTGATGGTAACCTGGTCACAACCACAGGAGAGCTACTGTACGCACATTGCTGGTTATCTCATTAAGGTTACCATTTTTTGGATGCCTTTAGCTTTCTGAAAAAAAATTGTGAATTTGAGATAATTTATTTTTCAGTGTGTAAAATATGTTTTTCCTATTGAGAGAACAATGAAAAACACGGAACAGTAAAGTCAACAATTTCAAAAGTAATATTTAGTTTTTGATGTTTAAATTTGTGCACATTCAAATGCAGGTTTTTTAAAGCTGTTTATCCACTGCATCACTGAGAATAACCAGCAGCTACCCAAATCCTGCAGTCTAGAATTTCCTTCTTCTAGTCCAGCGATTCATGCAGAATGATGCCCTCACCCTACACACATATAACACGTATGTTATTAACACATATGTTTTAGGACAGAGCTTCTTGGATCAGAAGATCATTGTTTCTTTGTTTTGCTGAATCAAATACACACTGTCAAACAAAGAACGTGCATGAATATTTTGCAAAATTGTGCATTCTTGAAGCAGCATTGTTAAGTATCTGCTTTTGGGTGCCTAAATTGATGGACCCTCTAAATGCAAGAAGCACAAACAAAAGGACTGCTCATGGAGCTAATTACAGAGATACTATGAAGTGCCTGAAATTATTTGGGAAGCAAGTATGCATGATCTGTGAGTTACCAGAGATTTTTTAGAAATGGTCCTGTACAAGGGACCTAGGCTTGTCTTCCTTGTAAGCTCTATTTAGAACAAAAATGTTCTTGCAGTAAATGCAAACCAGTGTTGCAACATATGGCATTAGTGTTGTGAAGGGCAGAAGAGAAGGTAGTCTGTGTGATGTCAGGTTGGCCAAGGGAAGTTAACACAGTGTGGCAGAAGCTGAGAGAAGTAACAAGATCAAAATCTCTGAATTTTGTCTGTATAATCATAGAATCATAGAATCACAGAATGGTTTGGGGTGGAAGTGGACCTTTAAAATCACCTGGTTCCAACCCCTCTGCTGTAGGGAGGGACACCTCCCACTAGACCAGGTTGCTCAAAGCCCCATCCAGCCTGGCCTTGAATGCTTCCAGGAAGGGGGCATTCACAACCTCACTGGGTAACCTGTTCCAGTGTCTCACCACCCTCACAGTAAAGAATTTCTTCCTAACATCTAGTCTAAATCTACCCTTTTCCAGTTTAAAACCATTTCCCCTTGTTCTGTCACTACCTGTCCTTATAAAAAATAATGTCAAGTTGTGCTCATTAGCTCTTCATAGTAGGTCCACAATGTGCTGCATCTGAATTTTACCTGAATGTCATGTTCAATCTTATGAAATAGGTTAGAGCTAGATCATTAGATAAGATCTATTTAGTATCAGTAGATGCAGAACACTGTTATGGTGCAAAGAAGGAATCTCTCTGTTATCAGCAACACTTCCATGTTTAGTAAGAAAGTTTTTCCTTTTCTGAGTGCAGCTCACTACCAAGAAAAAACAAAACAACAAAACCAAACCAAACCAAACCACAACAAAACAAATAGAGTACTGATTAGAGAAGTCCCAAGAATACCACAGGTAGCTAGGCAGCTAAACATATATCTATATAAGTAGGTAAACTTACATCTGAATTGAAAAGAGTGAAATTGTGACTCAAATTCAAAAGCAAAACTTCTGATCAATGTCTTTCATATTAACTTTTCATTTGTCTTTGTTCTGTTGCTTTTGATGTATAATGAAGGCAAAAAGGAATGATTGAAGCACAAAAAGAGGGGAAGGAGAAAAACAATGAACTCCCATACTACACAAATATCCATACACAATACAGCTTTTAAAGAGCAGAAGCTAAACTTGAACCATGCCAAAAACTCCTGAGGAACCAGAAGTACTTTTGGCTTTCCCACAGGTTACCTCACTACACTCTTTGGAATTAGGCGGAGGAAGATTAAGGTTCTCTAAGTCAGGAATCAATATGGGTTATTTCACCATGCATTGTGCAATGCTTTAAGGAGATGCTGGAGTGCAAATATGGAAGAGTAATGCAAATACACTGGCACTGATATCAGTATGATGCTGGTGCAAGAGATGCTGGACAAAACATAAGATCTTCTAAGAGGTGAAAGCAAATAGAGGGAAGATTCTTTCTGAACTCAACGTTCCCCTCATCCTATCACGTGACTTCGCTGTCTGATGATGGTTACTTCCAGGAAGCTGTCTGCAGAAATGGGGTGGGGAGAGACACATATCAAAACAAAAGTAAAAATCTCTAAAGAATGCAGAGTTTTACAGTGTACCCATTGTTGGTGTTATTCTGTCCCACTGAAACTAATTAAAAATGTTATTGATTCAGCAGAATAAAGCTGCAACAAAACTAAATAGTTATGAAAATTTGATTCTTAGAAGAAATGCAACTTAAATACTGAGAGGGCAGTATGAGTCTTTGATTAAAAAGCAAGGGGTAGCACCCTTTTTTCTTACTGCCAGTGAGTTATTTCTGAAAAGGAACTAATGCTCGGAAATAAGTAATCATAGTAAATCAGCACATTTGTTAGTCAAGACAAAACAAACAAAGAAACAAACAAAAAAGATCTTCTTTGCTGTCTGACTCTCAGTTCTTGAGACAATTATGGCAGTTTGCTATTTGTATGGAGAAAGTGTGGCTAGGAAGAAAAAAGGCTTCCCCTCCAGAGGACACCTGTTCTGAGAAGCTCTGATAAATTGAATATGCATAGCACAGGAGAGGCACTTGCAAAGTGTTAAGTAAATCACCTAACAAGTAACAAGGGAGGTGGGAAGAGGAAGAGCGGAAGGATAGAAGACAGACAGACTACGGGATAAATTAAAGCATACACAGAATGCCATAATGAATATGTACATCAATATTTAAGCTACTTGATCTTTCTGCATTAGAATCATGCATTTCTTTCACAGTTCCCATATGCAAATAATGATTTTGATTAATTTTCCCACAATTCCAACCTGATTGAAATGATAAAATATCTTTTATTTTAATGTCAGTTCATTTCAGATCCAAAGTGATTACATTTGCTGTCTTTCCACATTTGTGACTTTTCAGAATTTGCATGTTAAATTTCAGTATTTCATTCTGATTATATTACATCCATGCAGGAATCATTTTAAAATGGAAAACTTTTCAGTTAAATGACAATTCAGTTTGTTGAACAACTCAAATAATCTTCCTACCTACAGCAGCATTTGGAAAAAGTCAGAACACCCACAATACAGCCTAAGTTCATTGTAGCATCATAAAAAGTTATGTGTACTCCTTTCATTTTGTGGATGATACAGTCACATGTCGAAATGAGACAGGACATGAACAAGACTGATTTAAACATGGTTGAGCTCACACCTGAGATGCTCCAATAACTTGCCATCAACCAAGAGAAGAGATCTGCTTCCCTTTCGCTCCACCAATAGCAGTACCTCCCAACCTCATATCACCTCTCCCAGCCTTACAATCCCACTCTCTGGCAGCAGACCTGAAGTTAAGTTGATTCACAAATTAAGAGGTGAACTATTAATACTTTTACTGCATAATTTTCTGTTGGTTCAGTGAGTTCAATTGCTGCAGCATGGGTTCAAAGGAACACCAGCGTTTGTACATGGAAGGGAAAGGGTACAAACAGGTCAGCTTTGGGTAGTATTATACACCTTCAAAATTTGGTGCAGTTTTTGGCTCCTGCTGTCATTAATTGCTGTGGTCTGTTAAAAGAGAACTCAGTTCTAGAGTTAGTTTTCTTTTGTGCAATATCCTCAGCACTTCCAACTCCTGCTAATCTCAACAAGAGAAGAGGGCAGTCAGCCCTGGGAGGGCTGGGCAGTCAGTGATTACACGCACAGAACATCTCCCCTGACAGCAGCAAAGACACCAATGGAAGAGCACCAAACAAAGCATTCTAAGTCCATCTGTGTGCTACTTGTCCCACACTTACATATGTGCTGCATTTGCACGTCATTTAAAAAAGTAATATCTGTGCTCTTTTCAAGAGAAGATATGACTTTTTTTGTTGGTAGCGTGCTTGTGCTCTGCTGGAGGAACTCTAGCCAACCTGAGATTTAGCACTGACTTCTCTTAAGCGCAGTAGGTAGGCCAAAATTTTCACATATAACACCTGTATTTAGCACCAAATTGACATGGAGGACTACATGACAGCAGGATTGCACTAGAAATTTTTGCTGGTAAAGCAGCAGGTAGCACAGAGTTGGTAAGAGGTGTGATTTTAGTGCAGCATCACTAAAGTCAGCATGAGTGCTAGCAAAGACAATTAAAAAAATGCTTCTTGCCTGTAAAAGCTTATTTAATTCTGGGAATTGATACAAATGTCATTAAAAAAAATTGTTTTACTTATAGATGTAAAGGTCGACATTCACTAAACCAAGTGTGAGGTCCTGCACCTGGGTCAGAACAATCCCAAGCACAGATACAGGCTGGGTGGAGAATGGCTAGAGAGCAGCTCCGAGGAGAAGGATTAGGGCATGTCGGTTGATGAAAGACTTAACATGAGTTGACAATGGGCACCCGCAGCCCAAGAGAAGATGCATCAAGACCAGCAGGTTGAGGGAGGTGATTCTGCCCATCTACTCTGCTCTCATGAGACCTCACCTGGAGTACTGTGTTTAGTTCTGGGGCCCCCAACACAAGAAGGAAATGGAGCTGTTGGAGCACATCCAGAGGAGGGCCACAAAGATGATCAGAGGGCTGGAGCACCTACCCTAAAGAGGTAGGCTGAGAGAGCTGGGGCTCTTCAGCCTGGAGAAGAGAAGGCTCTGGGAGCACCTTACAGCAGCCTTCCAGTACCTGAAGGGGGCCTACAGGAAACCTGGAGAGGTACTTTTTATAAGGGCATGTAGCGACAGGATGGGGGAAATGGCATTAAATCGGAAGAGTGTAGATTTAGACTAAATATTAGGAAGAAATTCTTTACTGTGAGGGTGGTGGCACTGGAACAGGTTGCCCAGAGAGGCTGTGGATGCCCCCTTCCTGGAGGCATTCAAGACAAGGCTGGATGGGTCTTTGAGCAATCTGTTCTAGTGGGAGGTGTCCCTCCCTACAGCAGGGGGGTTGGAACCAGGTGATCTTACAGGTCCCTTCCAACCCAAAACATTCTGTGATTCTGTGATTCAGTGGCTGCACAGCTATGATCACATTGTGTCAAAAAGACATGTCTTGGACCAGATCAAATCATGGGAAAAGGGACTGAAGGAAAAAGCATGGATAGCATCATTGGCAAAAATACACCTAGTAAAAGCTGCATCTCCTAGGGAAGAATTCAGCAGTAGGATGACATCAACACAAGGTTTAAGCAGGAAGGTGGGCCTTGGATGATGTCTAGCTGTCACAACAACTCCATAGACCTCAGGTACTGGAGAATCTGCAAAAGTTTTAGATGCTAAAATGTGATTATTTTGTGGCAAGTTTTAGGCATCCAAGCTTGATCAATATGATCTGAGTAGCCGGATTCCTAATTTTGTCCACAGTGTGTAGTCTGAGTTACTTAAAGTATCTTCATGACATCACAATAAATAAATGGATTGGAAGCTGAGCCCTACCCTGGGTGTGTGTGAGTGACAGAGATGAGAGATTAAGAGATACTTTTCCTTGTAAGTGTGAAGGAAATCTACCAAAATACTGCTTCACATAAACATCACGTTAAACCCTACTGCTGTCAAGGCTAATTGAAATTTACAGGATTGGTACTTGCAGTATTAACCGAGGAACTGTCAAGCTTCATTATTTCCAGTGGAGTCTGACAGTCTTGTCTTAACATTATGATGTGTCAGTCTCTTTTCCCTTGATGACAAAGAAATACCATCTGCATTTCCTCACTCTATAAGGCTAAAGAGATATGAAAACGATTGCTACGGTCAGTATTTCACTGTTGTCAGGATTGTGATGGTCCAGTCACTGCTGTTTTCAGGAATATAAAACATAAATAACTAAATGTAAAAGAATAAACATAAATAACTAAATGCTACAATTTCCACTTAGTAGAAACTGTGCTACAGGTAAAAATTTTAATTAAAATAGTACATAGAAGAGTCCTTTCTTCTTTTCTTTATAACTGACTGGAAGGACTAATGTTAGCAAATTGCAGACAAAGTAAAGGAATATTTCATCCTCAGAGATTTGCGTCCACCAAAAGCTTGTGTATGAAGTGGAGACTGTCTCCAGTATAAGCTCTCTCTACTGTATCAGGTTCTGAAGCGTTGTCTGCAGGGAAGTCAAATACAAACTTCCTGCTATGGGTATTAAACCCACTACTGGACTCTCCACTGTCATCAGTGACAGCCCTGCCTTGCTGAGACGTTTATAGGGCAGATGCTCTTTGGTAAAAAGAGGTGAAAATTTATCCATGTAAGCCAAAATCAATCCAAAACAAATGCTCAAATTCAGGAAGTTGCAATATAACTTTCTGACATTCCACTCAAAATTACACTGGCAGTTATCAGTTCCTGAAGGCCTGAGCAGGGACTCTGGCCCCACTGAATGGACAGTCTAAACCCTTATAATACATTCTTCCCTAAAAGAAGTAATTTGGGGCAGCATTACATATGCAAACTGCCACTACCCAGAAAAGCTTGTCACATTATTTGAGGAAATTTAGCCAAAACTAAAGAAGCAGCAGCCGTATTTTCTCAGTGAGAATCTAAGTACTAAGATTTTTCACCCGAAAGCCCATGCATAGATCTGGCTCACAGGTGCCAGAAAAAATAAAAATTCCACTTCTCATCCCCAATGCTTGCAACAGAGAAAGCTTGTTGCAGAGAAGCAGAGAATGGAGCACTGTACCTACTAAGAGTGCTAACCAGTTAAGCCCAAGTAAAGAGGTTTCACTACTGCTGGTTCTCTCTCTCCTCTTTTGTTCTGTTGTTACTTGGCTCAAATCATTTTTCCACAGTGTCAAATTGCAGTTGAGTGGGTCAACATCAAAACACTGCAAGAATTAGATTCAGTCAAATAAGACTCAGGATTGGTTCCAGCATTCCTCTGTAACTAGGCCTTGTCAAGGCAGCACTAGATCCTCACAGTATGAGGCTACTTAGAGAAGTGAGCCTATTGCGCCCTTCTGAGCACAATAACTGCTACAAAATGATTATCATCCATGGACTTGCAAAACACAGAGGTCTTCAATGCAGCTGTCTGTACATGTGTGTATAAAGCATCATAAACTAGCAGACCAATTTACCACCATTCCATCAGATTACCTGAGGTAATTGTTAGCTGCAAGCTGTTCATTTTTATTATTATTATGCTCAACAAACCAAAGCCTAATTAAGGTATTAATTTGAACATACATAGGCTAGCATCTATTCTCACATTCAATACAAAAATGGCTAAAAGAATTAAAATCACTTATGTGATCATAAGTACAACAGACCTCATGTCTCTCTTCATAAATATTCAGAATTTGTATGCTTTCAGACACTCAAAACATTCTTAACAAAAATGCTCAAAGGGTCAATGAGGACAAAAGATTATAAAAAGTTTGGTGAAGCTGAGAGGAAGAGTATTTTTCTTGGTCTTCTCCCACCTCTATTCTTTTAACTCAAGTAAAAGCATGAAAGCAAAGGTCAATGTTCACTCATCTAGATCCTATTGACATAAGCTGTCTATAACTACAGTGCTAATTGATAAAATCTGAAGTAAATTCTCTGATTAGAATGATGAAAACCACATGGCACTTTCAGCCTAATCTAGTGATCCTCCCTACCTGCAGACAGACAGTGTTCAGCACTACACAGAATTATCTACTTGACATTCAGGTCCTTGTGACAGAAGAAACCAGGAAAAGGTAAAAGTGTAAGAATATTAAAAAAAATGTATAGTAAAGGAAAGTTCTAGTCAACAAGGAAAATACATTCATTTATATATGAAGACATTAAATAAAATTGTAGTTTATTTCCCCCCCCCCACAAGGACTGCATAGACTGTAGAACTTTGCTGCAAGAAGATAGGGAAGCAAGAATCCACAAAAAATTTCAGTAAAAGACTGAAATGTATTAGATGGATATAAAGAAAATCCACCTATATCATAACTAATTACAAAAATCTTAAAGAGCTGCTAAGCCTTGTTCATGATTTGAGAGTAAGGACAGCCTTAGTGTTGCCCACTGTTGTGTTCTAACTGCAGGTTTGAGATCTAGAAAAGCAATTTCTGTATTTCTTATTTGGCAGAGAGATTCAAGATCATTTACACACTTTCACACAAGCACATCTTTTTGACAATAATAAAGTAATTTACAGCGTTTGAAAAGTACCTGTAAGACAGGCTTTACTGGCACATGCCTAATAACATCTTTTGCATCTGTTGGAAATATTTTTCAGGACATATTCAACTTTGAATCAAATTGCAGTGCTATAATTACTAGCTAATATTTAATAGCTAGTATGTTCACTGTAAACTACAGTGTTTAATAATAATTTTTAAAAAAGCACAGAAAACATGATAAAGCAGTGCTTAAGTATCTATGTATTTCTGCAATGTTCACCTGTCATGTTTCCCTTTCTTCATTATTAACTTGGTAAATGCTGATATATCAGTAGGTTATAGGGAAAAAACCTCACATGCTCAGGCTGGCAATTTCATTTTGTTAAAAGCAAGAAGTCCAGGCAGAGGATGAGGTCTATTTGCACTTGAAACAACAGAACAATTGGTTTGGAAAATAGAGCTTAATGTGTGAGCTGGCAGCTGTCCAAGTATCCCAGAAAGATACTCATTTTCTTTGCTTGAAGACTTCCTGGTCTCTTCCTGAACCCACTGTTCATTGTGACAAGCAAAAGCTGCACAATCTAACCTCTCACCAGGTCTGATGGTCGTTTGTAGGAAACAATTCTCACCTGAAAGGCCAGAAATAAGGGAATGCTTGTGTTGTCCGCAACATATAATGCTTGATCATGGGTATAAATTGGCTGGGAGGTATATTATCAATTACTGCATTTTACATTCTTGTCTGCAACAACCATCCTCCATTTCCCTTTTACCCTCTTTCTTTTCTCATTTGAGTGTCCACATTCCAGTGTGTTTCTGATCTCTGACTCTAATAGGAGTTTAAGCAAAACATTGTTTCTAGTTTTCCCTACCAGTGAATCTGGTTGATTAGGTAATGGATATTCCAGTGATCTATACTTAATTCAGTTTCTATATTATTGAAATTCTGAAATATAACTATTTGTCATAAACTCATCCATTTTCTGTTCACACATCCACTTCCAATACAACACTGATTTTTGTCTTCTGAAAGCTATGTATTAAGCTGAAAAAAAGTACTATACATCTTCATTGTCATGCACCTTAATTCATCGGAAGTCATTTCTCAATAAAAGAAAAAAAGAAAAAAAAAACTGTGTAAATATGTTAGAGATGCTATTTGACTTCCAGCTAGCTTGGCCTGGCTGAAAGCCAATATGTCTAATGTGACACTGACAGGGAGCAAAGATCTATGAGTTGCTTAAAGAGTGCATACGTTTTCCTTAACAACAAAAAATGGTTTTGAAGAGGAGCAAGAGCAATATGTGTCAAGCATATTTTTCTTTGATATCCCTTTGCCTAATGCTTTATTGTCTTCTTATGATTGAATTATGGCTATTATTAAATGGCTATGGTTTCCAAAACAAGAAAGAGTAGAAAAGGGTGCACATAATTGGCTAGACATTGCTGTAGCTGTTGTCCTTCTTTAAGTACTGTTTGCATTTCCAGCCCCATACCTAAAAGAGACATAGCAAAGTTAGAGAAAATATGAAGAATAGGAAATAAAATAATTAGGTAGAATGAGCTGATTCTTTGTGAGATACTGAACGAGCAGACACTTCTCAAGATGGACAGCAGATGGGTGAGGACTGAATGGAGCTTATGGTAACAATGGACAAGGTGAGTTTCAGAAAATCCCACCTAAAAAAGGATTTTTTAAGTACTTTTTTCTGTTTTTAAACAACAGTAATGAACTTCTGAAATCTACTGCCACTGGATGTTCAGTAGACAGAAGGCATTAACATATTCAAAGAGGACTGGACAAAATCATTGACAACAGGTCATAAGCAGACACTAAAATAAATAGGTAGGGATGTTCTCTCTAACATCCCTCATCCAGCAATTGTTAAATGCTGAAAAAGTACAAAGGAAACAGATCACAGAGAGTAGCCAGATTTGCACGCTGTTCCCAGAGAGTATCTGCTGTTGTCACTATTGGAGATGGAATACATAGGATAGAAAAATGAGATAAAAACTGCCATGCTGGATTAGATCATCACTGACACCATCATCTCATTCTTATTTCTATATGCTTGTGCCATTCCCAGCACAACAGGCACCTCTTTGTCTCAAAACCTCAAGGAATCCAAATAAAAAGTAGTAGGATAGGTACAAGCCTGCAGAAACTATGTAACACGCTTGCTGAAGACAGAATGTGTTTCCTCATTATGTGACAACATAATTTGTTGTTCCCATTTTATTTTTCCTTTTATTTTTCTAAAGGACAGATTTATAACTTTTAATAATGCACATATTCTCTTGATCAGGTAATTTTAGTTAGAAGTGCTTTGAAGGAATACTGTGCTATCAACCTCAGATTGGACTTAAAAAGGTAAAGCAAATGTGACCCAATAGAAAAACAGTATTTGTTTAATAACTTCCCTTTTTTTTTCCTCTGCTGGAAATTGATACATTGCTATGGTAATTCATCCATTTTATACTCAAATCAAAATAACATACAGACCCAGGGAAAGAAAATTACCCTCTATATAAAAGTATTAAATTAGCAACACGTCTTTACTATGATAATCAAGAGTACTTAAAGTTGACCTCAAAGCAAAAGTAATTGGGTCTCTGCTCTTTTGTGTTTCTTAATTATCTCTGGAGGGGATACAAAAAGTTGTCATTTTTTTTTTCCTGCATTAGAAATGAAGATGTTTTCTGCTTTAGATGACTCGAAACCTGAGACTTCAGGAGAGTCAAAATTAGAAGTGATCTGCAGAAGAGGGAAGGATTCTTACGTTTCTTTGTGTTTGAGTCTCACATATAATCAAATATATAGAGCACTAGGATAAACAGCCATGGAAAAGACAGTATGTGTGTTTATCATTATATACAAGGTAGATAAATCCATGTGCTTGTTATCTTTGAGAAACAGATACATTTTGGAATGTTCCAACTAGAAATACATAAGTCTATATACATTTATCCTCAGTTTAGCCATGGACTTAATACTTAGTTTATGCTAGCCAAAGTCTGTACAATTATGCCAAATTATTTTGAAACTTCTCATCTGATTCTGCTAATAACACAACAATTCTCATTAGCCCTTATCACCAGGTTATGGGAAAAGCTACAAGAAGGCCTGCTGCTTTATGCATGTTCACAAGCATACTCTTTTCTAAGGAACACGGAGCATTCCTCAATGAAAGGAGTAAGTGGGAAAAAAAAACCCAACACTACAACAAAACCACAAAAAACCCTGTCACATTCTTTTGATCTGAGTTATGGTACAGTGTGGTATAGGATCATTACATGGAAATATATATATATATATAATATATATATATATGTATGTATGTATGTATATATATATGCATGTGCATGTGTATGTATGTATATATGTATATATAAACATGTTTCCTGAAAGACTTAACATTTAATGAATGAACAAATAATGGTCCTCTATCTGGCTATTGCATCTCTAGTGTAGTCTGAAGCAGACAATTACAAATTAGTTGCATATTTGGAACTGATCAGTGGTTAGCTAGATATTTCTATTTTCTGCTTCTTCCAGTGGAAAAAAAAACAAAAAAAAACCAACCACCACTATTTTCTATTATTTTCAACTCTTTTGCAAATAATTGCGTTATCACCTCTAGATTCTTACATCAGCTCATCATAATGATACTTAAATAGTATCTGTACCTTCCTTCATCAGTGATCACTCCTTGATAAAGACCTGTGGTTTGCAACAATATCTATTGAGAAGCCTAAATCTAGACTTACCAAATACAATAATGCCCCGTATTCATAAATTAGCTCATTTTTGCTCCAGTATAGTAAAAGCATTTTTTCTTATCCCCTAAGCAAGGGGGAAAAATGATCTTTACCCAGTAAAGTATTTTCAGCCCAAGTCTAACCATAAGCACAAGTAGCACCTTTTAAAACAGACTCGTGAAATTACAGCAACAATTTAGCAAGAAATGTAGATATATATTGTATAATGTGCATTTTTTTTTCCAATTATATTTTTCTCCCATCCTGCTAACATGTCATTTTTCTGTTTATATACTAACCTCTGATGAAATATCAAATTACACAAAGGCCAATAACACCTCTATGTCCGAACCCTCTCCGGCAAGAGTCTGCTGAAACTTAACATTCCCTGAAAGATCTACTGACGTTCCCCAAGCATCCAAACTTGACACCATGCAACACTGCAGCCTTGCTCGAGCACAAGCTCCCACCAACCTGCGGACAATACCTCCGCCTTATCACGCAGGAGACTCTGGGGTGACCGTTGAGTGCACTCTGATTTTACAAACTGTCATATGGCGAGATAGTGGTGGGTTTCAATGCCGTCACTTATTCAGTCAGCCCAGATGAACTAGAATCACCATTTCAGTTATATCATAGCTCGGGGCGAGAACATGTCACCCTCTTTATTTCCAGCTCGGAACAAGCTGCTTAGGCAGATGCTAACTGTGGTCCTCCCTGCCATGTTCTGTAGAGTGGCCTTTGTCTGGGTTAATTGAGCCCCCACTCCATTTAATAGGCTGTTGAAGTCTTATTGAAACAGAGCTAGTGCCGCAGGTTAAATACATTGCAGTGCTCTTGTTAATCCCCTCATTAACGGAGCTGTAAAGCTTGTTGAGAGCTGTGAGTTTGCATATATTATCAGAGAGTTCTTCACTCAAGTGCTATCAATAAAATGACAAAGCCAGTTTGCAAATACTGAAATCAACAGTGACACAAAGCTAGATACCTTAAAAAAATAAACAAGTTAATAACTGATAAATCTCATTTTCACACTTGGAGGATATAAAAAAAAAACAGATTGAAGAATCTCTTTTTTTATTGGATGAACTTAAAGCATGAATTATACAAACACGATTGCTTTCTGTATGCAGAGAACACAAGCAAGAAAAATACTACTTCTTCAACAGAGGCTTCTGACTGGAGTTTGGCGGTAGCTGCTGAGAAACAATTTAATGAACCATGAACAGACTAGATGCACTTAGCAAGCCCAAAGAAAATGAATGAATTCACAACATAAATCAAGAAGTGAAGTTAGAGATAAAATACTATGGAGCATACAGAGAAAGCCTTCTATGATCTCCAAAGGAAAAGGAGTCAGAGTGGGCCTTGAGGACAGTTAGGAGAAGTCTTCAGCAAATTAGGGCTCTCTCACACCTGCCACGAGGAGAGGCATGAGAAAGGCTTCCCTCCAGTATATGCAGGATGGAATATAGCTGACTGTCCATCAGCAAAAAAAAAAAAAAAAAAAAAAAAAAGAATACAGGACTCTTCACTGAGACACAAGGGAAATCTGAGGACTCCTAGCTGGAGAGGCAACCAAAAAAAGCAGAACTGTCTGGAGGCCAAACTCTCTGGTACTCATATCTTTCTTAGAGTACTTTGCAATGGTCAGGTGAAGACAACCAGCAGTCTCCTGAGTTCATGTCTTCCCTAAAACTGATTTGAAGTAGTATTCTTCCTTATAATAAGAGAGCCAGAATGACCTTAAAGTATCTCTTAATGCATTGTCACCTCCATCTTATATCTGTATGGTAGGCATGACTCTTGGCAGGCCACAATGTCATAGAGGAGGCCATAAGTAAAATGGTCTCAGTTCATGTTCACAATGTTCATATCCAGTGTGGTAGTTTCTGAAACATATCCACTGAAGACTCCTCTGTAGATAACTCTTAGAAGTTCGTTTTCTAAAACATAATGTTCATGCCTTTATGTGTCCCTTATTTTCAACATTGTGCTCTGATTTGCTGGCCTATAAGGAAACTCTATCCACATTATTTTCCTTCCGGCATAAATAGTTATAATTCTGATTAAGGCCTCTTTTTTATACCCTGGAATAAAGCACAGACAAAGTTTGCAAATCTACTTTAAGAGTCTACCACAGTGCATGCAGAACTGTAACTAGACCGCTCAGAGACTTTAGTACAGAATACTCATCACAGGATAATGAGAACAGTGCCTTCTTGAGCACTTTTAAAACTTTACCCGTAACACTTTCCTTTTTTTTTTTCTTCTTTTTTTCTGTTGTATGAAGTTCTTCCTTTGCATATGTGGAAGCAATCATGAAATTGACCTTCTCCTTTCCTTTCCTTTCCTTTCCTTTCCTTTCCTTTCCTTTCCTTTCCTTTCCTTTCCTTTCCTTTCCTTTCCTTTCCTTTCCTTTCCTTCCCTTCCCTTCCCTTCCCTTCCCTTCCCTTCCCTTCCCTTCCCTTCCCTTCCCTTCCCTTCCCTTCCCTTCCCTTCCCTTCCCTTCCCTTCCCTTCCCTTCCCTTCCCTTCCCTTCCCTTCCCTTCCCTTCCCTTCCCTTCCCTTCCCTTCCCTTCCCTTCCCTTCCCTTCCCTTCCCTTCCCTTCCCTTCCCTTCCCTTCCCTTCCCTTCCCTTCCCTTCCCTTCCCTTCCCTTCCCTTCCCTTCCCTTCCCTTCCCTTCCCTTCCCTTCCCTTCCCTTCCCTTCCCTTCCCTTCCCTTCCCTTCCCTTCCCTTCCCTTCCCTTCCCTTCCCTTCCCTTCCCTTCCCTTCCCTTCCCTTCCCTTCCCTTCCCTTCCCTTCCCTTCCCTTCCCTTCTCTTCTCTTCTCTTCTCTTCTCTTCTCTTCTCTTCTCTTCTCTTCTCTTCTCTTCTCTTCTCTTTTTTAATATGTTAAAAGTATTTTTAGGGTTTTTAGTTATGCTTATAATAAGTAGTGAGTTACAGAGTATCATGTACCCAGGGAGTGGCAGAACCTGGTTTCTGCAGACTCTCAAGGTTCAAAGTTAGAAGAGAGAAAGTACAAGAACTTAACTGGAGTCCATTGAAATAACACAAAACTGGCAAAAGTTAGGCTCCTTTGTTTTATGCCAGAGCTTAAAAAAGTAATTTTCTTTTGTAATACTTTTACCTTTACCATAATAGCAATATAAATGGTAATTTTTGTCCAGCACAGTAAAGAAAGAAAAAAAATAGTACTGATGACTTGCATGGAGAAAAGGGTCCCTCACTACCTGGCATATTGGGTAGGAGATGCTATTTCCATTCCAATTTACACAAGTGCTGTCAAAGAAGGAATTCCATTCCTTTCCATGGAGAGTATGCAATTCAGTAGTATTTCTATTAATAATTAAAGCCTTTGGGTAGCAGCAAGTGACTTCCCAGAACATTTGCTAGAATTTGCAGTTCTTGAATGAAATGGGAGTGTTAGCGAATGTAAACCAACAATATTATTTAATGGAATTTCCTCAGCTTCCTTCTACTTGTCGTCTTATGAAAATATTCCACCAGAAACATTTTTCACTGGCTATTTCAAATTTGAGCCTGTAGGTAGGCAATGGCTGAATAAATATGCTGCTGCAAGCAAAGGTCCAATGAATGACCTTCCATCTGTACAAAGCTTGCTTTGCTCCCCATGGATCTAAAATGGCACCTGTTAAGCAACACACAGATGGGTTTTATGTTTGCCAGTTGATCTAAATAGGGACTGTCTTACTGATGGTGATCCTTGGCTGGCCATAGAGCTCAAAAAAAAAAAAAAAAAAAAAAAAAAAGGAAAATCTGGGCCATAAGAACACAATTTAGTTTTAGAAATATTTAGTTTCTTAGATTTGACTAAAATAACTTTTTATTCAATTTTTATTTAGTAACAAGCAAAGCAAACTGGAATGTCACCTGAAGAGATGAATACCTAGCATTAATCAATAACGCAGCTGGTGAGTATTTCAGAAAATTCTTCTACTAGCAACTTCCCTTTGAGGCTACAAGCAAAGAGTATTGACTGTTTGCCTTCATCTAATCCACATTGCCTTCCGGTCTAGAGAAGCTCATGCGATATGATATCTCTTCAGTGTTGTGTTCAGCTGTCATACACTGATGCTTTATTGCTCAGGATCTACTCATTCACCCAGTTAACATTCAGTTTTCCATTGTACACACTTCCCAGAATCTTACAACTAGAAAACAATCATCCACACAGTTCAGTGCTATGCTTAGTTAAGCAACAGGGATTTGAAAGCAAAGGTAATGCGATCCCTTTTCCTTTTAGTCAGTCAAAAGGAGCCTTTTCTAGGAAGAGTTTGACTGACAGAAGAATAAATTGATTCTTTAGTTCACAGCTTCTTTGTATAAACTTTTCTAAGTCTTTGTTTCTGTATTTTGTGTGCATGTAAGTCTCCAGTTGCCAGGAGTAAATTTTCCTAGTAGTAGTAGTGGAGGATATCTGTTTCATGTAGCAATCCTTACCTCTTACTATCAAAATCTCTGGTAAATACTAATATTCTTGCTTGCTTTCTACAGAGAAGGCAAATTTTTTTCCAGACTTGACATAAGTATATGTTGAAGTGTGCTAATTGAATATAATCTTTTTAAAAGAATGGTATTTTTTTGGTAAAGTGTTTTTTTTCTTCTTTATTTCATGTTATTACTATTTTGTTGTTGTTGTTTGGAAATTTATGTAGGTAATGTGTGTGTACTTCTACACACAGTTGAAGAAAGAGACTCGTTTAGACCACATTCAAGCACAGAACCCAGAAAATTAGGATTACTTTTCTGTATAGCCCAGAGTCTCATTTTTGGATAAGCAGTCTTTTATATATATATATAGTCTTTTTATCTTTTTTAGTCATTTTTTGAAGATCCCATTCTCCTATGAGTACTCAAAAATTTTTTTGTATGTTCTTCAGGAACACAGCAAAAGCTGTGGCTACATAATAATAAGCTTCAAACAACTGCTTTTTCACAATTAGAATTCCCATGTTGTACAAAACCTAGCATTTACCACACATTCAAAACAAAAAAACAACAACAAAAAAAACCCAACATCCACTCATCCACCCAACCAACAAAAAAATCCAGCGCTATTTAAAGAAAATCACCATGGAATAATGAAGTATAAAGCATTAATGTTAGAATAGTTATTACAGCAGTTCTGTCCCTCCAGAGGGAAAGTAACCCAGTGCACTCTTTAGAACATAGAAACACAACTCTTTGCTAAGTATCTTCCATAAGGGAAAAAATATTCTGATGAAATTGGCTGAGTGCAGACTGCAGTTTTAAAGAGAGCCTTAAGAGTAAATAAACAGCTACATTGCTGTACTAAGGTTTCTAATTCCCTATGGACAGTTTGAAATTTCCATGCATTATGATGAATGAATTTGCTTAGACAGTACTTGGGATTAAGTGATTTCCTTCTTACAGCATTTGAGTTACCTCAGACAACTCAATTGAGAAATCTGCCACTGCCTCACGTAAGATATGAGATGAGCATGTTTCTAAGCATATGATTTTCCCTCTAATGTGATTTTTTATTTTTTTTTTTTAGTCTGCATATTGAAAAAAAAGAGGAGCAACTGAGCGGGAAAAAAAAGCATGAAGGAAAGTGAATTAATGAAGTATCAGGTCTTCATTTTCGATATACTAGTTGTTGGCTCTATAATGAAATATGTGTTGACCACTTGTACGGGAGGAGATCACTGCAAATAATTTGTCTTGTCATTTACTATGGAAGCCGCACAATGATCTTCATTGACTGAAGTGCCAAAAAAATAGAGACAACAAAGTTTTAACTGCTCCTAGCCAGGTACTTCTCCATATCTCAGGGCCCCAGCAGAGCCTGTTGCATCAGCTCAGCACAGAATATGACAAGGCCTTGACTCCTTATCTCTCTATTTCACTTGAGCAAATGTGTTAATAGATCTAATGCCATCTTATTTTCTCACTTTGGTTCGACAGAAGGTGACCAGACAACGAGTGTGAGGTCATTTTGGAAAGAGGAGGATCGCTGAGGTGAGGGTCATTCAAAAGGCAAGGTGCAAGAGTTCAGGATCTTGCCTCCTGGGAAAACCAAAGTTTTCACTCTGATTTCTACATTTTTGCAAATTCCTTGTCACAAGTTATATCTGCACCTTTTTAGCCCATTTGTCTTCCTTGCTAGAGATCATCTTTCCCTTGCTTTGTGGATAGAGAAAAATGTCCAAAATTCACAGAACCATAGAATGGTTGAGATTGGAAGGGACTTCTGGAGGCTATCTCCCCCAATCCCTGCTCAATCAAGGATATCCAGAATAGGTTGCCTGGGCCCGTGTCTAGGTGGGTTTTGCAGCTCTCCAAGGAGAAGGCTCCACAACCTCTCGGGCATCCCGTGCCAGCCACCCACACAGTAAAGAAACACTTCCTGATGTTCAGTGTGAACTTCCTGTGTTTCAGTTTGTGCCCATTGTCTCTTGTATTGACACTGGGCACCACTGAAGAGCCTGACTCTATTTGCTTTGCACTGCTCTGCCATGTGTTTTGTTCCCCCTAAACCTCCCCTGCTCCAGGCTGAAAAGTTGTAGCTCTCTCAGCCTCTCCTCATAGGAGAGGTGCTGCAGTCCCTTCACTGTCTTGGTTGCCTTCTGTTGGACTCTTTCCAATTTGTCCATGCTTTCTAGGATGTCCATGTGCAAAAAAGCACGCAGTTATGCCTAAAGAAATATATATTGTAAGTGCAGGGTGACACCATTACTGCCTGCCATCATTGTATGCAATTGTAAGTCTCTTCTTCAGAGTTAAACCCACTTTCCTCTGTGAACTAGAGAGGCTCAAAGTTGCTGTAGCTTGTACTAACTGCTTACAGCTGCAAATGAAAGAGCTGCTGCTGTAACTGGACAGCCATAAGGGACAATGTAATGCATTGTGCTACTGTTCTCCTAGACAGGTGTTGTAATTAGAGTTGCATGGGAGTTTCACAGCAGTTGCATCTCAGACAGGATCCGCCAGGGGGATGGATATGCTCATTTGAGAGTCAACTTTTTTAGCAGATTTGGCTCAGTTAATAATTGACTCTCAGATGAAACATGAAAAGGTGAATAATCCCCAGTTTCTTGCAACAAACTCTTACTTCTACTCCTTGTTTTGCTTACTGCACATTCCTGACATCTCATCTTATTCTGAACTCCTATATATTGAAGTGTGTTCCCAGAAGAGAAAGCTCTACAGCCTCATTTCCAGATGTGGTGAAAAAATCAAGGTAGATTCTTCACTGCAGTAAGCATAGATGCTTCTTTGATCTGAAAGTGGTAGACTGGGTCATAGTAAGCATCCAGGACTCAATCTGTTCTAAATCTTGTGGAAAGCAAAAGACTTCTGAGTGCAGCAACCATCCTCCATGTGCAAACACTCACCATCCCAGGTGCAGGAAGACTGGCCATTTTGTAAGTGTGCCAAGAAGACAGAAGGCCATCTGGTGCTATAGACTAATCTAACAGCACTGAAGTCAGTACAGACTGGTTGGTATATAGTACATAAGGTTCTCTTGCAGACAGATTAGACTCCGTAGCCAAGAGAGACTGGACATTACCTTATCTGTGCTACAGAAGCAAACACTGAAAAGCTGGCAATATGGCCTTCAGAAGGACTAGAGTCAGAAGCTGATAACAGATTTATTTGGGACTAAGAACTTAGCTAAAGAATGTGGTTGAATGTGTTGGACTCACTTACAAACCAGCACGAACAAACTCCTGCGTAGTATAACTTAGGACTGCTGTTAACATTAGTATAGATAGTTTGCAAGAGAATAAGGATCTTATGAAAATAATAGGAAAAGAAAGGGAAGATACTGTGGGATTCACATGGAAAGAGTACAGGTTAGTGCTAACACATGCAGTCATACAAATGTAACCCATGTCAGTGGTGTGCTGTATTTGTTGCATTAAATATGGTGGTATTATATCCTAATACAAACGTATTTTGTTCAAATCCTTCATACAGAGCAATGAAATTAAGTTAAGCTGGAATGCAAGAGGAGAAGGAGGAGGAGGAGGAGAAGGAAAAAACAAAGTTTTTGCACATATCAAAATATGGTGAAGTAGTAAGAAACAAAAAGTGAGAAAAATGGTTGCTATGGCATCAGGTTATCCATGGTGTGCCACTAGGTTCCATTCTAGGGCATCTGTTGTTTATCAGCTATCTGGAAAGAGTTTTACTGACATTCCAGAATTATTTAAGTTGATCAAGACCAGAGAAGCTGTGAAAGAATTTGGAGGCCTTAAGCAAGTTGAGTGAATAGAAAATACGATGGCAGATGAAACCAGATGCTGGCAAATATCTTCAGCACACTTTAAAGGAAATCACTGGAACTGCTTTCTTTCCTGGGTTCTAAACTGACTCTAGAGAAAAAGACTCAACCAAAGCTGTGCACACATCAGAAAAGACCATTACTCATGAAGAAATGGTGGTGGAAAAATAAACAGACTATGGAAGAAACATATATATATAGACTGTAATTTAACTGATCAATGACTTGCCTAGAATACTCTGCACAATCTTAACTAGCCCTATAAAAAAGGGTTCAGAAGAATTAGCTGAAATAAAAATTAGCAGAAACACACTGAAAGACTCTCCAGTGTTTGCCTTATACAGAAGAGGGGGCACAAGAAAAAAAAATCACCATAATAAATTGTATACTTTCAATTCACTAACAAGAAAGCATTTACTGAAACAGAAATTTAGTGGCACTTTCAAGTGGCAATAGAAAAATCTGCACACAAAGCAAAATTAGCTTTCAGACTCCTTGAAGTGGAATGTCATTACAGCAACAAGTTTAGATAAATTCAAAAAGGTCAGATATATATGTGGTAATAAGATTATAGAATTATACTATTAAATATTAAGCATCACATAATAATTTCAGATATACATGTCAAACAGCAGTTAGAGCTTTTGGAAACACACCCTTCTACACAGACTACCAACTCCTTGGCAATATACTGCCAGGCTTCTTGCTCTTTCTTTAACATATCTTGTACTAGCAAATCTTCAAGGCAGGACAATATGCCTTTGATCTGATTTACTTTGGATGCTGCTATGGATTATAATTATCCATTAGTACTGTATAGAATAAATATTGTCACTGAATCTCTATATCAAACTGTTTTATTTTAAAACTTTGCTACTTCATCTATTTCCATCTATTTTTAACTAGAAACCAAAAGTAAAGAAATCGGAATAATAGGACCCTTTTCTGCCACAGTAGATTTCTGATTTTGGGCAGAAGTGTTATCAATTGCATTTTCCCTGGTAGGGCTCTGAGTCATGAAGAAGCTGATTATAATCAATATTTCTTAGAACACTGAAGCGTTACTATTGATAGCAGATAACTATTTACATATTAATGTACTCATTCACACATGCCCTCATAGTTACCAGCTAGAAGAGTAGTTGAGAGACAAACCTCATTGTGCACTTGGAAGCAGAGCATCATGCTGAAGTACCAATTGCTTCTAGGTAGTTCTTCAGAAAGCCATTCAGAGAGTCTTTTAAATCAGGTGTACATATAATTCAGTAGTCTTTTCATACTGCAGCCACTGCTTCCCATGTTGTGGTGCAAGTTATACAACCTACTGTTGATGCCAGCATGTGTTAGCACACTTCTAATGAATTAGCATACTCCAGGTGTCCCACACTTAGTTCTTGCAAGTTCAATATGTCTTCTAGTCTCCAGAACATCCTCAAGAAACACTCTCAGGACTTAATATTCTTTGGTTTGTAGATAGTTAATATCTACAGTTAATGTAGGTTATTGAACAAAAACTGATTCAATCCATCCTACCTTTAATTTTGTGCTGAGGCTTATGTGTGGAACCAGCATATACATTCCTGTTCATCAACTTCTTGTTCCTGTGCAGGAAACTTATTCTTTCCACATGCATTACTGAACTGTGGATGTAAGCCAGACAAGAAATGAATCAGCTGAAATGGTAGAGCATTTTAGTGAGACAAAATCCAAATTTCCTTTAGAAACTTGTGTTCATGTCATATCTTTCATGTCTGTGACATTAACATGTAGCCAAAACTTCTGCTGTACAATACATTCTATAACTCAAATTCTTACAGTCACATCTTCAGGAGGCTTTAGTGAAGTAACACAGAAGTCAATATAAATTTATATTTTTCATACCACACACAGTGATGTAGCACATTCAGCAGTTCCAGTCCTTACTCCACAATGCGGTTCAAAATAACAGAGATATCAAAATATATTAAAATCACTAATTTTTGCCAACAGATTGGGTATTATGTTATGCCCTGCTTTAAATACCACTGCAAGAACTGAGACCTGTGAAAAGGGGAAAGTATTATCTTCTCTCTCATAGTCTTTGCCAAATTTTACATAAAGCAGTATGATAATTTAAGTTTCCTGTGAACTAACATAAAGTTTGCCTAAAGGATCAAAAGTAAAGTTAGACCTGATTTGGGTGTTTAGGTTGCTCAGGGGCTTTTGTCCAGCCATGTTCTGAATATCTCAAAGGATTGAGATTTCATGATTTCTCTGAGCCCCTGTTCAAGTATTTGCCCACTCTCTCTGTGATCTTCTCTATAACCTTCAACAACACGTGCTCCCCTAATCCTCTACTGGATTTGTTTCTGCATCACAAAATCACAACACGGTTGAGGTTGGAAAGGACCACAGGCAGTCACCTGGTCTAACTCTTCTGCACAAGGATGGCCACCTAGAGATTAGCCAGTTATCAGTATGTAGTGTTACATGTGCTTCCATGTGAAGCTCTGCTCCTTCAGATTGAGCTCTGGGTAGTATTAGTCTTTGAATGACACGCAGAGATTTAGCAAAGTATCTGCTTTGGTCCATAAAGAAGGAAGAAATCAGCTCAGCTGATGATGCCTTTTAGGAAATCCTTAGAGGAAATCACCTGCTGATAGGGTGGAGAATCAGGCCTGTAAGTTTGCAAGTTGAAGGATATGTGCATTCAAGCTGCAGAAGCAGAGAAACTGAAACTAAATCTGCAAAGGAGATAGATGGTGCCTGTGTGGTCATGCAGAGGAGGAATGAGGCAAGACTTGTTTAGGCTACAGGTGGAGAAGATGCAAACTGAGAAACCTGTTTAATTATCCCCAGTACTGGTGTTCCAGGGCCGAGAACCCCAAAAATCTGATGTTCTTTTTCTGTGATCTATTTATTATTTGACTTTACAGGCAAATCTGAAGACTCAACAGCAGGAAAGAACAAAGTGAAAGATGGAAATGGAGGCAGACAGGAGTCTGGTAAAAGGGAAGGCGTAATGGTGTGACAGAAGAAGAAGACACTATTAAAACAAACACATACTGAAGAAGTACATCCTGTGATATGTGAAAATTTGAAGAGGCACAGATATCAGACACAAAACTTATTTTTAAGGCACTCCAAATTGTGTGTCTTTTTAAGTGCAAACATAAGCCCACACATGTATACGAAGTATAGGACATTTCATCTTTGTTATATTTTACTACATAATTTCAGATAATAACTACTAAGTCAACAGATACATAGCTTTTTTTTCTTTTTCTTTTTTTCTTTTTCTTTTTTTCTTTTCTGTATGTGTTATAAACGCTGTGGTTCCCGTTCACTTTGTTTTTACCCAGAGCAGAAGTGCATATTTAATCCTACTGGTAATTATATTAACCAGTGGGTGCCACTGTATACCAGACAGAAGTATTGGAGACAGATAAAAAAGAACAGCTGAAAATTGAGCAATGTAGTCAAAATTCTTATTCATATGTAAGTGCTATTATTCCTTTGAGAAATAAAACTTTTTCTGTAACTGCTAGCAAACACAATGACCAGCAAGACAAAATTCCTGATTAATGATAACTTTCATTGAAATGAATCTCATTATATCTATTTTCACTTCTATTTTATACATGTTTAATTGGTTTTACAGAAAATAAAGATATAAGCATTCATGTGTGTTTTTACTTTACAGATTTAATACAATCCCTGTGCAGATCTCTTCAAAAATAGGAAAAATGTAAGGAGTAAAAAAATGTCACATTTAATCATGACTGTCAAGATAGTAGTGGTGAGATGCATCAGTCCAAAGTTACTAAGACAAAATCATACACATTTCATATTGCTTAAAAAAAGTGTTATTCTAAGCTAGTCTGGTATGAACCCAGAGTATTCTACTGGAGTTATGTTGGTGTAAACCTGGACAGATTGAAATCCAGATCTGTCCCAAAGCACGTCTTTCATGCTGTAATTTTCCGAAGAGTAAGTTCTGAAACAATATACACTGGAATAAACAAGAAAATAACTCAGACATTATCAGTGGAGTTATTTATGATACACAGCTACAGGAATGAAAACAGAGTCCTGTCCTCAGAATTACAATTACTCCTGCTGAGTCTCTTTTCTTGGGATGGAAACAGATGGTTGATGTGTCAAGGCCAGATTTTAATCTCAGCTGCAATCATGTAAGTCTGAAGCTGTTTTGCTGAAATCTTTGCAGGGGCTTGCTTTCACAATAGAAAGTGGTCAGTGGCTTAAGGTATTCCCAATACCCAGCTTGTTTTCATTGGCATGATATTCCTTCAGGGATTTGGGTCAAAATAAAACAATTAATAAAACATGACTTTTTCAACTTGGACTAATTCCCTGCTTTAAACCAAAAACTGATGCCCAACCACTTGCACCAGCACAACTTGGAGGGTGATATCCCATGACAAACACCAGAGCAACTGGAATGGGAATACTATGTAGTCAACAAACATGAAACTGCAGCCTCAGGAGGATACCAATGATCAGAGAACTAAAACAATGATGTAAAGCAAGCACTCTGGTCAGGAAATGGGGAGAACAATTTAGAGTTTACTTGGATAAGTTAGAGGCTTTTAAATTGTGTACAAGTGATGAATTTTGTTAAGGCCTAGAGCTTATGGAGATAGGATAAAACAATTTAAAGCTGTAAGCAACTATTATTGGCCTTGGGGATATAAGAGGTTCTGAAGAACTGGAAATAGTTAACCAACACGTGCACAGAAAACGATCATTTTAACCCAGAATGTGTACATGCACTCAATGGGCAGGACAGTCATACTTTGTCCCACATGTCTGGCTATCTCCCTAGTGTCTGCAATGGCATTTTTGCAGCTGCGTGGTAAGCCAGGTCTGAAAGGTCTTTGCATCCCCTTCTCTACTCCTCCCAGCTGGGTTAGCTCTGTTGTGTCAAATCCTTAATTGTACTTGGTATGTAGCTGTACAGACACCAAATGCCTTACAAGGAAAAAGAAGCAAGTAAAGGAGGCACGAGGATTCCTCCTTGTGGCAGCCCATGCCAGGACAGCCCAGCCCAAACTTATTTTGGTATAACCACACGATCAGACCCAGCAGCTGGTCAGTGTAATTGAACTCAACAAATAATCACACAAGATAAGCCCAGGATATAATAGAGAGGAAAGCAATAGCTTTCAGGTAACATTTGTTAGATTAAAATAGGTCAGGTCAACCTAATTTCTGACTATGACAAGTAACGGGACTTATATCAAGAAGAGAAGTATCATTCAAGCTGTAATTAACCTTCACATCCATTTTGTCACTATTTTCTGTGACAATCTTGTAAGTCAGAGTGGACAATGTGCCCCAGATAGCTACCTGCCAGATGAACATGCCTAGATGTTAGTTTTCAGTGTTCAAAGCTGGAACACAAAATGATGAATCCACACGTAAAATAGCAAAAAACAAACCATCGACATTGCAGAGATGTCTATTTCAACATTATCATATGGGAGAAATACTTCAGTCAAGTCAGGAGCTAGAAAAAAACAGACTTTCTTTATGTTACTTCCATTTGTGACAGCTACAATGACTAACAAACTGACAGCTACACTTCCTGTGTTTGTCCAACTGGCATTTCTTTTTTCCTGGCGTGTAATTCAGCTGCCTTAGAAGTGTGCCATTTCTGGCATTGCTTATCTGTTGCTGGGATGGCATCAATCACATCCTGAGGGAATCCAGAAGGAAAGAACAAAAAAACCAACAACATAATAGTAGGATTTCTGCTCCTTCCACAGTCACTTAAAGCTCATGCTTTAAGCAGTAATTGAACTGACATATTGCAGTGTATTTCTGTTAATAGCAGGAACATACTTGGTTATATAGAAAAGCAGTTATATGTAGGTCACTCCGGAAGTAATGACTCCTATTTATTTCCACAAAAACTACAACAGAAACAAAGAGCACAATAACAGTTTGATAGAACAAACTATCAACTACAAAATGGTGCTCTTCAACACAGTCACCACCATTAGCTATGCCTTTTCACCAGTGATGAACAAGAGCCTGCATGCCGCAGTCATGAAAGTCTTTATCATAGGAGATGACCCACTGTCTCTGTCACTACTGCTGAAATGTATCACCCTCACTGTGCTCACATCCACAGTTTGGTCGGCATAAATATTCAGCAAGCATTGATGAATGTCAATGGGTGCCATTTTTTTTCACATGGAGGAATTCAATTCCACACCTTTGCTTGAGATGCACTTCCATGTCAGACACCATTTTGTCAGACGCCATTTTATCAGACACCTTTTTGTCAGACGCCATTTTGTCAGACTACCCCTCTGCTGCCATCTGTAGCACAGTAACAAAATGTAATGAGATACTGGTAGTATGGCAGTAGAGGTTGAACTTCTTGCCAATACTTGCATTACTTTCAGAACAACTCTCATATTTTATGATTTAAATAAGACTTTTTACTATTGTGCCCTACGCATTTTCCTTTCATACAAATAGGAAATTTTTTCCTTATTTTAATTTAAAGGAGACATGATTGCTATATTGGTAAAGCTGGCATATTTCTTCATATGGACTTCTACTGCTTTCTATCATATTTCTAAAATATCAAAGGGAATTTTATAGAAATGATAAGAAATATCATCCACTTAAGCCTATAGTGAATTCAAGGTTTTTCTAATCTCTACATTAGAAACCTCTGCCTCTGGAAATGGAGACAATCTACTGGAGTTGACAAGTATATTCCAGATCTGTGGGATGAGTCTGATTCTCACTGCTTTTTACATTTATCAGATGAATACCTGCTCTTGTAGTATTTAATTTTCTTTCTCTTATACAAAATTATTATACAAGATTTTGGTGAGGAAGACTTACCAAAGTCTTCCTCTATCAGCATAATTAAAGGTCAGTTTATTTATGTTTGTTTGCTTGTTATATCATCACTTAAATTCCAGTCTCTGCAACATGGGAATGATCAATCAGTTGTTTTTGTTCCATATTTTCTGATCTATCTTGACTACTAGGCTGCATTGCTACTATGTCATATTTGACTTCATCTGTATAGCTGTCTGATGTGAATCATTTATGAGTCAGCCTACATCTAAGCATTTTGTACATTGAAAAAAGCTATACTAAAGCTTTGTTCTAACTTAAATGTTCCCACAGTAACAGTTAAATACTCTAAACTCCACTGTACATTAAAAACAAGAGAAGATGATATAAACCACCCCTGAACATCACACTTTGTTAAACTCATCAGAAATTCAGCGTTCTAGCTACTTTCTCCCTTGGTTCCTCTGACAAAAGCAGTAATCTGCAAAGATGTCAGCATAGAATCATAGAATCACAAGGTTGGAAAGGACCTACAAGATCACCTAGTCCAACAGTCCTCCCATTACCCTTGCTGCCACAAGCTACTAAACCATCTCTCGTAGCTTCTCATCCAGACGCCTCTTGATCACTGCCAGGGTCGGCGACTCCACCACCTCTCTGGGCAGGTCATTCCAGTGCCTGACCATGCTCTGTGAGAAAAATTTTTCCTTATGTCTAATCTAAACCTCCTCTGGTACAACTTGTGGCCATTTCCTCTGGTACAACTTGTTGCCTGTGAAAAGAGACCAAACCCCTCCTCATCGCAACCTCCCTTCAGGAAGTTGTAGAGTGCAGTGAGATCTCCCCTGAGCCTCCTCTTCTCAGACTGAACAGTCCCAGCTCTCTCAGATGTTCCTTGTAAGATCTGTGCTCCAGACCCCTCACCACTTTCATTGCTCTTTTCTGCACACTTGAGACATGTCCAGAGAACAGACATGACAGAGAACAGTTGAGAGTCTATGTAGCTAAGAAAAAGATCTCACAAAGCTAATCATCACTAATGATGTAAGGACAAGTAGATCTAGAGTAAGCTTACATATTAACAGCTGAATACATGTATCTTCATATTGTTGTGTTGTGTCTGTATTAATCTTTGAAGTGGAACAAGCTACAACTTCACAAAAGTATCTTATCTGAAGAGATTTCCACCGGCTTTGTAAATGTGTTGCTAAATATTTCCCAGATACATGAAATATTTCCAAAATAACATGTTTTTGTGTTGTACACATGCTATATTCAGTCAAGACTGTGAGTGATGGCATATCCCATTAGTCATACAAGATATATTCAAACCACTTTCTTGATAAAATCAGTAAGTCCCTTCCAACTCATCGTCTACCAAGCAGCTTTCTCAACGGGGTTGCCTTCTTAGGGTGGTTTGTTGTGGGTGAAGTTTTGCATACAAAAGTACCTCCTAGATCAGAAAAAAGTCTTCTAGTACGAAACCCACAAATAAGTGATATGTACCATGTCTTTCAAAATACACAGTATTTAATTTTTAACTGGTCCATAGCAGTCTGTTGCAAAATACATCAAATTGATGTAAGGTCATTTTAATTCCATAGCTATTTTATACTGTGAAATGATACTTTCACTTATATTTGCTAGATGAAAATAGCTTTCTTTACTAACTGATTTTGAACTGTTATGTGTTGATGAGAAGTCAACTCTTTTCTGAATATCATTTCTTATCACCTTTTCCTACCCTACGTTACTTAGGAACTGAAATCTAAAAAAGCTTTTGAGACTGGAGTAGTCTGAACTACAAAAAAAACCTCCATGTGTGTCAGTGTCGGCAGTGCACAGAGCCTGCAACTCCAACACTTCATTCCCATGGCTCAGTGGGAAGGTTATTTTCCAAAAGCATTAAACCTGTGTAGATCAGAATCCATAAAGAAAACCTAAAAGACAGCTGGCTAGAACATGGCCATGTATCAGGAAAACAAAGGTGATTGTGACAAGGAGCTGATATAATATGCATGTTGATTCCAGTTTTGTGTTGATTAAATTTCCTCTGTAGCAACAACAAAGCACTGTTCTCACTGTACATTTCCAAGTGCAAAAACCAAAGTAAAATCCAGCTTCAGTGGAAGTCAGAAGCAGCCTTGCCACTGACTTAGCAGAATCAGCATTTCACTTTTGGACATCTTTTTTGCTACCAGTTAACAAGGGCGACTGAGAAATTTAAGCCACTATCCTCTCTCCAGATGTCATTCAGCAAGAAGTTAGGCCCAGCCTCGTGAAAAGCTGCAGCTGCAGCATGCAGCTGGCACGTGCACACTTCAGTTTCTCACTCTTTTCCACTGATAATCTAAAGAAAGCAACTCAGTAAAACTTCACTACAAATTACACAGGTTTCTAAAGAATATATGTGGGAAGAGGGTAAATTGCACCATCACCCAGTCAAGCCACTGGCTCTCAAAGCTTTCCTTATCCTTTTACCTCATTGTTTTGTGTTAGTAATTGAAAAACAATCTCTAGAATATTGTTTTCTTGCCATGAACCTAATCTAGCATTCTTTCATTTCATTTAATGCCAGCAGAATTGGTGTTTCCCATTTGCAAGGTAATATGAAGCTTACTGATAAATATTTTACCTTGAAGTATCACAAATGATACAAATCTCCCAAGAAATAGTGTGTTTTAGCAGAGCTGCCTTTCACTATGCTGAACTTTCTCCCCCACATCATTTTTTTTCTGTTTACTGGGCAATACAACACAGTATTTTAAAAGTCCTGTGATTTCTGGTGACTCCCACAGCAGAAGAGTGTGAGCACACGGCTTTTTTTATGCTGTCTGAAGCCACATCACAATAGCTAACAATTTTGTTGCACATAACAATTATACTGTACATTATACCTCTGAAGGACTGCATGAGCATTGATTTAGGCTTAACAAAATCTCCATTTTTACAACTTAAATGATGTCATGCCTGGTTAGTACCTTCCTGTCTCCTGAAATACCACAGATTCAGAAGGGAATTGCTTGAGAGATGCAATGCCTCAGAAATGCTATGCAGAAAAAGGGGAAATAATAGTTTCAGAATGCAAGCCTTCAGAACATTAAAAAGGGTCTCATTTGGGCTACACTGAGCCTGTTTTTGTCAATGCCATTTTGAAGAACTTCTTCAAACAGTACACAAACAAGGTGGCTTATTTCACGCAAAGGACAAAACCAGCCACATCCAAACTGTGGCCTGCATGTCACATGTGGCCTGGCCCAGCCCACTCTGCGGTTGCTCCCTGTCCTGTGCCATCATGGAGGCAGCTCTGGCCCACCAAGCAGCCCTTGCCTGGCCCTAGGCACGCACGCATCACTCACAACAACCACATATCAATGTGCAATCGGCACTGTCTGGTTTGAAACCAGGCCATGAGGAGGGTGAAGTGCAGTGCTAACTGAAGTGATGGCAAATAGTTGTAGGCATTTTGATGCACTGGCTAAAGACAGTCCTGTGAACAGTGACAAATATACAGCCATGCTTTGCATTCTGGTAAAGGAATTTGAGAATAGGTTTCGAGAATGCTGAAAAAACCATCATTTTTCTGGCATGTTTGCAACTCCATTTTCAGTTGACATAATTACATGACCTGCAAATTTTCAAATGAAATGTATAGAGTTGCAATCAGATATTCAACACAAAGAAAAAGTTGATACTGTCTCTTCACTGGATTTTCATAAGCCCTCTCTTACCAGAGAGAAACACCCCTCATTTCACAATCAAACCTTATTCATGTCATCGCTTTTTGGCAGTACATACATTTGTGAACAATTATTTTCAAGGATGAATCATGGGAAGAGTAAAATTTCACCAAAAATCTCTGACAAACATCTTGAGAGCTCACTGAGAACTGCAGTCACTGCCATTAAAGCAGACCATTGCATTAGTTTCAGGAAACAAGGCCAAATATCCCACTAGTTTTATGGTTTTCTATTATATTTTAAATACATATATATAAAAGTTTTGTTACTTATATACATTAACTATATTATATGTTTTATACATGGCCCAACACAATTCCTCTTCACTCAGTGCAGCCAAAAGGTTGGACACCCGTGGACAAAGCTTCCCTGCTGTTTCGGACAAGGTTAATGATGGAAATAATAATAATAGAAAGTTTTTGGGGGGTTTTTTTGCTTGTTTTTTTTTTTCCACTTGAGTTTTTCTACAGTTCAAAATGATGAAAACAAAAGAATGGAAAATAATACAGTGCTGTTCATAAAAACCCACCCACCAAATTACCCAAGTGTTTAAAACAAATATATTTTTAAAAATTTCATAGGAATCTTCAGAAGTTTTCTTAATTAGCAATTTGTAGGTAGCTTATCTCTCCAGTTTCTCATGTTTACTGCACAGGGAAACCCGTGTCAATCTCTAGACATCTAAAGTCCTATATTTTGCTTGAAGATTGAATGGTTATAATTTACATTTAAGCTACTGACATTAGATGTCCATGCTGGTACTGCACAGAGATCAATGGGATAATTCTGACATCTCAGAGATGCAACTGCGAACTTGTAGAAGAGCAAATAAGCTTCACTACAACACTTGGGATTTGGTTTCTGGTTTTCCCTACAGATGACTTTATACAATTCTGGAACTGCTCAGATTTTAAACTGATGAGAATCACATGTAAAGTGGAAAAGGACAGAATGTCAGTTTTCCTTTAAAGTTATATGATCATAGAATCAGAGAATGGCTTGGGTTGGAAGGGACCTTTAAGATAATCTTTTTCCAACCCCCCTGCTATAGGCAGAGACATCTCCTTCTAGACAAGGCTGCTCAAAGCCCTGTCCAGTCTGGTCTTGAATGCCTCCAAGGAGGGGAATCCACAACCTTCCGGGGCAACCTGTTCCAGTGCCTCACCACCCTCACAGTAAAGAATTTCTTTCTAATACATCTAAATATTCCCTCTTCCAGTTTAAATGATCAAGCTCTCAGTGATTATGAGGGGTTTTACTGTGAATGAATCAAAAAACGTACAGGTGATTTTTGCTTTAATAAAAGCCTAAATTATGGAGCACAGATGGTAGTTGAAAAAAAAAAGAAGAAAGAGAAACAGCATGACAACCTACTGTAAGGCAACTCACTCTAGTCCTTGGATACGGACATTTTAAGGCACTTTTTAACACTGCTATATATTTCTAACAGTTCCACTGTTTCAGGCTTTGTGATGAGACTAATAAACAGCTTTTATGTGAGGTGAATACTTTTCAAACTTCCGCTTAAAATGAAGACTTCTACACAGATGTAATTTGTTATAGTTTCTGGGGTATATTGTACAGCTCATTTAACTCCATCCATATAATTTTATATTTTCATATATTGTATTTTATTAAAAACAAAGTTGAGTTAAAAAAGTAAGCACATTGTTTTGCCTGATTTGAAAATCTGAAATAAAATGTGTGAAATTCTACCATTCTTACTCAGTTGTTACACCTTCAGTATCTAGTTTTACTTTGCTCTAAAAGCCAGACTTGTCCAAATCACTTGCAATCACAAAGTTTTCCAGACATACAGGTTGGAAAACTAAAGTGCTTTTAACAGCTGTGTCCCAAGTTCAGAATGTAGGTCTCTGCATGCTTTGCTAGCCCTGAGGAGGGAAGCAGGGACTTCAACATTTTGGCTATGTCTTCCACTGTTTGCCTTTTACTGTCACAGCGGCTGTTGCTGCTGCTGCTAAGATGACATCTGACGTTGACATCAGACATTTGGGAGATAGAACAGACTTTCAATATCTGTGCTCAGTCACTGGGAGAAAAAGTCTTGACACGAACCTTCACAAAAGGAGATAATGTCCTTCTCCTCTTCAGTCTTCCATTACCTCAGGAAAGTTTTAGAGGAAGGCAGGCTAATGAGCCATCCCTGAACCCCACTTTTATTTTATGCTCCATCTTAGAGGAGTTTCTCTGCAAACACAACTGATAACTTAAATAATTCATTTCTGTTTTCCGAAGAATCATAGTCATTGGAGTAAGTCTCTAAATATTGTAAGTGAGCAACCATATACTGACATTTCTCATTCTTTCCAAAAAGCTGTTTACATCAAAGGAAGAAAACATTAACAGAAAGAGATAGTGGTAGCTCTTTAACTCTGTTCATTTTTAACAAGTTAAACAGAGAACAAACACATGATTATCTTTACTGCTGTACACTTACAATGGAAAACTGTACTGAATAAAGGAATTCCTGAAGAACTGAAATTTTCAGAGGACTTGATGTTGCAGTCATTATGTCTTCTGTATAGAATCTACCTACAGAAATCACCTACTTGCAATGGATCAAATAATTTGAATTTATGAGTGTTATTCAACATCAAAGCTGCTAGAGTCTGATCAAGCTTTTATCCCTAAGTATTAAACTTAAATAAAAACTAAACAAGCAACCATTG
Organism: Gallus gallus; assembly: GCF_016699485.2. Lineage (NCBI taxonomy): Eukaryota > Metazoa > Chordata > Aves > Galliformes > Phasianidae > Gallus > Gallus gallus. The sequence goes on from NC_052533.1 coordinate 38,620,998, forward strand.
TAAAATGCTTAAATTTGCCAGCGTTACTTGCTTTACCACACTCAATTTGGATATAAAGGCAATCTGAGCTGGTAGGCTTCCTAAAATTTTTGTAAAATATAAAATATTGAAATTTTGCAGTGTAACAGCAGTCATTCTAGTAAGAATGAAGGGAGTCAAGGTAGATGAAGGAGCAAGAAAAAGGAGACTCTGCAGCAGTATGGTAAGCATATGACCCATCCTATCCAAAAAGCCATTGCGCAAGCTATTGGTGGGGCAGGCTGCTGGATTTGGTGTTGACAGCTCCAACGAATTTATTGTATTTTAAATTTATGGCAGCTGCAGCAAGACAAAGAAGTATGTCAGTATTCTAAATTACCCATCTTTTTCCATTCTCAAAAAGTGTTTCAGCACTAGTCAAAATGTCACTAGTCCTCTGAGGTTTTTTGAATACCTCTCAATTTATCTGTCCCTCTTCAGAATTCACACATGTATTTTCAGCCAGGACAGGTACAAGGTTCTGCTGCACATCATTCATTCTACAGATTCAATATTTATTGATAATCCAAAAAGACTTCTTATTTTTTTGGAGGGAACTCTGTGGTTTTCTTTTGAGAGAGAATTGGAATGAAAGGGGAATCCCAGAAATTCCCTTCTCATTAGCTCTGTTCTTGAAGTATTATTAACACTTTCACTTTCTCACTCCCACTCTCACCATTTCAATCTGGGTCATAACAGCATGCCTACCCTTCAGAACCCTGAGTGGGTGGTTGTTTTGGCTGGAGCTAACACATGCATGCTTTGTGACACAGAGTGCCCTTATTGTGACACATACTTGTCCTTTTCAGTTACATTATATATATATTTTTATCAACCTTGTTATTACAAAAAAAAAAAAAAAAAAAAAAAAAGTAGAATTTGTGTGATTTGGTATTACTGCTGTTTTAACAACGTGTAAAAAGAAACTCCACAAAATATTTTGCCTCTTCTTTTCACAACCCTTGAACTCTTGATTATTCCATATAGCTTCTTATACTTTCCAAATACCATCTCCTTACTAAAATACTGTAATGTATGCCCTACTCTAAAATACTACAATACCTGAGCTGTCAGGTTGGGCTTCCAGTACTAAGGAGTTCAAATACTGAATGAAGAATATGAAGTCCTAGAACTAAAATATAGTAGAAAATGAATTGAATTAGTGTCAGGCTGCCTTTTTAGGTCAGAAAGCATCTGACCTAAAAGAAGTCTTGAATGTAAAAAAGAAAGGGACCTAACAAATATGTGAAGGAAACTTGACCTTCAAATTTCTGTGTTAGCAGGACAACACGATCAGAGTCTGGTGCAGGAAAGGCTGAAGCAGTGTGCAGCAGAATGGGAATGACACCTGTAGATTTTTGCCTTTTCAGATCAGTGGAGTCTCTTACTGCCTCCTCACTGCCTTACCCAGCCAACATGCTTCTTTCTAAACTGTTTGAGGTGTGGAAAGAACTCTGTGAAGAAACAATTCTAGGCTCTTAGAAAACAAATAGAAAGATGAGATATGCTTTTTCTTTTTTTTCCATTTTTTTCATTCATCTTTTTTTTTTTTCTTAATCAGAAATATCTACCTTTCTGATACGTTCAAGAGAAAAAGAGAGACTATTCTACATAGTTGTATTTTACCTTCTCAGTTATTATGAAATGGCCATTAAGTAATTGACAAATCTTCTAAACTAATGTTATCTTAAAATTTCTCTAAGATCAGTACCAATAACCTCTTCAAAGTAGTTCACACCTGTATTTTCTAGCTAACATATCAAGTGGAGAGAAATCATTGCTTGTGTAGCTATTATATACAATATTAAAACATAATTCTAGCATTATATAAATATAGGTATACTGTTTGCTTTTACTACAGTAATCACAAAGCAAATGCAACATTTACAACACGAGTAATTAGCATCAACCTGGTTCCTTCTAAATTGCAAGAGAGTATGTCTATGCCATCTTTTTTTCTTGCATCCAGTTAAAGCTAGTGCATACTGTCCTACAAGAATTTGCAAGCTTTACCAAGAAATAACGCAGTGTTAGCTTTGTAATTCGGTGCACTGGGCACATTTGTGCTAAAGCCCTGTAAACTGGGCCTGTGGTCAAAAGGAGCAATTAGCACTTTGTTAGTATGCAGTGATGTACTAATCTATGCAGTCCCCAAAAGCAATTGCCTATATGCCCTCATGTACATTTTTCTACAGTACGCACCATTCTGCCCCCAGAATACTCTGTCACAGTACAGTTGCTTTAAATCAGGTTCCCCATGATTAGAAACTATGTATTAATTAATTTATTAAAAAAAAATCATGCTGTACAACTAATTGCTTCTTCTGTGTTGAGATAGCTGCATAGTTCTGTGAAAGCATTAAACAACTGTCATTGTTCTTTCAAGGAGTAAAGAAGGGGTCAAATTTAGGTGACAGAATGTTTCCATCTGAACCCCTCTAAAGGTTGCTTCTAGCTGAAAATAGACTGTTGCAAGTCATATTCTACAGGAAAATAAGCCTAGTGCTAAAAGGAGTCGGATGGCAAAAGTCAAAAAAGCTACCAATAACGATGACAACTGTCAGAAACAGTGTACTAAAACCTACCATTCAGTGAGTATTCCACATCCCCCTCTTGTGGCTGATATGTAAAGGATGTGAATCTATCACAGGTATCACTAAAGTTACGTTTTTAATATAGAAGAGTTTTGTGATACTCATCAGATGGTCCAAAGTGAGGTCTGTACAAATCAGGGAGGAAAATAAGGCAGCATATATTTGCTGTCAAGCATCTGACAGCAAGCAGTGCTTGTTGCTAAAGGCCCGGTTTCAAAACCTATTTTCCAAAAATCAGGTTCATTATAAGATATTTCAGCCAGGGCATCCATTAACTAAAACACAGGAATGAAGTACATGCTAAGCATTCTCTCTTCCTTGAATGAATAGCCTAGAAACAAACTGAAATGACGGTTTTGTATTTACCAGCAAAACATATTTAACAGCATCTATCACATGGTTACAGTTTCCAAAAGGAACGTGGAAAACTGAAATTTTAGCAACCAAACAGGAAAGGTATAGGACTATAGCACCTTCACAATAGCAGAATGCTACACAATTGGGATGAGCTGAACATCAGTATCTAGCTAGGTAATGTGGAAATCTAAACCTCAAGTTAAAGGGAAAAAGAAGCTCTATCAACTGATAGTAGTCATTAACTTCAATAGAATGATCCCTCATGAGGATCTCTAAATAGAGAAGACATCCTCCATATTCACTGCCTATCTCTGATCTGAAGCAGGACAGCTTTTCAGCTCTTCAGTCTATGATGAGAACAAGAGACATGCTCTGGATATTCATAGAAAAAAGAAAGATACAATGAAAAGAAAGTTTATGTAGTTGTAGAAAGCTGATAAAGCTTGCCCCCTTTATAGTTTTTCCTATCTTTCCCATTACATATGCCACTGATATGGATACGGTTCAACCAGCATCTGGTTTTCATTTTGCCGTTTTCCATGTCTTCTTCTTGTTGCCAAGGGTAAAGAAAGAACGAGGAGTACATACATGAAAATGATAGAACAAAAATATCCTGCAAATAATAAATAATCCACATTAAAAGATTTTTGTTAAATATATGTATATGTAAGAAATATCCAATAATTTCCCCTCCTCAAAACCACTCCTTGAATGATGTAGATTGGCTATTCTCTCTATAAATATCATTTTCACTTAATGTGGATTCAGTCAACCATTACTTTGCTTCTGACGAAAATTTCAGTTCCACAGAACTGGGCCCATTATATTCCTGATATATCTGTCAACATCCACCAAGCCATCCACAGTCATCCACAGAACTGGGCAATAGGACAGTAACAGATCTGGAAGAGTGATTTCCAAATGTGAGGGAAAATACTGAACACAAGAACAAAACCAGTGAAAGCTGTATTTTTCTCTTAATCAGGGGACCAAAATGTTTGCTTTCTCCATCTTTGACATTCTGCTAACAAAAGCAAAAATGATTTGAAAAGGTATAATAATATCATTTCACTAACTACTTGCAACATTGTATAAACTATTATATTCTTTCTATGTTTCTCTCCCTTTCATGAGTTAGGAGTCATAGTATCTTCCTCCAGGGAGGAAGAAATAAATGATGGAGTCTCCTGTGACTTGATATGAGGCTATTTAGATCAACTGCTAACGTATAGTGTACTCTAATATTGTAAAATTTATTAATGGGTCTTCTTCACAGCGATATGGATCTGCTGAGGTCATATCAATTACTTGTTCTCCTCATTCACTTCCTTGTGCAAGCAGGAGTACCTGATTCATTTGCTTTCCTCCATCTGTCTTTCTGCTTTCCCAGTCCATCTCTCCAGGACACCACCTTTTGCAAAGAATGCTTTAAATTTGCTTTGGAAAGAAAATATACTTGCTTGGAAGTTATCCAACATGGCATAGAGAAGGCTTCAGAGTTTTTTTGCTGGGCTTGCATTTAAGCTGCAGAAAGGTTTATGCAGCTGTTTGAAATATTTGTAATAGTACTGAATTAGTTATCATATACTTTGTTTAGCTTTCATTCTTTCATTGTCAATGAGTTTTGTAACAGAGCAGTGGTAGGTGAGGAGAAGCTAATATGTTAACAAGAAGGCTGTTCCTGTCTCTACTTAGTGTCAGCACCTGCCATTTGGGATTCTCTCCAAAATTTGTGTTGTTTGTGAGAACACTGAGAAACAATGAAGGGACTTACTGAGAATTCAAGTTTTACCTGTCTACACTTACATTTCTGGACACTGTATATTAATAAAGAAAAAGAAGTGAGCATACAGAACTGTAAGATTTCAGATATGTTATCCACAGTAGACAGAAATAAGACTGTGCCAAAGATTTAGCATTTGAGCAGATTGTTTAATATTTACTCAGGAAAATGTGAACTGGTTATGTTCCAAAAATATTTTTTAAACATGACTTTGTTGAAAATTGTGAATTGCTCATCTGCTAAAATGATTTTTTAAATAATAAAATAACATATTTCAGTGTATGTTGCTATAATGCTGTTATAAACATCGGAAATGATTAACACTGGAGGAGTATTAAAAATTTAAACTGTTTTACCATCTGTGCTGTTTGTTTATTTTTCACATTTGATTCAACTTGGACAGTGAAAATAGATTCATTTGTATTTTTTTTTTCTCTCACTCTTGCTTGCTGGCATAATGTTTCAGTTTTCCTGCTACAAACACTGAAAGGATGTATTTATCTCCAAATTGCCATATAAAAAAAATGCTGTCTTCATAGAATGAAAAAAAATACATATATATATATAGAAAACCAAACACGCATAACTATATTATAAAATAGACAGTTGGTCAATTGTGTCTATTTTTGTGTTGATTGTTTTTCCCATCATAACACAAGCGTAATCTGGGCTTATACAGTGCTTGCTTGTTGTGCTTGACGAATGTCTTTTGCAAAAAGAGGCTGTCAGTTAACCACGACAAAAGATGTCTGACTTGAGAAGGTAATTCACTCCACGTTACTTGTTGTGATGAATGAAAGACAAATATGAATACTTTTTATAGGCCCACCTTCATTCGGAATGTCTTGCCCAACTGATTCTTACAAGTAAAATGTACGAGACTCTTTAGCTGCAAAATCACTGTAGGTGGGATCAAATTTCAAGGTCCAGATTTACTACAGAAAACACCAGTTCCAGCTCTGCTATCCTGTCAAAAATTTGCTATCCAATTGAAATACCTTGAGTATACCTTCATCTTACATATTAAAATGATTAAAAATCTGAAACAAATGAAACCTAAGTTTATGTTCCTCCTTGCTAAGAGAGGGTTGCTAAGAGAGGTCACATTGAAAGGCCTTTTAATCCCTGAGAATCTGATGTAAATAACTCTCATTAAACCACATCAATTACCTTTTTTGTTCCATGTTTACAGTCACAGTGGGTAGATATCAGTGTCACCTCTGGATTGGAGTAGTACTCCTCATAAAATATAGCCTGAATCAAGACAATCATCCCCCTACTTACTGATTTCAAGCCTGGATTCAGTGACAAAGATCTAAGTCCGACACCTCTGTGCTTTCTCAAAGCAAAACAAAATAAAAACAGTTTCACATAATGCAGAAATTCATTTGGGTTTATTAGGTTTTTTTCTTACCACTTAGACAATTCCCAGCAACTATTCCACCATAACCCACTCATCAGCTGCAAGGCTCTGAACTTCAGGCAAACTTTTTAAGCCTATAGAAAAATAATTAGATAAAAAGAAAACCTCTTCTAAAACAACCATGTTTTTCTTGGCAATTTGCTCGCTGTAAACCACACAATGACCTGAACAAAAAAATTCACCTACCTTAACCTACCCCCCTCTTGCCCATCCCCCCAGTACCATCATAGCAAAAGGAAAACAAAAGAAAAACAAAAAACAAACCACACATATATGGGAAGGACAAAAAAAAAAAAAAACAAAAACAGGAAAAAAAAAACCCAACAAAGCAACAAACCAAACCAAACCAACAAAAAACACCCAACCAAATGTAATAAACTATGGCTTTGAAGGAACATTTTAAAACCTTTGCAAATGCAAGCTCATGAATGTGATACAGAAATGAAGAACAGATAAGCAAACCCAACTAATGAATTTGACCAGATAGATTGATTTTATCCTTTCATTTGCTCTTGAATGTTCACAAGAATTCCCTTGCATGCAAATTGCTTAGGTTTTGAGAAGTCTGTGACACAATATTCATGATAGTCAGCTTCAATAATAGTTCTCCACTATTGTTTTTCAAGAAAAAAATCACAGTTTTTTGAAACATAATTTCCTTATTCATTTTCTCTTGGGGGATTAAAATGTTAAGTCCTTTATTCCTTACCTTTGATGAGCCTGGAATGAATTGTCAATGTGATACTGTAAATTGGCAGAAAGGTCTGATTTTGTCTGAATTTTTACATCAGTCTCTCTCAAAGAGCTTAATCAAATCTGTCACACTTATGAAGACAGACGTGGCCAACAAGTGTGCTGCTGAACTGCAACCTGCCAGACCTAGCAACTCCTGCCATAAGTGCATTTGAAAATCTGGGTTTTCTATTGATCCCAACGTGGTTTTGCTACACAGCTACTTCTGTAGTTGGGCCACATCGATATTTCCATCAGAAAGGTTATACTGCCTGTGTTGCTCACGTCCAATTTACAAAATGCTGAAGTGACAATAATTGGGTTATTTGAAAGTTTATCACTGATCAGTGAGAAATAATGTATTTGCTGATCTCAAGGAAGACAGTGGAAGTGCAGAGATACCAGCAAGTGCAGAAGTAATTTATCTATCCTTTCTCAAGCCCTTGGGAAGTGCTTTTTTATTCTTAGCCGAGAAGAGCCTGTGGCTCAAAAATAAAGGGTACATACTCTTTTTTTAGAAACCAATATTCAGAACAGAGCCATGCCTTAAATATGTGAAGATTCATTCCATAAAATGAGTGACTTTTATTTTCTTCCTTTCCATAGGGATGTCTTGCAAACGTAGTTCTCCCTCTGTTCTCTCTCTCCTCTTTGAATGTTGCACTTTTCCTGCTGCATTCAGCAGCACAGCTTACACACAGAACACAGCTGGTCATTTTGGGGCTTTAGAAAGTATCACCTGCTTGAATCCTCCACCCAAATCTTCGGGTTAGATTTTAACATGACAAACAAGAATTCAGGAAGCAAATGACACTGAGTTTGGGGTGACTTGAATGGCTAATTTGTTTCACCCTTGCTACAACCTCAGGTCTGGAATTTGGGGAATTTTCCTCAGTAAACACTCAGTAGGAAGTTTTGCCTGAATAGGGATTTTAGGACTGGATCTTTAGAATACAATGCTTTTCCTAATCTGGGTGGTAGCTGACCAGATCTGGAAAGGACTTGTTCACTGCGTTGCAATTCTCAAATATAAGTAGATAAGAACAAAGAGGCTGGATAAAGAGAACAGAATAAACATGTTCAAAAAGAACAGTGACTCAGCAAGTATCTGTGAGTATGAGAGCTGTAATAATATTAAAAAGCTATATGTTTTCAGATCAGTGCCTATAAAACCAAAGGGAAAAAAAAGAGAGAAAGAGAGAGCAAGCTCTTTTTTTTTTCCCCTCAGCTGTGGTGCAGCACCTGCCATTAGCTGTGGTGGTTCCTATTTTCATATTGTCTGACAGTAGCAGTTGGACTGAGCCAGAGCCAGTGAGGCCGAGAGGCAGACTCCCTGCTTCCACAAAGCTGAATTTAATAAGATGAGAACAGTATGCCAAGATGGTGAACTCCCTCCCTAGCACTTATCATGACACTAGTCACTCAGCAGGGCCCTTATTGCAGCAGTAATCTGGGTGAGCCTGGCAGAGCGTCCTGCTTACAAGTTCAATATAATAGAACAGCAGGGCACTGGAGGCCTGGCAGAAAAGCTTAGCAAAGTTAAAGCCTATTACGCTATGCTTGAAAAAAATGGCTCTCAAAATATTATATGCTGAGTAAAAATCATGCCAAGTGCAGTGACATACTAAGCTTCTTCCATAATGGTGCACCATTAGTCTATAAATACAAGCAACATGGATTTAAAAGTTCATAACTTGAAAGAAGATGAATATGCAAATGCATCCTTTTGTTCTGTTTCATTTGAGTTTAACAGACAACACTACAACATAATATATAGGTAGAGAAAACAAAGCTTTGGTCTGCTATGAGATGTATTAGGTTGGTGAAGTTGAAAAATCTATGCTCTGCATTTCATTTCCCTCGTACCTTTAAAAATAGCAAAAATCAGTTGGATGTAATAATCCATCTCACTGGCATATTCTGGTATGTGAACATGAAATCTCAGCCTTCACAAGACCTGTGGCAGAGAAGCTATATGTCATATGTCACACTTAATGTAGTGACATATGACACAGGCCCATTGGCATGTCATAAAAGCAGAATAAAGATTTGGTTGTATGACCATTTTCCTTGTATTACTACTAATTTTATTGAACATTTTAAATCTATTTTACTCCTGTCTCTAATTTTAGCTTCAGTGGTGTCTATATGAATTTGAAATACATTAAGAATGTGCTGATTCAACCTTGAAGCATGATCCTTAGACTGAATGGCATTTTGGAAAGAGATTTTTGCTTGTTAGGAACTGCCAGAAATGTCTTTCCATCTGGTCAAAAGACTGTGATGATAAACTCCCTCAAAATGAATTCTAAAATGACACAACAGCTAACTGGAGTTGGAAAAAGAAGAGGCAGCAATATACTCCTGTGTATATACTGCACTTGTGGTGAGAAAAGAGATCATAATCATGAGCCACCTCAGTACTTTACAAAGTAAAAGCAGGCTTTCAGTTGCTTTAATACAAGACCCTGAAGCCACTTGAAGTGCCCTTGGGTCTTCCATGTGATTTCTATCCATCATTCCAGAACAACTAGAGTCTCCTGCAGTTTCTGGACCATGTATGTCCCACATATAATAGAATGACCTAATTATTATGGAGGAAGAATCTTAAGAGTTCTTCAGCCCAACGCTACTTAAAGGAGGGTCAACACTGAATTCAGATCAAGTTATCCCAGGCTTTTTTTAGTTGAATCTTGGAAACTTCCAAGGATGGAGATTCTGTAGATTCTGTAGTTTCTTTGGGCCCCTTTTTCAATGTTTAAGTATCTTCATAGAGGAATGTTTTTTTTGTTTGTTTGTTTGGTTTTCTTTTCTAGCTATAACCTCCAGTGTTTCTATTTACAGCTCTTGTTCTCCCAAAGTACTCCTTAGTAAAGAAATTGTCCTCCTGACAACTTTCTCTTAGGTGTCAGAAAGCTGCTGTTAGGTCCCCTCATACCTTCTCTGAAAAATCTTGCTCTCTGAAGACACCCAGGCTATGCACTACAGTTTCTTGATCACCTTTGTTGCCCTCTGCTAGACCTGCTCATGTTTACCAGTATCTTTCTTGTAGTGGGGGTCCCAAAACTAAAGGCAGAATTCCAGATGCATTCTGGCAAGTGGCAAACAGAGGAGAGTAATAGTTGTCTTTGATGTCCTGGCTGTATGTCTGTTGATACATATCAGTATGCAAAGGTCATGCTACCAACATGCTTAGTATACAGCTTACCAATATTTCCAGGTCCTTTTCAGCAGAATCTCCCAACTGTAGAATGGCAATCTGTAAGAATCAGGGTTTGTGATCTGGTGACTTCCTTCAGTTGTTTAAAGAAGACTTTATCAATTTCCTAATACTGACCACATGATCTATAACAGATCCCCTCTACACTGTCACCATTACCAGCCATTCCTCTAAGCATGACCCATAATCTCTCTGTCAGTCTGTTTTCTCTTACCTAAAAGAGCTGCACACATCCAGGCTGCACCCTCCCATAGACAGCACCTCCCCTTCTTTGTCTGCCTTGCCTGTTTTTCCTAAAAACCTATATTCAAACACCATAGAGTTCCAGCCATGTGAACTATCTCACCACATTTTAGTTATTCTGGTGTGTCTTTGTTCTATGCTTGCATACAGAGCTCTAGATCTTCCTGTTTGCTTCCCAGACTGTGTGCATTTGTGCATAAGCACTTGAGGCAAACCTTCTTTTAACCTCTCTTATCCTTCCTGAGGGTTTTGTTGCACCTATCACCCTATTTCATATATTTACTGCCCCAACTTCTCTTCCCTCACTTATATGCGAGCTGTCATCACTATATCCTGATGTACCTAGTTTAAAGCCTGTTGGCAAAGATCATATGTGTGGATGTCTTTGATACTCTAGGGCACCTCAAACAGAAGGTATTTGCATTTAGACAGTTGAATCCTGCCTTTAGAGTCTCAGTCCAAGACTTACAACTGCTTCTGTCTGGTCATGTCTATTTCTCATCCTACCCTTCCAGTCTGTAGCATTTTACTGCTCATTCAAACAGAGGAATTGAACAGGTCTGTCAACATAGTCTCCCTGCAGTGCCTTGTTATATTCTGCCATGTTGTGATAAGTGATAGTCCCCTAAATGTGGAACTTAAACTAATATTAGAAGATTTGATTCCTTCCTTGGAGTACTTTTGATTTTGTAACGCTTTTTGTGGTGTAAGACTAGCTTTTCCTTTTTCCTTTTTCCTCTCCTCCTTTCCTTTTTCACCTCTCCTCTCCTCTCCTCTCCTCTCCTCTCCTCTCCTCTCCTCTCCTCTCCTCTCCTCTCCTCTCCTCTCCTCTCCTCTCCTCTCCTCTCCTCTCCTCTCCTCTCCTCTCCTCTCCTCTCCTCTCCTCTCCTCTCCTCTCCTCTCCTCTCCTCTCCTCTCCTCTCCTCTCCTCTCCCTCTTCCTCTTTTCTCCTCCTCTTCCTCTTCATCTCCATCTTCCTCTCCCTCTTCCTTTTCCCTTTCCCACCACCTTGCCTTCTGCCTTTCCTGCATCCCATCTACCCTGGAGCTAGAGGCACATGTGATGTCATGAACACTGAATTGCTGAACACTGAGGGCTAAGCCTGATGCATACTCTTTCCATACCTGTATTTCATCTAATGGAATTTCAAGTTTAGTGTAAGGTTAAAAAAAAAAAAAATCAGCATATGAAACCAACAAACTTATTTCTGCCCTGTGATGTGTTTTGGGATAACCAAGTAATTACATTCTTTGGATATCTGTAATTGCCAGTTACAGGGAATTGAATCATAAATGTACTGAAGATGGTATTTACTCTCAGATTTTTTTCCCACTGATGTTCAAATATATACTTCTCTGTTGCCCATAAGGAACTTAAAGTACCGTGTTCTGCATATGTAAAATGTATGAGATATTTTTATTGATTGAAAATCCACAGTAGAAGAAAAAATCCTGGCTAGGACTGGATGAGTTCATGCCAATAAGCATAAGAGAACAGCACTATCTCAGAAAACATTTCTGTGCCCGTGGGCATAACTTGCATGAATCTGAGCATCTAAGACTTAGCTTTCAACAGAATCTCAAGCAGTGAAAAGGAATGGTAAGAAACCCTTTCTGCTGCTTTCTGGTAAAGCCTTGGTGTTATAAAACAACAGTAACACTGATGTTCTCCTGTGCATAGCAAAATTCCTAACCAACATGAATAGAAACATGTAGTACTGTTGAACTGTGTCAAAGAAGAGATTGCTGCTATTTTAAATTGCATTTTGGATTATTGGTTTTAGTTTTATCACCAAGTGATGAGCAATTTCCAGCAAGTGGTTTGTTCCAGACAGAGCAATATTAAATGTTATTGGCACATTTCTATTGTCACCTTGTCAGTATTAAGTTGCTTGTCAACAATTTCAGTGTTAAACTGAAGAGTAGATACAGTAGTAGTATCTTCAAATTGTTTTGTTGCTGAAGCCAAAATTTATAACAGTAAACTTTTCAAATAAGATTTTAATGTCACGAGACATCAGAGATACTGTAGAAACCGTTAGCAATGCAGTTTCATGAAAAATGAAATTCCTCTGTATATTCTAACTGATGGGATCAGCATACTTGTCATAGGGAAGTGAACAAGTGAAAGGAACCTTGTAACATAAAACACAATGTAGGCAGTGTTATATAAAGCTGAGTGAGCCACTTGGCTTGTGCTACAGCAACTGTTACTCAAAAACATGGGAATTTCTGAAGACAAATTGAATTCTGAAGTTCCTTATCTTCCTTAACAAAGACAAATATGAGGTAAACAAATATATAGTATAGTATGTATACTCTTGATGGAATTCCAAGCAAAAGGTGTTCCTGAAGCAAAGGTCTTGAAGTCTCTTAGTAGTCTGCTAACTTAGATACTTAAGAAAAATCAAATAAATATTTTATTTTGTGAGACCAGATGGCTAACACTTTGCAGTCTAAGATGCCAGCTGCCGATTTGTTTGTTGGTGTTTGGCTTTAAGATGCTGCACACACTGTAAAGAATAAACTATTAATTTCTGTCAGATTTATTATTTCAGAATTTGAATTTCAGCTAAGTTTACACTGAGTGAAGCAACAACCTGAGGCAAATCTTTGCTCTTCTCTCTTAGGAGATGTTTTCCTACATATACCAATGCCAGCATTTTTGGTGTGAAAGATAGGCAGATACATTCAAAAGGTCCAGTTCTTCTTGAATTCCAAAGATCAATATCAGATAATTAGCTCACTTTGATTTACTTTTCATGATGATTTCTGCTTGTTTTCTGCTAATATGAGTTGCAGCAACTATTTCAGCTCAATACATTGTAAGTGATCTTCCATGTTCCATCAGATGTATCTGAAGGTGTAATAGGACAAGTTTCATTATTATTGATTTGTACTGCAGTAGTCCAAAGGCAATTTATGCCGCCATCGTGCCTGAAGAAATCATAAAATGTTTTTATTCTCCAAGAGAAAATACATATATTTTGTTCAAAGAGACTTTTGAAGTATTATGCATTGAAGAGTGCAGATGTGCTGCCTACTAATTCAGTAATTCTCACTGACCCCAGAACTCTTCCCCCCGAATGGGGCATTAGAATCTTAAGGTATCATTGCTATCTGTAAACAGAGTAAACTTTGGATGCAAGGGACTGATGTGATTTTACAAAGAACTGAAGTGCTTTTTGAATGGCTTGTGTAAAAATCAGCTTCTTGTTGTACTGTATGATTAAATAGTATTCCAAAGAAACTTTCATATATTTTACAGTATTTTACAGATAAACGTTGAGCACTGTGTTCAGGTTTGGGCACCTCAATACAGAGAAGACATGGAGGTGCTGGAGCAGGTCCAAAGAAGGGCAACAAGGCTTGTGTAGGTCTTGGAGAATATGCCCTATGAGGAGAGCTGAAGGAACTGGGGCTGTTTAGTCTGGGGAAGAGGAGGCTGAGGTGAGACCTTATTGCTTTCTTCAAATACCTCAAAGGTGATTACAGTGAGAGTGGGGTTGGTTTCTTCTCACTGGTGACAGATAACAGGGAGAGGGGAAATGGTTCAAGCTGAGCCAGGGGAGGTTTAGGTTGGATAAAACAGAAAACTTCTCTACAGAAAGGGTTGTGAAGCACTGGAATAGGCTCGCCAGGGAGGTGGTTGAGTCACCATCCATGGATGTGTTTAAAAACTGCCTGGGGACAGGCTCAGTAACATGATTTAGCAGTGGGTTGTTAGGGTAGTATGGTTAGGTTGTGGTTGGACTTGATGACGGTCTTTTCCAACCTAAGCAATTCTATGATTCTGTGATTCTATAACAAGAACTACAAAATTGCTTGCACAAAAAAAATAATCTTTGCTAAAATAACAGTTTATAATCTAATCTAATCAGCTACTAAAAGTGAAAACAAGAATATCCCAGATATGAGCACAGAATGAGAGAAGAACTCCTTGAGAGGAACCCTGCCAAGAAGTACTTGGGGGTCCTGATGGACAAAAAGCTGAATATGAGTCAGCAGTGTGCTCTTGCAGCCCAGAAGGCCAACTGTGTTCTGGGCTACATCAAAGAGAGATGGCCAGCAGGGCATGGGAGGTGATTGTTCCCATCTGCTTTGCACTTGTGAGGCCCCATCTGGAGTACTGTGTCCAAGTCTCTGGCACCCAGAACAGAAAGAATGCCGAGTTGTCCGGAGAAAGCACACAAAGATGATCACAGGTATACAAGAGTTGTAGATGCCCCATCCCTGGCAGCCTTCAAAGTCAGGTTGGATGGGATCCTGGGCAGTTTGATCTAATGGCTGGCACTCCTGCACATGGCAGGGGGGTTGCAACTAGATGATCTTTAAGGTCCTTTCCAATCTAAGCCATTCTCTCATTCATTCTATGATATACAAAGTTAAGTCTTTCATATTTGCAAAACGAATTCTGTTAATCAGGAATAAACTCATGTGCTGAACTGTACTGTTGGGTAAACAATATGATGAAGAAAATCAGATGTTTAATTTGAGTTGCAATTTTAGAAAACAAAATGTGTAGTATACTCAAAAATGATGCTTTTTATGATCTTTTTTGATGATCATCATATGTTTAAATAAGCCTTACAACATGGCAGTTAATTTAAGAGACAAACAACATTTCAAAACTGGAAAATTAACTATCCCACTTTTAGAGGATTTTTAAAGGATTTAAAAGATTAAAATAATCAACAGTATTTTCATACTGTTATATTACTGAAAATTTAATAATATGTATATATAACAAAGTTATATTTTGCCAGTTCTAATGGAACTTTAAGAAGCAAAACAATTGTTAAATGTTCAAACATATATATTTCACTATATAATTTGGAAAGATCCATATAGGCTCACTATAGTTGGTATAAATTACAGCTGATCTGACCTGCAGTCACTTCCATGCTGTTTGTGCTTTGTGGTACTGATAAGGAGCTGCACAACTGTTGTAAGCCCTTGACCTTTCACTTGTCTGAAGTGGTAAGTGTGAAATTTGTGACCAGCTATACTTTGGTGCAATTTCAGAGCACATCAAGATCATGGCAGAATATAGATTAATTGAACCGGACAGCGTGAGAGCCAACACTGCAGATCAAAATTCTGATAAAAGATCCTTGGAGAGGTTCTTCTTTATACAGCATTGATATTGTTCAATGCTTGATACTATAATAAAATCCCACCCTTCTAGAGCATTCCAAAATGTTGTTATTTCACTCTAAAAGGAGAAGTGGTCAAAAAGCATGTTCTTCAAATAAAATCATTGTACTAAATTATCCTCCATACAACTTCCTTTGTGGTCAGAAAGTTAAAATAGATATGAACTTGTGAATGAGAGCTTGGCTTTATGTATTCATAAAAGTGCCCATGGCTTTCCTTATCTTCATGAATTTGCATTATGAAAACAAATTAATCATCATGACAGAGTAGCCAGTAGTGAAGAAAGATTTAAATATCCATATTCATTTTCTAGTGGAACAATACAATTTCCCCCTCCTTGCTGCAAATGGATAGAAGGCCTAAGGTCAACAGTCTTTTGAGGATGACAAACCAGAGTATTTTTCTTTCTTGAGAAAGGATAAGTTTACCACTGAACAGCATTGAAAATGTATCTTCCAAGTAAAACCAATATATGAAAATCAACAGTATTTTGTACCCAGTAGCCAGAATAGTGTAAGGTAAATGTTAGCTCAAGTTAACAATATCTAGTTTAGTAAAATACCACGGAGGATTGGATCCATGTGCCACTGCTGTAGAGAGCTGCTCTGCCTTCTCATCTCTTGTTATGATCAGTAGGCAGTTCTCTTGCCCTTAGTCTCCTTCAATCCATTGTAGCAGCAGCTATCACTTCCTATTTAGGCTAATGTTGATTAGGAACATCTGTTCTTTTACTGCACCCTGACACTTCTCCATGCTCTCTGGATCTTTTCTGTTCCTTGTAGATTCCAAAATCCCCAAAAGCATCAAGCCCCCAAAGCTCACTACACAACTCCAACGTAGCTCTTTTCAATACCTTATGGTCTCCTACAGCCATCGTTGCCCACTAAATTTGCAACCTTGTAAGTCAAATCAAGAGCAAATGAGAAAAGTCACGTAGTTTTGTCTCCCTTTATCCTTTGTACTGATGAAGTAATGCTCAGGGTAAATGGACAAAGATAAACAGGTGATCAGCCTAAGCAGGAAATGCAACCTTGCTCAAGAGGAAGATATGGTTGATGGGTTTAGGTGAACCTGTTTTGTATATCTAGCTAAATTTCAGCTCATATGAAACTGTGAGCTTCATAGCTACTTCTGTACAGGTACACTTCTATGTATGAGGGCACCCTAGAACTCAAGCAGAACTTAATGGCCCTGACCTGCATCAAATGCTGTTTCCACATGCACTTGTGACCTGAGGTTTCAGCTGTGCTGGAACAGTGGTTTAGCCACAGCCATGGGACCTATGACAGTGGGTCCTGTGGGTCCTGATCTGTGGACTTCCCAACCTGACCTAGGACCTTTTTGGCTATCACAGGACCTGAACTTGTCCTGCCTTTTAACTAACTGGCTTGTCCTCAGACCTTCCTCATCACCATGAACTTGCTTGGTGATCTCAGCTCCTGACCTGAACATCGTTTTGGATATCTTGCTCCACTGGGAGCAGTGGGATAGGCCTTGGCTGAAATAGTCACTGCTTTGCTGGCTTGCAGTACCTTGACTGTTGCTGCACCCTGAAAGCTGGAACTCAGTATCATGTAAGTTTTAAAAATGCACTGTTGAAGCAATGAATAAGTAATTAATGAGAAAACTTATTTTCTGACTCAATAGAACAGTGGCAGGATTTTTAATAAGTTGAAAGTGGAATATAAAATAGCCATACGAGTACTGAAAGAGCTTTATTGAAGCATTCTGCTGTTTACATACTTTGTATTTGGAAACTGAAATTTGGCAATGAGGTAATCTAGGGTTTCACCAGGTACTTTATGCACTACCATTAATTTATTCAGATATGCATTAAACCTTCAAAATTTAGGACTCACGTCCTTGCAAAAGATAGCAGAGCTGCACTACTTAAATCTTTGCTTATTCTAACTGTAAAAAGAGTAGAGTATTACAATCTGTAGTAAACATATGTGCAATTATAACCAAGACATTTGCTTGTTTAGAAGTCTTTTGATTTAAAGATGGTAATTAGTACACTACTGACTGCTCCTAAGAGTCCCACAAGTACAGTATCTGAGAGATAATTAGAGGAAATCAGAAGGCAAACTGATCCATAACTGAAATCAGCCACTGTGCACACAAAAGTCAAGTATGACTCAAAAACTTAGGAATCCATATTATGTTGCCACTGTATTGCCCTAATGTTAGTGTTTAAAGGTTTTTACACTTATTTGTGTCTGTGTTTGGTTCCACTATGAAAACTGGAGTGACTGTCAGTCCGCTGAGAATGTGTGTAATATATAGATCAGATAGACACAAATAGATATCTAATGGGTGAGTAGCACTGTGAACGTTTATGAGACTAAAGCAACTACTTGGACTAATATATCCATTTATTCACTCTTCTACTTCTTGTAAATAGAAAATTTACATGTTAAGTCAATAAAGGAAGAAAACACTACTCAGAAAATTCCTTCCAAATGTACTCAGTCTTTCACATATTGGAAAAAGATGAATATGAAAAGCATACTTTTGACAACCTAGAAAAAAAACAAGGTTATATGCAACCCCAAATATGACTTAGCATGGAAGTTTATTACAATTGTAAAAAATATGCTTTTAAAAAGAAAAACACTGAATTTTTAATACTGCAAATAAGTAGTATGTAGTAGTATGCCTGAGGGCTCTTTTGCTATGTTGAGTGGCTTTAATTTAATTTAGAAAGCCTGTAAAAATGGTATATAGTAGGCACTTTTCTAGTCTTCTACCAACTTTTTGTTATTGTTGTAGAAAAACAGAAAGAAAGCTACATAACTAATCCCCCTTGGACCCTCTGTTAATAGTTACATCTTGTGTTTGTTTAGCCATAATAACAAGATGAAAAAAGATATTGAATATCTATTTTTATCCCAGCATGCCTCCTCAGTATGATTTGAAAGTCAAATATTTTGACATTTCTGAAACTCTAAAATACCTATTGTTGCTAAGTTATTGCAAGTTATCTCATTGCTTCATTCCATATAACTAGTTATTTGTACAATTGCATGTAAGCATCTAAATCTAGATTCTTAAATAACAAGATTATATGCATGCCAGTGAAATGCTGTATGTATCCTGCTATTGTGCCATGTAACCCTTTGGGCATTTTCCTTTAGATTCATAGTCAGATTTTATTGTAGAGGTGAATTGCATATATGATTCAAATGGGCTCCAGGCAGATGCTCAGAATTTTCCTGAAAACATATAAAGCCTTCAGGGAAACATCTTCCCTTGGTGATCATAAAAGCACCACTTGCATGTTTCAATACAGAACATCCTTAGAACTTTGTTCACAAGCACAGAGAGAATTGAGAAGCAAAGCTGAGTGTTTCTGGTGCCCTAAGGATTTTTGAGATAATAACCATAAGGAAAAGGTTCTTACGCACATAGCATTGTGTTACAAATGATTGAAGATACCTTACCTTTCTTAAATTCTTGGCTGTGCTCTGATCTGGGTTTCTTCTGGTCCACTGTAAGGTCAAGTATTACAATTGGGCTTGATTGAAGTTTCAATAATTCAAAATCATCTGTAATTACAAGTTATAAATATTTTCTTATTTTCTGCTAAAAGTATTTATTTAAAAACAAACAAAATATTGCCTATTATTTATAAAGTGACAGTAGTAGGTGTAGGGGATGTTAGGATTGCTTAATACGAAACAGCTTGAGATTTAATGGCTACTTTATGGGATATGTGCTCTATTTGATGAAATTATTCTAAAAAGTTAATCTTATCATCACATCATAACCACTACTAAATAAAAGCTGGTACATTTATCTAATTTCTATTTGAGGTAACAGTGATGCTAGGCTAAAGGTGGGAGAAAGTCCTCTTTAAATAAGTATGTAAACATACAGGTCAGTGGAAATATATTCAATAATCTTTTCCATCTAGACCCAAGGCCAGTGTCACTGGAAGTGAAACATGTCTTCAGCTGTATTGATGAACTTCAGTTTTTATTTTTCAATCAAACTGTGCAAGTTATCTCCTATTAAATTTAGTTATACTCACTTATTTTTCTATGTCCTTCCACTGACTTGTTTGTTCTAGAGTGTTCTGAATTCAAGATTTTGTGATGTGATATACTTTTGGTTTCTTTCTCTATCTTTTTTTTCTGCTCAGTGCTTCCATTGTCCTCTTTGGGGGCAGAAAGTGCATCATACCTTCATCTATTCATGTCCTGGATGTTTCACTTGTTAGTAAATTGTAATATATGAGGCCTGATTCAGGCCTTCATTGTGCTTTCTGTCATGTTGCCCCCTATGTAGCAAAGCAATTTTAATGTCCATAAATACATTCTATTACCAGCATCAACTACACTACATTCAGGAGAACTGTCCCTGTAAAATATTACTAAAATGGTCTTTATTTGTTTGACCTCTTTTGCACATTACTTAAACAAGTCTCTTCTGTGACTCCTATCTGTACTGCAACAGAAGTTCCATCTTCTGATTTTCTCTCTCAACCTTCTTTTCTTTTCTGCAGGTGTGTTACATATTTCAGCCCTTAATAATATTTCCCCTTGTCTACCCATCTGCTTATTTTAGCTGCTTGTTCCTCTCTGCTGGATTCTGTACAGACTTCCCATCCCCCTGTCCACTCCTTTAAACTCTCCCCCATAGCTCTGTCTATCCTCTCAGTCGGTGCATTTGTGACCCTTCTGTTCAGATGGAACCCATCCCACCTATATAGGCTCCATCTGTTCAAAAATGTCCCACAAACCTAAAAGGGGATGGAGGAAGTTCTCCTCTACAGAATTGACGTCACTAGATGGAATTCTCCTGGGGTTCTGGCCCCGGAGAATCGGTAACATTTACAAATAATAAAAAGGCTTCTTGCTGAAAGGAATTCCTGTGAATAATACTGCTGCAATACCTACCTATTTTCTTGTATAGTTCTCAGGACCTGATCCAAAGCCTAACTCACTGGGGATTTTCCACTGATCTCAGTGGACTTTGGATCAAACCTTCATTTCACAAATATATGACTCAAAGGACAGGTTCAAAAACTAGCAACTTCTGCCAAGATAATGCTGTTTAATAACTTCCAAGCAATTTTCTTTACTTAAAAATATGGCAACCAAGAAAATACAATACACTTATTTGGGAAACCACTATTAACAGTATCTCTATGTATACTTGGACTTGCTGAAATTGAACCTTGCAGATATGATGCAACCTTTTGTCAGTGGAGCGATTTTTTTGGTCATACTCCAAATGTTGCTCAATATCTGCAGTATGTAAAGTATTAAAATCTCCTTGTGATCGGCTTCAAGGGACAAGAAAGGTTGGAAGCAGATAAAAGCAAAACACTCCCTGCTTTCAGCATTGGTAAAATTCCTTGTCTCAGGGTTTTTTTTTCATTATAGCCTAAGGAGAAAAGTTGTATTAGTCTACTGCATGAAGCAAATCTTTTGCAGTTCAAAATAAATAAGGACTGAAACTGAAACCTAGATTTATATATCTCACTGTACAAATATAAAAATTTAGAGGAAAGGCTGAATTTAATTCTTGGCAGATATTACTCTACTCAGTTGCTGAGATGTGCTTTAAAATTGCTAAAAGATAAGAACCAGAACTGCTCTATACTTTATTTTTGAATAAGGTTCCTTGCAATGATGGTCTCTCCCAGCTTTTTGCAAGGTACAGTAGCTGCAGCTTTGTTTATCTGGCCCCTACACAATATTGTCAGGATGCATTTCCATTTTCCAAGTGACTGCTGCCACTGTGCCACAATCTGTGCTCATTTCTCGAGCAGCTAAACCCTTTGACACTGTGGTTTTTAATTAAAATTACATTAAACTTAATCAGCCAGAAAGAGGCTGCTGTAGAAGGCAGGTTTGATTGCAACCTGCAAAGGGCGCTGGGGCTGCCAACTCGCTAAAGATGTGCCGGCAGATGCCAAGCTGCTTGTGTGAGCCCCATGGTCACAAAAATGCTATGAGAGGTCAGTTCTGTCTTCACTTTTCTCTAGCACTGTCACCAAACTATAATGCGCGATAACTCTCGATAAAGCTCGAGGAAGAGAAACACACTGCTAGTAGAGCCAATGTACTTATATTAATTTCTCATATAACACAGAGTCACAGAAAAGGTGTATTTGACAAATGCAGTTATTTGGTGAATCATGCAAATGATAGCATTATGGGTCTACCTGCATGTTTAAGAATCAAAACATGTGCAAGGGGTAATGAGATTGGGCCTTGTAATTAAATTGTCCCTCACATCCTCATGATTTTCCCTTGAGTTTATTTTTTACTCTTGTTCGGCTTTAGATTGAGTGTTCAGTGAATGAGTAGGCCTAAGAGTGCTGGACTGCCAGTACCTTGTACAGCTAAGACTGATTTCACTGCATTAATGAATAGTTTGTGCCTTAAAATTGGAAATGAAGGTTAAAGTAGAGCCTTGAAATAGCATTCATAAACTTTTTAAACATTCTTTGATAATAGCCCAAAGTAACTGTAGTGTTTCTGGAGGTTAGTAAGATACTGGTATCTTCAAAACAAATGTGCTCACTGAACGGAAATTATGCATGACAATATCATTATTTACATTATTTTAATAGTTAAGCAAATTAAATAATCTCTCTCAGCGACTTTACCTTTCTATGTCCATTGTTTTGATCTGAACAAATTCACATGCAAACTGGAGAGGTACCAGCTTGCTCAATCTGCCTCAAACATGATAGAACTAGATGTCTAATGCAGCAGACTTTTTCAGAAAACTATTTCACATCTTCTTGACTTCTGAATTTTATATTAATACCAAAGAGGCAAGGCAGTTACAACAATCATCCTTCATGCTGGGCAATCTGAAGAGATCTTAATGCTTTGAAAGTCCTTTTGCATTCTATGCAGTAAGATAAAGAAAAAACAAACAAATGAGTCTTTTGTCTTCTCACGTATGTTAAATAAACCCCAGGTTTCTGAAAGCTTCTGGGCAACATTTTAGTGTTTAGCTCCATGTTGTATCTCCTCATGTGGGCTATTTCATTCTTCTACCAATAAATAGTAGATGATTCTTGAATCACTTGATTTTTTTTTTTTTCTGTGAGAATCTGAATTTGCTTTATGTGTTCAGGGGAACAAATAGACTGTGATTTGATGATAATACAAGCTGAACAGAATATAATGCCCTGTGTACAGTGTTCAGTTGTGTATGCCTGGAAATCTGTTTATTGAAACCTGGAAAATCAGGAACAAATTCGGCAAAGTAGTAAGAGAAATGAAGAAATGACAGATGGAAGATGTAATTAAACTTAAAAAGGTTTGGTAGACTTATAATTTGCAAAGAGAGACACCTGAAGGAGAAAAGAGACAGAACACTATGAAAGGTTTCACAGTAAAGAGATTGAAAAGTTAAATTCTGACTAAAAAATCAGACATATTAAATACAGAGGAAAACGGCAACTACTGTGTTAACATCTATTCTAAACACTATCAGAAAATAAACACATTAACACCTATAAATCAGGAATAACACTAATTAAGTCAATGGAATCAGGCCGTTCTAAGAGAAAAATGAATGTTTTTTTCTTTAACTATTCAATCAGTGGGAAAAGAAAACTAATGAAAAAAGCATCTCATGCTTGCTAATTACATTTGGTTTAGGAACCATTAAAATATATTGTGAAGAAAATAAACTTGTGTGATAAACAAAAGCACAGAAAAGAAGTGATGAAAATAAGAGGCAGTTTTTAAAATTTGGACATCTTTTTCTGAATACTGAGATTCTGGAAAAAGCAATGAATTAATATATAATTGTTTTATCATACTACATGTAAAGTGACCATTAACTCTTTTCAACTTCCTTAATCATACAATTTTGACTGTATTTTCTAATCTTTACATTATTATCACGTACAGAGTTCTAATTATATTGAGTGTTTGTTTTGTGCCTTGTAAGCATCTCTATTATTCTTGCAGCTCCATGTTTACTAATGATTTCCTGTGACTGAACTTCAGCCCTGAAATGAAGTATGAAAAGCACCACGGAGCAAACCTCCATCTAAAATGTTTGATCTAAACTGATACTACTGGTAAACAGAAACCAAGCATTTATAAGACTTACTAAATAGTATTTTCTCACTTTCTCAACTAGATCTTGCAATGCATCAGGTGTGTCCAGTGTAGAGCAAAACGCATGGCAGGAAACACTGTTATTCCACATGTGGAGATTGGCCAGTTCCTTAAAAAGATTACACAGTGTGATCTCCACTGTTAGTAGGGATCAGACCCAGCAGTCAAATGCTTCTTTCTAGTACACTGTTCTTAACAAGAAAGGATGAAAAATGCTAAGGAAACATTATTTCACTTTTTACATCTTCTTTATGTTATTTCCTATGTTACAAAGTCTGTAGTAAAGCAGAGGATTATACTCTTTACTGATCACCCACACAGCTTCATTTGGAATAGTAAGGTATGTTACTTACATGAAGAAATAATGGGTAGTTTCACACAAAGTTGAAATAGTATACCCTGTATTGTCTTTGTATTGTATTTTATCAGAAATTAAAACTACTCTATGTTAGGTCTTTCTAAACAGTATTCCCTGAATGAATCCTATGGGATATAATCTCAGTTGAATTCACACTGCAGTCTTCGTCTTGTAGATCACTGATGGTCTTTCACACCTCTCAGGTGCCTTGTTTCAGGCAAAGTGAACTATACAGTTTGAGCCTTTTCCGTAAGATTTGGCTGAAGCGGGTTAACAGGTTGAGGGGAGGGAGAGAAACACACACATATTCTCTGGGAAACTCTGACAGTCTTGATTGCTCAGAAAATAAGGCTAAAAGAAAGATGTAAAAAACAGATCTAAATGTTCTTATTTCATCTATTTGATGACAGTTGTGAGTTTGTGGTAAAAAATTCAAAGGAGTGATGGACAAAGAGCTCTATAGTGAGAGCAAGATACAGTACAGGTACAAAGATTTTACTGGCATCTGCATGAGCACAAACATCACTACTGCAGGAGTAACGAGCAGCTTCAGAATGATGTGCACTACATGATGGGATAAAGATGGCGTACACAGAAAAGTGGAATTTGATATGAGAAATTTCTACCTCTTGTATGATTGGGAAATCTCAAAGGTGTGATTGAATGAAGGCAAGAGTGATGGTTACAAAAATGATGGCTTCTCAAACTAATGCGTAGGGAACGCTGCCAGGAGTGGTTCATGTCTATATCTAGTTAACCAAAGACCAGGCAGTAGGAGCAAATTAGAGTTGAGCCCCAAGGGATCAAGTAACCATAATCTGATTAAATTTATTATAATGCAGAAACCAAAATAGATTAAAACAACTATAAAAAATATGACTTCCGACTGACCTGCTCTGACATCTCACAGAAGAAAGGAACCTTGGTAGTGTATGCCCATTGGGGAAGGCAAGACACAGCTCTCAGGCAACTCTGGAGTTCAGAGTATGCAAGACAAACCAAGACAAACCAAATTGATTCTGCTTAAATCTTGACATTTCAAAATGGGAGTGCTTTTTATTCTTCCTAGAAAATATCCACTCTAACAGTTGTTTCAGTTACATTTAGAGCAGTGATATATTTTAGAATTTAAAGACAGGATCAATATGATTATTGATTATTAGTAATCTAAAGACATGAGATGTACCCTTTTTAGAAGTTAAAAGCAACACGGATACTAATATAATGCTATAATTCATTTGCATCATCAGCGTGTTTCCAAGTCAACCACGTCTAGCACCTGTATGGCAGGAAACTACATATCTCATCAATCTACACTTGTAAGGTGCAATACTGTAAATGAAAACAGACAGTGAAATACTAGCAAAAAATGTTGCCTTGTAGGTGGGACAACTAGTTTTTATTTAGTACATATACAGCATTTTGCATTTCGGAGATGAGCATGTATCTCCACAATAAGTAGTGGTGGCAACTGAGCTGCAGTTGGTGAGCTCTCACACGTGGATATCCAACTGGAATGCTCCTTTCCTGTTTCCAGGAAGGCTAAAACTTTTTTGTGAGTGTCAATACTGAGCTACAAGAAACCAAAAATGAAAACAGGAAGGAAAGTGGACAATATAGACTCTACAGCATTTGGCCAAGCACTCAAATCCCAATTTGTCAACTGTACACAGAGAATATTTCAGGTTCATGCTGCCTTTTACATTGGGCCCAAGTACATACAGGTCTGCAATATATTCAGTTCAACTGGAATATAACCAAGGGACCTCTTCTAGAATATCCTCTGCTAGATTGCCACTTAGTATTTGTAGATCAGGTTGTAGTCATACAGTGTGGATGCTGGAGACAATGGTAGGTGCATAGAATTACGTTGCTCCAGTTTGAGTTAATATAGTGTAGTGTGTTTAAAGAATGAGTGATTGATGCTTTGAAAGAAGGATTTTTTGAATGAGAAGTTTAAATACAGTATATATTATACAACTGCTGATGTGCACTGCTATGTAACGCAGTCACCTATTCACTGCTCAAATCTCTTTCTCTCCCTTACATTTTTGGTGTTCCTTTTTAAGAGACAGTGCTGTATTCATTACTGTACCAACTCTTCAATCTCAAAGACAACATGCAAAGCCTATGATGTCTTATGACTGCAAATCTTAGGGAATCCCTGCCTTTTAACTCAGCTTTTTGAATTTACCCAAAGAACCAGCACATGGCTCTCTGAAATAGTTCAGATGGGGAGTGCTGGTTCTGGTAAGCCTGTGTAACACATCTCACATTTGAGATTCAATGACATATCTTATAAGTTGCTGCTTTCTATGTTTATAAGTCTTGATGTTATAAAAAAATATATAATCACACTGAAATTATGAAAGTGAGATATTTTCTCCCTATCTCTCTCCTGTTCCAAACACAATGATCTTAAATTTTATAATAACTTCTAACACTATGTTAGTTGTTTATTATGCTACAAGTTTGTATTATTTCCCTAAAGGTGATTTCTGGACAGTTTAGGATAAGTAAGAAACAATCAGTTTCTAAATTTTCATTAATGTAACAACGTGAGGTGGCTCAAGGCAATTGAAATGTTTTCTGGAGGCCAAATACGTGTTATTTGTAAGATGCCCTCCATGAACATGAGAACTAGTCATGACACAGTACAATATAAATACATACCTCTGTCAGTGAAGACAAAATGAAGTAGTTAAATGACTACTTTGTCAAATGATTACAGCTTCCACGTGGCTGAGTTTGCCACCAATGAATCTTCTGACTGTTATCATATTAGATGAGTAATCCCAGTAATTTCAGTGAAATTAGACAAGAGGTAAAGTCCTACATAATGTAAGTACAAAGAAGATTCTAGTTTCTTCTAAGCAGTAGTTACCTCTCAGAATGGACAATTTTGAGTTCAAACATCTCTCAAGACAACAAAAGTGAAATCTTGAATGTCTTTTTCTGCTCGCATAGATTGGTACAGAACCTTCCACTGTTGGTCATTTTTGCTTGTTTGACCAGAGGAATAACACTGATTAAGAATAAAACAGAACTACTCTGCCTATAAATTAATGACTAAGATACCACAGAAAAAAAAAAGTACAAAAATTAAACTTGTAGGACTGGAATTTTTTTCTCTATTAAGTCCAACTTGTTGTTCATAAATTTATCCCCACTTGACATAACAGCTTTAACACTCTTCTACAAATTTAGTAATATTTATGGTACAAGTATGAGAAGGAACTAAGCTGGAGTTTTGTCAGAGAATATATTCACTCTTTAGGAAATGATCTGGATAGAAGAGACCTAATAAAACAACAACAAAACGTATCTACTTGATTCCAAAGAAAAATCCTTCAGATTTTATTTTTCTTCACCTTACAATTTATTTCTTGACTGCTCTTTTGATTTATTGTATTTCTTCATGTGTTTTTAAGCCAGTGCTGCTGTACACTTACAATTTAGCGTCTAACCTTTTAAATGCCCAGAGACATCTTAGCAACCAACAAAGGAACACTGATCTGGACCTATGACTGTACTCCATACGTCACCACTGATTAGGAAGCATGAGGGTCTATCATACCAGACATGTCCCTGGCAGCACTGGGTCATTGCACTCAAAGGGTTAACCGATGGCATTTAATATACTTATCTGGGGGTAAAGAGTTTCAAGGCTGAAAAATACTTCCCCTCGTATTACCACTTGGTCAATTAGCAACCTTTAGGCCAGAGCTATGTGTTCATATTCTCTTGTTATCCTGTCAGGACTCTTTACTCATTCACCAGTAATGGAGTCCTGTGACTAAAACCCTTTTTGGCCAGGGTAGCTGAAAGACCAGCTTCTGATTCCTCACAGAAACTCTCCTACCGGCAATAAAACAGCAGTTATATCACAACTGCTCAAATGGCAAATGTGAAGTGACTGCTCAAGTATAAGATGCTGCCTGAAAAAAAGAAGATGGGGGTAGTTCATTTGACAGAGCTGTTCACACTTTTTCTGCACAGCTGAGAGACATTAGCTTGATTTCCCAAGATTGGTGTGTTTTCCAGCACGGTGAGTTAGAAAACCTAGCAGCCTCTGAGAGAAGCTGGGGTCCGATCATACATGTTTCAGAGCTCAGGCACAAAAAGGCACTCCAAAAAAGAAAAAAAAAACAAACTAAAAACCAACCAACCAACCAACCAAACAAAAAACCCTCATAAAAAAGCTGAATATTTTTTGCAAGGTCAGTAGTTCAATTAAAGTAAAGAGAAACTGCAAAAAGACTTTTGTGAATTGTCTCTTTCCACAGAATTGTCTCTTTCTACCTAGCACAGAATTCCACACCTCAATTTGTACTCATTTGGGCAAAATCCTTTTTTTTTTTCCCTCCCAAAAAACAAACAACAACGACAAAACAAAAACAAAAACAAAAACAAACCCTCCAAGCTTGTTTATGTTAACACAGGTTGGAGATGACCTTTAACAACAATCTGGTTCACCAGATTTGACAATAAAGGGAAAGCGGAACAGGCTTTTTTTTTTAAGCTTTGATTGATAAAACACCTGTATTTTATACCGAAATAATCACCTGGAAGACTTATAATCACCACTGCTAGTTATTCAGGAGATTCCATTATCTATAGTAGTTATTATTTCTAAAATATGAAGTTATTTGGATACATAAACATAGACTGAGGTTTTTATCTTGGATAGTAGTTAAAACAACTTACAGAGGAAATACCCTTTTAAAAAACTCCATTCAATCAGTCACTGGTAATCAACATTCCTGGAGAAAAGGATGGATAAGTACTTTTGTTGTTGTTGTTGGTTTTTTTTTTTTTTTTTTTTTTTAGTATCAGAACTATTTCAAAATGAGTTTTGTATTACAGTACGCATATTTATTATATTATATGCAGTTACAATAATATCAACCTCCTTCAATGAAAGTGGAAACAACAGAGGCAATTTCTACAGGAAAGATGGAAATCTGTTGATTTTTTAGTTTGATTTTAGGATGTGAAAACTTGTGGGCTGATTTTTATTCAATATTTCTGGTAAATTTTAACTCCTAAAATGTACACCAAAGTCAATAATTTATTTATAGTTTTAAATTTTTTTTCAAACTCATATCTGTTGAAGCTACTCATACAATGACAGTTCAATATGTAGTAAAAGGTAGTAATGTCATTGAAGATGAAAAGCTCTCTTGGCATATTTTGAGTTGATGGCTATGTGTCTCATTGGAGCTGCTCACTTTTTGTCTCTATTTAGACAGTTAGTCCTCCGATTCAGACTGCTATGAAATGCAGCTATCTGGGTTTGGATGTGGAGTGATTGTGGCTTTTATTTTGTTCTTTCCTTTGGAGATATCATCTTCACTAATGGCTGCTGTAAAAGTATGGATACGTAAGAGGCTTGAGGAACTTCTGAAATTTATGTGGGAGCCTAGCTAGGCTTTTTTCATGAGCTATAACAGCACCTTTGCATTCCTCCTGAGATCAGCTCTGCTTATTGACTATAAAGGTATTTTTAAATTCTTTGGATAAGTAAAAGGTTTGATAATTTCATATAACTTTGAATTCAGAGTATGATATACGTTTCAGCAAGCTTCATATTTTTGCAACTTTTTGTTTTCTTGAGAACAGCAACAAAAAAAAGATAAAATCCTTTATACATATATACATGATCCATCAAACTACCTAACATCTGCAAGAAGATGCTTGTAATTTTCAATTTAAATTCACAGGGACTGTCTCAGCATAAGAATCCTTATCATATAGATCTCCACTGAATGTACAAAAAAAGTATATCTGAGAACAGAATATTCTGGATGTCAATCTAAAACCAAAGAAAAGTCTATGTTGTAATTGATATAATGGCAAGTCAGTTCTGTGATGACACCTTGTAAAAGCTCTTCGAGAATATGATTTGGTTGTGTTTAGGCATGTGCTTAAACTTAAGCAAATTAATATTGCCACTTGATACTAGCAGAACTATACAAGTGCTTAAGATTAGATACTAAGGTCTGGGCCATTAGACACTGCTGGAAATTAGCTTAAAGCACCACACTGACAAAGGGAGTGACAGGTGTAGAGATAACTATGTACCAACAGAAAATGAAGATATGTAAAACCTCCCCTTTCTTACTGATGATATTCTGTGCTCTTCAATATTCAAAAATGCACTTGTGGCTATGTGTGGCTAAGTCCTCAGGAAGGACTTCATTGTCCTTTTGAAACAACGCCAGCTGTAACATACAATGACACTTACGTTGACCCAGTAACTGCTGACCATTTTGAATAATTTTGATCTCAGACACTCCTGATAGTTCAAAGGGAAACATCTGCCATTAGTAAATATGACCCTCAGCATGATTAACTAAAACCCATGAGTAAAGCAGACTTCCAAAAGGTTTTGAAATCTTAGCTGAAATAAATAATAATGGAATGTGGACCTCACCATCAGATCTTCAGAATCAAATGGATTCTGTTAGAGAAACAAAATAATATTATATTTTTAGCTTTGGTATCAGTGTATTCCAGTTACTGGAGAAAAAATTTTCAGAAATAATGTCACTATGATTTTATAGATTACAACAGAGCTTATTATCTCATTTACCTCGCAAGAGTGAAGGAATGAAGAAAGTGGAAGTGAAAGAGAAGGGAGGGACAGTGGTTTTCACACAAGTACTACCTTCTAGTTGCAGATAGATACAGAAGGGAGCTGCTTCCAGATTTATGTTGCTTCAACAATCATTAGTACCATGTTATTTTATATTCTAAAAAGTTTGTAATAATATAAAGCTGTATTTGTTTTAAAATCTTTGGTTTACTTATCTTTTTAGTTATAATGATGTTTTTTATATTTTTACTGTGATCATAAATGACAAAATAGAAATTATACAAGAATAAGATACCACGTTAATGCAAGACAGAGGTAGATTGCATCCAGACAGTCAAATTTAAGCATCATATTTAGTATACTAAATAAAATTAAAGAGATAATGCTGGTATAATCTCCCTCTTTGCTATTAATTAAGAGACAAAAGTTCTCAACAGAAAAGTTTATCCTGTTTGAGACAGCAATGGAGGAAAAAAGAATAGACACTAAATTTTTCAGAAAAGCATTTTCCCATTTTACTGCCAACAGAGATGCATGTGATCCCAAATCCTCAATCACCAAAATGCCGAGGTGCGTTCATTCTGATGCACATCTCGCTGTTTTACTCACATTTGTTTCAATTTATGCTCAATACAATCAGTAATAATTAATCCCTTATTATTTGATTTGGACTTGAAAAAACTGACACTGTAGATCAATTAAAATACAGTGCCCATCGTGTTCTATGTTTCTTTACAAGTAAGACGTATTTTTAAGGCAGACTCACCACAAAAGGCACTGGCCAACAAAAGATTTCCACACGAGCCTTCCAGGCTTTTAAAGAAGAAAACAGAAGCTGATTAGATTTAAAAATTGTGATTCCACTGGAATGTTTTAAAGCATGTGTATGCAAGATGTGCAACAAAAAGCTATGAAGATCAGTATGAGACCCATACTTAAATGCATTTCCAGCTCTTGTTTAAAAGTGTTTGTCCCAGTGAGAAATTCTGTGGTGAATGCCAAAATGAAAAGAAGAATAACAAGAGTGATCACAGCTGGAAGTAAGTTTGAAAAAGAAACAACAATGAAAAATCTACTCTCTAAATCGATACAACTGATAATGTAGGCCCATACTTTTTTCATATTGACTGAAAGCTTGGAGGATGCTGACCTAGGTCTGAACCCACTGCCATGCCATCTATATGTATCATGTGCTCTTAAAACTAATTGGTTGATGGACTTGCGCATGGAGGCGTGAAAAACTTTGTAATGCTCAGTCACAGCAGGATAAGACCAGGAGAAGACATTAACAGAGACTGAAGAGGAAGATAACATGGAAACATGAGAGAAATAATGCACGTCCTTGTAGACATAAAGGACTAGGAAGACTAAGAGCCACTTTTCAGTGTCGAGAAATAATCCTCACAGATATTTCCTAGTTTTGTCAAAACCAGGCTCCATTTTTTTTTTTATTATGTGCAGTAGAGAGCACAGTAACAGTTTTATATGACAGAGATTAATGCATTATAAACACCTAGCATGCAGTCCCTTTTCCTTTAATATTTCCTTTGAATTTCCATTTTTTTTTCATATTAACTAAAAATGGATGAGAAATTTTAGATCTTTAAAAAAGAACCAACATTTTATATTTTACCACAATTTTCACTTTTAAGAGCAGCAATTGTACTAAATACCGTTTGCTGTCAGTTAATTTTAACATGTGCTCAAATTTATTAGAAAAGATAAGCTTTTAAAAAATATTTTTATGTTGCACAGTTGGCTGCTCTTACAATTACTTCTTCCATTACTACAATCCCTCTTCTTCATTTGAGGTGCTAAGAAAGAAGTAGAATTCTGTAGTTAGTTCATTTTTTCAGAGAGAATCACAGAATAGAAACTTTTTGTAAAATTTTATACCATAAAAAAACTGTTATTTGTACAGTCAGACAATCCAGGATTTGTATTATACAGTTGACAAGTTTCGTGTGTGGTTCAGCAAGCTAACACCAACGTTTTCTATAGGAGCATTTTGAATAATATCTTCAATTGGCTAAATGACTTTTCAACTCTGCTAAGCCATGAATTGTTCTCCAAAATTACATTTGTCATGTGGTTGTCAGCCTGCTGTAGCAATATGATAAAAAATGTATGAAATAACCAATCCAGAACACTTATGTGTGTCTCCTCAGTGACTGTGTATCAGGTGTATCAAAACTATGCATTGCCCCCTTGTTCTTTTTTGACAACAAATACCAAGAGTTAAGGAATTTGGTGGCTGACACAAAGAATATTAATCTGAAAGACAGCCTAATTCACACTGTTGACGATGATGTTTGACAACAATTTTCTGCTTGGCTCAGTGGAGCTTTCAATAACCAGCAAAATTCTGTCTGCATGTAAGACGCAGATTTTGGAGTGCCTGTTCATTGTTTGTTGAGATCATCAGATACCTCATCCGTGCCTACTGAAGATAGAGTACATACTTTTGAGCTTCCTCCTCTAGTACTACCTTTTCAAAATGAAGGTTCTATTTTTTAACTTTCCTGAACACACTGCTGCCTCTCTGGAATCCAAGAAGAAGCACAACAGACATTAGTCATCTGCATGCTGCTTAACATCCTGATGGAAGGCGAACAGCCACAATGGTAAAAACTATGAAGAAGAGAATACATCAGTATGAATATAACTGTCAGTGCACTGGCACTGTAGAAGGTAAGGATAGAGAAACCTCTGTAAATGTTGCTTGTGTGTAAACTACAATCAGTCACTGAAATTAAAAACATTTGCAGTCACCATACCACAGCAAAACATGTGGTCTCAGTATTGGATCACTATATATATATGACAGTACAATATACACTACTATAGGAAGATAGATATAAATTACTTTGGAAACTGTAAAAATAATTAAAATCTGTAGTAAACACTTTTCTTTTTTTAACATTTACATTTTAAAAATGTATAAGAACTCTGAGCTAGAAGATTTTAAAAAATCTAAAAAAAGAAGTCAGTAAGGGTGAAATCTAGTGGTATTTTCCCATAAATTTCAAAGCCTCTTCTAAGAATAGTGAATAGGAAGTTTGGGCAGTCCTGAATATGAACAGCACAAGTAAGAGCACTCTAGGCAGGGGCATCAGCTAAAACAAAATACTGAAAGGCATGCAGATGGATACTGATGTTCCAGCTGATAACCACACTTTGCATGTATTGCAGGAACAGCTCCTCCCACCATAAACTATCCTCGCTAAGATAAGAGCTCTTTCTCTTTCGTTTGATAAATAACAATGTTAAGTCCATTGAGCATCATGTGTATCTAATATAACTTTGAGATGGGCTGTAGGATTGTAAAAATCTTTTACAGTATATAGCAGAACAGATGAGGAAGAATGATAGAACTCTTGCACAGTGTAGCAGTGAGCCCTGAGATTCTGAGGAATTCCTGTCCAAATCTCACAACAATTTAAAGCATTATAAAAGAGGAGATGAAACATTAAATATTCAAAATAGCAGAGGTGCAAGAAGGCAATATTTTTCAGTTATTATTGGTAAAGTGACTGTTTTAATACTCAAAAAGCTCATGCTTAGGAGGGATGGAGACAGGCATCCAAGTGGGTAGAGTAGAAGACGCTGAAGTCTTCCCACTGACTCAACCATTTCAAGTTTGCAAGGCAGTTTTTTTTTAACACCATAATTCTGCTGGCAGCCATTTCAACAGCTTGTCTTTGGCTGTAAGAAAGACATCTTCTCTTTCCATGGGATCAAAAGATATAAAAAGAACAACCTACAGACTGCAAAAATACAGCTAATCAACAGCATTATTAAATCAAAACAGCAACTAATTGCCAGAAAGTTGGAGACCCTTCTTTCTTCTGTGTCAAAGAAGGAATTCCCTCCGAATTTTGTAGTTTAGTGCACTACTAGAGAAAAGCAATCTTTCAGACAAGGGGGAAAAAAGAAAATATTTATATGCAGCATATAAATCTCACATAAGCCGTTTCCTTATTTTGTCAAATGAGTGTTGCTATGATTTTTGGCTTTTGAAATGCACTTCAGTCACTCTATCATTATCAACAGCAGAATAGTTTAAGAACATATTCTATTTGTAGTTTTTCTTTCCTATGATGCTACAAGATGAGAATTTCACTTTTTTTTCATCCAACCACCTCAGTGTTATTTTTATAGAAATATGGTACTGATACCTAAGACCAGAATGCAGAGATTTAATTTCACAATATCAATCATAGCTTTCCATATAAATTTCCAATAAGCAAATTTAACTGGGCTACCAATATCTGTGTAATTTGATATGCTGACACATTTTTGTTTTCTATCTCAGTAATGTCTCATTTCACTACCTCATTGCCATAGGCTACAAACAACTCTCACTCTCTGAAACGTCGTACATAATTAATACACAGTAAATTTTAAAAGGGAAAATTCTTCAGACCCATTGAACAGAGCATTTCTTTCATTTTCTGTCCTATAGTGTTGTGTAATGTTGGTGTGAATCACTCTGTTTTCAAAGTAGCCATGTTTGGGTGGTCACTGAAAAAATCCTATGCCAAAATTATTGTATTCTTAGAACTTCAGTTCTTTGGCAGTATAGGCACAAAACTTCAGCTACACATGTTGGTCTTATTTACACTATGATTCACTGGCTGCAAGTGCAGCTTACATCCTATATAACTGTATACATACTTTTGGCTCTGTGGTGTTTGTAAACTTGCAGACAAAACAATTTTAAAAAAGTAAAAAATGTATTTTAAAATATAAAATAATTTTAGTAAACTTTTATTTATTTATTTATTTATTGTAAACACTTCTGTGGATAAATATAGAATAATATACTGGAAAGATACTTTATAATTATTTAGTGCGATAGATAGCAAATATGTCTCCTGGCATCTTCAGCCAAATATCATTTAGGAAATATTTTCTATTACCCTCGTTTCTGTTTCACTTACTACAAATGCTGTGTGGCTGTTCGTATTATACCTTACGTCCAACAGCATTGTGCATATGGGTGCTGTTTGTTTTCACAAGTGATGTTTACTCACATGATTATTTGCAGAGCTGGCAGCATAGCTGGCTAAAAGAAGTAAAGCAGTCCTAACTCTGAATACCTCATCCCATCCAACTTTTATCAGAAGCAAAGACTCACAGTGATGACAAAAGCTTTGTGGTACTGCTAGAAAGAGAGCTGTTGAGTCTTTCTCTTTGTTTGGCTTTGCCATACCAAATTTTAGCTTTTTTCCTTCATTTTTTTTCCTATTTCTACTTTAGCTCTCAATCTGAATGCTGATGAAGCAGCATTTATTGCAATAGTTTAGCATCAACTGAAATGTGAAACACCAAGAAAAAAAAACAACTGGCTAGTGATCTCACATCTTTTTGATATGTTTTATGGATATGTCTATGAGCTCATGGTTATCACATTCAGACTCACAATGCCAAATGGCTGAAGCCAATTGTGTCCATATTGTTATCCCATATCCACTTAACAACTGATGCCTGTTGTATTCAATGCACCTTAAAAAGCTTGCTTAAAAAGTTATCTCAACTGCTTTTTCATCCAGCAATGAGAGGCCTCTCCAGGACTGAACATAGAGAGATTCTTATGACGTCTCGTGATCTCCCAGCACACTCCATGAGAATCTCAGCTTCAGACTGACTGGCAGCTCAGCTCCAGCTTGACTCAGTTGGGACAGAACTCCCAACACGGTTGTGTAGCTGACAGAGCTGATGAAGTCTATATGATGTGAGTAAGAGGCTTCAGGGCCATTTGGTTCCTCTGCCTTGAAGTCAACACCCCTGGAATTACAGAACCCAGCATTTCTTTGGTCTTTACTCTGATCTTGCTAGGTGTAGGTACGGTCCCAGCAAGGAGGTTGCTTCCACATTTGTCCAAACCTAGATAGACTGTATTAGCGATGGCTTTTTAAAGCACCCACATAAACTTGCTTTAGGAGAAAAATCAGTATGTGTTAGTGAGATCGTATCATTCTCACACATGCCTAGGTATGTGATGACACATATATCTCTGGATCCTGTGAAAGATAAAGACAGTGACATAAGTAATCAGGATTCAGCAAAGATTAGTTCAGGTGCCCAACCACAAGTCTGTAGTGTCACTTTGCATGGCCTTTGCCATGTAAAAAAGTCTGCAGTGGGTGTCTGGAAAATACTGTGAGAGAGAAGTTCTGGATGTCATTGGTAGAACGGTTGCTATTAAATAAGCATGAGCATGGTAGGTGGCAGAAACCTGATTTCCTCCCTAGACACCTACCTCTTTAAATAGCAACACTGAGAGCTAAGAAGTACTGGGTAATGACAGTGAGAAACGGGGAAGCAATACATAGCTGTTGCATGGTATAGAAGGCTAACTTAAGTTTTCTGCTGTCCTTTTCAAAACTGAGCTAACTGAGGAGCCAGATAACACCTGTGCTATGCTTTCTTCTCAACTTCCACAACAGGGCCAAAAATGTGTGCCAACATGGGGAGTCCAGTCACTAGTCACTGACTAAAAGTTAGTAACTCTTCTTTGCGTATGAAAGACATACTATACTACTTACTTGCAAAAGCCCTTCAGTTGTCAAAACAAAAATATTCTGTTTTCATAGAAGCTAGAAAGGTAGAAGACCTTTCAGGAGAGTTTGGGAAAGGGATTCTCTGTCCTCCAAATCTGCTGTCACATGAAAGTGCTATGGTGGTAACTGGGCACTGGATTGCCTGCTTGCCTCATCCTACTCTACCTGAGGTTCACATTCTGAAAACGCCAAGTCATTTCCACAGCTCAGTAAAGTTCACTACCTGACTGGATTCACAGCAGAGGTACTTCATGAATCATCTGCCTACCAAATGGGGAGGTCACTGTATTGAGGCAGAAGAAGGAACATCATCTGAGATAGGCCTGAGAGGGCCAATGACAGAGCAGCATCTTCAAGTTTTCAGTGAACAACAAGAGACTGGACAACTATCACATATGCTCTGCATTTCCACTCTGAACTTTCTTGTCTGCGAGCCAGTTGTTTTGCATCAAATCAAAGGCTGAACATGAGCTGCCAGTGGATACTTCTGGGGTTTGGAATCAAAGGTGTGAGCTTGCAACCTGAATCATCATGACAGCATAGAGTGCACTATTAAGTCTAGTTAGGTTCTTACTCTCAAAGAACTTCTGTTTATTTCCATGACAAGGTTTGCTTAGCCCGTGGTGTCCAACCTTTTGGCTTGCCTGGGCTGCACTGAGTGAAGAATCGTCTTGGGCTGCATATGAAATATATAATAAATAACCCACATATTTTAAATATCTATTTACTATTATAATACTTACAAAAAAAAAAAAAAAAAAAACCAACAATGAAAACATAAAACTAGTGGGACATCTTACCTTGTTTTTGTGAAAATAATGCATCAGTTTTGTTCAGTGGAAGAGGCTGCAATTGTTAATGAGCTCTCAAGGTGTTCATCAGAGATTCTGATGAAATTTTACTCTTCCTGTGATTCATCCTTGAAAATAGTTGTTCACAAATGTACATACTGCCAAAAAGTGATGACATGAATAAGGTGTGATTGTGAAGTGAGGGGTGTTTCTCTCTGATAAGAAGGCTTATAAACGTCTGGTTAAAGAGACAGTATCAAATTTTTCTTTGAGTTGAATATCTGATTGCAACTTTATACATTTCATTTGAAAATTTGCAGGTCACATATTTATATCAACTGAAAAAAGTGTTGCAAATATACAAATAAAAAAAAAGTTATTTTTTCAGCATTATTGAAGTCTATTCTTAAATTCCTTTATGAAAAGGCAAAGCATGGCTGCATATTTCTTACTGTTCCACAGGACTGTGTTTAGCCAGTGTATCAAAATGCATACAATTATTTGCCATCACTTGAGTTAGCACTACATTTCACCCTCCTCGTGTCCTGATTTCAGCTCAGACAGTGCCAGTCGTACACTCCTGTGTGGTTGTTGTG
The DNA here is from genome assembly GCF_016699485.2 of Gallus gallus. NCBI lineage: Eukaryota > Metazoa > Chordata > Aves > Galliformes > Phasianidae > Gallus > Gallus gallus. The sequence continues at coordinate 38,659,532 of NC_052533.1, forward strand.
ATGGGTGTGCACTCAGGGCCTGGCCAGGCTGACTGGCAGAGCAGAGCTGCAGTGTGTGCAGCCTGCAGGCTGTGGGTTGGACATGCTTGTCTTATCCATCTCTTTACAGTCAAGAACCAAACCAAGCTTCCATCTTTGGTCACACAACCATTCAACTACACGTTATCATTTTTGTTGTAAACACATTAAAGAAATAGTTGGGCATTCTGGCTTAGACAACAACTTTGGCATGCATTTCAATACCACATATCCTGCATAGTTTCTTGAACTACCATTGAAAATTTATTATAATACATATAATTTTAGTATAATTAATACACAGACAGTATTAATTGGAAAAAAAGGGATGGGAGTAGAAAGAACAATTTAAAGGAACAATGAAAAAAGTGTTTTAATATTTTACCTGTCACCAAACGTGCACTTGAGGTGACTTTGCTGATTCAGTTAAAACAAATTCATAATATTAGATAATAATGGACCCACCACATCCTGGCACTCATTTTCTTATATGAGTATTCTATTTCCTAGATGACTGCCTTATTAAATGACTGCCTTATTGCTAATTAATAGTAATTCATAAATGATTTTAAAGGTGTTTATGCTAGGTACTGCTGTTCTACACTAACTATAGCAGAGAATCAGATTCTGCGTTGCTTTTGAATTTTCTCTTTGTGACAAGTAGGTTGCTGCCACTATGTTCCATGAATATTGTTGCCAAATATTTATTTAAAGCCAATTCAACATATCTTTTAATTAGTTTTTCAGGTCTTCATCATTTCAGTATTAAATGGTGGGAAAACAAAAACATCACAAAGTTCCAGTTAACAAGAGCACCACAAAGTTCCAGTCAACAGGAAGCTTTCCAGTGGTCACAGGAAGTGCTTGTCTTCAGCAAGCAGTCAGGCAAAGTGCATATAGAGGCAAAATAAAGGATCTCTGACACACTAAGAAGCAGAAATCAGTTTACTGAATTGCATGAGTAGGGTCACGCTGACATTAAGATATATTAACAATTCACCTGGAAACACAAGCAGATTGTTGGCTCACAAAAACTTCACTTAATTCATTTAATATTTGCCTGTTATTTATTGAATGGAATTTGTCCAAGTGTTTCTTTCTGTCAGATATCGCAAATGGTCCCTTTAACTTCTGAAATTATGAAATCCTGTGCATTCACATATCTGCCATATATCGTTTCCAATTAAGTGATATATTTCATTGGACTGGGCCTTTATCTAAGAAAACGTAGTCAAATGTGCTTAAACTTGTGTCACTGCTGAGATCACTCCTACTAGTATTAGTCTTAAGACTTGTTTCTCCTGAGCATGCAAAGACGAAAGTAAATCCTGCAGGTGAAGACAATTACTTTGAGAGCAAATGATTTGAAATATAATGAAAGAAAGCAACACACAGGGGATAAGGAAATATCAGTTTCCCAGAATACCAAAGTACAAGGTTACTATTACAAAATACACTCAAGAAAGGACAAAACCTAATGAAGCTGTTCTGAGTTCTGTATTGGTATTCACAATATAACACCAATGAATCCTAAACAGGACTGTTTGAAGAGGCTAAAATACTGTAGAATTATCAATCTCACTAAGATTAATAAACAAAAGGCATAAGAAATGCAATCTCATCTCCTCTTACTTTCTCTTATGTAGAGAAAACCAAAAATCATGATCCAAAATGTCTGCTTTTTCCTTATTTGGGTGAATTTCCAAATGAGCACAGGCTGGAAGCCCAAGGGAGAAGCCTTTTCAAAACTTCTAGCCACTGGGTTGTAATAATTCAAGACATGGATGTCACTGCTTCATTGATGTAGGTGGGCAATTGAGGAGGGCTGCTGTGAGTAGAGTCTCTTATGACGAACATGGGAAGGGTTTTGACAAGGTAAGTAAAGATGGCTCTATCTATATTTGGCACTTGTAAGTAAGTAAATGTAAATATGAGGGAGAAGATCTTTATTGAAAAATCCGAGATAAGTAACTTGTTATGTAGAATTATTCCATCCAAAGTTTATACAAAGCCAAAATCAAAAGAAAACTACTATTGCTGCAACGACCAGTCATTTCTGTCTACTTTTTTGAAAAGCAGTTGAAGATGGCAATAGTGATAAAAATATAACATATTATTTGTTCTTTCTTAGCTGATACTGGAAGCCATAAGAAAGTAAGTTGAGTATCTTTGCATATAAGCTTTGAATGACTTTGAATATGAGGAAGATAATACAAGAGCTTTTGCTGACTCTCTTTTAATGACACAGCTGTCTAAGAAAAAATGCAATGCCTTTTTATTTATTTGACATGTTGGCCTGGTTTATACCAGGTACAAATAATTTGCTCACAGTGATGATGGAAGTGAATGAAATGTGATATGACACAATACATACAAATAAGACAACATGTGCCACAGTGAATAGATCAAAATTATATACCTGTTTTTAATCAGCAGATGAAACTTACGAAAAAGCATGTTTCAAGTTGACTGAGAAATGCTCAGGTAATTGGCTACATATGTATTTTAGAATATTTTTATTTCACAACTCACAGCACTCTTTCCACCCTACAAAAGTTTCGATACTAATATACTAAAAGAATGTTATTTTCTTTACTGAAGAAAGAGGGATAGGAATAAAAAACTTGTTTATTCCATTATCAGAAGTGGAAAAGGCTCAAAATAATAAATGATCTCAGTCCAGCCTTCTCTATTCCCTTGTGTCAAGAAATATGTTCAGGAGAACTAAAACAGCATTTCAACCAAAAAGACATTTACTGCATTTAGCACAAAAATGACACTTGGGCACACAAATTATGGAAAAAAACAAAAACCAACTAGATTATTTAGCTTATTATCAATATGCTTTTTGTGTCATTCTTTATTCAATTATGTTTTATAGAGGAATAAAATTTATAATTCTGTTAAATTATTCCCCAACATAAATCATCATCAGCTGCTTGACCCACATTTTTTTCTCTTTTGTCTCAGACAAACAACATTCACCTAAGGCTTTTGCTACACACAGTGGTCACTGAGATGGGATTCAACTCCGTTACATCTTGATGAACAGGATTTATTACATCATGATGAACAAAAGCCAAGAAAGATTCTTCTTTTTTTTTTTTTTTTTCTTTTCAAGTTTCTTTTTTTTTTTTTTTCCCCCCAAGGATTCTCAGTAGGTCCATTGCCTAGCTTTGGCCGAACTCACATAGGTTACAAGTGCATAAGAGAAATAGCTCTGCATATACAGTTTTCAAAGTTCAAAAGCATCTTACTTTTAAAACACAGTTTGAGTCTATGATGTCTGCGGTTTCTGATAATTGCGGTTATTTAGTTAAGTGAACTCAAAGATAGGTGAGAAAAATGTGTCAAATGTCAATAAGAGAGCATTTATACCACTTCCTCTGCTATAGTCAGTAAATATTTTTCTTAAAATGTGATAAAGAAAATTCAAGTATCCTCTACTGAGTTACTGTGTTGTTTGGAGACTGAATTCAGTCTTCAGTGTGTGAAACAGAAGGATTATAAATTTGCTTTAAAGCAAGTATCAGCAGGTTTAAATTATGGAATTGCTTACGATGCTCCATTGATACTGACTTTATCATATAATGTGAAAATAAAAGACTATCTAAGAAGGAATTATCACATCCCTGGCCTGGATCTAGCACAAAAATGTGGTGACCATTTCATATGTAGCTTCAACATACAGAATATGCTATCAATCATAGAATCTGTGCTCTCAAAAACTCATACAGCATCAGTCTGATGAATGATTTTTCAGGAAAAACCCTGATAGAAGGAAAATCACTGATAGAAAGACACCCATCAAAGTTTCGAGTTAATCCAACTTCACCATTCAGTAAATCAGAATTTAATTGTAATAAATAAAGCTTAGTTAATTGCAGGAAATAAGAAACCATTTAGCGTTATGCTACTATATTTGCTCATCATTGATCCAGGATTTGGGAAATGCTGCAGCAAGTCACATGAAAGGGCCAATGGCTATCAGCCACACAGGTAGCCTGCTGTGAAAAGTTAGTGCCAAAAGATTACCCTCCCATGTGTAGGACACCTGTGAGTGAATCCACCAGAAGCTGCTAGCGGGCAATCAAGTTCAAACACCTGATCACTAGATACACGTGACCATCTGTGGCACAGAACATGTGCCAGAAGTTTCACTAAGGGTGAATAAGAAAGGAACACATCGTGTGTTTACAGATTTCCACTAAGAATTTCATTACTTTTCTTATTCACAATCAAAATGTACCACAGGCAATGAAAACATCAGATTTCCATTTGTGGCCAAAGGAATTTAGAAGTGAAAGTATTATAATTATTATTATGTTTTGGAGACTAATGTTACGGTACTTTTCTCAAAACCCTCAAAATTTCATAAGAAACTTATGAAAAAACAAAGCTAAATAAAAGATTTCCCTTAACGATTCATAAATATTAATCTGTCAGACTGCGTTCAAAAGTCAGATCAGTGATGCATGCAAACTTACTGGTGCACATGAGTGAGAGGAAATCTAATGCATGATGGGATAAAAAACTGCCAGTCTTGTTAAAAATGGGGATTAATCTGAACTTCACTGAAGCTAATGGGACTTTCCATTAACTTCTACAGTCTTTGGATCAGGTACTATAGTTTATTTTTCTCCCTCCTTTTATCTTCTCTCCCTTTCAGATTTGTTTTTCTCCATTATGTGTTACAAGAGCAGTACTGAGAGCTGAAATGGACAATGCTTAGCTGGCAGTCATTCTCTGGTAATTAGACTGAGTCTCAAACACCTGACCTGCACATCTATGGATATCAAGCACGTCTGAGTGCCCAATTACCCAGGAGTATTAAGAAATAGGTAGGTTTGGAGGATGGGCAAATGATTTGATTCTTAAACTCTTCTGTAGTTGACGCTGTACGTGCCACTTCTTTAGCATAGCCTAGAAGACCCAAAGAGAGACTGAAGGTCAAATCAGCCTGAACCATCATGTACTGTGAACAATGTCTTCAGACTGTTCAGGATCTTTGACCTTTAGAAAGTCTACAGCATTCATAATTATATCTAAAGCAGCTTTGATGATGTCTTCCTCTATAATGGATTCACAGACATGAATAATACTCCTTAATTTTCAAGTATTTCTTTTTCAAATTAATATTTCAAAGAGAAAAACCCTTATCTTGTTAAGAAGCGGAGTTTTTAGGGTTGTAGCTCTTGCATAGGATGATACAGTTTGGTGGCCTCTCTTGTTAAAAATGTTCTAGTACCCATCTAATGCCCACTTATTTATGGATTTTAGACTAAAAGCCCCTTTTTTTTGCCAGTTTTCTTCACAAGCACTTATCTCAACACCCTCATTAGATGGTTTTTCTCTTTTCTTTTTTTCAAGGCCTATCCATGCCCTTGGTACTTTCTTTTGTTCCATTCTGCAAAAGAAATGGCTTTAAAGGATCTCTCTCCACCAGTTACAACTTTTTTCCTTTGTAATTAGCCTTATTTGAGGAGCAGAAAAGTAGAAGACCAGAAAGAAATAATAATAAAAAAAATGGTGAACAAAGGAGATGGTGTTCTTTACTTCAATCATATGCTGTATAGCTTGAGTCAGAGAACTTGCACATCTTTTTTTATTATTTTTTATTTTAAATCTGACTCAGATGGTACATGTAAGCCAGCTGAAATAAGAACTAAAGAAGATAAATGTTTTATTCAGTTGATCACCATAATTACCCTGAGCATACTTAAGCATAATTCAAGAAATCTTTTGGATACAGTAATATGGAAAAGAAAGATGTTTGCTATCATCTTCTATGAAGGAATATATTGGCAATATTAATGCAGTGTGTGAATAGGGAAGAATATATTTTTTTATATTAATGCACAACTGTATGTATATGTGCATTTGAAAAAAAAGCAGTGAAATAATGCATCTGAACTAAAGAGGAACCTGAATATATATTACTGCAGCATCTAGAACCACTTGTATCATTACTATAGCTAACTCTGGTGTCAGTTCTTATTTAATGAATCTGGGGAAATCTTCATGACGTTTAATATGACTTCCAATAAAAAGTGGATTAGATAACAGAATCACAGAATGGTTGAGGTTGGAAGGGACCTCTACAAGTCATCTGGTCCAACCCTCTCTCAAGCAGGGACACCCACAGCAAGTTGTCTGGGACCATGGGCCTTTTTGCAGATCTCTCAGTAGGAGACCCTGCAACCTCTTTGGGACGCCTGTGTCAGTAACCCGCATAGTAAAGAATTGCTTCTGGAGGTTCAGTGGGAACTACTCATGTTTCAGTTTGTGCCCATTACCTCTTGCTCTGTCTCTGGGCACCTCTGAAAAGACCTTGGCTCTGTCCGCTTTACACTGTTGTGTCAGTTGTTTGTATGCATTGACAAATATCGCCCTGAGCCTCCTCTGCTCCAGGCTGAATAGTTGCATCTTTCTCAGCCTCTCCTCATAGGAGAGATGTTCCAGTGCCTTCATCATCTCGGTGGCCCTTTGCTGGACTCTCTTCAGCATCTGCATACCTCTCTTATACAGGGGAACCCAAAACTGGACCTAGTACTCCAGGTGTGGCCTCACAAGTGCTGAGTAAAGGGAAAAGGTCACCTCCCTTGATCTGCTGCTGATACTGACGCATGTGGTATGTGATCTGTTGGTGATACTGAAGTATGTGGTAATGTGATATGGGGTCACATGAGCAGCATTCAAAAAAATCTTGAAGTGGAGGCAGAACTGACCTGCAAGATAAAAGGCTTCAAACTCTCTAATGGAGTGTACATCTACATACATAGACTATCAACAGAGAAATCTCTCATCAGCATCACAGTTCTTTCCCACTAGCTTCTATTTGGGATATATTTATTGTAGGTTTTATATCGGATGTTTCATACTGTTCATTCATTAAGTCTTTTGCCTGGTGCATTTTGTCTGTTGAGAGCTGTGTGCTAAGACTGATTCATAACCTTGCTGTTGTTTGATGCATATAAACATTGTGTCTGAGGTTCACAATGGAAAGGAATTTTAAGCTTATTGATTATAGCCTAGATATACACAGGAAGGTCAGATAATGATCAAAGATTTACCCAAACCTACAAATTGTGTAAACACCCTGAAGCTTCATCTGCATGACATCTGGCAGAGAAAACTGATGTGGGAAGATTAGAAATGGGTTTTTGTCCAAGCTAGAAGCAAGAGAGGAGACCTACAAAAGGGATTTATGGCTTCTTCCTTAATAGTGTCAATCCAATGTGCTAAGAAGAACATAGCATGACCGAAGTTATTCTTTTAACCATATTCTGATAGATGATCCATAATTGCATATAACATTTTTTCAAAATCTTTTTTCATTTACATTGGACAATTAAATTTCATGTAGCAGTGATTATTAAATGTGTTAAATAAAAAGTATTTTTATTTATTTTATTTTATATTTTATTTTCCTTTATGTTGTTTCACTGTTTAGTTATGCTTTGGAAAAGAGGGAAAACTTGCTGAACCTTTGAAGCAGTACCATATTCAACTCTAACCATGGCTCTACTTCAGACCAGTAGCATCACACTAAACCTTTACCTATTGCCTCTTCTTTAGATTTAAAATCTCATAAAACAAGATTCTTAGGTACCACAGAGAAGCAGTAAAAAATTTTGCTTCTGAGTTTTGCATGGGTCAGCATCTATATGAATCAGTCTCAGCCCTTCATACTTGCTGTCACATCATCAACATTATTTTTACAGACACTTTTAATCCTCGTAGTATCGCCATTGGCCTGAAACCATACACAGAAAACCTTATACAGTAAAGTCTGAGATGCAAGCATCCACTGCCAATCTGTCCTCACCATACTTTACAAATCTTGCAGACACCTAAAAGGGTTATCTCAAGTCCTCCTCACAGTAAATAAAATATTTTCTAAAAGGCTTTTGGGGATCCTCAGGGCATGCCAGCATTGCCAAGAAAATGCTTTACCCTACCTAGTAGGGAAATACATAACAATGTGCTTTAGAAATTAAATATGTAGAAGAATCTGTCAATTATCTAGGTTGGTATAATGTAATTCAAGAGTGAACCATCTCAACAAATCCATTTGGAAATGTCTGTGTAGCCTGTGGAAAAGCTATGTAAAACTGTGTACAAAGCACAGTATATAATGAAGTTTACACTTGCTTTGGGTTTGTCCTGAGGAACATACAGCAATTCTGACATGGTATCTGTCAGTGTTACAAGATGCAGCCTAGCAGCAGAGGAATTTATCTCCACATCAAAGGTGAAAACAAAAACTTAAGTTAAATAGATAGTTACAAGTCAGATAACTCAAAATATCAGCATTTGGTTCTCCTTGAAAATAAATAAGTAAATGCATTATCTGAATAAAGGAAAAACAAACAGTTATTATATGGATATTCAAACTCAGGATGGATATTAGGAAAGATTTCTTCTCAGAAAGAGTGATAAGGCATTGGAACAGGCTGCCCAGGGAAGTAGTGGAGTCCTGGGAGGTTTTCAAGAAAAGGGTCTACGTGGCAATTAGGGACATGGTTTAGTGGGCATGGTGGTAACAGGTTGATGGTTGGACTAGATGATCATAGAAGTCTTTTCCAACTTGAAAAATTCTATGATTCTATGAAACTACATGTTAGGACAAAAAAAAAAAAAAAAAAAAAAAAAAAAAATCACAATGAAAGCAGTGCTTTTCAATTAGCTTTTTTATGGGTGCACAAGTTATATGCTCAGTCTGAGTCCATTTGTTCTGATCATAGGAATAAGCAATGCTAAATTCAATATGGTCTTGTATTCTGATTTGCCCAAAGAATTGCATAGTATTTTGTGACTTGCACCATCTAGAACTGCATGCAGAGTCAGGGCTGAATATACCCAATAAACGAGAAGATTCCCGTGTATTACTTTACCAATATGGTTCTTGGGAATAGAACATGCTGAAAAGAAAGTGAAATGTTAAGACATATCTGTTTAAAGTACACATTCCTTAGATGCATGCACCAACTAAATGCCACCAAACTTTAACGGATTTGTACATAGCAAAAACCTTTGAAAATTGCAAAGTGCTGTTCACAAACTTTGAGGTAATAGATTTCTCACCAAAGCAACAGTTAAACAAACAGGCACATAAACACAGTGAAAACAACATATTTTTCCCAACTCTTTTTCAAGAAAACAGATGGATTTTGTTTATTTTGCAACTTGTTTTAAAAAGCAAGCCTTAAAGATGACTCTAACAGGAAAGATTCCAAAATGTATTGCTTCCTATATCTCAAAGCTAGAGGCATGTCAGATCATCCGAAATGGAAGCACATCTGCACAGTGACAAGAATACTAAATGCAACATTTCTCTGTGAGTGTAGTATAAACAACATTTGTATTAACCTGGAAAAATGTTAAAGACTTTAGAAAAGATATTGTGCCTAAATAAAATGTAGATAAGACTGTAGTTGGATTTTCTCAAGAGTTAGAGATCCACCTCTACTTATACTAGTATTGTCAGATCTCATGATCAAGGTGGGTAAGTAATCTACTGCAGGTTATAAACATCCTTCATTAGTTTAATATATTTATATGTATATTTTGAAGGAATTGTTCTGACTAATGTGGCTGACTTCCTACACAAAAAGACTACAACTTCTGTTTGAACTACAGAATACGAAGTAAGAAAATTACTATTATGATTGAAAAGTGATCGATGCTGAATCCATTCCTTAGCTTGTTAAAAACTGGAGCACACTGCTCATTTTCATTTGGCTAACTTTGGGTTTTAGCCTCTGAACCTTGTAATGAATTTCTCCAGTGGGTACATATAGCAAGAATCTTTTTATATCATCTCCTAACCTGATGGTCTTCTTTTTCTGATAAGATAAATATATCAAGGCATTCATTACTACCATTATGAAATAGTTGCTGTTCATTTCAAATTTGATTATGACTTTTAAAAATCCTCTCCAACTGTTAATATTAAAAAATACTGACAAGTAAAATGGACACAATCTATCCAGATTCTCTGTCACATTATCTCTTCACTCCCTTCCTATCTTCAACTTGTCTTCCTGTTTTTTTTTCATCTATGTCATGAACAATGCCATGAACAAAAATGATTCCACGCCTGTAATAATTCAGTATTTCTCTGTACATTTTCCAGCTACTAGGATGGTGAAGTGTTGCACAGAATAGTTGTATTTAATAACTGTAGTAGATATCCATGTAATATAATACAAATTCACAAATACAAAATCAACCAAATCTACTTCAAAATACTTGGGACATCTTGGCCTTAGATATTAAAGCTATTTTAAATAAAACTAGGGAAACACAACTCAAGAAAATCCTCTAGTCCTGAATCCCTGCTAACATGCTACTACATTAAATCTATTCATTTCAAATGTATATGTTATTTAATTTCTGCCTGCTAATATTTTACCAGACGACTAACTGGAGATCTCCCAGAAGTCAGCTCAAGTCTTAGTAACTTAGCAGAAGCCAAAATTTCCTTACAGCTATTCACAATTTGCTGTTCAGTGTATGCCTCATTCAGAAACTATACTGTTTAGAAGGTACTCTACCTCTTCGGATGTTTTAACCAAAAAATTCAGAAACAACACTTGTGAATCAGGATAAATGTCATGAAGAATTTAAAAATGGGTTATGACAATTCTTAACACTTTGTCTGCTAGAGGTTTCGAATAAGCAATATTTTTTAAAGCAATACTCAACTCTTAACTTTGACATCTTGAATATTACTATTTACACTATACATAAGAGTTCAACTAAAAATAAAGAAAACAAATGGGTAGAGAAAAATGACCACATCACTTTCCAAATAAAGGAAGAGTGTAGTGAAAGTTTGAGGGCACTGTCTTTTAGGGGACAAGAGGGGGAAAACATTGTTTAATCTTTTCCTGTTGTTCTCTCAGGGCATAGTGCTCCTGGCTTCAGAGAAGCACAGCCCATCTGTGCCCATAGTCACATAGTCACTGAGGCTCCCTACTCAGTCTTGTGTACTAACAGCTGTACCCTTGCGGCGCCTTACCATCTAATCGACTCTGTTTTGAATCTCCTACCCAACACTGGCAACAGCTTCATGCTGACCCTCTTCGGCTTGCAACAGAACATTCCTTAGGTGCAACGTGCCATGAACATGTTTTGGGATAATGGTCCATCTTCACATACTTGAAGAAAATGTTTCAGAGAAATCATGAATTGTAAATGTATGATTTTGTCCTGATTCATCTGATCCCCAACTTTTGCCACATTTAATGAAAAAATCAAATCCTTTATCTTATGCCGAGCTTATCAGCTGGGAAGACTCGAACCTTGATAACTGTAACTCTCACTTCTCTATTTTATAGTTTGTATTTAGTTCAGAGGCACAGAAGCAAATAAGGTGCTCCAGAATAGTGTGTAGAATTGTATCAGTGGGTGCTATGCTCATACTTAACCAAGTTAAGATCACCTCTTACACGGAATGCTTTTTACATTAGAAACTACATCCACTAACAGCAATGCCAGAAAATGATGAACTAAGTAAAGAAATGAGTAAGGAGTAAATTTACATAGAATTTGAGTTTATGGAATACATGAAACCGTTATGAATAACTTGAACACAGTTACTTTACTCCACATTTGGAATGCATGTAGATGGAAAAAAAAAGAAAAAAAAAAAGAGGTGATACTTTTTACTTCTTCTTAAGTTAACATAAAGTTGTTAATGTTTAATTTTGAACTCTACCTGTGTGCTTTAGCAGATCTGAAGACAGAGCTTGACAAACTGGAGTATTTATCCAGACAAAAATAGCCACTCAGCTGTGCTTTAGTGCCATTTTCTGTCACACCAGCATGACATCACTAAGTGTTTAGTTCAAATAAGTGGTTCCATGTCCTCTGATAATACAACATGGTTCCAGCATTCTGTTCACTACAATTTCAGCTCCATCAGGGGTGGCACAAGACAGCTCAGTATTCCCAGAGATTTTCAAACTGTGGTGCATGTGTTCTATTATGCACTCAACCCGTCTGGTCCATTTGGACTGGATTCACCAGGGAATACAATTAACCGGCCATTTTATTTACACAGTCCAGCCTGCCAATTCAGCTGGAGTTTCAGTTATTTTTCTTCCTTTTCTTGCAGTTTAGAATTGTTTCTGATCTGGTAACTATCTGCAGTACCGACTCCTTTTCTACTGGGTATTCATGCGTAATGCAACCAACTGCTGGGGACTCATCTTGGGATGGTTAGGATCTTCAAATTAGAAATAGTAATTTCCTCACCAGACACAAGTACACTGCTTCTTTTAAATGATCCAGTAGATAAGACTTCTACCTAACATGCTGCCAAACAAATAACAGAAAATATGGAGGAATGACAACGGAAGTGTTAACATACAGAAACATTTTTTGCTCCCCGCTGAATGACAAATCAGTGATCACAAATCAGGGTGCTATTGTTGCACTGGAGATCAGAAATGCTATTCAGCATTTTTGGAAAATGGTCAAATATTCCAAAAATGAGACAAAAAATGATCTTATCCATAAGATGCTGAATTTAAGTAATATTAGCAAGCCACCACTGTCATCACGCTTTAGGTACGCTTTCCAAAGTTCAGATAGCACGCATAACACAAACACATCAAAAAATAAGAACATGCGGAACCAGATAAATATAAAAATCATTCTCAATATGCTCTTCAAATGCAAACTTTTGAAATGGTTAACTTATGAAAATATTGTGCGCTTATCCAAACTAGGAGGTTCCTACATTACCTGATTTTGTGATGCAAAATATTATTTTCTGCCAGCATGTTCACTATTTACGGGATTTTTTTCACTATTCTTTTCTTCTTCTTTCTCTACCTCTCTCCCTTTGTACCAAATAAAAATCAGTTACCCTCCTACATTTTTATCCTGAATCAATACAAAGACAGTTTCATACAATTAATGCAAGAAGAAAAACTGTACCGTCTTTCATCAGACACTGTTTATTCCCATGCTGCTGCTCAACATAAATAGCCTGAATTACTTATAATTTTTCCTATCTACCCTAATTATCTTTTTCCAGAAATATGCTGTCTCTGGACAAGCCCATAAAATATGTCCTAAGCTTTTCCTAAGCTCTTGCTGCTTTTTTCACCATCTTTGCTAAGCAGCTTCATGCAACTGTATCATTTTTGCAAAAATTTATAATTTAATTTTGATAGGAAGCCTACCCTTTGGCTAGTTGACTATAAATAATTCAAATTACTAAAATTAAACTTATAGTATCCGCTGTAAACACAAAATGACTGATCAGATTACATAACCTCTCTTTCAAGTCTGAACGTTTCCATCACTAAGCCTTTCAGTGAGTAACTATGAGTGAAACAGAAACTAACACCAAAATAGTGTTAAATTAAAAAAAAAAAATTACTGGCACGTTTATGCTGGCAAACAGCCATGATCATGATAAGCTCTCTAGAATGCATGAAATGTTCAGTCTCCATCCCAATGCAGCATGTCCATATTTATGTTAAGAGAGCTGAGAGAAAGAAGCTTGAGTATTTATCTCAAGTGTCCCTGATTCCCGAGGTCATTCCACTATTTGTTGTAATGTTTTCCCACAGCAGTGCAGGTTACTAGCCCTTGACTCAGGGAAACCTAAAATAGCTTCTTTCCATTCTGTAACTTCCTATTGCATTCAAAAAATATTGTTTATTAAATCCTCAGCTACACTTTCTCACAGTCCAATGTGTTTCTCTCAGCCATTCTCCTTATCTGCCAGGTAGAATTCTCTTTTTCAGGCTTAAAGACAGTACATTCAACTCTTCTGTATTTGAAAAGCTTTAGACACGATAAACAAACAGTAAAAATGAAAAAGAAAGATGAATGAAGAATGCATGCAAGACTACAGGTACACAGCAATGAGCTTCATGCACCAGGGGGACTTTCCCAAGCCTATGATGGAAGCATTTAGCAGTGGAATCTGACTGCAAAATAAATATGAAAAAATAGTCATCAGGCACAGAACTTTCCAAAGATGAATGGCCATTTCTCTGTAGTTCTGAGATTCTCAACCTAGCCTCTGCTCTCCAGATCAGTCTTTAAGATGTGTCCTTTTTGTAGCTGCAAGATGGCAACCCTCCTATGGAAGCCTGCCAACCCAGATTGCTGTCAGTCAGTGAGCAATCAGTCAGTGCTGGAAGAGTCATCACCCAAGTATGCAGGGCAAAAAAGAACAGATAGTTCTGAGGCAAAACCTAGCTGAACTGCGTGGAAATAGCCAGGGCATGAATTGCAATTCAGGCTTACTGCAGCTGGCTTCAAAACACAAAGAGAAATGTGTATTCACCATGGTTACAAGAGGGCAGGAGGAGCACAGGGCAACTTCTCTGACACTGGCATTGATTTGTCTGGAAAGGTGACTAGCAGTAGCATCACAGAGAGCTTTTTCAAAAGCTGTTCCTCAGGCTGTTTTTTCTATCCTCGTAAAGTTTCAAAGATGATAGCTCTCAGATGATTCCAGGTCATTCTTAGCAACCCAGAAACCCAGCGAGTATATGAACAACAGCAAGGAAAGGTCACTATTCCCAGGGCAGTTGCTGTTTGCATGGACTGATCTAGCAGCTGGAACAAAACTCCTGTTGCTTCTTGCTGCAAATTAGGTTTAAAACATTTGTGAAGCTAAGGGAGGAGAGGAGCAGGAACGTATTGTCAGGACAAGTTGAGTGATTGCCTAGTCATTTCTGGCAGAGCACAAAAATGCTGTGGGGTCTTAAGAGCAGTGACAATGTTATACTCAAGCAACATATCACTTAAGATCAGTTTTTGCAACTTCATGAATACACTTGCCTTGGCAAGTTCTAGATTTGTGATGCAGTTGAGTTTGTATTGTCTCTCCTCCCATTGGCTGTGATTCTCCATAACTTTTAATAAATCAAATAGGAGCACAAACCTAAACATGTCTGGCATCTTTAAGTAGCTTCATTTAAATGCCTCATTACAGCACACCAACAAGAATAGTATTAAAAAAAAAAAAAAACAACAAAAAACAAAAAGCCAGTGGGAAACTGAAAGGTGCCTTGACTTGCCCCTGCAGGGCACAAACCAGGATCAGAAAGAACTGAGTTTGAAAGTCATGTGGTTACTGTTGGAATACTTTTTAACCACCAAATATAATAGCAGAAAAGCATCCATAGTGCCAGCTTGTGCTGTTAGGTAAGGGAGTTTAACTCAACTGAAATGAATTTGAGGTTTCATTTATACGACAAATGTAAGCACATGATCAATTATGTTCTCAAGCTTTAGCAGTAAACTTTGAAAGAGTAAACCTGACCCAACTGGCTCAACCACCGCATTTTAAATCCATCCACGGTACCTTAAAACCCTCTATTAAGTTTTCAATAGCTAAAATGTTTTATGAACTTCATCATTCCTTTTTCTCCAGTAATATAAAAATAGCACCAGTTTAGCAGAATGTAAGGTATTTCCTTGCAAATATGGGTGAGAACTTTAACTCATTTGGACAGAAATTCATGCAGTTTTAGCTAAAAACTTTTAATTAAATCTTCAAAGTTTTCTATAGTTCTGATTTATTTATACAAATATTAAAGAAAGTATCATTTCATTCTTACAGACCGTAATAGTTTTACATATTTCCCCATGGATATTTTTCTCATCAGTCATCAGCATTTCTGCAAGAAAATAACTTTCCCTGTCTTAATGTCATCTTTTTTTTCTCTAAGATGTGTAACACTAATACCAACATTCCAGGAATTATCCTACCTATAATAAAAGAGTAGAAGAAAAAAAATAAGTCCTTTATTGAGTTTCTGTTGGAAATAGCAAAAAGAAGAAAAAAAAAGATTATACGAGTGAACTTTCTAAACATATTTGAAAAATGTTGAGTCTGGTTACTTAAAAACAGGAGAGCACTTCTGGTTCTCTGCTACTTTTAATGGCAAAATCACCAACTTCTGCCCCAGAACAACCCAAATACTGGGTTCTTCAACATCAATGCCAACCCAGGAAGAGACCTAAAACTTGACATTGACACGTACAACATCTGGTAGTTCAGAAATCAATAAGAGCAGTGACCTGCTTTCACGTGAGAAACGGGAAGAATCTCTCCCAAAGGCCCCAATGTCTATATGGCTTTCCGACTAATGGTCAAAAAACAAGAAAAATGTAGATGCATCATACATGACTAAGGAACGGAAAGAAGTAAAAAACTCTTGCTTTAAGCAAGTATTGTTCATGTTTACATGCACTACAAGTTTTTTACTGCTGAAGTCAGGAAGCGGCCTGAATTAAGTGATGGAACAGAAAGAAATAGAATGAAAAAGTGCTAAAGAAGTCTATGGCAAAAACATCTTGCCAGAATAGCACAACACTTACAGAATTACTGTTGTCCTCTGACTGATCATGTGTGAGAAGCTGGGAGGAAAAAGGGTATTTCTGATGTACATCAAACACAGTAAAAGCTGAAGTGAGACCACAAAGTTTTTTTTCTGAAACAGGATATGAATTTAAGTCTGCAGAAATGTAACTGGTGTGTGCATGTCTTCTAAGGGGGGCCTTGAAGATGCTTCCTAGAAAAAGAAAGTTTGTTTACGGTATACAGCTTCTAAGTCCAATGAGGTGCAGTAAATCAAAGCCTAAGATATCCTAGTGTTTGCCACTCTCTCTTCACTGTGGACTCCAGCTCCTTTCTGAGTCAGACTGAATGCACCTCTTTGAAACAACTATTGAGACAGAAAGGTCACCCCTTCTCAGGGTTTAACGCAATGTTCAGAGCCTAATTCAGCCTAATTGGTCTTGTGCACTGTAAGGAATATATTACATCGAGAATAAGCCTGGAACCAACAATTACCAATTTTTCCCTCCTCTGTTCTCTCCCTATTTCAGCATCAGATTCTCTCTCTCATTAACGCAAGTATTCTTCGCAATAAATAGCAAAATCATCTCTTCATTTCCAATATGATTGTTACAAATCAACACCAATTCTGACTTCGTATTGGCATAAGCATTGCTCTTCAAAGCAAATTTGATACTTTCTCAGCAGCAGCGTCAAATTTCTTTAATGCATATTGACAGGCAGGTCAGTAGCCAGTGACTTTTTTTAATGACTGTAGTCTTTTGTTCTCTTTGCAGTACCCACAAGGACTTGAATGACAGAAAGTTCATTTTTCTCCGACTGAACATCTGATTAGAGTAGCCCATGCTTTACCCCCCTTTGGGAGACATGCTGTCAGCCAGCAAAGCCATGGTGGTTGTGGTAACTGTCACTGCATATCCAACAGCTGCTCTGTTACACATTCCCTAACCTGGCAAGGACTGTGCTGCGGAGATTCTGCCGCTTTCTTCCACCCTGGCTCTGTGCTACCACAGCCCCATACCTCCAGCAGGTAGGCTGGCGAGTAGCACTCGCTGCAGCTGCTTCTCAGCTTCGTAGCACTGGTTCACCACCAGCAGGAAGTCTCCCTGAGGTGTCTTCCATGGCCTTCACTCTGGAGGCCTCTGTCAAGAAACCAGAGCTCCTCAGCTAGAAGCCTGCAGGGGCCTAACCTAGTTGGTACTCAGATTTTGCAGGTGGCGGTACACTGTGGGTTTTTTTGCTACATCAACAGAATGGAATTCTGAGAAAACATTATGCATAAGTGGGCATTCTGAATTCTTTAGGTTCAAAGAACATGGGCTGCTGAACAGAAAGTCAATAAACTGAACAGCATATGTTCACTGATAGAAAAATAATTAAGTTTGTTCTTATGTTCTAACCAGGCTTTAGCTCAGGCAGAACTTCAGCTATGTAAGACAGAATTCAGTGCAAACTGTATTCAGTAGGTAGACATCTTCATTACCACCTGAATGGTCATTTTAATTTTAACACTAAATCATTCAACACAATCTTAATTATAAAAATCTAAGTGCAGTAGAATAGTCTTCGGAACAATTCTTTATATTTCTGTTTCTGTTGCAGACATGCTAAGAACATGAATGGGACTTAAACTGCCAAGAAAACTGGTTACATCTTCCTACAAGGTCTTTGCTTGCACTTACGCAGGATGGTGCTAGTAGCTCTGTCTTTCACAGAGAAGTCTACATCTGAAATTAGTACAAAACATGCTAGAGCATCATATTCTAGAAGCTTAAATACATAGCAAACAACTCCAAATGGGAAGTCTTCAGTACAGGAGAGACACAGACCTGCTGGAGCACGTCCAGAGGAAGGCCACAAAAGTGATTCAAGGGATGAAACACCTCTCTCACAAGGACAGGCAGAGAGCTGGGGCTGTTCAGCCTGGAGAAGAGAAGGCTCTGACCTAGAGCAGCCTTTCAGTATCCAAAGGGAAACAACAAGAAAGAAGGGCACGGACTGTTTAGCAGGGTCTGTGGCGATAGGACAAGGGGAAATGGTTTCAAACTTAATGAGGGGAGATTTAGGTTGGATGTAAGGAGAAAGACTTTTACAGTGAGGGTAGTGAGGCACCAGAACTGGTTTCCCAGAGAGGCAGTCTATGCCCCATCCCAGGAGACACTCAAGGTCAGGATGGACAGGGCTCTGAGCACCTGATCTAGCTGTGGAAGTCCCTGATCATTGCAGGAGAGTGGACTAGATGACCTTTGAAGAGCCCTTCCATCTCTAAGGATTCTGTGATTCTATGATTCTATATTTCTGCTTGTGCAAACTATAGAAAATAATAATAAAAAAGTAAACTCAAATTTTCCCTATGGTTTTTTTCATGATCTAGTCTTAATTTCTAATCAATTCAAGGAATGCAGGAGCTGAATGACAAAATCACTTATTTACTCTCAGTTACAACTGAACCAGTGCATTTGAAATTGGAACCATAACTAGAATAACATTTGCTAGAGATGTTAGATCAAGTTTTGAAACACACTGCTTCTTCTCCCACTAAAATTGGCAAAAAGTGATCCTTATGCATTACAAAGTGCCAAGCTGTCACAGTTGCAATAGAAAGGAAAAGAGTAATAAACATTGAATTAGAAATCCAGAAAGACATAATGATTAAAAAAAAACCCTGTGATTCTCCAAAAGTTCTATGATTTCTCTAGCTAACTGGACTGTCTCCATTTTGCTGTGATTTTCTAGCTGGGGAAATAAACACCGAGCTAAGTAAATTTCCACAATGGAAAATCTCCTTTTCTAAACAGAGAGAAAGAACCATTAAAACAAACAAAACCTTTATTGCTATATATGCTACCAACATTATACAGCACAGCCAAGAGAAAAAGAATTGTTCTGAAACTACAAGTGCAATTTTTTTTTAGAACACAAGGGTTAAAATCTTGGTGCTACTCATAATCTGCTGTTCCATATCAGACAATGATAACATTTAAATTTCATCTTCCCCTTTCTACAGCTTATTCCAGCACTGGGATTGATTCATCACATTCTTCAATCATCTTTTTGTATTTTACTGAATACAAATTATGATACTGAGGAAGACTTACATGTTTATGTTTTAGAACACAGTGTTTGGGGGAAAAAAAGTGGATTGATCCTCTAAAGTGGATTTAGTCATAGTTCCAAATTCCCATTCAAAGTAAAACACAGAAGGATTTGGAGTATGGGTGTTTTCACTGGTTTTCTACTCTTTACATCTTTTCTATGTTAATTTATACAATTAATATTTTTTTTTACAATAATTTTCTTTTTGTTTCGAGCCTTTCACTTACCAGAAATATGAATTTTTCTCCCCCATAATTTTGTTGTAGAACTTCTGGGAAGTCTCAGAGACGTTTTCTGAATCTTATTGAGAGGTTAGAGCATTGGGTATGCTTTTCTCTAAAATCTGAATTAGTCACTTAAACTAAATAAAAGGTGTTATAAAAAAGTCTGTCAAGAAACAATCAGTTTGAAATAGCCTGACCAAAAATCCCTTTTCTTCTGAGCTGATTAACACTTAGACCTGGTTATGTAAAAACATGACAGAAAGCTGAACCTTAGTTATACTTTCTTTTACACGTTTCTGGTTTCTGTACAGCTATATCTTCTTTGGTGCTATGCTCCTCCCCCAGTTCTATGGGATATACGTAATGCACACGAACTACTTTTGACCTGTATTACGTATGCATAATGTTAAAAGACAAGCAGTAGATTTGTTCATACTGAATACAGAATTTGTAATGCTTTTTTCTTTCTTTCTTTTCTTTTCTTTTTTTTTTTTTTTTTGGCCACCTGTTGTCTTCTCAATCATTTACACAGTGAGATTTTTCATACAGATATGCAGATGCCTGAAGAAATAGATCCCAATCCCTGATTTTGACAAATAAATACATTCGTAATGTGCAATGATCACACCAATGCAGAATATAGGCAAATAATAGAAGTATTTATGAAAAATCTATAATTCCAAATTGGAGCCTGTTATGAAGTCAAGAAACACTAGTAATACCTTAAATTTTTATTTAACTGAGCAAACAGACTGACTATGAAATCCTGAATCATACTATTTGCATTCAACTGCCAGTTGCCTTTTGCCAAAAGTTAAAATTGTCATTCATTGCCACTGAGATTTCAGAACTGTCCAGCACTTCCAAGATCTCATAAGATTCATTTACTAACTTTGCCAAGGTTTTCCAGTGAGTATCCATTTTTGCGTACAGCTTGATTACGTTATACAACCTCATACATCTTTCAGTTGTGAACAAAGGTTGAAGATTTTTTTGTAAAGTCTAAGAGATGGTTAATCAAAGGCTTTGTAACAAATGATTTGAAATCAACTTGAATCAACTTGAGTCAACTTGAAGTTGTCAGACTCTTAACAACCTTCTAAAACCAACTGGAGTTAACTGCTATATGCCTTCTGAGCTTTCAGTTGGATTCTATGTATTACAATGTAACATTAGTCAGTTTGAAAAAATATCAGAGGATTCTAAAAATCACACTACAGTTTGCCATATTAACTGCAATTAACCCTTGCTGCCACCTTACCAACAAACCATCAGAGCTGGAGTTGTACAAAACATCTACTTCTTCAGAATGCAAATATCCCCAGTACGATTCACACTTAAAAACATGCCAGAATCATATTATGGGGAAATATAAGTTTAGAGCTGAGATTTGAAATCAGACCTTCCCTCTCTGAACTCAATGATCTCTTAACACTGAAATAAATGTCAGAAGATAAAAGTACAGCAGATATAAAACCATACTCAGAAACATAAAGAACATTAGGAAGGAAGAGACATAACATTCATTTGCAACTGCAATGAGAAATTATTTCGCTGCTCAAAAACATGATGTGAATAATTTCCTTGTCTTCAACAATACACATATACTTGTAAACAGGCAAGTGCTTAAGTGTCCAACGTAGGTCAGATACTATGAACTAAAAAGTTTATTTCCAAAGCAATGAATGAACACAAAGAAGGGCACAAGACATTGTTATCCTTACTGAACTTCAGGATACAGAGTTTTGTGACTGCCAATACTATTTCTTGATAACGTCCCTATCTCAGTAAGTATAAGTCACAGAATCAGTGCTGGTCAGTTGATGTTCTCTAGCGCAGCAGTGCTAAAGTTAAAGTCAGATTGAATTTTCCAGACTAGTGAATATGGAGATGCTAAGTTTTCAGCATTATTACTGTTGCATCACCCTTAAACATCTGAAAACTAAAGGGAGGGAATAATCTTCTACAAAAACAACATGTTTTGATTATACCAGTCATGGAAGGAAATGCATCTTCTTCTACTCACATCCTGTTTATCTGTCTTTAAATGTCAAGTTAGAATTTGTAACAAGAAAGTGTAGTGATATATTTATTATAAACATTAAGGAAAATAAATCACAGTATCTTTCAGATATTAATGGTCTATGTTTCTTCCTCCATGCTGCTAACAAATCCTGACACCAATGATGGAGTTATAACACATGTACGTTGAGGAACAGATTGGAAAGCAGTTTTGAACTTCAGAGCTTGCCCATGTAAAGATATTCTCTTCTGTGGCACAAACAAACCATCATTTCAGGGAGAGACCAGTAAAAAGGAAGTTGGAGTGCTCAACTGCAAACTCACATACAAGGAACTATACCAGGCAGTGTTAACTGCTGCCCAGAAGCCATGCTGAATTTGGCCTTTTGAACATTTAACATCAGGAAGTAGCTCTTCTCTCTATGGCATTAAAAAAAAAAAAAAAAAAAAAAAAAAAAAAAAAAAAAAAGGAAGAAAGAAAAAAAGTGGAAGTATAAAGCAAAAGAACTGCTAAGTAGCTTTTTAAAGAAAATGATGAACAGAAAGAGAACTTAGCAGGAAGGAGGGAAAACAAAGTAGCAATTCAAATATGTCTAAATTAAACCTCCAGTGCAATTGAGAGTTGCCCTATAATTCATGTGAATGTATTCAAACAAGAAAACATTCTGTCCACATTCTGAAAAGCCATTGTTCTTGTAAGTAGGGTAGATCAAATGATGACAGATTATAAAGACTGTATCATTTTAGTAGTGGACCTTCCCTTCCGTTTTATTTGAAAATCTAAATGTTGATACAGTTATCTGTATCTGGTATATGTTTTTTTTAACTTTGGGTTATGTCTGAATTTGTTGAGGTAAAAGAGGAAGTTTTAAGGAAACAAAAGCCAGGAAAGATTGTGCTGCTTTATGCAGACTTTGCAGAAGGAAGGGAATCAATGTCTTTTTCTCTCTGGCAATTATATCTAGTAGTAACTGGAAAACGTAATTATTATTTGATGCATTCCTTCTAGTTGAGCAGATGGCCAGCTCCCTAGATACTACTGCAGTGACTTCTTGCTAGGACAACAACCAGAAATGATGGGAAGTAGTCACCGTGACAAGACGCTTCCAACTTCCCAAAAACATGAGTAGAAAGGCCTACCTCACAAAGGAAAAGGTTTCATTTTTGAAGAAGTGATAAGAGACAAGGCACAGAGGTCTGGAAATAGTGCCACTGGAGAGCTTTCCACCTGATGACATGTCAACTGCAGTTTTTGGAGCAAGAGAGGCCAAAGTAACACAGTGCGAATGCTTGCATTGTGAAGATATCGTTCTAAGAGTCTCATGAGTAACTTCACAGGCCTGTAGGCTTGGAGGTCTGAAAGCTGCTAGAACAAGGAAAATTATAGATGAATTGGACAGGACAGAAATAATTCAAAACTCCTAGGGCTTCCTCCTCCTTCAATAGCGTATTCTGCTAAAAAGATCTCAGATCTTCATACATTTAGAAAGCAAGCATGTAAATGTGGTTAATTTTCTGTGGGTGAACAGCTTTACAACATTGGAATATGCACTACAAAAGGGACAACAAACTTATCCTTCATCTCTCTTTCTCCTCTGGAATAGATTTCTCCAGTCAATGAAAATCTCAGAATGCAATTGCAAATAAGATCTTCAACAACTTTATAGTGGCTTTTGTAAAAGTATACCTCCCTTAAGCAGAGAAGGAAATGTTTCCTTTGATTCTAGATGTTAATTCTCATTTAAAACTCCCTCACATCTCTCACATCTCTCAAATGTGAATATTTATTTCACACGGGTAAGCGTAGCAAAGAATCACAGCCTTTTACTGTAAGTTACATTTCATGGAACAAGATCAAAAATATTAACAGCAAACACGTTGAAGAGGTGCCATTTGAAAATATCCATTTGATCTAATTTGAAAAGGCCATTGTTCGGAGTTTAAAAAAAAATCACACCTGTGTGCAGACAGATAGAGACTCTTTATCTGGTAAGAACACGGTGCAGAGACTTGTGTGATAGATAATTAATCTCTATTGTTATTTATAGTTTCATTGTTAACACTGTCTTGGTTGATGTGTGAAAATATGTTCACACCTTTGAAAATGGGCGATTAACTAATCAAATGACAATATGAATCTCAGACACACAGAAATGACTGCAATCCAGCACTACTTATGACTATTATTAATTTTTTGAGAACTGCTGAAAATCAAACATCCCCATAGCCTGTAGCATCCTTCAGGACTATACCGGGAATTACAAGAGTTTCCCCACTGTAGTAATCAATGCAGAAAACTGTGACCACAACCACGAATCTCTTTTCACCAAAGTACCCAATATTCTACTCTCAGGGAATTAACTGCATGAAATATTACATGGCAGTTTTTCTTGTAGATGTAAGCTCTGGGAGACAATATTGAAGAAATGATGCACATAGCAATGAATAAACAGGGGCAGATACTAGCATGGTAATTAAGTTAAGCTTATAGTACTAACTTCCATCAGCATATTGCAAAGAAAAAGCCCAACACATGTCATTGTAACTTCAGAGGATTGCAGAACTAATGCAAGATTCGTACTTTAAAAGATCTGACTAAACACAAATTATATTCTCTGAATGTCATTTCAAAACTCTCTCTAGTGATAAGATGCAAGTAGGATTTCTTGTTTATGTGATATCCACTTCCCATCTTCTTTGTTGTTGTTGTTGCTGTAATGAAACTATTCCATTATACTCTTGGGTGCTCCTACAGAATGGAGCTCATGTAACCAGCATTTCCACCTGAAGGACAGCAGTAAATCTTTTCTCTATATATAGAATTCTGATCTTATTTACATCTACTCTGCATATGAGTACATCTACTCTGCATACTCACTGGAACAGGTTGCCCAAGGACGTTGTGGACGCCCCATCCCTGGAGGCATTCAAGGCCAGACTGGATGTGGCTCTGGGCAGCCTGGTCTAGTGGTTGGTGACTCTGCACATAGTAGGGGGGTTGAAACTCAATGATCACTGTGGTCCTTTTCAACCCAGGCCATTCTATGTGGATATAAAAATGTTCAAAATATGTACTTACAAGGAATTTAGCTTTTTTATCCTTCTACCAAAATTCTTGACATGACTTTTATCACATTTCTTACATTGTAACCTCCTCTCTTTCGTCTGCAAAAGTTGTTCTGTTCCTATTCGACTCAGTCACTGTGCCAACCATAGCCAGCCACCACTGTGGACACCCAAGTCTATTTCTTTCAATTTAAAGCCTCTTTCTAGACAGTTTACGTTTTAGTGTCTTAGTTATGTCATTTCTGTTACGCATAATGTCAGTCTCATTTGTCAAGATATTTGTCAAGATTTCTAATGAATTGTATGACATTCTTTTTCTGATACTTTCCCATTTCCAATAGTTCATAATAGTTCCAAATAGAATAAGCCTATTTTCAGATCCACACTTGTATATTCTCTCACTCAAAACCTATTTCTGCCCCTTGAACCACCAGAAGAAAGATTTTCTATCATTATTTTTCCATTTCTATTTGTTTTTCATTCACAAAGACCTCGCTTTTTCTTAGCATTCAACATTTTCTTCTGTAATATGTGAAAATTAGAATTGCAGACTTTTTGCGTTATTTTCCAGGCCTGACAGCACTTCTGCAGCAGGATAGGGCAGGCTACCCAGGTTACAAAGCTGTAACAAAAACAATTATAATATCCATATTCTACCCTAAGAAATGAGAACAAACTTGTAGTATAAAAATAAAACACCACTAAGACACTTCATGCTCTATAACAGAAATACCCTAAATCAGTAAGGCCAAAGGCAATCGTGTGGAAGATTTTGCCTACATCACGCTCTACTAATTTCTGTGAATGCTTTGGCATGAAGAACTTAGCTTTTAGTGTGGCCTCAAATTGAAAAAATCCATTTTCAAATAAAAGCACTGAATTATCATATGGGGAAACCATGTATATCTGAAAAAAAAAACAAGTAAGCAAACAAAAACCTGTGAATTTGAAAGTCAGATCTCTATTTAAATGATAATTATTTTTATGAATAAATAACCTGAAATTGTGATCAATTTTCTTCCCTTTGAGTTTCTCTAAATTGCTTCTGTTGTTGTCTTCCAGAGGCATACAAGGTTTATGTGGTGTTCTCAATTACCTGAGAATGTTACATTTAATGCTCAGCTCATTTGCACTGAACAGGAAGTAACAATGCAGGATTACAGAGGAAATGCCACACTGAAGAAGAATTTTTGCCATCATATAAGAGGCTGGTGTTTAAATAGACTGATTTTCCATACCACTCATCTTGCCAAAACAGTTGAAGAGGATAGTAGGAAAAGAGAGCAGGCTCTTTGGAGACTCTGGATTCTATCTGTCAAAAAAGTCTTGACTTTCAGTTCTCACTATGTCACTTTGTTTTAATTTTTTCTTAATTTTTGGGGAATCATTTTTGCAGCTTCATGAATATAGTACAAGGGTTGCTCTGAAAGTAATGCCTCCTATTTTATTATGTTGTCCCATGACATCAGAGGTGGATGTTGGTGGCATGGTAGCAGAAGTGGAACCTTCCCATCAATATTCTGTTACATTTTGTGGCTGTGTGACAGATGGCAGCAGAGGGGTAGTCTGACAAAATAGTGTCAGGCATGGAAGAGTGTCTGAAGCAAAGAGGTAGCACTGAATTCCTCTGTTCGGATAAAAACGGCACCTATTAACACTCAGTAAGGCTTGTGAATGCTTATGGAGACCAAACAGTGGATGTGAGCACAGTGAGGTGGTGGGCACCTCTCTACCAAAATCTGTTGTCCTCTTTGCAGCTACTGTAGTTTGTATGGAAATAAACAGAAGGTTTTACTTTCAGGGTGACCTAAGTACTTTCCTACAGATTTTCATTCCATTTTGCTTCTCTATGTCATTGCCCGTATCGTTAACAGATAAAGAAAGACAGGTCAGTTAAATATTCTAGAGACTTGCAAGTAAAAGACCAGAATTATTCCTCTGCCCTTAAAGCATGCTTCAGATATGCCTCAAAACAGAGGCAGACCAAGAGGACACACAGATGGGATTTAACTGCAATAAACTCATAGTGATGGTATGCAAAAAGCACTGTGTATTCTTCCTGTAGACCTCCTAATGTGTGATTTTTCTTAAGTAACCGTACTTAAACAGGAAGTACTCTTTCTTGTCACTCTTTCTTAAAGGGTGCAAACCAACTAACCAATGAAGGCAGCCACTCCTGTAATTCTCATCTTCTTCTTCCAGCCCCCACATCAGACATCCCACAAAGGCTCCTTTGGCCGAAGGCTGCAACACCCTGACCCAATCAACAGCTGTGTCCTCACAGAACTCTGCTTACAGCTCCTGTGGAAGCTGATATCCTCTGCTCTAGGAGACTTCCAGGGACGAGGGACTAAATCACCTCAGCACCACTCACACCCCCACATCCCACTAGACGCTCAATCCCAAACCCGTGCTCCAAGGCGCGTGCGCCCAGGCTCCCTCAGCCCTTCCCGCCCTTTCCGCCTTCCCCTACGCGCGCGCGCCCCCGCCACCGCCCTCTGCCCGCATCGGGGGTGGGGAGAAGGTTGGTCCGCGCCTGCGCGGCAGCGGGTTGGGGCCGGCTACGTAGGGTGAGCAGCTGCTGGCGTAGCGTGGAGCCGCAGATGGAGCCTCCCCCCGGCGCAGCAGGTAGGGGCGGCCGCCGCGGAGCGCTCACCCGCGCCTCCTCTTTCCGTCGGCGCCTCGCCATGGCTTCCTGTGGGAAGTCCCCGCGGGCCTCTTCTGGTGTCCTTCCCGCCGGGTGTGGAAGAGGATCGCTGCGGGAGCCTCGGTGGGCTCGGGCTGCCCCCGGGTGCTCGCGGCGCAGGGGATTCGCTGCCCGCCGCCGAGCTCTACCTCAGCGCTGTGAGCACGACGTGGGCCTCAGGCTCCTCTCAGCGGCAGAATTCGGCCTGAGTCCCGGGACAGCGAGATGTGTGTGTCCCGAGAGCCTCACCGTGCCTGCCCGGGGTGCAAAGCAGCGAGCTGTCGTGGCCCTGGGCCTCGTGTGCACAAGTGTCCCGGTGGCTAATGGCTGTGTCCCGTTGCTGAGTTTAAACCTGTGGCCTAACAGTAGCATAAGGTGCATATGAGCACTGCGTTCCCGGGGCTTGTACCTTTTAAAGGCACACCTGCGTTAAAAGGCCAGGCCTGCAGCGAGTTGAAAGCTGACAGGGCATTCACATTGCCCGTCACGCCTGCGCCTTTCTTGGTGAGGCCTTGACCTCAGGGACCAAAGGGTGCTGGCTGTTTCCTGCTCCTGATGGCAATGGCCAGGGCCTGGCTTTCCTGGCCCTGCTGATTAGGCACCGCTGTGGTGCTCAAGCTCTGGTTTTGTGGATGGCACATCTAAGTGCTGATATGTTAGAGTTAAGAAAATGCCATAAAACTTACGCTGTGTGTCAGCTGGTGGTGGTTGTCAACAGCACAGTTTTGCTCTCAGTTATTCTTTAAAATAAGTTTTTAGTAATTACAATAGCTGAAATTAAGCTATTGTTCATTCTTTGTATGACAAAGAGTGTGATTCTAAAGACTGACATACAGCAATGTTTTGCATCCCCATTTGTTCCTGTTGTTACATGACATGTGCCTCCCACCCTGTACTGTAGTTTTTTTAATCTGTAGTGGTAGTCCTGAGGAGGTGCTTTAGATAGATACTCCGACACCAGTACTGAGATTAATCTGCTAAGCAGCAGCATTGCTTACTGACACCTCGCTCAATCTGCAACCTTGTTATCCTCTAGCTTATCTCCCCGCTAGCCCTGCTCTCAGTCCCTGGCTGTTACATCTCTGCTGAAAACCTCAGAACCCATACTGAAAGCAGAGATGTCTACGTGAGATTGAGGAGAAAGTGGAACAATAGCTATGAGAGGTGTGAGCTGCTCTGTTTGTATCAGTAAGGTGTTAACTCAGATACTCTGGTGTGGTTGCTGTCATTAACTACTTCTTGGCTCACATATGAGAAAAAAAAGAAGAGGAAAAATCACAGTTGAGTAAATAGTTACCATGAGTGATGTTCCATTTATGGCTACAAAGCACACAAATATTCTCATGTCTTATGTCAGGTAGTAGGGAGTGAGTGTCAGGGAGTCCTCCAAGGCTCAGAATGTAGAAGCTGTATGTAGAAGAAGTAGAAGCTCAGAATGTAGAAGAATCACGTCACGGTTCTTATGGAAGGAGGCTTTTTGACAGCCATGATTTGGGAAGGAACTGTGGCTGTGTTAGTAGGTGATTACATTCATAGAATGGCTTGGATTGGAAGGGACCTTAAAGATCATCTAGTTTGAGCTCCTTCCTGTGGGCAAGGATGCCCCCCAATAGATCAGGCTGGCCAATAAATGAACTACTACATAAGTCATTTGAGAAAACTCTGCGTTAACATGATTTTGTGTTGTCCTTCTGAAGAATGAATGTGCTACAGCCCAGCGTGGGTGTTTTATTTATTGTTTTTTGTTTGTTTGTTTTTGTTTTGTGTGCACCACTTCTAAAATTGTCATTAAGATACTACTTTCAGTGGTAGAAGTCATGGGTTATTGGAAGGCACATTTTCTTCTCAACATGCATTTGGTTGTGGTTGTCATTTTTAATAACGATATCTGAATCCCTTTCTGAGAACTCACAAATGCTTAAAGAGAAAAGTAAGGTTACTTGGATACACAGTACAAGGTTTGGCACCGACCCTGGATATTTTTAGGGGCTTTAAAAACTGAGGAACTTAATCATTTTCTTAAGCTACTTGAAGTATCTGTTTCCAAGTGTCTTGTCATCTGAAAATCAAGGTGGTTAAATACAGTAGCAGTGTATCAGTGAAAGGACTGAACTGGCCTTCTGGAATGGTTGGGGCTTGTTTTGAAATGCTATGGACAGTAAAACAGAAATAGAAGAATATATGGATATAGATTCATAGCTTCAGAAGGTAGGAAGGAAAAATGAGAGAGACAGCAATGTCAAATTAAAAGGAGAAAAATATACAAGTAAAGGGAAGAACAGTTTCACCTTGTAATTAAACTTCCTTACATAACATTGGTGATCAAGAACACAAGTTACCATCGTCAAGAAGAGTTTTAAGTCAGATGGGCCTTTCTGATGTTCTTAGTGTCTTTGGCTCCTGTCAGAGAAGTGAATGGAAAGGATAATAGTGATTCACTGAAGTTGTTCAACGGCCCATTATTGAGAACTGTAATGGGAAAAGAACGTGGATGATGTATTGGGACACTCCAGCAAGTTTTAGAATACTGAATAGTTTGAAAGGATTCTTTAGAGTTTAAAATCCAGAAAAACAACTTCAGTCATTTTGTTAATGAAACCAAAAGGCTTTCAGTCTTCTCTCCATGTCAAAACACCTCATGCTGTGCAATTTGTGGCAAACTGAGTGATCACTTGTGTTTTCGGGTCATGTGTATGTGGTATTAGTTTTTAAGGTCTCCGTTGCTTCATTTATTATGTGCTGATCATTCATTAAATCTGTTAGTGCAGAAATCAAAGGTGAATAATGTAGGTGTTGTTCTGTCTTCTTTTTTAATCCTCATTTTCATTAAAAAACAAAAGAATGGTATTTTGTCCTGATATTCAAAATACTTTCTCTTAATTTGTGTGTGGTCTTTGTTATCTGGAATGAAAGATGTAAACTGCATAGCCAGATAAACTATTCATCTATGTCTTGAAAAAAGTGATTGAAGAGCTAAACAATTTCTTAAAGATGTTAGGCAGAATTTTTTAATGAAACAGTTTTATTTTCCAGGTTTGCATGAAAGAAAAGAGAAGTGTGTAATACTCTTGCCATTGTTAATGTCATTGGCATCTCCTCTGTTAGCGACTGGGGGTTTCAGTGGCTTGTACGTTTTCCTGCACCTCATCTTTATCCAAATGCAGGTTACTTTGCACTTAGTCACTGATTTCTTGTTTCTGTTTTGAATGTATACAAAGTTCTGGAATACGCCGCTTAGGTCTAGTTTATATGATGCGCTTGTTTTGGCTTATGTTCTTCAAACAGTTTGTGATGTTTGTGGACGTTTCTGTTTCTTTTTCCAGGTGGAAGTGAGCAGCACATTCTTGGACAACAGCCACTCTTAGGAAGTGTGTGGGGTTGTGGGAATTGTACCCTTGTGACTGATTCAGACCAGAAGTGCTCAAATGTTTGGGCTTCGTGTAAAAAGCGTGGAACCCCATGTGTAGCAATCCAGCTGTATCTGTAGCGATGTCAATTTTTGCTGTCTCAGAAAGTACAAAATGCGTATTTTGATTCTGAAATAGTTGCTGCCTGGTGTCTTTGTTTAAGTGATGAGAAGCTGTGCTTAGAGGAATTTTACATCAGTTTAACAAGTGAATAATTCAGAAGTAATAGAATTCAGAATAAGTAGAATTCTAAATAGTAACACCCATGGTTGTTACTGCCTTCTTAGTTTATTTTGCTGTAATTCTCATCTACAGTTGTCTGAAAGGGTTTGGGTTGGTTTCCTTTTAAGTAGCTCACATCTTAAGTTTTCCTAACTGACAGCTATGCTATTTCTGTGCAATAGTAGCATGAGTGAGCCAGCATAGTGAATATTAAGCCCTGATCTGCATTTGATTCTTTAGGTCCTAGCTATGTTATGTGATGAGGAGTGGAAAAAAAAAAACAGCAACGCAACCTCCCTGTGTCAAAAATCTCCACAAGCAACTTCAGGCTTGGCTTTACTTATTAGTCAGTAGATGTACGAGCATTTGGAAGCCACATGTAATTAACAAAGAAGTGTGCTCTGTCAGGTTTGCTTTTCCTTTTCTTTCTAGATATTACAGATTGTAATACAGCCATTGCTCATTTTTAGTGAACAGGCTCGTCAGTATTCTTGTAATCCAGTACTGCCATATTGCAAGAACACATGAGCCCCAAAGCAAAATGTAAGATAACAAATTCAGCCAGTGAAAAAGGTGAAAATTGACTTTGAGGTGATGATAGAATGGTGAGAAGTTAAAGCTTTGGAAATTTTCCCTGGTGTTGTCATCCCTGTACTCCATCTTAATTTAAAATGATGTGAATATTAGATAGAAAAATCTCCAAATCTGTAACTTTTTAAATACAAAGAAATTTATTCATATACAGCTTAAAAAAAAAAAAAAAAAAAGGCTACTGTATAAAGAAACGGAACTGATCAGCCTCTTTTGATTTTTCAATCAGGATTTCAGAATATCACATACATTACTTTACTTGGATTATAACACTTCTCTCACTTTATGTTGTCCTTCTGTACTTTAAAACCTTGGTAGAAAGCACAGTACTTAAGACTCCCAATTCCTATGCGAATGCTGATGTGCAAATGAAGTTAGCAAACTTGGTGGCATTTCATGTATGCATGAAAATGTTTGCTCTTGGTCCATCATGAGCTGGTTCGCACTGCATGATTTTGACTGGTGAGATTCATTACCTTTAGCCGGATCCTGAATGTTTCTGTGGGACTGAAGTTGCAAAGGAGTATGCTGAAACTGCTTTGTCATTTTGGCCCCGTGAACTTGTTGGAGTAAGGGCACAGGAGTTCCTTCATGGGTTATAGGATTGTATAGGAAGTATTAATTTCATCTTCAAGAACTACAATTGCAGGAAAAAACCCTCCTAGATTTTTAGAAGCACCTGCTTTTTTTTCTGCCCGCGACTTTAATAGATCTCTGTCTAATGATGATGTTGTGGTGATGTGTGACTTTGTATTTCATAAGAGAGCCTTCAGGTAACTGATAACATATTCAGTGATTTAGACCTTTTTTGATGACTGTTTTTATGGTGCACGTATACACACAACTTACAGATGTTATATTAATTCCTGCTAACTTGTTATTCAATCCAGATTGGATAAGCTTGGCCAAGCAGCAGAGATGAAAATCTTGAATGCATTCTTTTCCTGAAGGAGTTGTAAGCTGTAGCTGTCTTTGCCCATTCAAAATATAACTGGTATGCAACTAAAGTAAGTCTGACGTGGGTTTTGGACTCTGCAGTCTGATGAAAAGAATGTTTGTCTGTAAGCATACAATTAACTCTGCACTGCTGTTTCTTTTATTAAGAAAAGTATACTTTCCAGCTCATAGGAAGCCATGAGCTTCATAAAACAAAATAGTTGTATGCTGTCTTAACAGTATATAAATTATTTTTGTGAAGGGATACAAAAAAAGACTAAATCCCTGAATTTAATGCACTTTGCTAACTTGTTACTCTTCGCTTAGCTTATCACTTATACCGTGTTTCTTACTGAACCATCTAATATATCTAAAGGGCTAGTTTGAGTCGGGTTTTTTTTTTTTGAAGTCGCTAGATAAACAACCAAGGACATCCAAATTACAAGCAGAGTTAACCAGAAATACATGTTTCAAAAACTTTCACTGGAATTGCTTAATGCAGTCCCTCTTGGATGCTAAAGGTGTGAGGCTTCTTCAAACATCTGGACAAG
The DNA here is from genome assembly GCF_016699485.2 of Gallus gallus. Lineage (NCBI taxonomy): Eukaryota > Metazoa > Chordata > Aves > Galliformes > Phasianidae > Gallus > Gallus gallus. The sequence continues at coordinate 38,692,693 of NC_052533.1, forward strand.
TTTTCAACTTTTCTGAGTAATCTGTGTCGTTGTTACCTAAAGTTATCTGAGGAATGAAAGCAGAGCTGTAACTACCAGCAGGATGTAGTGACAGGAGGATGAATAGAGTCAGTAACCAGCACTGTTGAGTGAGGGCAGAGAAGTGATAAAACTTATACTGGGTCGCTGTTCAAGGAAGGATTTCACCTTGGTTTCTCCTTTTTGTAATAGTCTTCTATTCAATATGGCAAGCTGCTAGATTTCTTTTCATTGTTAAGACTGTAAAGCAGCTTCACGTTCCTTCCATCTCTTGTTCTCTTAATGGGTTGCTGTCCTGTGCCATGGCAGGCCTGTGCCGTGGTCCTCTCTCCAGGCCTTTGTGGATCCTATAGCTAGAGGCTAGAAAGCAAACAGAGTGTGTCAGTCATCTCCTGGTTTCCCAGCTTCCACGTAGAGGAAACAAAATGTATATTCTCTACTCTTCTAGTGGTTGCATCCTACTGATGCACGTATTTCCTGGCTTTTTCTCATTTATAGAAAAATAATGAAAAGCATTAAAGCAAATGGTTGCAGTCCTTGGCTTTCCATGGCACTAGATAGCTTTTGCAGCTGAGGGTTTAATTAACTGCAGGAAACTATTGTCTATGTAGCATCATGCCCTACGTCTTACATACAGTCAGAGCTGTTTCAGGCATTGAAATTTACCAAAAACCCAAGATTTTATTTGTGTTAAGAAAAGAAATGCTTTATAATTGTTATGAATGTTCCATTGAATAGGAGTATCTCATAGTTTTGTAATCTCTACCCTTAATTCTTTACAGTACCCTGAAGTGGCATGGAAAATAGTTTCTCTTTCAGAGGGATACTTAGTTTTCTATAGGTTTTGTCCTTGTGTCTTTTATTCTGGCAACTGCAAGCTTAGATCTTTGAGCTTCTGTGTTCCATGTCCCTGTGAGAAGCGGCAGCATTCCGGAGTGTGCTGATACAATTTTGTCTTCTAGCTTTATTTCACCAATTCGTTGGCTGTAGCTTTGCGCTTGTTTTCAAGGAGCCAGTGGCCTAGATGTGTTAATGCCTGCAAGCCTACATTTGGTTTTGACTTAATTCTGTGTCTGTTCATGCAAAATGCTTTGTTTCTATTGTTAATAGTACAATTAACAATACTTTATTATCATTAAATCTGATTTTTGTAACCTTTACTCAAATTGCTTATGTTCATGGTTTGTTCCTTATAACTTTTGCAGTAGCAAATTTCAACATCAAATCCTATAAAGGTAGAATCTGCTTGAAATATTAAGTTGCTGTAACAAGTGTGCCCAAGTTTTGGCTGGGAAAGACGAGGAGGAGAAGCTGCTGCTAACACTTGTTTGGCCTGATGGCAGCTGAGAAGTAGTGTGTTCTTCTCACACTTTACTGCCAAATGCTGAGAGCATCTCGGGCAGCCTACAGAGAAGACCAGGCAAAGTGCAGGAGGATGTGGATAGGAATCAGAGGTATCAACTCTCAAACAAGAGGGGCAAACTGTAAGAAAACCTGTTTCTTGCTTGCTTAGGAATACTTCTATTGATATTTTGAAGAGAAAATAAAACAGCAGGCGAAAAACATTGTAGGTGTATTGTAATGCAGATTGTGTTGGGACTAGTCGGCAGCAAATCTGGTATTAGAATAAGAAATATATTTCTTAGTGCAGACTGGTGAACTATCTAAAGGGAAAACACTACTTATTATTCTAGAAAATGTAATACAGTTGAAAAAAGGCAAAAGGAATTGGTAGCTTCACATCATGACTGTCTCATGTTTTTTGATGAGGTCTTGCTGCTAAGGTGTTGTTTCTTTGAAAGTTCTTGCCATGTAATGTTAGCTGCAGAGCTGTTTTAGTTAGATTAATGTTGATCTCTTTGCAAGTGTTCATAGGTTGCTATCAGAAATAGGATTATTCCACACAAACTTTTTCTAGCTGGTATCTGATATTGTTAATATTTGCGCCTTATTTTTGTTTAATGTTTTGTATAAATGCTAGGGATACCAACTTCAGGAATGTGTTTTGAGATCTTTAACTGAAAATTGCTAATCATATAATATAATGAGTAGTTTAGAATCAAAAAAGAAGATTATTATGGTTTAGACGTTCTAGTTGAAAATCATGAGTAAATACAGTACTACTCAAGCTGAACATCTCCATTCAGCCTGTTTGGAGATACAGATGCATGTGGGTGCAGAAATCTACCAGCTGGGCTGTAGAAAATGATTTGAATTGCCTGTGACTTGCCAACAAACTTTTGAAGAAGAAAACTCCTGTAGATGAGACAGACCGTAAGTGGTCTTTATTCTTGTTTCCTTTATACTGTTCCATAACTGCCTTTAAATGACTGTCATTGCTCTCTTCTGGTTCTTCCTACAGGACACTGCCCCATGTCCTGAGTTGCCCACAGGTGCTGACGTGATGAGGGTGCGCAGTGCCAACTGGGGACTGTCAAATCCTCTGCTTTGGTGGCAGCTGATGTTCCGTTAGCTAAGAAAAAATAAAGTCACAGGCTATAGTTTGAGCCACTGGTGGTCTACAGGCCTGCAGAGAACATCTGTGTGTGCAGAGGGAAGAGCACTTGAGGCACTGGGATAGGGCAGGACTGTAGTAGTGCCAGCTTGTTTTGGCTGGAGTTGCTCCAAGTAGAGCTGAGGCATGTAGTTCGGTGGTGCTGTTTCCCGCCTTACTGTTTGGCTGAACTTATTTCTCCTGCTTTTTAAGAAATGTGCTTTAAAGTTTTAAGACGTCTTACATTCTATCGTACAAATGCTCTGTACAGTAGTTGTACTGATGTCCTGAAGAGCTGTCAGAATTGTATTTAACTGTAGTCGTGTTCTCAGTCATGAAAATGAGAGCATAAAAGCAAATTAATTTGTGGTTAGTATTTTTGCTGCATAAGAGACTGTTTCCTTTCTTTTGCTGTGGAAGTTTTGAACAAGAAATTTTTCAGGAGGAAGAGAAGGTTTTAGTTCTAATTCTGTGTATTGGTCATTATAGCGTTCTGTTTCGTTACCAGACTCCCCCAGTAATATCACAGATACAATGCTGCGAAACCTCATAATGTAGCCTCATAATGTTACTAAGCTTGAAAAGGTGAGGCATTAGAAATGACTAGAGAAACGTTAATCTGTTTCCTTTTGATCTAGAGATAACTGCAGATGCTCTGAAAATTAGTGTATTTGAAAAGAGGTAGATGTTAAATGTTTCTCTTTTCCTTGATTTAATACATCACACTTTTTCGTCCATTTAATCTAAATATTTTAATGTAATTTTATAGTGATTGTCACTCAGAATAACAGCGTATCTGACAGTTTTCATAATGAGAGCCTCACAACTGATTCTGTGTTGAAGAATTATATCAACATCAAAAGGTAAATAGTGTGTTTGAGGAGGAAAATCAGGTATTTGGTATAATGATGTTGAACTCTACAATGTTCTGAACAAATGTTCTGTAAAGGGCTTATAAATCAGAAGCTAAGAAGGAAAAAGCTGTGCTCGGTAAATTCTCACCCCTTTGTTCTGAAGAGAGTTGGTTTAGAAAAAAATTATTGCATGTCCAAGTGATCTCTGTTATCAGTAGTTGTGCTCGTAGTACTCAATTCTGTTCAGAGGCAGCTGCATGGAGACCGCAACTCTACATTTAAATTCAGAATTCAGGTATCAGTGTTTTCTCTTGTTGATTTTTCTCAGTGAAGAAACTCTCACAGATGCTGCGTATAAGAAAATGGTTTCTTGTGTTTCTTTTTAAAGAACCAAAGTCTTCCATGCAGTAATACAAGTTTTAGATTCTGCTCTAACGTGCTGTATTTCTCTGCCTTATTACATGAGCTGAAGAGCTGTAGATTGTATAGATAACGCAGATGGACAAATGTTAATATCTTGGCATAACCCTAAATCTTCGTGCTGTCTTTATGCAGATATCTTATTTAGTAAGGTAGAATGAAGAAAGTGCCACCAGATTTTTTTTTTTTTATTTTCATTATTTTTAGTTCATTTTGCACATGGAGCAGAACAGAAAATGTTCAGGATAACGCTTGTGTCTGTATGAGTAACTTCAAATCTTGGGACTTTCCTGCTTTTCAGTGTGTAGTTCTTCCATGATATTTTCTGCTGTTGGTTTGTGACAGATTAAGTATCTTTGTTCTATTAACAGTGTTGTGTTATTCCCATGGATCGAATTTTTCTAAGCATCAGAGAAAAAACATTTTTCTTTCATTTTTGTTTGTCTCTCTTGCAGAGAATTCTAAGCTGAGGCATGTAGAAAAAGATGTCTTGATTCCGCAAATAATGAGAGACCGAGCTAAGGAGCTGTGTTCAGATAAAGTGCAAGGTAAGAGTTAAATATACTTGAGGAGATTTGATGTATTCACTTTTGTGCCCTGACTATAATCCTTGTTTTTGGAGACAAGTAGTCAAAGAATTAATACGTATGGTCAGCATCTTAACTGTTTGCTGTGAAACCAATAATGCAGTATGTATATGAACCTGCCACGTTGGCCTTGGCTGCTTGGTAGTGTGGAGTGTTAATCAAAAATGACTTGTTCTTGATTGATTCTGATTGATAGAAAACTTTCCACATTTTGATTTGGATTATGCGATGAGGAAGAAACACAAGAGTTACTTGTCCGTATTATTTGATACTTGTATAGATGAAATTGCTTCATGTGACCCTTCAGGTAGGGCCTTCTTCATTATAATAGATTTACTTACAAAGTGCATCCTTTCCCTCATCAGTGCTTTAGTGATGCGTGCACACGGAGATGTGTTATTAGACAGAATTTGTTTTAGGCTGATTCTTTCTGCTTTGGTATTTTTTATTTCTTTTAAAGACTACTGGTTAAAAAAAGCGTGAGCGCACTGTATCCAAAATATGTAGACTTAATAATTAATTATACATATGTTCACTGTACATATTGTGTACATTACAAAACATGCAAAAATAGAAATGAAAAAAGAATGAGATAAAAATGAAATAAGCAAATCAGATTGTGCTACGCTTTTATATCTTTAACAAATGGATTCAAATCCTGCTGAAACTTCTCCTGTAATTTTTAAACAGGTTAGAAAATGTGGTTTCCAAGTTAAAGTATACAGATATATGAGAGGGTTTTATAGTTGAGACACTCGTGTTGTTTTCAGTAACAGTAACAATGGACACATTTCCAAACATCCATTTTCAAAATGATCTTTCCATAGCACAGGTATCTTTTGAAAAGAGTTACTTTCTCCCTCTTTGCTGTAGCATCAGCTTCACCTTGAAGGGGCACATCAAGTGGGTTTGTTTATTTCTTTCTTTTGAAAATGTCTGCCAGGCTGCAAACTACTCACAGCCACCTGTCATCAGACAAAAGGTCAGCAAATCTGCAACACTTGGCTTTTCGTGTAAAATAAATAAAAAATAATAAAAATAAAACAAAAGCCAAGAAAAAGATATGCTTGAAGTTTGACAACTCTTTTAAGCACTCTGTTGCGAGATAACCAGCAAACCTCCCTGTGGTATGAAAGATTTTCATGGTCATTTTGTGTCTCATTGCATTGTCTTGTACAGATTCTGCTGCTTAAAGGGCTTGTTTTTATAGAGATAACTGCATTGATGACATTCTGCAGCCCTTTGTGCTCTTCTGGCTCCAACGTCTTTGCTGCAAACACATGGCTAAGAGTAGTGCGTTGGAAAAGTTTAATGCTTGGTGTTGTCTGTAACCTTTTCCAGGAATCCCTTTTTTTATTCCCACGAAAGCAGCTGCTCTGTCAGTCATTTAACTTGTGCAGTTCTTCCCTAAGTAGTTCTTAAGCACAAGTGTTTCCCTGATGGTGCATGGCTTTTTGTCTTTTGCTGTTAGAGTAGTCTACTAGACTTCAATCATGAGGCTTAATAGGAAAGTGAAGTACTAGGTTTGGTATCATGACTTTAGGTAACAGTGATTAGATTGTTACTGTTTTTACCTTGTAGGTTGTCTGGACAACGAGCTCTAACTGGGGGTAGAGCAAGTGTCAACTCTGCCATTTTTGTGTTTGGTTGTGGTTGTGTTGTTTACACAATCTTCAATTCACAGTTTCTTTACAGAAGTTTTTCTTAAACCACACATCTGTTTTCTGAGGATTAAATTTAGTTACAACCATATAGTATAGTATAAATCAACTTAACTAGACACACATGAAGTACTGTATATCACAGTGTATTGAAAGCAAGCAGATGAGCAAGGGTACTGCCGTCACCCCTTTTACCTTGTGGATCACTCATTGTTGCCTCATGACACCTCGTTTATCTTGTGTGTCCTTCGGATGCCATTTGGACCAAAGGAGGGCACCAACGTCAAGCTGTGTATTACTTATTGGTAATGTTAGTAATGTGGATCGTTAAAAGGGGATGTGAGTTAAAAATCTGGAAATAAGATTTGTAGATTCATCTGTCTCTCTCTTAGCTCTAAGCCAGTTTTGATCAAATTTCTGGAAAGTTAGAGGTGGAAACTGAGTGTTTCCTGTGCATTTTTTTTTAATTAAATAGATGAAGAAAATCTACCTTCATCGCCCTTCTGAAAAAAGGCAATTGCATCACTTCAGTTATTCTGTTGTACACCTTTCAATCCACGCAGGGAAGTGGAGAGCAAATCATGGAAAATGAAGGTTAAACAGTTTTGTCAGCTGGAGAATTTCTCTCTCAAATCCGTTGTGAAATTATTGCTGGAATAAATGTGTCTTGTTAGTACAGGAGGATAGTGTTAATCATGGTAAATAGCATAAAAAACATTGCCTGTAAACAATTACAAACTAGGAGCATAAGCTGTATAATTAAGTAATCAGAACTCCTGAGATCCAGTTGCTGTGCAGCAGAATGTAGCATGTATGAACTGGTGCTGTTTACGTTAAGTAGCATAGGTACTCATTTAACTTGCTCTTAGTTTAGTTTTTTCTACTCTGTGTTAATTTTGTCCGACCAACTTCTGCTAGTATACCTTTGTTTCATCTTGTCTCTAGGAAATTGTGATAAATGTATTACTAGTATAGGTGAAACAGCTATTCTTCAAGTATGGGCCTTTACAATTTTCTTGGTCGTGCTAGCTTCCTATCTGTCCCTACAGGGAGCCCCTGTACATTCAATAGTTCTCTGCATGAGCATTGCGTCCATCTGTATACAGGCCGTTACCTTAGCCTGCAGCTATACCACCTAGAGATGTGTGCTTATCAGAGCTAATAATGTGAGCAGCGACAGCCTGTCCAGCACGTGTTCAGGAGGCATCCAGAGAAAAGAAACCCCAAGGGTTAAAAATAAAAAGAATGAATAAGAAAAGGTTTTGTTAACTCAAGAGGTGGTATTGCTACGCCAGCACGATTACATGGGTGACCCGTTGCTGTGCTGGGTTGTGTTAGCTTAACAGAGTGGCTTAGGGATGAAATAACAATGAAAATTTGTCCATTTTTAAGATAATTTTTAAGAGCAATTAAGTAAGCCGGCCATATTTCATTTTACTTGTTTAAATTCATTTTTGCTTTTTTTTGTTTCAAATTGTTGCAGTGTAGCTCTTGTAAATGCTGCATGTTTCTCAAGAATTGAGGGCATCTTACTTGCAGAATAATTTCTGTGTCCTGTGTTTAAGATTCAAGCACGTTTCTACTGAAAATTACTGTGTTAATAGTTTTGGTAAGAGAATAAACATGCTTTTTGAAGAACACAGATCAATTTTCCATGACCAGAATGCCAACATAAGTATGTACGTGAAATAGTGGACTATTATCGGAGTATCATACAAAGAACAGTACTTTCCTTAAATGTTGTCAAACAAACAAATCAACCACAGTACACTGTCATGCAGGAACTTTTCAGAGTATTTATGCAGACACTGGCATGAATCCTGTTATACCCCTTTAATTCAGTCAGTGTATTCTTGTCATATAATAGAGGTGATTACAAATTTAAGTAGCTGAAATGAGTGCTTATCTGTTGTTGCTGCATCCATTCCTTTCATAAAATAATTTCTTAAGTTGTATTCCTTTGAAATTGTCAAGGTCTTAGTTTTAATTCACCGTTATAAAATCTAAATTGTGAGTAAATTTCTTAAAATCAGCGAATAAGAGGAATCTCAATTTATCATTTTTCTTGGAAAGGTTATCTTAAGCTCATCAAAACATCTGCTGTTTCAGCTTCTTGTGTTCTTCTTTCCATGACTTCTCTCTGCTGTGAAACTAGGAACACTCACCAAAAAAACTGCAAGAGCTTTGGTGATTTTGATTCTGTGTACATAAATGTTTGTTCCATTTCTTAAGGGCACTTATTCTGCAGTTCAGAGTTACTGATTCTGAAATTTTTAACTTGGGGTTCGGTAGAGAAGAACTCTTCAGGACAGAAATATATAAGCTATAGTACTGCAAGTATTGTACATTGAGTTAATTTTGATTTTTAATAGCTTGTCTTGGAAAAAGCAGAAACAGGTAACTTTTAGAGGCTATGGGTTTTGGTTCTAAAGTTGTGTTATGTTTAGATCCGCAAAAGAAAGTACTCAGGTCATTGAGTCAGTCATGAGACTTTAATTTAGTATATCTTTTTCCATGTGATGTGTATTTGTTGTGTTAGAAAATACCTCTTTCCCCCTTTCTAAGCCCCACAAACTTTTTTTTTCCTTCTTTCTAGTGATGAGATTTTAGACTAAAAACTTCTTCTTGTGGTCTTTTTCGTTTTGGTGTCTGCTACTGATCGACGGGTTTGCACCCGTCAGCAAGAGAGACTTGCAGATGTCTTCTGTCAGGTTCCCAGGATTTGTATAGGTAACTGAACTATATGCTTTTCAGAGTGAGTACAGGAATAGGTAGTTCAAATCAGCTTGGTTCTGCCATTAGGAAGGCAGTGAAGTAAAGGAAACAGTTTGAATGATTGAACGCTTGATCCTGCCTACAACTCTGCAGATAAGAATGCGGCTGTTTCTTGTTTGAAGTTTGTTATGGGAGGAATTAATTTTGCCAAGAGGACAGGATGTTCTGTACTTTTTTTTTTTGTTGTTTCCTCCTGTGGTGAGTTGGGAATCTCCTCTGGAGTATTCTTATGTTGGTTCAGGTGTCTGTAGGAAGTAATTAGCAATGTGAATTCATTTGCCCTGAAAAATCTCTAAAGATACTTGGTAATGCTTTAAAAATTGGTTTGGAAAGTGTGGCTGGAAAAGGACATTTCCAGGCAGTCACCCTCCTCCCATTCTCCATGTTCCCCATTAGCCCTCTCCTCCTCAGGGCTCATGTTGATACTTAGTGAAAATGATTGGATGCAACACTACTGCAGGCTTCTCTACAGTAGAGCATGACCAGTGTCAACCAGAGTTTTGATAATGTGCAGTTACTCAACAGTCCTGTCACTGACATTATCTCTGTCCCCGTAGGGGCCACCTGCTCTAGACCATGACCCTTACACCTGACAAATCAAACTCCATAAAAAGGAAGAAATTTCTGATTGAGGTATATTTGATGCTGCACATTAAAATGCCTAGGTACATGCCTGGGTATTTGTCCTTCCAAAAAAAAAGTGTGTGTGTGTGTGTGTATACCTAATATATCTATCTATCTATATACTATATATATATATGTATATATATATACACACACACGCATTCTTTTATAAGAAATGCAAATAATGAAATATACAAAACAGGGAGCTTCAGCTTGGTATGCTGCTCAGTGGTATTGCTCACTTTCCTTAATTGATGCAGACAATCGCATTAACCTGTTGGTATCTGTAGTCTGTTCTGAGGTTAACACTGGCAGGTGCTAAGACTGGTAGCATCAGGAAATAAAATGGCAGCTCATATTTAAAAATATTGATCGATCTCATTTTCTTGAAGCTAACTGAGACTAAAAATAACTGAATTTTGCTCACCTGCTGAACTGCACAGTGGAAAATACCATCCTTATAATCTTTTTGAAATTCGCGTATTTAAGTAATGTATGGAACTATAATCATCTGCTAATTGACTGAAGCTAAATGATCAAGGAACTGATAAAAGTCAGTGAGATTGCATGACATTTCCTGGTAATATTTTTATTGAGCTGCTATGACTGCTTATTTCTTACACGTGCTTTTGTACACGTTGGTGAGAATTTGATGGAAAGCCTAAAAGGTTGCATGGGAGGAGTCATAAACTTTATGACTGGAATAGCCTTTTTCTATGGGAGGAGAAAAACAATGCTGCCTTGTCACCTACAGCTTCATTTTTTCTGAGAAAACTGAGTGACAAAATTGCAGATAGAAAAGGGGAGAAATGTTCTCCTCTGTTGCTGTGTTTATTTTCTGCGTATTGAAGTACGATGTAGTCGTATTGTGTGGCCCTCTCACCTTGTATGAAGCTATTGAGATTACTGTTTGACATACTGTGTAGTTGTCAGCTGTTTAAATGGTATGTTTTGATAGTGCTATGGCTATATTTAATGCTGGTAATGAATTAGTAGGTGTTTTCCCCTGGTTGGTCTTACTGAGAATAAGATGCTGAATCTTTATGATGTTCTCGTCTGTGCACTATAGCTTTTATTTCAGGAAAAGATTCAAGTCAACATATTTCCAACAAACATTTACTCTCATCACATTTAACCATGTGAGTGAATTAATACAATCTCTAGAGGGATTATGTTACATTGAGCTTTGCTCCAACAAACTGAGCAGAGAGAACAGCTATATGTAAATTACAATTTGAAGAAATGAGATCATAGATCTCATGTTGGTTTTGTTTTTTTTTAATGATACTTACGGTATTAACTAAACAAAGCTGATTCAGAAGGTTTCATAGGAGAGAAATATGAGAGCATATTGTGTTGCTCAGTGATGGTAATTGTAAGTATTCTAAGTAGCGTTAGGACTTCCAATAAAATGTTTGGGGAGGGAACTTAATCCATCAGATTTTTTCTTCCTTCCCTGCCTTCATGTCATTTCAACCCAGCTGATACAAGAAATGGGTCAGCCTGCTAGCTTTACCATTGCAACTTAGTTGTGTAGAGTCTTTTTTTATTTTTTTATTAGGGAATGGAACAGCTTTTGCAGGGACAAAGAGAAATGAAATCACTTTCAATGAAAGAAAGAGGCCTCATTATAGCCACCAACAGCAGTTATTGACAGCTACACTTCCTATTAACAAGGAGCATTTAAGAGTTTGGCTGTTGGATCTTTGGACTTGATCTAATTTGCTAGCATTAATTAGTTTCTTTTGAGCACAGACACTTGGTGCTCACAGCTATAGATTTGGAGGACTAATTAGGAAAGAAAATTGAACAGAATGGAGTAAGGCATTAACCTTCAACCATTACCAGCTGGGGCTCTGATAAAGACCACAGAGTCCAAATGCTCCTATTCATGCAGAGAGTACTCTAATGAATATCAATTTCAGCCAGGTTGCCACATCCTGCAAGCACTGTCTTAATTTTGATTCTCTTACCTGTTACAAAATTTTATGCATAGACACTGAAGTGATGGTGATAGTTTGCAGTTCATACTTTGATAGGCTATCTATGTTCTGTCCACTCTTTTGGTTTTCTTAAATTAGAGATTTCATTGGTTTCCATTAAAGATCCCGAATTTCAAATTGTTTTCCCATTCCATCATAAATACATTAATGCAGCATAGATTAATACAGAATATTAACAAATGCTTGTTTAAATAGAGGATGCCTGCGTGGATTTGGATTACTGAGCAGTAATACCCATGGTAAGCACTGACCAAGTTAACTGCTAAGTTCGAATGACAGGATAGCTTCTTCTGCAGCTCTTCGGAGTAGGAAAAGTATTGTATTGTGGCACTGGTTATCACATTTCAGGAGAAAAGCTGTTCTTTCAGACCTTGGGTTTATAGTGTTATAACATGTAGAAAAGGGAGGTATAAAAACAATCATCTTTGTTCTTTTGTACCTTTCTTGGATCATTGGAAGTGCTGGACTTGGAACTAAGACCCAAATCTTCCTCAGCAGCTGTTTCCACTTTTTAGTCGTGTCACTGCATGCTGACAAACTGCCTGTCAAATCAAGCTCACTGTGTGTGTCTCCATTGCTACTGCTTATGTACCTGGGGTTCCTTGCTCACTAATGAAAAGTGTCTCAGTCTCTTATTTGATATTCTTTCTTTGAACTTTTTTCTTTTGGGAAGCACACTAGCACTAACGTGAGTTCTCTGACTTAGGAACAATTGTATCTGTTTGGGTTATGTCTTGTGTTTAGCTCTTTGAGGCTAAGATTGCCTCTTATGTGGTCAAATTGAGTTCTCTTACTGGTAAGCTCCGTACTGTTAGGTTGAGTAGATGATTCCATGCCAGAGGTCGGTTTGGTGCAAGCTATGAAGACAGAAAGACAAACATTGCAATAATGTTTTCTGTTCGGTGGTGTTTGGATCAACCCACAGAAGTGCTGTTGTTGGCTGACAGAGTTGGTAGGGTAGTAGCCAGTGGTTAGGAGAGACATAGTCAAGTTCTTTTTTAGTCCTCCTAAAAAAAAGAGAGGTTATGATTGCAGCCTCTTACTAAGACCATATTTGTATCTTTTGTTAGATGCTAGATGTGCTATTTACTGACCCTCTGTTTTCTTTCCTAGTTGGTACATCCTGATTCTTCTCTTTCAGTTCTTGTTAGTGCCAGCAAATGAGAATGAATTCTGTAGGTACTTTTTTTACTGTCTATTCATTGATGATGGTGATAAACTACAGATACAGTAGTTTATGTATTAGAGTATTACAGTATTATATGACTGTGACATAGTTGCACATATTGTTAATAGTAGTACATGTGAGTAATTGTAACTTTCATATTAACTGTGTGTCCTTGATGATGTACTTCAGCAATTGCTTTGCAGTTTTGGATTATAAACCACTCTTAGAATTACTGTAGAATTACATTCAACGGTAAGACAGCACTTTGTGTAAATAAATCTAATGCTTTAAGAGGTCATGCTATATTCTCTGTGCATGTGTATAAATATTTTAATTGTGTATGAATTATGAATATTAGCCTGGGGTTACTTTTGCACAGAAAATAGGTTATTTTTCAACTGCTGACATCAGAATGTGTTGTGTAGATAGCATTAGGTGCAGCAGTGGAAAACAGAACTTAGTTTTGTGCTTGTATTTGGAACTACAAGCCAATAAATAGTGAGCTTTCGGATAGACTGCAGGCAGTGTTTTGGTGTTCTAAAGAGTGCTTTATATTCAGGGAAAGGTAATGGGGAAAAATTCTAATTACTGCTGTGCTAAGTGGGGTTCAGAATAATAATTGCAAAATCATCTAACAGGCTTTGATTTGAGAAAGCAGTGCATTATGAGAGTTGTACTTTTGATCTCCATTTCCTGTAGACTGGAAAACTACACCTGTTGAACATATTAACATGGAATATTATGAGTCAGCTGAGCAGTCCAAAAAAAAAAAAAAAAAAAACAACCATCCCAAATCAGATTCCAGCAAAGGACAGGAAGGATAAACCTTATCAGGCAACAGGAGAAAGCAAGATAAAGTTGAAATATGGCTCAGTGAGTAGACATGCTCTTAATAAGATGTGGGGGTCTGACTGTTCTCCATGATTTTTGTTTGAAAACATCAGAATGTGGTTAATGAAATCTCGAATTTTCATCCTTCTTTGGGACTAAGCCATTCTAAACTTTTTCAGTGTGGAATCTAAATCTGAAGGTTGTTTAAATAGAGTGAGATGTTCCTCAGGCACTTTTTTTTTCTTTAGTCATGGGAACAACACTGACAATATACAGCTTTAAGTAGTAACTGTTTTATCTGCTGCTGAGTGAAACAATATTTCTGCATGTTATTTTCGGGTACTTTCAATAATGGCAGCAAAAATGATCCCACTTTCCTGCTGCAAAATTTAATTTAATTTTGTTGCTATTGTAATTGTTTTCCAATAAATGTCTACATAGTGCTGCATAGAAAAAGAGTAGAGGAGATTCCTGCTCTGAACAGTGTTCTATTTCCAGGTCTGATTGAGAGAGGAATAAAAGCTACAATAATAAAAGGCCATAAAATACTTGTGCTTTATTGTAATTCCTCTGAATTTTATTTGTAGCATTTTAACACTGTCCAAAAAAAGAAGATATCACGCTGAAAAAAGTGCTTGGAATGTGTGCTGCCTAAGATCAGAATAGATACCTTCACATGAAATATGATCATATGACAGAAGGTGAGAAGTATTTGAGGTGAGGAATCAAAAGCTGCACAGCAGGTCAGAAGATGTGAAGGGGGATGGACAAGGAGTATTAGAGCTATACAGACAGAGCATTGGAGGTGTGGATGAGGCTTTATGTTTATGGAGCAAGAAAAGCAATTCAGCTGCTGCACGCTAGGTGTATTTCAGAGGGATATTATGAAAGATTTGAAAGGAATCCAGTAAGGATGGAAGGTGGTTCTTATGAGGTGATGAGTAGGACAGGAGCTTGCATAAGGAATTTTGAAGACGATAATGTACACTTAAAATGGGGTAAATAGATTCTTCTCTTGAAATCTCCAGTACTGGGAAAGAATTGAAGTTGTAGGCATATTTAGACATTATTTATGGTATTTAGGGTTCTGCCTTTTTTACTTTTTTCCTAAAAAGAGTTTGCGTGATGATTTCTTGAAGTTTTACTGTTGGTTTCCCTTGGATATACTTAGCAAAACTGAGAGGAATGCAGGACTGAATTGGACTTGTAAGACTCCTGCTGTGGTTGTGTTTGGTATATCTGTAATCTGGTTAATGTTGCAGCTTGTAGAGACAGATTGTTCCCATACTTAGTTATTTCTTACCATTCAGAGATTGGTTTGTTTGTTTTCAAAGGCATTTTATTTTAGGATGTCCAACTTTTCTTTGTATGTCAAGGCACTGATGTTCTCGGTGTCAGCTACAGATAGGCACAGAGGAAATGAATCTGTCTGTCTGCTATATATTTGTGCTTTTGACTGTTCCTGTGAAACAGAGTGTTTTTCTATGTGGCATTCATACTCAAACACGTGGATATACACTACTGAAGAATTTTTGATTTTGTTCTTGCTGAATTGCACTGTTTTTCCAGATTAAATATTTTAGTATATCAAGAGCCTTCTGAATAATCGTGCTGTCCTCCAGTTTCAATACTGTCACTCAGAACATTTGGTGGCTCACAGAATGACTTAAAGCCTCCCTAAATATAGCGTTTCTGCATGACATTAAACATCTTTACTGTACACCTGCTGCATGTATGGTTTTCACAAGAAGATAATTTTCAAAGCTTTGCTACGTGTTTTAAAAGTTTTTCTGTACTTGGTATTGTGTCCTGCTCCTGATCCACAGCACCTCATCAGTACCAATGTATGCTCTATGAAATCTGCAGTTGAAGGAACAGAGTTCTTACTTCTATTCTATGTTTGTGAATTGAGTTGAAAAGATGTTTTTTATGCTATTAAAAAACAAGCAGCAAAAAACCCACCCCAAACAGAAAAAAAAAAACAAAACCAAACACCAGCCTGCTATTGAAATGCTGATGTCCTCATGAAGACCTTCAGACATTGGACAGATTCCTGGTAGTGGTCTGAATAAAAGCAGCACTTTGAATGGAATAAATAAGACAATCTGCTTATCCAAAAAAGGCAAGAAGGGTGAAAAGGAGAAAAAAAAAGAGGGGGGGATGTGGGGGCAGTAACCATCCTGGAGAACTATTTCTACTATGGAGTCTTTGAGATTGTTTAGGGAAGATGATGGAACCTAAGGTTTTGAGTTGTTTTCAGGAGCACAGCAAAGTGAAGGCAGAAAGCACCAGAAAACATTAGTATCACCAGGTTAAAAATGATGTTCAGATTTAGAGAGAGAACTTTCAGGTTGTAGAAAATGATACCCACCAAGAGTACCGCCACAGTCTGCAGCTTCAAATGTTACACTTTGTTGCCCCATTACTTTTTTCTACCTTCGGAGTAGTGATTTTCTACAATGACTCTGGCAGCCAAGTCAAAATAATTCATAAGACCAGTGATGAAAAGTACTCTTTATTTTTTGTGGTGTGAATAATCTTTGTCATCCTTCGTCTGTCCTGATTTCTTCCTCTTGTTTCTTTGTTCTGTGTTTTCAATGTGTTTTTCTTAGTAAAGCTTCGTAATGTGTATACAACTTACAGTATGCCTTCTGTTCATTATTTAAGAAGCGTAACAAAAACACAGTCTAAACATTGCTGAAGAAATTGAACACTTCAGTATGGAAAATCTGTGTGTTGTAGGAGTTACACAAACATTGTTTTATCCATGATATAACCCTGGGTATGCTTATGGAATAGCAACATCTACAAGATTGTGCCTGGTTTGTGTGCCATCCCATTTCCGACCCCTGCCAATGCAGCTTGCACAAAGGTTGAGTCCCATTGTACTTTATTTCAGATGTGCAGAACATATTCCTTCTATTTCTTTCCAGATTTAAGAGCAGCTCAGTGAGAAAGATATTTGGAAGCAGAAGTCAACATGATAGAAAATGCTTGGCATGCTGAGCGAGCCTGTAGTGCAGATAGACTGTCATGGATTCAAACAGACACATCCTTTCTGCCTGACAGGAAGTTCAGGATAAAATTCTGGCAGGACATAATGCTTACAAATGTTGTTATATTATTTTAAGACACTGTTCTGCCTTATTACCTTAACATACAGCACGCATCTAGTTAATGAAAGGAAATTTACCACTATTTTTTATAGGATCAGAGAATGTATGGTGTTTTGGGTTTTGTAACCAAAGATATAATTATTCATGTCTTAAACAGGGTAGGACCAAACTCAGGGCTTCAGTGCTGTCTTCAGTGTTTCTATCCAGTATTCTAAGTGTAAAATATTTTCTATTATCTACATTTGATAGCGTGTCATTACTGTTGAATAACAGTACAAAGGAGTCTCCAGTTCTTTGGAGAGCTTTGTAACAAGTGTCTTCATCTTATCCTTTTGAAAGCTATTCCTGATGTAACTAATGAGGAAATAAAAAGCATCTATATTTTCATGTGATGATATATGTATTTTTGAATTTTATCCATTGGAAACAGCTTGAGAAACTTCGAAGTTCTTTGTGGGGAGTGAGAATGGTGGAAGAAGAGAATTCACCTCCTTTTAGTGAAAGCTGTTTTGTCAATTTATTGTGATACACTTCTGTTCAGTAACTATGAAACAAGCAGCTTTTAAATCAGAATATTACTGTTATTCTTTGCTTTGGGTAACTGTCTTGTTCACTCTATCAAGTCTGTGTAAATGCTAGGTACTGACTGTGCATAAACTTTGAGACATTCATAGTTGGGCACAGAATACTCATTTAATTTGGACTCCCCCAAAATAATTTCTACAATTCTGTAGAAGGAAGGTAATAAACAGAGTTGGTAGTGTTTGCTTTACCTGCGTTCTCCCAGCATAATAGTAAATCAAGCTAATAGTTCTGATTTCATCTTTTTCTCTTCTTATCCTGGCAGCTTAGGCATCTATCAATGCAGGAAAACATGGCATGTGATAAAACTTTTTGTTTTTAAGTTAAATACGCTAGTTCCATTCTCTTCTAGATAACTACTTACATATTCAAACATGTATTTATTTACCTGAATTTAATTAGTATCTCACTGCTGCTATGGCTAATGAAGCTGAAAGTGTTAATACAAAAATATGTTATTAGTTTCTATGATAGAAAATGCTGGATTGACATGTCCGCAGAATAAAATTCTCTTCTGAGTGATAGCTAGTTGAGCTTGGGAAACTATTGCATCGTTTCACAGGGAGTTCTCTTACTGCAGCTGTCCTGGTTTCAGCTGGGACAGAGTTGGTTTTCTTCATAGTGGCTGGTGCGATTCTGTGTTACGGCTTTAGAAGAAAAACAGTGTTGATAAAACTGTGATATTGTAGTTGTTGCTGAGCAGTTCTTTACAGAGCAAAGGATGTTTCAGCTTCTTGTATTGCTCTGCCAGCAAGGATGCTTGGAAAGACACAAGTTGCTGGAAGGGGACAGAACCAGGACAATTGACCCAAACTGGCCAAAGGGACATTCCATACCATATGGTGTCATGCTGAGCCATTAAACTGGAGGAGGTTGGCTGGGGTGCTGCTGCTGCTTTGGAACTGGCAGGGTGTCAGTCAGCACGTGGTAAGCAATTGTTCATCACTTGTTTTTTATAACATGTATATATAAATACATATTTATTTTATATTTGTCTACTATTTCTGTTTCAGTAAATAGTCTTTACCTCAACCTATGAGTTCTACTTTTGTTTCCGATTCTCTCCCTCATCCCACTGGGAGGGGCAAGTGAGTGAAAGGCTGTGTGATGCTGAGGTGCCCGCTGGGTTAAGCCACAACAGCAACCTAATTCTGATCTCATTCTCTTAATCAAGGCTTATGGTTCAGAAACATATTTTCACTCTAATGAATAAGCTGTGGTCTCAGTGCAGATCCGTTCATTGCAGGCTTGCTGTTGCTCATCTCTATTACCCTGATGTTTGAATTGCAGTAGCCTTACTTCTCTAGAAACAAACTCAGCCACCATGATAAGGAGTGCAAGATGCATTTCACATCAAGGGTAAATTGTAACAGTGATTATGGTTTCTTTATGAAGGACTGTTGTGGTCTGTAAATATACTGACAAATGAATAGGCTCACCCGGCATCGTTATGCATAAAACACGGATGGTTATGCTGCCAATTTGTGTGAGGGTTTTTGTTCTTCTGAAGAAAACACTGTAGAAACCCTTGATCTCTGTGAGCATTTGCTAAGTATTCTTTTGAGCTATTTTTTCCTCCTTGTTTCAGATCACTTCCTTATAGCTTGGGAATCCCACTGATTTGATAGTGCCTTCTGTAGCAATATGAATGTCTGCAGGTTCTGTGCACATGTGGACAGGCAGAACAGTGCCCTTCTGCTCACACCAAGATTTGGTGGAAAGGAAGGGAGAGACAGTAGATGCCTGCTATGTCATTACAGACAGGCTCAGCTGGACACAGGAGTTACCACTTCAAAATTTGAGAACTGTTGGAACTGGGTGAAGATTTTTGACCTTTGTGGCACTATTTTCCACTTTTCTTTCACTGCTATCAGCAGACATGGACTCTACTTAAAGACTGAAAGGCAAATGAAACTGTTTTCCAGAGCTAGACTAATTTACTATCTTATTTCCTGCTTTATTACTTTTTTCTGTTTGCCCATAAATACTTACTGAATAGAAGGCTGAAACCATGTAGGGGTAAACAGGCAAATAATCCCAACAGTATGAACTTAAATTCATAAATGTGAGCCTCACAACCAACCTGCTGTACAAGAAAGCAGATGCCATGCAATAAATTAATACTAGACTGAATAATAACGGGCTTTAATGCAAAGAAAGTGATTTCAGACTTTCATATGCTTGTTTTCTCTTTGTTTAAAGGAGGCCCTTGCATGTGTTTTCTTTCCTTTATTCTTTTTTTGTGCACATTTGAGCTTTGTTGGGTTGAGCGCCCAGTCTCTGGTTGGGCCGTTTTGATTAACTTACACTAAATAGGCAGCAGTAATGTGATTTGAGAATGAAAAGGATTCATTTCTTCTAAATGAGGGGAAAAAGACAAGGTTGAAGGAAATAGTTTACATAATCTGTAAACTAGTTAAGGAGCTGAATATTTATGCAGGTTGAAATTGACGCTTAGTTGCCCTCTAGGGGTTTTACATTAATACAGCATATGCTAGCTTTTGGGTGATTTTTTTCTTTCAGAATAAAGGTGAGAAGAAATCTTTGGAAAAACTTACATACTGACAAATCTGTGCTGGTGGAGGCATGTGTGCATCTGCATTCAGCAAGGAAAGCTCATTTTGTTCAGAGCCCAGAAAATGGAGAAAAGATCTTTGGTTAGACTGTGCTCTTAGAATTTCAGATCAGTAGAGAAGCTATGCATGGTCATCAAGTCTTGGATCACAGCCAGGGAAGGTCCTCACGCAGAAGTCAAAATGCACTCCTATGGGAAAAAAAAAAAAAAAAAAAAGAAAGAAAGAAAGAAAAGGGTCCTAAGTAGACCTGGAAGAGAAAAGGAAGTTGCACAGGGATGCAGTGCTTCTGCTGGGAAGGTCACAACAACTCTCAGTTCCTGCTCGTGTCGTAGCCTGACTGTTGCTGCTGTTTGAGTTCTCGGTGTCCGCCGCCTCCACTGTCCAGTGCTCTGGGGCCTTCTGCCACATCTGGTCTTGGCATGATGTGAATCATGTTTGTGGATCCTATGACTGACATTGTTAGAGCTCTGTCTTCCCTTTCTCTTGTCACTTGTAGACTTTGTTACGTTTCTTGGCAAGGAGTTAACAAAAACTGAGTAGTTACTGTTTCTTTGGGTAGTATATATGTCATGGGTAGAGTCATCATGCCATAGGAAGAAAAGTGACTAAAATGGCTTCTAAACTAAAGCCATTTTATTTTTCTCATCTAAACTTTTAGTATCTTATTTGTCAATGATTTTGTCGCAGATCCATTGCTAACATGTATTTAGAAAATGACCTTGCTCAATGCTATCTTCAAAGTGCAGTTGTATTTCTAAGTATGGAAACCACGTTTGTGATTTTTGCTGTTTCTTTCATAATAGTAGTGAGACTGTATTACTCTAAAACGTTTTTTCATCAAAAGTAAGATACTTGGAGCGGGCAGAGTAGATGGACTTAAACAAGCAGCCTCTTCCAAACTTGAGCACCTGTGCATGCAGCTGGAGGAGCACAGTGTAGTCAACTGTTGCAGGTTGGAGTATGTCCCCTAGGCTTTGTTATACCTAAGTCTAGATTAGTCCCATTAAAGTTTATGGTATTACATGGATTTTTATGCCATTTGCCCAGAAAGCCTTACACTGAAGGATGGTTTTTCCTTTTGAGAGGCTTCCACAGCTGACAATTCCTGGTGCTCTTTGTTTCACACAGTGTTTTTGTCAAAAGCTTGTTTGTAAATCCTCTGCCCTCAAATATTTTTTTTTATTGGCTTTGAAATTATAAACGTAGCTGTAGAGAAGTGGCCATGTCTCTTAGTGTCTCTTTATACTCCAATCTAAACCCCTGACACATGCAGAATTCCTTAGCCTGGTGCCGTTTACAACCGCCAGCAGCATCACAGACGTAGTTCCTTGGCTGTCTCTGCCATATGCTTGGGTATTGTGGCTTCTGTCTGATGCTTCCTTGTCAAAACAAATAAATTCATGAGCAGAGCTTTGTCGTCGACTGTTTTCATCTTCATTTCTGGTCCATGCCCAAACTGTCTGTGTAGTCAGTGATTTCTGGAAGCCACACATCAGACCATGAGATGCATCAGGGTGTGGGTGGTGTTTGTATTTTGGGTTGTTTTACTCCCTTACTATTGTCAGTTTCCCTCTGTGAGTTTCCCTCATCCACCTGAGGTGTTTGCCTTCTTTTTACAAGTTTTTGCTCCAGCATGGCCAACTGCTCTCCAAGTAGGATTGTAATAGTTTGCATATCTTGCATTATTCTAAATAGCACTAACTTCGTCTATTTGGTGTAGTATCTCTGAAAGGTTTGAAGATAGCATGCATTCCTAGCTCTGGTAGAGTGTGTGCCAAGAGGGAATTTCTGAAGTCAAGAACTGTGATCACCCTGTTCCTGTAAGGCAAGTGGGAAACTCCTTATATACCAGCTGGCTAATTTGCCTTGGCTACCTGAGATCAGTCAAAAGGTAGTTTAGTGAGCACCTTTTAACCCCGAAACTTGATGTCTTACCAAATCTGTAGCAGGTCTCATTTATAGAAGATGTGCATAGCTGGCTGTGCAGCGCAGTAACCAGATGGACCAGTGGTGGAGTTGGCTTAGCACAGGAGATGCGGTCACTGTGGCAGGAACCCTGTGAACATCTGTGTTGATCTGGAGGTGTAGAGTTGCTGAGAGCTGAGCACAGCTGCAGTGCTTGCAGAGAATTTACCAGGACTCCAACAAAAAAAAAAAAAGAGTTCGTAATGTGTTCTCATTTCATAAGCCCTTTGTGCAACAATTTCAAAGGTACAGGGAGTGTATGGTGACTGGATTGTTTTCTGCT
This sequence comes from Gallus gallus, assembly GCF_016699485.2. NCBI lineage: Eukaryota > Metazoa > Chordata > Aves > Galliformes > Phasianidae > Gallus > Gallus gallus. The sequence continues at coordinate 38,714,650 of NC_052533.1, forward strand.
CTCAAGTTGTTTTTAATATCCTAGTTATCCCAGCTTGCTTAAAACCAGTACTGATATACAAAAAATGAGAAGTATTCATTAAACTGTTACTACCAAATCTATAAAACTGGTATATTAAATAGCATCTGATCTTGCTGAACTTCCATAATGTGTTTTCTTGTCATCATTAAAAAATCTCTTTAAAAGCATGACATGAATAGGGAAGTGTGATGTTCTGGCTGCCTGCCTGGTCAGCGATGCATATTCTTCGGAAAAAGAAATGATGCTGTGGCCACCCTTGCAAAGGGTCTTCAGTATAAAACTCAGAATGCAGAAGCACCACTAAACCTTTTTTCCACTTAAATTGTGCTTCTACTTTTGTTGTCCTTAAAAATGCTGAATAGTGCCTTATTCAGCACAAATGCTTCCCGCACCTTCACACCTGTATGCCCTGAAGACTACTAATTAGAAAAGAGGGGGGGAGGGGGGGGGGGGGGGGGGGAGAGAAAGACTAAACATATACTGTAAACCAAGGTTAAGTACGTGGTAGCATGTTCTGCAGATGTTGGAGTGATGGTTGGGACTGTAGGAAGATTATGGGAAGAACTGTGACCTGTAAGGAAAGGTCGCTTCCTCCTTTTAAGGAGGGGGGAGTGTATTGATCTTCAGTAGCATAACACCATTGTGGGAGTTCAGCTGGCCTGCGTTTTTGGCCTTGTTCTGTACCCTCCCACCCTCCAGCTGAGAGTTCACTTTTGCTTAAGGGATATTTTGTTTCATTCGGAGAGCAGATGGAAATGAATAACAATAATAATAATAATAATAAATAAAAAAGATCTTTGAGTTAAAGCTGTGTTTTTGGAAATGCAGGGCTGAGCTGAGGGGGAAAAATGCATCTCTGAAAGAACACGCTGTGCAGTAGAGCTGGTGGTGGAATAACTGTGTAATTACCTCCTTGAGAGTTACATAAATGACCTGCTCTATCTCCACCGTGTGGTAGAAAGACACCGCTGCTATTCGTGCCGCTCCCAGTGAATCTGGCTTATTTATAAATAGATCTTTTTATTTAAATTTAGAGTTCAGCTAAGGAGTCAGTCGTTATGGGGTGTGTTGTTGCTTTGAATCATCTGGTATGCTAACTTCTCAGCTGTCCCCGAGTGGCTCAGCAGCTCCTGAAGGAGCAGGGAGGATGAGCAGCGGCGAGGCGATTCTGCGCTGCTCAAGCTTGATGCACTTGTTTATATAGGAGCAGGCAGTGACAGACAGTAGCCATGGGGGAACTTGCATTTGTTCCAGTTCTGCCTCTTCCAGCGTCTGGTATGGTAACGCTTGATGTCAGGGATACTTACTACGGGCTGAGAGGAAAATTAGCTCAAGTCAGTCTTAAAAGAAGCAGTTGTTTAAAAACAATGTAGTTTAACTGGGTGGCTGTGCTTGCTGGGCATGGTTTACCTGAAACCTTAAGTATAAGGCAATACTTTGTACCTGACAGGAACGTTCCTAAAGCAACTATCTTTAGCAGAAAAATCATGATTTACCCACACAAACTGTTTTGCAGCAATATATTTACTTCACATAAAGGATTTATGTTTTCTTCATTATTATTTTCAAGGGGAGGACAGAAGGGTTAGTTGGCTTGATAAATCTACCTAAATAGCCCAGCGGGTTCTCATCTTTGAGCACTTAAATCTCCCTTGCCTGAGATAGCACAATCACTGTAAAATCTTATGCAGAATAGTTGTGCCCTTGTGATTTCTTCTGTCTTTTTCCTTGTGAGGACATAACCCTCATCTCTGTAATGCTGTGCTCTGGCTGTGTTGCTTAGTCAGGGGTGGGAGGACGTGTCTTATTGTTTCTGTGTTTGGTGTAGAATACACGTGTGTATTATGTATATATGTAAACTTGTAGTTATGCATGTATATACACTTACAGATGTGTGTATATATACACGTGTACGTATATATGCACTTACAGCTGTGTGTGTATATACACATACAAAAATAACGCTGACAAATGTGTTAATCCAGGATGAGAGAGCAGATCAGGTCAAGTTTGCACCCACTACGCTAAAGTTACCAGTAGGTAGTTTACTGCACCATCTCTACCAAAGGTCCATTTGCTGTTTGAGTCCAGAGTCTCTTGAAATAAAGGCACATTGCTAAACAGTATTTTGTCAACATTCAGCAACAGAAAAGCACTCTCTGAAATTTGAAGGTGTACTTTTTTGTTTTTAACCTTCTTTTCTGTCTGTGTGATTACGTAGAAAAACGTTCTCCCTGGACAAGTTTCATTTGTGCATTCAGAATTTATGTTACACTGAAAACTAACTTTAACCTTTCCACCTCTCATACCCCCTGAGTCATTCTGATCAGACCTCGTGCGTTAGTACTGACACAGAAAAGTAGAACAAGGAAAGCTGACTTGTCGTCGTCCAAGCGTTGGGACTAAGAGCTGCAGAAAATGCCATGAGGTTGCATTTTAACTCCATTTACTCCAACCTGGCATATTTTTTGTTATCAGTTGGAGGATTTATGTATTTTTAGTTGTACTAATTGTGCTGGCTTGAGTTACTGTGCTTGGCTCTGTCTTCGTTGGCCTTTTTGTTTAAGGTGAAACAATTCCCACCTTTCTTACACTTGCTGCTTTTTATTTTTATTCATCGTCTCTTATTGCTCACTATGAAATCAGAAAGGAGAGATTCCAGCAGTCTTCTGTGGGCTACTGTGGGTTAATTGGTGCAGACAGAAGTTCTTCCCTGTGGCTGCCTGGGGCATTCCCTTGCTTTGGGGTTTCTGGCTATGCCTCTGACAAACAACCACAATTCTTAGTCTGAATGTGAGCAAATTTTAGATGTCACAACATAGGTAGTGAGTCCAGTGAGAGAGGTTCCCTCAGTGCAAGCCTCTGCATCATGTGGGAATGGGCATATGGCTTTGTCATTCACTGCTTCATTGATTTATTTATGATTCTGTGGTGCTAGTTTCTTAAACTCTTTTATTCCTTCCCCACCTCCCTCCGCAGAAATTCAGTCAGAAATTCAGTCTTTCATGATTGTTAGGCTCAAAAATAACAAAAGCCCTGTTAAAGTTTCTGTAACAAAAGCAAGGGCATCTGTTTGGATTTAGGTGATAGTGGGGAATCCCTACATGCTCTATATGTGTTTTCAGAATTGACATGGAAGGGTTGTTTATTTTAATACATAACTTTTGGATAGGTTTAAAAACAATTTAAGACACTGATTTCCTTTGGTCATTTGAAAAGCTCCTTATAGGCCTTAATTTAAGAAAAGAAACTGTCTTGCCAGATGACCGTACCATGTAACTTATATGTGTTTAAGAGACGAAAATTTGGAGCACTTCCTATACTAGATTAAGGACCATTTTTTCAGCTGATCTCTGAGACTTTGAGGCTTGCTGTTTTGGAGTTACCTCGGTCACTCATGCAGCATTATTTGTTCTGTCTGTGGGGCCAGCCTGGATTCTTGTTTTGGAGAACCATCTCTCTTAGTTAACTGCACAGATCATCTCTTAGTGTTGCAGCTACAGTTGACCTTCTGTCACAATGCTTCTAAGTGCAAGTAAGTGGATTATTTGAGGTGCGAGGGGAACAGGACAACGAAACCAAACGTTTCTGATGTACACAGAGTGCCTTTACTGCCTTCTGCTTCTTCCAATTGCAGCTACGCCAAAGAATTGTCAGGGAGAGAGTGGCTGTACAGGCAGGTCTTATACATCCAGCCAAGGAATACTTTGAGGCCAATTAATTTTTGCAGCAGGATTTTGAAAACTTGCTAATGAAAAAGGCATCTGTGGTATGACAAATAACCACAGTTGCAGTAGTTGTGACTTGTACAGTTGCGACTCAGTATTTGAGACACTGACTTGAAGCAAGCCAGGGGCAGACAGACATTGAAGGAATTCCAGCTAGCGTATGCCTTTTTGGTACCAGGGTGGTTTTTTCCTCTTTCTTCCTCCTCTTATCTTGGTCTGAACTGACAAGTTTCCTACTGTGCAAGTGATTGTAGGTGTTTTGAAAGGCATGTGAGAAGTTTTTGCTTCAAGGTATAAGCCTAGCTTACAGTTGGTAGGGGTTAGGAACAAACTTCACTTGAGGAAATGCTATTCCATAATGTAGACTTTCTGGCACTTTTTTTTTTTTCCCCTGTAGCAGCAGCTGTTCCTGACTTCTGAGAAAGATGGTATGCAGGACAAGTGGGTCCTTTGTCTGATCCAGTATGTCATTTTCTCATCTTTAATTGTAAATGTCCCCTAAAGCAAAGTCTTCAGCTTTGTTTCTAGGATATTGCTAACACATCTTCTTTACCCCAAGGCAGTGTGTTTAGAGAAACAGTTTCTAATTTGGGGGAAAATACTTGCCTTCTGTGTATCGCCAATTGTGCTGTCTGCCTTCGTGGCAGTTTTCTTTGCTGTGTGTTTACTTCTTAATCACTACGTGTGCAACTTTTCAACATTTCCTAGCAAGGTACGCTGTAATGTAATGGGGGATCCTGTTTGCATTGTGTATTTTAAGATGGAGCTGGTGTTTTCCACAGTGAGCACTGTGATGAAGCTTGGTCAGGGGTGATCATTCATGTGGTCAGCTTCCCTTCTCTAAAATGCCTTGGTTCCTGCATTCATGTCTCCTCCCCAGTCCTGCAGCGCGTGCTACTACTGATGGGTCATCTGCCCCACTATAGAGTTGGCAGCATGCAGGAGCTATAGGAACTGAAATGGAGCAGGTTTTGGGGGAGATGGTGATGAGCAGGATAATGGAAATTGTATGATTATTTGTATTTTTATGAAATACTTGTGGAGACATAGTATTTGATCTGATAACAGAGGTTCACTTGAAAGAATCAAGGTTATTTTATGTCAATTTTCTGTTTGCCCTATATAAGGTGCATTTAATTATTTCTTGCTATCTTCCACTATTCAAATTAATCTGAGTCTTATATATATTGTTGGTCAAATTAGAATAATTCTTTAATCAGCTGTGTTAGGCATGCCGTAGTAGACTGGAACAGGAAAGCTACTCTTGGCATACTGACGATGCACATATTTTGTTATTGTAATTTAAAAGTAAAATCATAAATATTGATTTCTACTTGACTGGAGAGATGATTTACTTTGAATATCAGACTGATCTTAATCAGGTGAGAATTAATTGAGTTGGAGGTATTAGATATTCAGTGATGTTAACTGAACCATGATCAATCTACAGAGAAGCTTTCTTTTGTACTGTGTTAGAAATATCAAATAGCTTGTAGTCTACTACGTAAAGCAATCTTTTCATGTTCATCCTACTTCTTCCTCTGGCTCATTAAATACACCAGTAGTCTATTCTGTGCATACTGAGTAATCTTCAAAGTAACAAGCTAATAAATCATGATTTAATACAAAATTAAAAGCATAACAACTTCACCGTAAAATGCTGCTGATGAAATTTTGTCATTTTAATGATTTTGTGGACATTTCACAAACGTATTTAAAATTTTGTCTTGTTTACATTGAAGCAGAACTGTTTCCTTGTCTTTCTACCTTTGACTCCCAAATCCCCCTTGTTACTTGGACACCTTTTCTCCTCCCAGTGGTAGAGCTCAAGGACTGATCCATCCCGATCTTGGGCATAATTATTCCCTCTTTTTCACACGGGAGAAAAGCTACCCCAGGAACAGAACATAAGCCTGGTCTGGATCATGATACAAGCTTTTTTTTTTTTTTTTAAAAAAAAAAAAAGAAAAGAAAAGAAAAAAAATTATTTTAAGAGTGTGATAACAGTATCATAAGTGTTGAGAAAATATAAATGGTGAGATAACACCTCTGTAGGACTTTCTCTTAAGTAGTAAAATTGTAAAATCTTTAAATAAACCGAAGCCAGACCCGAGAGGATCGGTTTATCTCTATAATGCAGAGTATTTATTTTATGTACAAGAATATCTGCAAGAGAAATACATAATGATGATTGATAAGTGACCGTTTTGATATTATTCCAATCGCACAACATTTTGCAATATGAGTGCGTGGGTAATGTTATGAGTCTGCGATAAATGGACCTTCCAGAATGGCCTTTAAACGACAGTTCATACAGTAAAATAAAAATAATGATGATCCCTCAGTGTTTTATTTGCAACACATTTTCCACACTTTTCATTGTCTGGAGATGTCACAGACTGATTTTGTTCTTTTCTTGCTTTGTGTGTGGAAAGACTTTCATGTTTACCTAAAGAAATGATTATCTGTTTTTTAAAAAAGCTATTTAAAGTCTAAATAAATAAAGTAGAAAATACTATGTTAAAACATCCCCACAAATATAATCTGTTATCCTTAACACTACAGAAAATCAAAACTTTCTGATTAGTTTTTGGCGCTTGGGACAGAGCATTGATTTTTTTGTTTGTTTGTTTCCTATTAAATCTTTATATGTAACTGAAACTTTTGCTACAGTCTGACACAGATTCTGCCAGCTCGTTTTGCATGCAGCACAGGGAAGAGATTTGTCTACCTTTATTTGAGGCTAGAGGAGGTGGTGTTGATAGGCTGCATAAAAACCACCTGCATTCTAAAAATTGTGCTTTATTTTTGTGGTCCACTGTTTATATACCTGCAGACACTGTGATTAAGAATGTTAAAATTAACCTTTAATCTGGTTTAATGGTGTGAAGAAAATCATTATCTTTATGTCGCAGAGGTGGGGCAAGTTATGGCAGGTGTTGATTTGTCCTTTGAGTTAAAATCCTCCAAGTTTTTATTCTCATCATTTAGAAGCAAATATTTCTTGAACCTCTAAATGTCTTCTAAGGTAAAAATGGGTAGTGCCCTCAATTATTGTTTTCTTTTTTTGTTAAATTATGAATTGTGTGTCCCAGAATAGGTGCCAGTGGACTTCTACCAACTTTGTTGTAACCCTCTGGTAATGTATCTGATGTTTTAAAGTTTGAAAATCATGTCTTTAATGTGGCAGTTATTGCATGTGCTTCTGTATCTGTTGGGATAGATGGGAAAATTACTTATCCAGTCTGTCTTCAGTCTAATATAAATGAGAATTACTCAGTTTCACTTCGTTTTCCATCAGTTTCCCATATTATCTTGTAGTTAAGCAACAAAACAGAACTAGAGGAGGGGAAACTACTCAAAAATAGTTAAGAAAACATTCCTTTAAACTACTAATGATTTTTAGCAATGAGGATGTGGCCAAGTGGGGGTTGGCCTCTTCTCCCCACTAACAGCGGTAAGACGAGAAGGTCCTGAAGGTGTGGAAGAAAGATGTATATGTGGCACTAAGAGACGTTGTGTGCGTGGTGGTGATGGCTTGATGGTTGGACTTAGTGATCACAGCCAATTTCCATTATAAGTGGTAGGTACCTGCAAGATATGTCCTTAACATGTTCGTGGAGTGTTCAGTGACGGACATATGTACCTACCATGGTAGAGCCTTATCAGGGTTCGTTTTGTGGAGCATCAGCATGTTTTTCCCTTAGCGAGGCATTTTCACTCTATCCCTCATTTCATTTAACACGTGTTGTGTCCTGTTCTGCTCCTCATCCCAACACTGCTTTGAAACAATATCTCTGCTTTTCATCTCTTTATAGCTCGATTTCAGTACAGCCATATTGGAACTAAAAGTCAAAACACCCCAGTTCCTAAATATGGCTGAAAACTCTTGTTTGTTTGCAACATAGTCTTATTTCTTTGCTTTGTTACAACGTGCACTGAATTTGCAGATGACCCGAATTTGCATCTAGTTTCACTGCTGCCTGAGTGAGGTTCTATTGTGGTAGATGGCTGCTTGCATGCAGAAAGAAAATATTGTTTCCTTGCACAAATTTGCAAACTCATGGAAAGCCGTTTGCCAAAATGGTAGAAATGGGATCATATGTAAGATTTTTAAGAGATCAGTTCTGCTCTGAGGGAGCAATTGTTCTTTGTATGACATGCAACAGTGTCAGGAAGTGGGCTCATTTGGAGCACGAGGTTGGCGTCCCTGCAGGTCTGAGTTCTGCTCGTGGCTGTTAACACATGCCGAACCGCAGTGGGTTTGTCATTAGATCCTGTGCTATCCGCTCCCTTTGTCGTATGGTGTGCACCCCGAAGCTTTGGTCTACAGTGCAGACAGTGCTTGAGTGAGGAATGTGTTCACTGTCACGTTACAGAGATGGTTTGAGATGGTATCTGGAACCATTGCATACAATAGCATTAGCACTCTTTGTGCTGAACACTGAGATGTTTTGGTCAATGAAAGAATTGTGAGCAAGACAGAGCATAATTAAAACAACATTCTCCAGAATCCAGTGAGGTTTCTGGTAAACATTTGCAACTAGGCCTGTCTTGAACCACGGTCCTTACATGGCTGCTAATTGAAATCAGAGGAAAAGAGGGCTAAGTTTTATGTGCTCACGTGAGAATGCCTGACACCTTTCAACCTGCTCCTTCTTTGCCTCTGTTGTTGCAGATCTGTGGAATGGATGCAGAAAGCAGTGTTACTACTTGGTAGCAATGCTTCCTGGTTGCCTGGCCATAGCTGCACCTGGGGCTCCTGAAGGCAGGCAGTGTTCTGGTTCTGTTCACCAGGACATTGCGCCTGTAGCCAATCAAAACGGGTGAGCTAACAAGTGAGAGGGACCTCCCGTTGTCTACAGTGGTTTTTTTACTTCACAGCTTCCAGAAGGAATGATTACTACAGAAAACCTGCACAGCACTTAGGGCAGTGCCTGTGGAGAGTAGAAATCAAACTGGTCACTACATGAACCATAAGCTTTCAGAGGCTTCCAATGTTTTGCAGAAAAACAGAGGACATTTTTAGAAATGTGATAATAGGTATGAATTTTCTGAGATGCTGATGTAGGGACATTCAGTGTAAGCACTCCAGGAAACAAAGGAAAAAAAAGTCACCTGTAAAAGCTGAAGAACATTTTGATAATCTAATAGTATGCTGCTTATATTGCTTGGAGCTTGTGCTGCTTCATAACCTTTAGCTAGTCAGAGTTTCCTCAAAGTTGTGCATGTGCATTGGGATGATTTGGGGTCTGAAGCTAAACCGCACGTCACATGAGAGCTGAGAAATCAAACCTGGTTGTTAATACATACCTTTGAGCACAAGTGACTGTGTCTTTCCAACTAAGTAATTAACTAGTTAATTTAATTGCGGTTTTTTGGTGTACTTTCATCTGGTACATTTTCAAGTGGAACGTGGTTGTAGAATCAGCATGTAATGTTAGGAGTTGTGTATGTTTAAATATTTGCCGGTAACATGGTGAGTAACAAGTGGGTAAGATGTCAGTTATTGTCAGTTATTTGCAACATTTTGCAAAGGTGAATTTAAGTTTGGCAGGATAACAGCACACCACTGTCGTCAAAACTTCAAGCAGGAGAAGGGTTGTGGGTCTTTTTTATTCTTTTTTTGTAGGTTAATTATCAAAAGCCTCCTAAAGCCTGGGGTTGCTTGCCACTGGTGGGTCACTTTCAAGTCATTGGTGTCCATGGTGCTAGGAAGTGCGCTTTGCCCCACTGACTTCATAGGTAGATTAATGGCTATGTTAGAGGGGAAAGGACAAAGATCCGAGCAAAAGGTAGGGTTTTATCTTGCTGGTTTTTATAGACAGTAATCTCTGGCTTGTGAAGGGCTTGGAGAATATGCCATACAAGGAGTGACTGAAGGAACTGGGGCTGTGTAGTCTGGGGAAGAGGAGGCTGAGGGGAGACCTTATTGCTCTCTTCCAATATCTGAAAAGTGCTTACAGCAAGAGCGAGAGCGGGGTTGGTCTCTTCTCAATGGTGACAGGTGACAGGATATGGGGAAATGGCCTTAAGTTGCGCCAGGATAAGTTTAGGTTGGATATCAGGAAACGCTCCTTTACAGAAAGGGTGGTTAAGCACTGGAATAGACTCCCGAGGGAGGTGGTTGAGTCACCAACTCTGGATGTGTTTAACAACTGTTTGGATGTGGTGCTCAGGGGCATGATTTAGCTGAGGGTTGTTAGAGTTAGGGTAGTACGGTTAGTTTATGGTTGGACTTGGTGATCTTAAAGGTCTTTTCCAACCTGAACAATTCTATGGTTCTATGATTCTATCTAAGTTTTGATTTGCAGAATCATTGTACAGGATGAATAGTTACTAGACAAATCTAAAACCTCAACTAAATGTCTAAAAAATATAGAAAGGCAAATACAAGGCTACACTACAGTTTTACATTTGTGTACATATTTTCACATGGTTGATAACTTGCAGGTGTTGGAAGGCTCCTCTTGATTTTCAGCACAAATTGAGAAGGTGAATACATATATACACACAGTTGAAAGAATGGCAGTGATACCTGTGTGATTGTTGTGGTTTAGCCCTGGCAGCAGCTCAGCATCAAGCAGCCACTCGCTCACTGTCCCCAGATGGTGTGGGGAAGAGAATCTGAAAATGTGAGAACTTCTGAGTTGAGATAAGGTTACTTAACTAGGTAAAGCTAAACCTGTGTATGCAAGCAAAGCAAAACAAGAAAGTAACTTGCTGCATCCCATTGGCAGGTAGCACTTCCAGGAAAGCTGGGCTCCTCAGACGTGATGGTTGCTTGGGAAGACAAATATCATCACTCTGAACGTCCCTCTTTCCTTTTTCTTTGCCCTTAGCTGTTGTTGCGGAGCATAGCACCACATGTTATGGGACATCCCTTTGCTGGCAGCACAGCAGGAGGAGCTGGAAGTCCCTGGCTCTGTGAGCGCTGCTCTGCAACAACTAAAACATCCCTTTGCTACCACCACTGTTTTCATCAAAAATCCAAAATGCAGCATCAAGTCAGCCTCTATGGCGAAAATTAACTCCCTCTCAGCCAAAGCCATGAAGCTGATCAATGTGCATAAAAAGTGGAATATTCTCATTTGAATGGATGAAATACAAGTTTTTTGACAAAAACAGGAAGAGCAATGCATTGAGCATATATATACACATTAGGGAGAGTATTTGTATCCACAGTGTATGTAAACACAGTGTAAATATGTGTTGAGTATAGATGCAGTTTACCCTTTGCATTAAGTTTTGATGTTACTGGATTAACTGTAAGTTTTACTGAGGATGTTTGAGCGTAATGATTTTTGTATGACCTAAATTTGTTGCATTTTAAATAATGACCAAGAAAATCTTGGATATGAAGAAATAGGTGGAATTCTGAAAAGAACTTTGTTCTTGATTTGATTGCTGGTTGCTATTTGACTATCTCTTAACTTTTCTTTTTTCACCTGTTAAATGCTGTTAGATAGTTGCTAACCTAGAGTCCTCATAAGAAAATAGTTTGAAATTATTATCCAGTTTATTATTTAGTGAAACATCTGTACAGAATGGTGGTAACAAGACATAATTTGAGTTACTCACAGATAAATATATATATATATATATATATTTTTTTTTAAAAAAAAAAACAGCCTTAAGCATGACTTGGCTTCTTCTCCAGTCCCCAAAGCTGTTTCTATCTCTGTATCCCACTGACTTGTTCTTTAAGTCTCAAGGCCCTTGAGACTGACTGCATACTTACACTTCATAGAGCAAATAGGTTCAAGATCACTTTTCCTGGGAAGAGACAGATGATTGTCTCTCCTCCCTTTTATATTCTCTTGTTCCAAAGATTGTGATTCCAAGAACTTTGAAGGTGGTCAGTATTTTCAGGGACAGTGCTCCTTTCTTGGCTGTTTTGACTTTGAAGAAGTTCTGTGTTGAAGAACACCCAAAGGTGTGGGTTGTGACATGACACAGAGAAGATGGCAGTCCTCCTTGGAGCAGTGTAGTGCCATAAGTACAACTTGGCAGTCCCAGCTGATAAACAAACTGCCACGCTCCAGGAGTGAATCATGACCTGACAGTTCCTTATCATATATCCCAAAGATGCGTTCTCAGGAGATGATTGGCAGTGACATTTCTTTCAGACAGAAGTTGCTGTCAACATTACTGCACTCTTAATTTGTAGACGTAAATGTACTTTAATTATTCCGAAGGAGTTCTTTCATTGAAGAGGAAATGCTGACAACCCTGGCTTACCTAATTCTTCATGCTTCCTTTTGCTTTGCTGCGGTAGCCCTGAATAGTCATTATGAAAAGCAGTCTAAGAATCATGGATTTGCTGCAAGAGTAGCTTCATAAATTTGTTAGTATTAGCCACAGCAGTGTGTGCACGCATTATACGATATTAGGGGAGAATCCTAATTAAAATCTTGCTGCTAAACAAGCCACAAAGACCTTATAAACAGTATGAGGCTCCACACCAACAATGGCTATGTTAATAATAAATCAGGTCTGATTTATGAGGGTTTTTTTATTTTTTTTTTACTTTTTCCTGTGGAAAAGCACACAGGGATTTTTTTTTTTTTTTTACTGTCATTTTTCTAATTCTAATCTTTTTGTTTTTCTGTAGCATTTACTAAATGTTGCAAAGAAACTGGTTTTCTTATGGTGGTAAAGTGTCGGGAAGAGAACACAGCACTGAAAGATTGCCTCGTTGGCCAGTAAGTCCCTTGTGTGCTTTTGTTTCGCTCCATGTTTTTGGCTGTTCTAATGTAGAATTGAATAGAGATACTAAACTTCTAAAAAGGGCTTTGCTAACCTTGTGACTTTGATGTTTTTTTTTCTGAAAATCATGTCTTTGCTTTAGAAGAAAGGATGGTGGTCAGTGCTCTACCTGACAAGACTCACTTAATTTCAGTAATAAAACTGTCCTATGGCTAAAAAGGCTTTCTTGCATTTAAATAGTGCTAATGGATCCAGAATCTCAGCCCCAGTGAAATGCAGCCCTGTACTCAGTGTGCTGAATTGAGGATGTGGGTGAACAGCTGAAGCACCTTCATATTCTGTTATAGAAACAAGCTGAGTTCATTCTGGTTTTGCTTCTTGTACTGTCTTTCAATATTTATGGATATTTTATGAAAAGTCTCTTTTTGAAGTCTGACATACCCCCACAGTGTCACTAAGCCAAAGTTATTCTTGAATTTCTTAGTGTGGAGTTGGTGTTCTCTGAACTTGATGTGGGTGGGGGTGGTTTGGGTTGTGATAGAATGCATGTCGTATGTACCCTGTTAAACCAGAGGTTAATGTTAAAAGCCTTTAATGTAGTGATAGGTGGAGTTAGGTTTTTGAGAATTGATGAAAAAAGGCGCAGCTACCCAAGAGCTTAAGGGTAACTGCAGTGGGAACTCAAAGTTATTCAGTTTTATTTGTCTGTAACTTCATACTTGAAATTCTACCTTTTTTAGACAAAGAAACAACCCCCCAAAAAAAACCAAGCAACAAACAGCACATAAAATATGCACTATGGAAAAATACTTAATGCTTGAATAATTATACTTAAAATTACAAGTAAGCTGACTTAAAATTAATGATCAAGATACTATGAGTTCTGCTCTGAAAGTAATGCCTCCTAATTTATTATGATGGCCCATGAGGTCAGAGGCAGATGGTGGTGGTATGGCAGTAGAGGCTGAACCTTCCCACCACTATTCCATGTTGTTGCCATGTGACAGAGGACAGCAGAGGGGCAGTCTGACAGAATAGCATCTGACATGGAAGTGTGTATGAAGTAAAGGTGTAGAGGTATGCAGAAAAAAAATGGCACCTATTGACATTCATAGTTACAGAGACCAAACAGTGGACACAAGCACAGTGAGGCAGAGGGTGGTGTGTTTCAGCAGTGGTGACAGGGATGTGAAAGACAGGCCACATTCTAGATGGCCACGCACCTTGAAATAAAGAGCATCTCAATCAGCCCATCCACATGAATCATGACCAGGGAATTGTGTACAGAGCTGAATATCAGTTTCAGTGCATTGGAAATGACAGTGGCAACCTTGGAATATCACTGGAAAATTTGCACCAGGTGGGTCTCATGAATGCTCACAGAGGAAGAACATCATAAACAAGTTTATTAGGACTATTTGAACTAATAGAAGGCTGAAAGTGACAGTTTCCTGGATTACATCATTACCAGTGACAACATGTGGTGCCACCATTACAAGCTGGAGTCAAAACAGCAGTTCAGAGTGGCAACATGTAAATTCCCCATCAAAGAAAAAGCTCAAGACATAGTGAGTAAAGTGATGTGTATTGTCTTTTAGGATAGGAAAGGAACAGTCCTTCTGATTTCCTGAAACCTGGACTGACCATCAGCTCTAACTGCTACACTGTCACACTATCCAAGCTGAAGGCTTGAACCTTCAGAGTCAAGCCAGAGATGAAGACAACTTTTCTCTTGAAGCATGGTAATGTCAAGTCCCATACCAGTTTGAAGACTGCAGAGCACATTGCCAGTCCTGGCTGGATTATTCTACTACACCCAGTGTAGTCTGAAGATGGCATCTTCTGACTTCCATCTGTTTGGGCTGATGAAAGATGGACTGCATGGGCAACATTTTCGTAGTGATGACACCATCATAGCAGATGTGAAACAGTGCAGATTTTTACAAGTATAAGTTCATCTCTGGCTCAAATACATAGCTAACAGAGGTGACTACATTGCAACATAGTGGTTTGTAGCTTAGAATTTTCTCTATCAAATAGTGTTATTGTGTTATTTATCTGTGGTTGTTTCCCTGGAAATAAATAGGAGACATTTTGGAGCTACCTACATACATGTTTACTGTTCAAGATACAAACTTGAAATCATTCCCACAAAATTCATGGTAGCATCTCAAGTGCATAAAGATCAGTGCTCTCCAGAGATTCTTATTCATAGGAACCTGAGTGCAAATAAGAATGAATAATTTGACTCTACTGAATTATTATTTCCCTTTCTCTGCTTTCCTCATTATGGTTTCACTGCATAGACCTGAAGAATGAGAACTATTCCTCAAGAAAGAGTGGTCTCAAGAAAACACAGACCAATTCAGTATTTAGAGTTTAAGATGATAACTTTGGGTGGAATTGAAGATCAGTTTTGAGTGCTGTTCATACAGTTTCTATCCTATTATTCTAATAATGTTTGTCTTTCTTCTAGCTATGCCGATCCATCATTCTATGAAGAATGCAAAGCAGAATATTTGAAGCAAAGAGAAGAATACAGAGCAACTGGAATTAAGAAAAAAAGGCAAAAGATTACTTCAAATGTATAGCTAAAACAAACTGTTACAGTTTTATATCCAACTTAATGATTTGACTTGATTTAAACAGACTTCTTTTAAATCATCAATATCTCTTGGTAAAATTAAGCAGCAAGCCAGTAAAAGAAATATCTCTGAAGCTGAAGGTCAACATTTCTCATTTTCTGTACTTAAGCTCATAATGCATGCAATTTCTCTTGCAAACATTGCCAGCAAAAGCCTGCTCCTCCATCCACACTTGAGATTTTGTTACGAATTAACAAACTTTTGAAATTTAAAGCTTGTACCTAGTTGTATGTGGCAAGCTACATAAAAATTTAAGGGTGAATAAATGTAAGCTGTATTAACAGATCATAAATTCGGTATATACTAATACTGGTCTTTCTGTCACCTGAAGTTGAGAGTACATGGAAACGTTTTTGATGCTCTTGCTAGAAGAGTGGCAAATGCAGAAAAGACAGCCTTCTTGGACCAATTTACTTCATCTTTTTCATGAAAACGCTGAGTTCTAAGAGCTTCTACCTGCTGTGTCTTAAATTTTGAGTTTGCAATATCAAAAGAGATGGATGCTCCATGCCCTTGTGTGACACAACTGACTGCTTCAGTTCCAAAGAACTCAAGAGTTGTCCCATACAGACTCCTTGAGAATGGGAAGAGGCACAATGAGGGCAAGAAATCATTGAGAGGAGTGTCTTCCCCCACTGTCATTTTTTCAGCGTGAAGATTATATACACTTCCATACTTCAGGAGTGACCACACTTGCAAAATGATTATGGATGAGTAAACAACTAAACTACATACTTAAGATGCAGGTCAGTTTTTAAACATCTATTAATGCTATTGCAAAAACTAAGTGTAAACAAGTCCCTATATGGAAAGGGGTACACAAAGGATTTCTTGCATAAAGATACTTAAAGCTGCATAGTTGTAGAACTCTAAAAAATACAAGTATGGAAAGGCTACACAGGATATTTGTTCACATGGTAACCTTCATGTCACGATATTAAACATGAAATAAAATGTTTCACCTAAGTAATAAAATTTGCAACATTTGCATTTAACTTAAATACTCTTTCACCACAAAACTGTTATTGCTATAAAGTTACTCAAGTGGGAAATTCCAATCAGACTTTGAATTATTTATATATATATACACACACACACACACACACACACACATCAGCTGAAGTTAACTTTGAAGGTTACTCCTTGTTTTTGCTCTGTGTCTTATAATGGAATAATCAGTAATATTACATCTGCTATTAGGCAGCATGTTGTCTGGAAGATTAGGGAATGCTTCAGAAAGACAGGCCAGAAGATGTACAGCATTCTAGGTTAGTAGACAAGTGGTACACAGCTATGTAACTAGCTAACTTAACTTAGATTTCCTACACACATACTTGATTTTGTCTCATCAGTTAAGTATTTTGGAAAACAAATACTTAACATCAAGTAATAGAAAATAAGATTTTTTTTTCCCCCAGATGTACTTAAATAGAGGAAAATGAAGGTAGATGATGACTTAAAAGTTTATTATTTTTTCAAGACAGCAACTGTTCTGTTATTTCAGTATGAAAACTTGCTACACTTAGAAGTCTCTGGAGAGAGAGCCTGTGTGTTTGTCATTTTTATCAAAGGCTCTTACAGAGATTGGTTCTGGGGTAAGCACGCTGTTAGAGGCAGCATGGTGCACTGCCCGTGGTAGGTAGGTGCCAGCACTGAGGGCTCATGGGAATCTATCTCACTCACGCTCACACAACAGCCAGTCAGTACAGATAATAGCACAGCAACAGTCATTCTTTTGTAGCTTAGCAGGATCTAGATTCCATTGCACTGATAGGTACTGGTGGTAGAAATAATATGGATAATGGGACAAAGTCCTGTTTAACCTGCAGCTGTTACTCCTCTGCCATTTTGTTACATGCTTTATGTGCAGGGCTGTAACCAATCCGTTTGAGCTGACGGTAAGTAAGCAAGCTCACTTTACTATCAAGCCTGAAGTTGCTGTAAATCATTCACTGTATGCCACTCACTTCTCTTTACCAACTGTGGCATTCAGAACTGGGCTCAGCCCTTACCTTTGGAATCAGCTTACTCTTTTTACACTCATGACCTTAATTTGATTTTTCTTAGTTTTGAATTCTTGATTTCTCACCTTTTACGCTTTTAGGATCTTAATTGCATTTACATCTTTTAAAGTTGAAGTGAAAGTGTAAGTAAGTGCTGTGCAGTGACATACACATACTAGTAAACTGCTTCAGGGCTTGTTTTCATCTCCCTCCTACTCAGGTTAACAGGAAGCAGCCTTTGATTCTAATACAGGTAGTAAAGCACCAGTAGTACTGATAAAGCCTAAGCTATGCTTCTTCAATTAACTGGAAGTTTGTTTTATGTTCAACGTCTATTTAAAAAAAACAACAAAAACACACTTTACTTTGTCAAAAGCTAGTCAAGAAGGGCGAGAGGCAGGCTTGCTATTTTGACTTCAAAACAAAACACTACACCCATTCAGCTGTCCTCTTCTGACTGAGGGTAGTCAGATGTGGGTGATGAAGGAGCTGCACAACCTCTAACAAGCAGAAGCCTACAGCAAGTTGTGAAGCTTCTGCTATAGCTGCTTTCAAGGGGACGCACATGTTCCCCCAGTTTAAAACCATCCACCATGTCACACAGAGTACGTTATTCTATCAGTGTCAATAACTGTCAGTATCAGTTCTGGCTGTAGGTAAAAAAAAAAAAAGTCAAATACAGTAGAAACAAACGTTCCATCCAGTTGCAGTTCAGTAACAGTAAGTGCCTGCTTATTTTTCATGCTTCTCCCCTAGATCAAACTTCACACTCAAAAACCCCACCATCCCAACAATTACAGCGTCCTTTGCCACCTTGCTCTTTGTAACACTTGATCTCTTTGATTTCAAAATGCAATGAAATGAGGTCAGCTCTGCTAAAAGGAGCACACTGAGGGGCACCCATTTCAATTCAGGCCACAACACTTTCTAAAGACAACAGATTTTTAAGAAAAATAGTTCAAATCCTTATCAGACTTGGGAATATGCAACACAATTCAAATGAGTTTACAATTAGCGTCAACAATAACAAATACATTTGTCCACTGCCTAAAGTCCATACAACTGCAAATAGCATGCTCTTCCCCTGCAAAGAGGCACAAAGTCTGACCCATAAAAAAATATATTTTTATAGTAGTGCTACACAAAGCAACAGTGAAACATCTTACCTCTTCTCCACCACTTTTTCATAGAACCTGGCTGAAGATGAGAAGAAAATGCAGGCGAGTCGGTCAGCTACTGCAGCATTTCAGTCTGCCTTTATTAGGCCACATCACCATTAAAAATACAGGTGTCAAAGATTTCCAGAGTCTACTGCAAGGAGTTTTTGAGATTTAATCGTATTTGTAAGCTCTAGTACAGCTCATACACTAGTATTTGCATTGGCTTTTGTTTTACTGTACCTCCACCACATTTCTAGTACAGAGCTTGCTTGCCTTTTTCCAGCTGTAAAATTTTGACAGCACATTACAGCTCATCTCAGAATTTGCTTTTCTTCAGTATGGATATTTCATATGGGAAGAAAACCAATCTGTTGTAAACACAATAAAACTGGCAGGGGTAGACTTAAAATGATGAGATTTTAAAAATACTTAAAAGGAATCAAGCAACCATGGAAGTTTACATATGCATTATTAGAAGGTTAGCCCAACTCTCAAAGCATTCAAATACATATTCATCAGCTTGCCATATGCTCACATACACATGCAAGACAACAACCACCGCCTGCCCAAAAGCTGTCTTTCATTTCTGTTAAATAGAATTAGTGCTTTCTTAATTTAAGAATTGTCAAACCTGTGGTTGAGGTGAAGTTTTCAAACGTTCAGTTTGCCTTCAAATGAAGGTTTGTCAATTTTTGTGCTTATATGAAGGTATTGGTCCTTATCTCATGCAGTTTCACTGCTCGATGCAACAAATACACACTTGCACACTAAACACCAGAACCCCTTTTCTACTGCTACTTTGCATTTCATTTGCCATAACCGTGATGCAAAGCTTTCACTTCTGAAAATGGAAAGAAGTACCTTAAGCCACCAGTGGCATGGATTAAGTGACGATCAGATTTTGACTCAAGATGGAAAAGTGTGCTTCAGACCAATAGATGCTTCTCAAGTGAGCTAGCTCCCAGGTGACTTCACATCTGGGGACTTCCTTTCAAATGTTACAGTTTCACCACAGCAATGAGTGACTACATTGGAAACACAACCTAAAGTAAGCTCTGTACTTCCCAACCTCCTCTCTCAGATGTCAGCACTTCTTCTTAAGTTCCTCTCAGCAAACATCCCTTTCTTCACTGGCCCCTTCTTCAGCGTGGGAAGCAGGGCTGGTAAACCAAGAGCTGGAAGCAAAGCCTGGTGATTCTTACACATTGCCCAGCAAAGCTTCATTTTTAGGTTTTCTGTCACAGGCAGCTGATGCACCTTTTGACACAGCAGCAGAACCCTGGAAACGTATTGCAGCTATAAGTAATTAAGTCCTTCAGGTTTCAACATCGAAGAGAACACTTCTCCCACAACACACCAAAGCACTCAATGGGCTGTTTTATTCCTGAATGGAAGAGAGCTAATCTCAAACTAATTCCTTTACATTTGGAACGGCCTTTATATAAAACCAAGTGTTTAAAGCCAACTAAAAAGTTTTTGCACTGGACGCTAGAAAAGATCTGTAAGTTCTATCAATTTCAATCAAAAATAAATTTATTTCAAAATCTTACACACAATCTTCATTGCACAAATCAAAAAGTATTCACGTTGATGGCTGCAGAATAATACACTACTTAAAATAAGAAATCTCCAGGAGGATGGGCTGGGGGGAACCGCAAGAAGTAAGCTACATTGGAACTAGACACCGTGTACTTTATGCAGCCACATGAGAAATGCTTCCTGCTGCTTTGTTATTACACAGGTAGTTGGTTCTATCAGCTAAAGCCTAGTGACTTGGGTTTGTTTTATGCATATTGGGTTTTGTTCTATTACTTTCCAAGAGATTGTACTCCCCTGAGTCAGCTGTGTTCATTGGTCAGAATAAATTCCAGCATCTGACACCATTTCCATTAATCACAGACAAGCCACTATACGTGAGCAAGTTAATAGAAAGATAAAAAAAAAAACAGTATCTGGTGAATGGGAAACATTATTTATGTATGCTGTTCACTAGTACAGTAGAAGGTATCCGAAAGGCATTCTTTCAACTTTAATAGACAAAGTGAAACAGGAGAAGATGGGCATCATGTGAAGCATTTATTCCACAGGGAAGAAAGTGACCAGAACCACACAGATCCTGTAGCAACTTGCCTAAGTAACACCTTTACAGCCTGTTATTACAATGGCTATGCCACAGTCATAGCTTCCCCATGCTTTTTCAGGCAATTTTAAGTAATTTGCTACTGAACAGCTGCAGAATTACTATTTCTTTTTTTTCAATCACACTGATCTTAAGTAGGACCCATGAAGTTGAATACTTAATTCTCACACACATCTGTATATAACACTCTTAGTACCACCTTCCCGCTCATTACAGGTTAAAAGCATCATGGATCTAAAATACAAAGCATCTTCCTTCAAAGTATTGAGCAGTCAAATCATTTGCTAAACCTTGTCATACTAAACTCAAAGAAGCAGAAGTTTCTAAAAAACAAGGCATAAATTGTATTTGTCTAAAAACAGTTCTTGGCCTAAAGATGAGACCCCCAACAAAGTACTCAGACACGCAGTCTACAAAGCAATCACAATCTGAGTAACTTCAGTTCTCAATGGAGTACTAAAGATACCAAAACAATTATTCCATCAACACCTAATCCAATTAAATTAAGGCTTTATTTTCTTAATAAAAGAAAAATTAGTAGCTTTAACAACCACACAAATAAAAAGTCAAGGTTCTGGTGGAGTGCAAAGGAGGCACGGTAAGGATAAGTGCACCATGAACAGGATGATTCTGTGGCAGGCACCGCTGTGTGCAGAACTCAGGCAGTTTCCCACAGTGAGAATACACGGGGAACTGGGCTGTTAGGAGTCACTGCGTTCAGCAGCGTTACTTATGATCCTCTTTTAATTCATAATGCCCCAAACTGTGTGTCCTAAACAGGACAGCCTACAAGTGATTCTTCCTTTGCCACCATCTCACATAAATAAATTGTAACAAAAAATCTCACCTTTTTGATGAAAATCACGTAAAAAAGGATTTCTAAACCATAGGAGTAAGAAAGTTAACTGAAAGGAGAGTAGGAGAGATAATCCAATCTTCATTGGATTGAATCCCAAACCTGTCAGAAACAAGCTCAGAGCTGTTACAAGTTTAACAATACCACATACCTTCCTGAAAACATACAAACAGCAAACAAATACAGAATGAAATTTTGTTTTATTTCAAGAACTATTTGCTGTGATCTTTTGGAAACATATGCCATCTGCAATACAAGACTGTCTAAGCCCCATGCTAGATTCATTCACATTATACCATCACAGCTTTAACTTCAAGGAACTTGCTCCTGATTTACAGCAGAGGAAGACAGGGTTTTCTGTTCTAGAAAAAAAAAAAAACAAAAACACTTCAATTTAATTACCTGTTCAAAAGTTCAAGCAGTAAGGTGCCTATTCAGAATCATTCTAAAATGCCACAGTTCATTCTAAAAATTGCTTAGTTTTTGTGCAGACAGTTTTGATTACACTGATCCAGGTAATCTGCTGGACAGTTTGACAAAACCTTATTTGTTTCCCAAAACACATTCTCATTAGGTTTTGGAGGACTTGGGAATACCCAGGAATTATCTTCCAGAGAGCTCTTTCCATAAGAATGGTGTTCCTGAAATGTTTCACCATCAACTGGAATGGGTCCCTCATCTGTCCATGCTTGTAGAATCACCCTTTCAGATGGGATTTTCACATGTCCCGGCAGAGGGGGTGGTGCAGCATTGCAGTGTACTTTATCGCTTTGGGAGAGTTTTTTATACACTACCCCAGACATCAGATTCTGCCTTGTAATATTCTTCAACTCAACACACTGTACTGGTGCAGAAGAGGCAGCTGAAAAAGATTTTAAAAGGTTTTTAAATTACATTGGATTATTTAGTGCATTTTTCATATACTCTAAAATGTACAACAGTATAGCAGGTAGGTTAAGGCCCAGGTTTTCAACCTACAAATTTTCAAACCATCTTTTGCTTTAGTAACTACTAATTAAATGTTACAAAGTGAATATACTAACTTCTTCAGTCAGAGTTTGAGAGATGAACCAGAGATCCTCAAATCACAATGTCTAAATATACCCAACACCAACTCTTATTCCCCACTTCAACACCGGGGGACTGAAGAATTTTTTTTGACAAGACTGGAATGAATGCTGAAACAGAGGACTTCCACGTGCTTGGAAAAAATCGACCAATTCAGAATGTTGCTTACACAGGAGCACACTTCTTCCTACTTTACTGATTCTTTTAACAAGTTGTGTTCTCAGGCTGCCAAGAACCTGAATTCTCACAGGCCATGAAGCAGAAGGAGGAAATGCACGTTCACAGGTTCCCTGTACTCCAGTATTGTCTCACTTTTGAAAGTAAAGCCACAGACTGCGACATTCAGCCATCTGAAATTCCAAGCGAGTCTTTAACCACATTAGAAAGGGGAGGATTTTGAAATAGGACAATGAAATTTACCTGAAATGAAAGAGCTGCAACAATATACATCTGCCTGTTCAGACAGACAAAAATGCTCAGGTCATGTTTTTGTAGTGCTATCTCAATGGAGTAGAAAAATGATACCTAAAGTTGAAGAAACTCACGGGTACTTTTCCGGAATAGCTGTGAATTTGAAGTAAGAACTGTGATTTGTATCTTTAGTTCTTGAAAGAACAAAAAGAAGAGCCACCATCTTGGTTGAAGTATGCAACTGCAACTTGTCACTAAAAATTAAAGGATATTACCCAACTTGCAAATGTCAGCCAAAGGCACCTGCCAACAGTAGAGACACTGTATCTGAAAGAGATGGTGATAAATTGGATTTAGCCTCTTCATCCTGGCAGGTCTAAAAGGCCATTCAAATTTCGGTAACCTTTAGAAGCTTAAGGAGAATGGAATCTACTGTAGCACATTTCAAGTACTACTACAGTACTTCATTGGTTGAAAAATGGTCGTAATCAATCATTTATAGACAAAGTAGGTTTTACTTTCTAGAATATTTACATTAATTTTTCAGATACTTTGGCTGTTTGAAGTGGCACACCCATATTGAAAATTCTGTGGTATTACAGCACCGTGAGTGGAACAGTTGGAATAATTTACTTCCGATGATTCCTTAGATTAGGACAAGTCAAAATTAAATATTTGCAGTGTTCAAATTAAAGAGTAGCCTCGTAACTGGCAAAGAACAGAGATGAGAATCTCTGACAGCAAAAAGAAAACACGCCCACGGTGTTTTCCTATACTGCAAATAGATTACAGAGTATACACCATCTGTATTGTAGCGATGACCAACACACCAACTCATGGCTGGTACCTTTGAGAAGTTCTGTGAAGATCCCTCTACACTATCAATTTTTTGAGATACCTGAAACACTTCAGCAGACACACTACTCAGCAAAGGAGAAACTTCAGTTTTGATCTTAATTCTGCTCATGTTAAACCTGCTATAAGGTACTCTGCAAGGCACTGGGCAGAAATTAAGGCTGAGCTTCATGTGTTCTGTAGAAAAGGCCTTCAAAAGCATTAAAAAAAAAAATCCATCAGCAGAAACACATTTGTTGACGTTAGCTGTTATTTATGTAGGGAGGCAAGGAGAATCTGAATGTCAACTGACAGTGGTAACATCAAAAACAAAGCAATGCACTGTGTTCTGCACACTTTACACACCTTGAAAATCAGTAATCATAAAATTTGATAATCAGTAATAATAAATAATGGAAAGCTTCCCTCATCCCTGATAAATATTCTTATAGCAGCAACTGGTTTGTTTATGGTAAAATAGCTAAGCGCTACAAAGATATTTTAAGCAAATTCTACCCCTGCTCAGCATAAGCCAATATTTTTCTACAAATACCACCATAGGTGTATCTGCATTACATTTATTAGTGTGGCTAATGAACAATGTATACAAAAAACAATTTTCATTTCCACTAAAGTTGTCCACCTACTCTTACGCACTTCTGAAAATATTAATAATTTATCAGCCAAGCGCCAGAGAATTATCATTAATCACTGTGGGCCACAGATAAGCCAGCCAGCCATTTACCTGGAGGTGAATCCTGTCTTTGGGTCACTGAGCCCAAAGCTGTTTAGAAACACAAAAGGGACACTCGAGACTGTCACAAATGTACAGTACTCAGGTTCAGTTTCTCTGACCAGCATCTTCTGTATTCTGAACACAGTAAATACCACAACACAAGCAAGGGAAAAACATCAGTCTGTTAGATTATCTCAATAAGTCATGCCTCAACAAATAAGAACCTTCCTGTAAAGCATTTGGCTCAAGAGAAACATACATATGAAATGGAAAAAACATCTGATAAACTGCTCATGGAAGTTATTCTCCCCTAAACTTTTTGCAAAGTAGCAGAAGAAATAAGACAGTTTTGTACTATCAGTCAGAAAGTCACCTTGCACAGCAGTTTGCTAGAAAATACAACTTTTCAGAACGCCAACAAAATACACAAACATAATGGAATTTCAGTGTATTAAAAGTCTAATTTTAAAATGCTCCCAAATTAATACTGTATTGGGAAAATGCTAAACTGGGAAAATAAGACAGCAATTGAAATATATATATATATTTTTAATATGAAGTAGTTGTGGTAAAAGGTCAAATACAAGTAAACTTAACACCTCAGCCTTGTGCACATAAGCAACACTTGACTGAGAAAAAAGCCACAAGGGGAACAGAATACAGTACTGAAGGAAAAACACATCAGCAACACCTTTATGTGTGAAGTTGACCAGTATAAGACAGAAGCAAAAGCAGAAAATGGGTAGGCTGGAACCATAATATAGCCTAGCTTATCAACTTCAATTGATGAGATTCTGATAAGATATGATAGCTAGCTTCTTTTTGAAATGGTACAGCTTGGATCTGCGATTTGTTTTTGTAAGGTCTGTTACTGCAAACACTGACTTGCCTTTCTTGGTCGCTGTTATGTTTGTTTTCAGTTTTCGTAGAACCTCAGTTTGCACTTCAGTCACTAGCTGCAAATTAGACATTTCTCTCTTCAGTTCCCAATATGCTTGCTGCACACTTTCAAAACAAAAAAAATTCAACATTAAATACTTGCCATCTCTGGAGCACCTCCATAGCTTACTAACATTTCTAAGGCTCATTGAGCGTTAACTGTTAATTGGTTTTGCCTGACATATATTGCCCATTTTTACGAGGGTACCAGTATTCAAAGTGAACCGAGCACTTCTGATGATTACCATAAAGTGAACAAACCTTGTGTATTATAACCTTTATAATTACATACATTAAATAATATATATTATGTAGTAAATGAACACTAAATTGCAAAGGTAGGCTATTAACTCTGAATGCCTTTTGATAAATGACTGTACATACCATCATATGTTATGACGGTCACGTGAATTGATCACAGTCTTAAATACTCAATCAAAAATGGATATTGGGGTTTTTACATCATTCACTTCGCTATGATGATTTCCGACTCAATATTAGAGATACAGAGAGCACACACACACAGATCAAACCACAATAATTCAGCAGAGTGTTTCAGCTTCAAGTCACCTAATTTATATTAATACACTGCTTTATCAGAAAGGATAAAAATTAGAGACTAATTTCATTATCTGAATAGGAAACGATAGGAAATATTTAGCAACAGTAGCACTGTTCCAATGCTGAAGTTTCAAATAATTAGCTAGTAAGAAACTGAAGATGAACAGAAAACCAGAAAATCCATCTTTATACTTGAAGTAGTTTAGTGAAACCTCAGGCCTTTAACTGCAGGATCCTTTTGGCATTGAATGTTTAATAAGAAAAATCACATTTTAAAAAGCCTCAAAAATAAGATCAAATATTAGTTATATCAAAACTCCAATAATTAACTATATTTATACATAAAACTGGTAAATGCACAACAGCACCATCCGGAAGGAATTTTGTAACATAAGTTCAGCTCCTTTAGAGGATCTTGCAGAGGGATGTTAAGTAACAAAATTCAATGTAAATCACACTTTTTGTAGGTACTGACCTATAACCTCATTGCAAAGACTGATAACAAAGGACTCCCAGGTGTTTGGACGTTTACCCCGTACTGCCTTCAAACACATAATGTAAACCTTGAATATTATAATTTCTCTTCCCACGCGTGCTTGTGTGTTCTGCCCACTCTACACTTTATGGGAAAGCAAAAACTTATAGCCACAAATGCTCTTTGTTGTTCTTGCTTTCTTTTAATACAAAGCTAGATTTTTTAATACAAAGCTGAATTTAATCAAGTTGATCTTTTCTCCCTATTATTATGATAGTAAAAGCAAAAGAATGTATGAATTGTGCACCTCTCAGAAACACAAAACATTTCCAATATTTTGCCAACAATCCCCAGCCTGAAAATCATAATATAATCACCTTAAAAAATTAAAAGGTACTATATAAGATTATAGAACAACTACAACTCAATCTACAGTAAAATAAGTTTGCAAACTGAAAATTTGAAGGTGCATTAGATGGCTGCTGACAAATGTGAAATAACCACTTTCCACAATGTTAACAAACTGCAAATACCTCTATCCCTCATAAACAGTGTGATTGCTTGCTACAACAAATGTTGCACATAGGAATTTTTTTTTCCAGGGTTTTCTCTTTTCTTTTTAATTTACCTGGCAGATTTTCAGATGGACTTAGGTATTCCAAAAGCACTACATACTCATTTTATATATACATATATATCACATTACAGTAAACACTACGCTGCACATATGTGAATTCTGACAGCTGCCACCTGAATGTGACTTCTTGAAATAAATTTTCTTTGTAGGATCAAAGAGAACTGTTCTACCTTGAGCTAACACCTTTTTTCAGACATGTAAGACTATGAAGCTCCAGCAGAAACCACGAGAGAAAGTGAGAGTGCAAATGGCAGAGTGTGTACAGTGTTATCATAATTTCACCAGAGAACATATGAAAGAAATATCTACAGATACACTACAGTGTTCTTTCTCAGTGACTGATTTCCCTCTCTGATCTCTTCAGTAGCCCAGTAAGCAAGAAGATATTCCTCTAAACAACCTGACATTAGAAAGGAATACTCTACCCTCTTGTGGAAAACTGGGGAAGTACATGAATAGGCATAACTGGATATAGAGATGGAGACAGTATTTCATTTCTTTGAGGCAGAACATTCGGGAACTTACAAGCAGTCATGAATTGTCTGTTTGCATAAAGAGTTGAAGGATGTTACCATGTCCAGTTCTGGACTCCTCGGTTCCAGAAAGACAGGGAACTTCTGGAGAGAGTCCAAAGGAGGACCACAAAAATGATTTGAGGCCTGGAACGTGCCCCTCACTAGGAATGGCTGAGAGACCTGGCACTGTTCAGCCTAATGGAGACTGAGGCGGCATCTTATCAATGCTTATAAATAACCTAAAGAGCAGAAGACAAGATGCTGGGGCCAGGCTCTTTTCAGCAGAACAAGGGCCCAGTAGCAGAACAATGACCAACGGACACAAACTGAAACACAGGAAGATGTTCCATACAAACACAAGGAAAAACCTCCTTACTGTGAGGGTGACAGAGCATTGGAACAGGCTGCCCCAGAGAGATTGTGGAGATATTCAAAACCCACCTGGGTGCTTTCCTGCATAACCTACTCTAGGGAACCTGTTTTAGCAGCAGGAGTTGGACTGGATGATCTCCAAAGGTCTCTCTCAACCCTAAAGATTCAGATTCTGTGATATATATACTTTCCAATATTCTATATTGGGGTACATATACATATACTATACTGGGGATACAGATTTCCAAAATGTATCCCAACACATACTGAACACAGGATAACAGAGGACACTATCATAAGCACAAATTTTCCTTATTTAAATGGCCGTAAAATAAGAACAATGCTTCCTCTTACACTAGCAATCATCAGGAAAACTACCATTTCTTTTTGCATAGCTCATATAACGTCACCTCAGGTAAAAAAAAAATCCCTTAACGTGGCTCCTATTAGAAATGTATACTCCAAAACTAAGCCAGAACTTTGAAGCCACCACATAGGTAAACAGAATCTTCCTCATATGGAGAATGAAGAAATTCTTTAAAAATGAAACGAGACTTGGAAAATAATCTACCAACTCATCAACTGAATCAATTATTAAAAAGTTGAGTTTTAAATCCAAGAGAATTTCATTTTCATTTTTTCCCCCCCACGAGAGTCTGAAGATGTAAATATTTCATCATTCTGGACTTCATAGACAACATTCATTCATCACAGAGAGTGAGGGAAAAAAAAGACAATGGTTTTTCTAAATGAGTATGCCTGGAGTTTAAATTAGATTGTTATTTGAATTAACACATTTGAAAAGGCTGTAAGAATATCTACTCACTCATGTAACTGTCTCCCCCTAAACCAAGTATAAAAGATGAAAGCCACTTGATGTTCATACCTCTGAACAGCTTGCCGTTGAAGAATGTCTCCATTTAATGGATTTTCATCTTGGTCCTGGTCCTGCATAACAGAATGAAGAGAGCAAAGAAAATTAACAATGAGCTCAAATCTATCGGAAAATACTGCAATAAACCTACAAGTTAGCTAATTTTAAACATCACAAGCAGTTTTCATTTGTGTTGGCTACAGCAGTTTTCAAAATGAGCATGAAGAGTTCTACTAAGAATTTCCACTTTAAATGCTAAACAATCTACTTATGTGAAAGCATTCCTCATTCACGAATTCATTAATAAAACAGCATGGGTAATCATACAACATGCTGACCCTATACGATTAGACAAAGTGCTTCAAACCAGCCACCACTATAGTTTTAGTATTTACTGTGACAGCTGAGTCCTTGGAATTTGCGCTTCTTTGGAAAGAAAGACTTGACATAAAACTTTTGACTTCCAAAGAGTTTGCTGTTTAGGTATGAGAACAGTAATCAGTTTTCTTTCTGTGTGTCAGGATAAAAAGACCTTTAAATCAGAGCAAACTCTTTCAATGTAGATTCAGTTCCATACGTTACTTTTATCATAAAACACAATTTATCCCTCAAGTCTGTGAGACTGTTTTAAATTGTAATACAAATTCACAAGCAACCAGCTCTAGGTGTCACTTGTCTAGGAGCAAGAGGTGTTGGACCAGATGATCTCCAGAGGTCCTGTCCAACCTTCACCATTTCTTGTGATTCTGTGATGCAAGCAGCCTCACAGAAGCTAAGAGGAGTGTTTAACAAATCAAAAGTGCAACTTGCTTCGTCAGTTATGCTTCTATTAGACCCTCACCTGAGATGAGTTCTCACTCATATCCCTTTTCTTCACATTCCCTTTCTACCATTCCTTCTAGCCAAAGCTGTAATGAATTTGGCATCAGTTACTGTTGTTTTATGACGGCCTATTAAAACTTCAAGAAACTCATCAATATGATGTACGACACACTGCATCAACTACAATGCAAAACCTGAACAAGAATATTCACACAAAAAATAAAGTATATCTGCTTCAAAAAGAATGTATCTGAAAATGTTAATGAATTGAATTAAAACACTAAAAAGGAAAGTAGCACCTCGTTTTGAAAAAAAAATGCTGACCTGTCATTACTGTTATATTTCTGTACTTCCCCTGAGAATTTTCCCTCTCCCTGCTTCTAAAGACTTTCCTACTGCTCATTAGAGATTCAATTTCGTTGTTAAAAAACTCAGTTGCACTATACTACCCTACACTTGAAAATGTTTTTGGTTTCTATATGAAGTAGTTAAAAGGGTCAAGTAGAAATGACACTAAAAGAGAGTTTTTTCCTTTTGTTTATTCTCTAGAACAGAAGCTGCTGGCATAAGCGTTATTTCAGAGTTATGTCTAGTATTCCTCACAAATGCTATTTTACTCTGTTCATTTCAGGAACATTAATTCTCACAGTGAAATCTACAATCTTCAGTTATTTCTATAAAACTACCTGAGGACATCAAAACCGCACAGAAATTTAAGTACATCTTCCAAATTTACAAGTTACTGAAAATGTCTAAAATAATACCAGATTTAAGTGAAAACAACCACCAACAGCAATGAAGATTAACAAAACACCTTGCGTACCTTCCAAGTAACGTGCTTTACCCCCACCTAGTGGAACAACAGACTAAAACTGAGACAAGACAACTGATGTATGTATGTGTCTGTGTGTAAGCTTGAACTGTGATGGCATCAGATCTTGTTCAGATGAGAACCCAATGCTCCAACTATACGTGCTTTGAGGGCAGCAAGGGAGAAGGATGTTTCTTAAAACTAGCTATGTCTAGTCTCTGAATACCCAGAAGAAGTTGGGGTGCATCTTCCTGTTTTCATCAAAAAGGAATCTAACACTCCAGACTGCCCCATAATGCAAGGCACAGTATGCAGTGACTATTAGGAGATTTGCTTCAAAAGTACATTTCTGTAGTAGTGTGAATGTGCCCATAAGAAAAAGAGCTACAGAAACATTTTGAAATTGAAACAAATCCTGTTAGAAAGCAGGATAACGGCCATGCAAGGATTCTGTTTCTAAGTCTTATGTACCACGAACATTGACTCAAAAATAGTACATGAAACAAAATTTCACAATCATTTATGATCACAGTGAGTCTAAATAAGCCAGCTTCTTGAAACAATCACATTTAAATCCTTTAAATCTATTGTATAATTTCATTGTGACTGCAGAGTCCTAAAGACTGCCACTATAAAACTTAATACTTAAAGCATGCACCAATTTTTGTGTCTTCTATCTTAAATTATTTACCTTACTGTATTTTATTACTGTTAGGGTAGCTTAGCGTTTCTTTTTTGAGATCCTAACCACATCTATGTTATACAGTGATTTCCTCACAACAGCCACCTGCTCCTAAAACAGGGGAGAAGAGCATCAAAGAGGCACTGGTAAAATTCTGGAAACCTGTATTTCATTCCAAGTCCTGATGGAAAATGTACTGGTTAAAAAAACTTTATCTTGCCCTTTTCTCCAAACAATCCCTCCTCCACAGCCACTCCCTCCTCTCCCCCTGTGTAGGTCTTTTTACTGTCCATAAGACTGACAGCAGTGAACAAGAGGGGGAAAGAGCAGACACTGATACTTATCTTGAACTGCCTTTTCTGTCTCAGATATTCCTTTAATTTTCTTATGCAAACTATCAACTCCACCCCATTAGTTCCTGCTTTGTCATCTTAAATTCATCATCCTACCTCAGGCTTAACAGATCTTTGCCTCCATGTCTGAATGAGTTGTTAGGTATAAGACAAAGCAACTGAACAGTTCTACTGGTTCCCTCACACTTTTCAGCTACTTGCACAACCAGTTCCATTCTCTTCTAGTACTTCACATTTTAGAGTTCTTTCTATTCCCAATTTTCTTCTGGCACTACAATAGTCTCTTCTAGCCTCAGATTTCAGATCCTATTGTGCCCTCTATTTCACCCATTTCCTATGGACAACTCAAGGTAAGACCCTCAACTACCAAATCCAGTTTTCACCCGTAACCTTGACCAGGGCAATCAGCTTACAGTGTCAGCTTTGTCCCCTGTAACTGTGAAAGACTACCCTTGAAGATATGCCGGACCAAAAAGATTATTCAACAAGCTGAGACTTCTTCATGCAGACAAAGCTTTAAATTATTTCATGTACTAAGAAGGGAAAAAAAAAAAAACAAAACAACAAACGAAAGCAAACTAAAAATAACTGAACTTGACAAAATTGGCATGGATTTCCAGTGTAGCTTAAAGGTTGAATCTTGTTACCAAACCCCCCTTCCTCCCCCCCCCCCCCCCCCCCCCCCCCCCCCCCCCAAAAAAAAAACTGCCTTCCCAGCAAACTTCATGACATTATCCTAAAGAAAAGTGCCAGAGTTCCTTACACAAAGCTCACGTCAGCTTTTCATACAAACATTCCACTGTTGCCTTTTTATTTATTTTTTTAATGCCCACAGTTTGCCCAAACTTTCAAAAAAAATTAGCCTGAGAAAAATATCAGCATAAAACACTTTGATCTTAAAGGGGTCATAAAAGAAATGAGCTTTTCTTTCTGTTGTTATATTGTAACATCTGGGAAACCTCCCCTATGTACGTGCACTCTTTCCAGAACTAAGACAGCCTATGAGAAAATTTAGATTGATTTTACGAAGATGTTCATCTTGCACTCAATTATTCTTTGCATCTATTTATTTACCCTTTATTTTGCTTGAAAAAAGGGTATTCAAAGTAATGCTGTAACAAAGTCAAAACTATTCATACAGAAAATACTTAAGAATGAAAATACCTTCTGTTTATATTTCTGCAATTCCTTTCTGAGGCTATTGCACTCTTGCTTGAGGTTCTCTAGATCCTGTTCCAGACTGTGCACTTTCAGGTCACTGTTCAGCTTCTCTATTTCCCAGCTGGTCTGAGTACAACAATTCAGACTTTTCATAACTGTAAAAAAAAAAAGACAAACAAATAGATTTTAGTCCCAGTTCAAGGACTCCCATAGACATATGGCTTCACCTCAACCAGTCTATACCCTGTGTGACAGCCTAATCCTGGCAAATGTAAAAACCAGTTAATGACAAAAAATGGTATATGGTATATACCAACTTACACACTTCTTACAATGCTTTGAAAACATTAGCCTCTGCTCAGGTTAATACTGTTACACAATTTACCCATTTTTTTTTTCCCCAAAGTTTGCATCTCAAGAAATTCCAAATAGAAAAAATAAAAGACGCAATCAAAACAGAAGGAAAGTCTAGAAGTTACATAAGTCTTCATTAGACAGAAATAAAATCATGTAGTTACTATTAAGAAGCAACCTAGGATGATCCTAGCATCTCACCAGTCTTAGAAGGCTTGTTAGAGAAGAGGGAACAACAGAAAGAAAAACCTCAGTCTTCAACTGCACAAAGTCATGCTTTGGAAGTATCACATCACATGCTTGGAAAGTAACGCAATCTAAGTACTGCAATACTTAGATCTTTTCAAATGTCTGCATTTGTACACGATCTGAAGCCCGATATATATTTTTAACCTTACACACATAGCATTTTCTTGTTCTCTTTTCTTGGAACAGTATATAAAACTTTTTCCCCTATGTCTTATCTTACATACCCATCATCAAAACAGCACTTCTAACAATGGCAGTAACAAGATGTGGATTTTGGCTTTTGGAATTGACAAAGTACACAGTTTGTTTCCACTCCTGCTTTCCAGCAGGATCTCTGCAGGCTGCATTTATCTACCCTTCCTCATCCTCCAGCCCTTTAAATAGCTGAAGTGCATTGCAGCTACAGCTATAAAATATCTTCTACCTGTCATACCCCAACAGCAAGACAAAGCACTACCCCAGATCATCTACAGGTATCAGAGGAAGCGATACCGACTGCTGTATTTGATACTTGAAGTACTATACTTCTGTTCCACTGATGAAAAGGTGGTGAGGTCCAGAGATGCACGTCACTAGCCTATTAAAACTGTCAAGTCGTTCATCCTTCTCAAATTATTAAAATAAACTGCAATGCAAGAACACAATAGCCTTAGGTCTTTACAATGGGAGCTCCTCACCTCTGGTGAATTTAACATGCAGGTCATCATTTACAAGACAATACAAACTTAAAGTACACTATTTCACCTTCTTTACCTAAGCACTACAGAGAACTAAAATTCTTAATACCCTTAGTTTGTAATATAACCACTAAAAATAGTCAGAGTATACTAAGACAGAGTAACTGAGTACCTTGCTGTGTTTCCACTTCAGTTTTTAATTGTAAGAGCTCCACTTCTTTGGACTGCAACTGCTCATTCAAGTTTTTCAAGGATTCTGCAGTTTCTTTCGTCTATTTTCAGAAAAGAAAAAAAGAGAAGATGTTCTTCTATCACATCTGACAATTCTACTTTTTTTTCTAAATATCAGATAATTATTGCTTTGATTATTTTTTAGCCTAGCCCTGTATGAAAATAAAGATACTTAACAGTATTGCTTCTCCAACATATAGCAGCACCAAGTACACACCTGAAGGAGTGATAAAACAACTACCTCAGATATTCAGCAGATAAAAATTCATTCCACAGATAACATCTACAAACTATGTTGTATTCACTTGTATTTAAATCCTTACTTTAAAAGACATACCATTTTATCCAGTTTGCTTTTCAGATTATCTCTGTCAATGCAGACCTCTCGGTAGGCTTGGTATGCCTTATTGACTTGTTCACGTCCAACTGAACTGCATTCCTCCTCCAGACGGGAGCCAAGCAGCTGCAAGTTTAAGATGAGATGAGAAATAAGAAGTTTTGTTTATTATACAGAAAAAAAATCACAAAATTCAGTAATTGCATTTGTTCTAAGATTAGGAAAAAAAAAACAAGAAAAAACATTGATATGTCAGAAAAACAAATAAAAATCATCCATGACAGTGCACCAAAAGCCATCTGTGAATTCCGGTATCTCAAGCCTGGTTCTTGTTTTTGACTATCACACTATCCTTTTAATTGTTTCTCCTGCAGACTTGTTTTGAAAGCAGTTAGTATAACTGCCACAGATGTTCATGACAAATTTGTAAGTATTTCCTTAAAAATTAAGAACTTTATAAGACAAATACAAAACCAAAGCAACTTTGAGTATCTCCTCTTTTAGGCCTTAATTTAAAGAAAGAATGAGAAACCAAGTCAAAAACAGTGCATCTCTGCCCCTTGTTTTTATATTGGCCCTCAAAGTACAAAGTACTGCTCATTTTGTCCTTTACATTTCTCTGCCCCAGTGAAAAAAATATTTCCACATATAGGCATTCATGTAGAACGTGTGCCTTACCAAACTTTGAGTTTCTGTACACTGTAAAATTTGAAACTCACAAAAGGTAACAGCCCATTTGTTTCTTGGTAAAGATTGTTATTGCCTTTTTTCTTACCTTCTCTTCCAAAATTCTCACTCTTTTCTTTAGAAAGGAGTTCTCCTTCTCTGTCTCCTTTAGCCGCTTCTTGATATCTTCATATGCAGTGACTAGCGCAAAGTGGGAAGCAACAGACTCATCTCCACTGTAAGCTGAAACAGGAATGTCCCCATCTCTCTTATGACTGTTGTCTGCTTTTTCATGGTTCAAAATACAGATGTCATCCTCCACCAACTCCTCCATGATACCTGTTTAAAAAGACAGACGTGAGTAAAATTTCCACAAAGACAAATTCATCCCGAGTCTCACCTTAATCTTACAGAAGTCTTGAGACCCATTTTATATCTTATTTTAGAAAAATATCTTTCACTGTTACTTTATACAAATATGTTGATCACATTTACGAGCTCCTCATTTTTATTAAAATGTAATGTCATCCAATAAGCTTTGTTAACAAATACGTGAACTTCAAAGCAATGTCTAATTAGAGTTTTTCTAAGTCAGTACTGACCTCTATTAAAAGGTTACAGTTGTAGGAAATCAATTGTGCTTCTTGGGCACAGGTACACCAAAAGGAAGGTATCAAATTTGATCTGTTCTTGAATGCAAATATTTATACACTTCCCAAGTTCTATAATACAACTTTAACATGTGAATTAAAGCATGCTTAGTGGCATGATTTGTCTCAACACGTGTCTAAAAAACTGGCAGCCATCAGTCCATCATTAGGCAAACCCACCTGGATGACGAATACTAAATAATCATTACACTGAGCTTTCATTACAACACGTACTATGCTATCTTAGACTCCAGCCTTTAAGACAGAAGTCCCAACAGCATTCCCCTTAATGTTACTTGTTATCATAAACAAGTTCAAAGCCATTCAATACTGATTTAGTTACCAAGATTCTTTACGTGCCATACTAATGAACACTGTACAGTATTTGAACACATTTCCCCCAACCCTTAAGCAAATTAAGGATGTTAATAGTATCAAAAGTAATTTCCTATGCTCTCCCAAACAAATCCTTTGGTTCTCGATTAGATAGCGAGCTAACATAAATGATGGAATGAAAGAAATGAACATAATGAAACCAGCTGGTTTCTTCTAAAAGAGCAAGCCTTCCAAGTCGTAAACTCAGCATATACAAATATTTCATAAATCCAAGCATGCCTTTGAACAGCCCCCACCAGGAGAACTAGTTACACTGATCTTCACTATAAGAGATCTCATTTAGCTTACAGTATTACTGAACTCTGGACCTCTGATACTACCCTCTAAACCAGCACTGGAAGCTACTTGCAGTACAGATAATCAACCCCCACAACATTCAAAGGGGTTTAAAACACATGCTTTTCTGCACGTCAGTGCATAAGTTTAACATTTTGAAAGAGCTGGTACAGACATTTTGACTGCTCTTATGGCACGCTAAGAGAAAACAAATGGCCTCCACCGTACAGAAATTCTTCTGTGAGATTGGGAAAGACAATTTCTTCCATCCCCCTAAAGAAGAGATTGGACAACGTGTAAATTTTGGAAGGAAGAGAGGCAGCACATAGTGCATATGCTTAAATGTAGGAAGTCGAATATTCAGAAGGAACAGTGGGATTTTTAAACCATAAAGCTTTTGTTTATTAATTGAAGTCTATCACAAAACATGCTTCTTTGGACTGGAAGCTCGACAGTTGCAGTCAAGAATATATTCAGATACTCACACTGCATGTACTTCAACAGAACCAATGAAAAAATAAAGTAACCATAACATCCACACTTCATATTTTAGTGCTACAGTGACAAAAAGTGCAGTTGTTCCAGCTTTACAAGGCATACAATGAAGTCAGCACTGCACTCATGCCAATAACACGAAGACGAGCAACAACAACAACAAAAACCCACACAAAACAAATCCCAAAGTTATTTCTCCTGTGCCTGCTAAGCTCGTATTCAAAGGACAAGACACAAGTTCATACAAGAACAAGCCTGGCTATTAAACAGTAAGATGAGCAGTTCTGTAAAGGTCACTGTGAAACACTTCACACAACTTTGCTGTGCTGTCAGGGATTAGCATTTAATCAACGGAGAGAAATCCTTAAAAACAAAACTTAATACAAAAGGGATTCTATCTGTAGGAAATCCCTCGCCATTTCATTCTGTTGTTTAAAGATAGGAATCAGAATTTGGTTTTTCTGCTATTATACTACATTACTTACAAAATATGACCTGCAGGAGGGTAACCGAAGAGCCTTCTGACACACTCCATGTAATTAGGTTACTGCACAGGTGAGGGCTCCCCGCATCCAGCAGGGCAGAGCAGCTCACTGAGTGGCAGCGCAGACCTCTGCCTTTTATTCTGCTTGGTTTCTCCAGCCCAAAGCTACACACATCTGCACCGCTGCCAATGCCACACAGCTGTCACTCCAAAGCGCTTGAGTGAATTTGGAGCCGTCTGGAATTCCAGTGCGTGAGATAATCTGTGCTATGGCAAACATTTAACATGAGAGATTTTCCACTAAAATATTTAAAGTAATATGCAATATCATGCTATTCATGTTTATGATTAGAATTGATGTCCATCTCAGCCTACTTAAAGGAGCTTTATAATTCCAATTACTACACGTTTCATCACAAAGGTCTCCCCAGTACATATCTGCACGTGTTACATTTATAATTTATAGAATGATCTGCACATGAAACAGCGTATTTCAAAGGACTCTCATCTTTATTTCATAAAATAAAAGCATTAAACGAATAGCAGTATTAGCTTTCGTATGAAATAATTCACGTTCTCTAGATTTAACATGTTCAATATTTTGAGAATAAGAATCTTTTCCCATTTCTTACTAATAGTTGGCAGAAACGCAGCCCTTCTCTCTGCAGAGCCTTACAAATATTAGTCAGCAATGCCGTGGGAGGCAGTTAAGGATACAACATGCTTTACATATGAGGAACACCATTCAAATGAATTTCAGGATGCAAAGGCTCTGATAGCAAACAAAGCACTGCACAGACTCTGTAGTTTGAAACCCCCACCTCATCCTTGGAACTGGAGGAGAGACAGTAAAAGCAGGATTACACAAAATTCTTCCTAGTTTCAAGCAGATTCTGCCCTTTCTTGTGCTTTGAAGGAGAACAGAACAGTTTTCAAAATAATTCCAAGTGTCAAATGAAAGAAAATTAAAGAAGGTATTTTCCTGACTTCTTTTTCTGGGCCACTGCGATTATGAACTGTTTTACTCTGTTTACCTCTCAGACTTGAGGAGTTTGGCTTCACAACGGCAGTAGGAACAGCCTCCAGACATAACATATAGTATGACTTTGTACTGCTTTACCCTGACTTATAAAGAAAGGTGTGTTTGTGCACATAGGCATAAAAATAAAACATTTAATTCAACAGATATATTTGATCTACAGAAACCCTGAATGAGGGTGTTGCAGCCCCTACCTTAATTTCAGGAAGGTTAGTAATGTTTTTCCTTTTGAAAGACATTCCAGCAAAAGAACTGCAGAATTCCTGCAGTTAGCACCAAAACTCCACATGGTGTATGGCACACTTTAACAAGCAAGACTTCCACTCTCCTGAGCATATAGAATCATAGAATATTCTGAGTTGGAGGGGACCCATGGGGATCATGGAGTCCAACTCCGGGCTCCACAAAGGATCACCCAAAATGAACAACATTCTGCAGGAAAATGGCACGTAAGGACAAAATGAAAAGTTTTAACCCTCTTCTGAAGTTTTGTTTGCAGAAGAAAACCCTATAAAATGGCTTCCATGGCTTCCTGAAACAGCCACTCTACTAACAGTCTACTGATGCTAATGTATCACAACAGGGAAGGAAGATTAAATACTGAAGGCTCAATAATGAAAATGAACAAGCATCAATTTGATCTTGGAGAATGTTAACTGTGGAAATACATTAAGTATAGATCAGAATAAAAACACCAGAAATAAAAAGTGTACGGACAATCACAATAACAACACATTAAATAGGGCTAAAATAGATTGAAATAAGTATGGCTTATTCACAGTACTGATTAAGTGGATTAGCTGCCTCTCCGTAACAGAGGAGGAGATGAGTGCACTGTAACTCACAGAACGGCTTGGGTCAGAAGGGACCTTAAATCTCACTCAGTTCCAACTCCCTTCCATAGGTAGGGTTGCCAACTCAACAGATCAGGCATCCATCCTTTCACATCTGAGAGCTCATGTTCTCTGCAATTCCAGTCCTGAACAGTCTGCTCTACAGAAACAGGTTTTTGTTTTTTAAACAGACACTTGCTCCAATTTTATAACAAAATCTTTGCATACATGCATCCCAGCAGCTGCTAGCTTTGGGCATTGCTTATCCTTCCTTCCATATGGACAAAGTCCACAGCCCTCCCTGAGAATTCATGCTGACAAGGACTCAGCTCTGCAGTTTCAGCACACTCAACGCCCTTCAAAACCATGTTAGCTAAGTGAGACCTTCCAATTATTTTCACTTCGCTGCCTTCAGGAAATGCAGTTACTGTCTGTACACTCTCAAACCAGATAAGTGTAGTTCATCTGTCATGAAATCTGCCTGAGCTCAAGCATACGCCCAGATTTCCTGAGGAACCACAGGAAATTTTTTCAAATCTCAAGCTTTCCACAATAAACAATCATCTACTCTCACAAGAGCAAGAGAAATAATAAAAACCCTGTTTTCTAACAACAGCACTTCATACATTTTTCTTTCTTTGAATCATAGAATCCTTAAAGTCAGAAGGGACCTCAGAAGGCCATCTAGCCCAACTCCCCTGCAATGAACAGGGACATGCACAGCTAGATCATGTTGCCCAGCACCTTTATCCAGCCTCTCCTTGAAAGTCTCCAGGGACGGGGCAGCAACCACATCTCTGGGCAACCTCTTTCAGTGCCTCATCACTCTCACTGAAAAAGATTTTTCCTTATATCTAACCTAAATCTACCTTCTTTGAGCTCGAAGCCACTTCCCCTTGTTCCATCACCACAGATCCTGCTAAAGAGTCTGTCCCCTTCTTCCTTATAGCCCCTCTTCAGATACTGAAAGGCCGCTCTCAGGTCACCTTGCAGCCTTCTCTTCTCCAGA